>NC_030822.1:68119177-68815010 GCF_001704415.2 Capra hircus
TAGTGCCATTTAATGAGGCTATGGAGAGCTTTTGGTCAATGGATCCATGTTCTACATGGCCAGTGCTGGGGGTGCAAGTCATTGAAGGGTAGTGCATGTAGATGGAACAGTTTTGCACATGCAGATTTAATAGGGGGAAAGGAAGAGCAACTGAGAAGGGGCCTCCTGCATCCTTACCTCATTAAAAAAATTTTTTTTAAGTAGAGGAAAATTGCTTTACAAAGTTGTGTTGGTTTCTGCTGCACAACAACACAAATCAGCCATGTGCTATGCTGTGCTTAGTCGCTCAGTTGTGTCCAACTCTCTGCAACCCCATGGACTGTAGCCCGCTAGGCTCCTCTGTTCATGGGGGTTCTCAAGGCAGGAATACTGGAGTGGTTGCTATGCCCTCTTCCAAGAGAGCTTCCCAATCCAGGGATCAAACCCAGATCTCTCTCACTGCAGGTGAATTCTTTACTGTCTGAGTCACCAGGGAAGCCCAAGAGTATTGGAGCAGGTAGCCTATCCGTTCTCCAGGGGATCTTCCTGACCCAGGAATCAAACCGGGGTCTCCTGCATTGCAGGCCGATTCTTTATCAGCTGAGCTACCAGTTCAGTTCAGTTCAGTTCAGTCACTCAGTCATGTCCAACTCTCCATGACCCATGGACTGCATCATGCCAGGCCTCCCTGTCCATCACCAACTCCCGGAGCTTACCCAAACTCATGTCCACTGAGTCGGTGATGCTATCCAGCCATCTTATCCTCTGTCATCCCTTTCTTCTCCTGCCCTCAATCTTTCCCAGCATCAGGGAAGCCCCAAATCAGCCATAATTATACACATATTGCCTCCCTCTCGATTCTCCCTCTCCTCCCCCCACCCCTCCCTTTTTGGTCATCACAGAGTGCCAGGCTGGACCCCCTGTTTTGTACAGCAGCTTCCTGACGGCTATCTGTTTCACACCTGATATGTATAGGTGTTGATGCTACTTTCCCCATTTGTCTCACTCTCTCCTTCCCCCACTGTGTTCACAAGTCCATTCCTTCCCTGCAAACAGGTTCATCAATACCACTTTTCTCAATTCTATATATGATACAGAGTGAAGTAAGTCAGAAAGGGAAGAACAGATACAGCATATTAACACATATCTATGGAATCTTACCTCCCTTCTAAATGCCGACTCTGGCCGCAAGACCATCTGCGAGTGAGACTACAAAAGGCACAAGATGCCTTCGAACTCCCTTTCCCTGCTCCTACGTCTTTCCCGCTCTGTCATCAGGCTTTCACTTTTCTTAGACAATTCTCTTCTACACACATCCTGCCTGTTCCCAGGTCCAGCATCCCTCTTCCCTTTGAAGCTAGGTTTTAAATGTGGTCTTAAAGCAAGTCTTTGGTTCTGAAAATAAGGCGATGCCTTTGTTCCTAGACCAAGCTCACACCTCAAAGCTGGTTCTAATTCGAGGGGGCCTGGCAGGTGCCGGTGACCATGTTCTGGTCTCTGCGGCACGGACTCTCCAGGGTGAGAGGCACTGTCTCACTTTTGCCTTCCTGGGCCCTGTGACTCTGCTCCTTACCATCCATCCCAGTGCACCCTGACTGTCTGCCTAGATTTCTGCCGTTGCTCCTATTTCTCTAGCTATACGATCCATCCACCAGTCAGGACACCCTGAAGACACTGTTGAATTTCACTGTGCTGAATGAATAACTGTATTCCTACCAGTTATCTGTTGCTGTGTTCTGTCTGCCACCATGATCTCTGTTGCTGGCCCCGGTCCTGAATCTGTCCCCCAATCCCAAAGGCTGCCCTGTTATAATCAGGGAATTTTGTCCCAGTTTCCTGCCTTTCCATTCTGCCCTAAATCACTGCAGTTAAATGGGCCATGTGTATTTGTGTCCAGAGACGTAACAGATGGGATCTTGGGGATTACGGTGGCAAACAGAGAGCAGAGGGCTTTTGGAAGGATTAGTCTTTCGCCTGGTGGGGAGTGTAGAGAAGGACACTGATTTGAAAACAGTCGCTTGGCCCCATGAGCATATGTGATGGTTGTTGGATTTAGTCTACTCTCACCGTTCCTGTCTGTCTGTAAAAGAAAGAACCCTAGCCTGAAAGTCAAAAACACAGGGTTGAGTGCCAGCTGTGTCATTTACTGGCTCTGTGACCTCACACAGCTAAATTAACCTCTCTGAGTCTATCTGCTCAGGTGTAAAATGAAGCTAATAACACATCCCTAATGCGGTCGGGACAATCCCCTGGAGGAGAGCATGGCAACCTACTCCAGTATTTCTTGCCTGGAGAATCCCTTGGACAGAAGAGCCCAGCAGGCTACGGTCCATGGGGTTGCACAGAGTTGGACATGACTGAAGCGACTTAGCATGCATGCACACAATGCAGCCCATAAAGAGACTGACGGGGGTCTTGTAAAGATCACGTGTGAAGATCATGTGCTTTTGCAGAAGCACTCAGCCTACTGTAAAGAAGTTTATTAATAACAGGTAGTATTAAGGCAATGAGGGTGGAACAGACAGAAGCAGATGAACAAGTCCCAGTGGCATCAGGCTGGACCTTAAAAATAAGAGATCATGGCCTCTTTATATTTGAATAGAACCAGGCAATTATCTCATTGTAGGAAAGGGATGTGAAAGATTGTAGAAAGTCCAAAGAACTCAAAGAATGCAGGGGTCCCCTGGGATTGGAGGTATATAGAAAGATTGTAGGAAAGTCCAAAGAACTCAAGGAATGCAGGGGTCCCCTGGGATTGGAGGTATATAGATCTGAAACAAGATTCAGTGAAGAAGAGAGTTTAGGACCGTGAAGTCCTAGAGAACCAGGCAGAAGAACCTCTCTGCAGAGGGGGGACCAGAGTCAACTATCCCTGGCAGGACATTGAGTTAATTAGGCTACTACTGACAGCCTGGACCCTCGTCTACCCGGCAAGTTCAACCTTGCGGCTTCTGATCTGCAGCTGCACTGGGCAGATGTGCAAGGGGATAAGCTACAGATGGCACTGTTGCTATAGGATGGAGTCACTGCCTGCATGTCTTGTTGCTGGGTATCCTGGAAGCCTCTGGAGGACCTCCTTGCTCTTCGATGAATTCCCAGTGCACCCACTTGCTGAGCCCAGTCCTGTCTCCTCACCTTTCCAGCACAGTTCCCACACATGTGGAAGCTTCGGCAGCTGCCAGGGAGCCAGGCATCAGCAGTTGGCAAGGCTCCCCGGACTGGAGCCTGGACCACCCAGGTAGTCAGAAGACTGATGTGGAATGTGGGATAGAGCGAGGCTGGACCACACTGCTGCATGGGGTGTCCCAACCGTGGGAGGGGGACTTTTGGGGCCATGAGGGAAATGCAGACAGATTCCCTGAGTTCTCACGAGAGGCCCTGGAAACATGGGGTGGGGGTGGCCACTCATTGCCACGTTTCTACTTGGCAGATTATCCTTGCAAGTTGTTCACAGTGCAAATATTATCAGGCTTCGAGCAAGCCGAATATGCCAGGCAGAGGTAAGGGAGGCCCAGGAGAAAAGTAGGGAAGAGGTAAAGAATCAAGTTATTAAGATGAGATGCTTCTAACACAAGGTAGTGAACAAGAAGGCAATTTTGCTGAATAAGGCCAGAATCACCTTTGAAATGGATAAGTCTCCTGCAGGAAAGTGACAGATTAATTAAGCTGCAAACACTCTCAGTTGTCTAGGGTTGGAGAAAATGAAGATATAGGATGATCATAAAAATGGAAAATCCAGATATCAAAGGCACAAAATAGCTGAAGCAAAGCCTAGGGATAAGCTGGTTAAGGGAGATTTCAGCAGTGTTTTAGAGAACTAAAACAGTGAGGGGAAGATCCATTTTTTAATAGACAAGAGTTCTTATTCAGGGTAAAAAATCTTACATTGACAGTGAAACAGTTACAATAGTAGAGAAGGTAATTTCTTTTTTTAAAAAAAGTGATTAAAAATATTGAAGTATAGTTGATTTACAATAATATGTTAGTTTCAGACATACAGTGATTCAGATGTAAATACATACTATATATACATATATATATACAATATATTCTTTCTCAGATTCTTTTCTCTTATAGGTTCTTACAAAATAATACAGTTTCCTATTCTATACAGCCTGATTATTTTATATACAGTAGTGTGTATATGTTAATCCCAACCTCCTAATTTATCCCCCCACTTTCACCTTTGGTAACCATAAGTTTCTTGAGAAGGTCATTTCTGGAAAGTGCCAGGGCCTTAGATGGTTTATGGACCCAGCTCCACTACTTCCTAACTGTGTGATCTTGTGCAAGTTTTCCTCTATATGAACTGGAAACCTTAGTGATGCCAAATCACAGGGATAGCATAGGCTTAAAACAGATCATGTATATGAAAGTTCTCTCTAATCCACAATGTTCAAACAAATGTTAGCTTTCATTATCGAAGAATTTCTCTAGTCTCTTACACTGTATTTTTTACATCTTCTAGGTGTGCAGCTACATATCCACACTGCAAAAAGCCATCTGCTTACTGAGTAGTTTGGTGGCAGGGGGAGATAAAAGGAATTCATTAAAAGACTTTCTTTGGCTTTCTACTGACTACAGGGCAAATTTCCAACCATTTTATCTGTGTGTGTGAAAGTCACTCAGTCATGTCTGATCCTTTGCAACCCCATGGACTGTAGCCCATCAGGCTCCTCTGTCCACGGAGTTTTCCTAGCAAGAATACTGGAGTGGGTAGCCATTTCCTTCTCAGGTCAATCTTCCTGACCCAGGGATTGAACACAGGTCTCCAGCACTGCAGGCAGATTCTTTACCATCTGAGCCACCAGGGAAGTTCATTTTATATGGCAGAGATATTAACTCCCCAGCTTGTGTCTAAGGATAATTTTTGGCCACCTTACCCATTCACCTTATAGAATGTCTCTGAACCATTCTCTGAATTGTTGCAGTATTTTCATGACTCTGGGACTCTGAACATCTTGTTCTGGAGACCCACAATGCCCCTCCTCTGCTTCTCCGTAGGCTTGCCTCTTACTCTATCCTCAATATCCAGCTTTGATGCCATCTTGGGAAACCCTTGCCTAAGTCAAATTCTTTACATCCTCTCAGTGTTCCATAGCAGTCTGTTCAGACTCTGTTATAGCCTCTGATAGTAACAGCAATAAAAACAAGAACAAATAAACCACAGCTAACACTTATTGGGGGCTTACAATGTTCCAGATATCTTAAGAGAGATAATAAATAGATAATTTCATTGACTCTTCAACACATTTTTCCTAACTTAATGCTGTTATCTTCACTTTTTAGATGAGAAAACTGAAGCTCAGAGAGGTTGAGTAATCATCCCCAGTTAGACTATGAGCAAGTAATTAACTTGCTTCAAATTTCAAATGCAGTAATCAATTCTAGGCTCGTGCCCTTAATCCCCCTCTGGTGCTATAATGTTATGATTTGCTCATTTGTTAGTCTTCTCATCTTCCATTAGACCAAGTATACCTAAAGAAGAGGAATCATACTTTAGCCAGCAGTGTACATGCAGATCATCAGTAAATGTTTGCTGAAAATAGAAATGCACTCACAGAACTAGGAAACAAACTTGTGGGCACCAAAGGGGAGAGGGAAGGAGAAGGACAAATTAGGGGTACGAAATTAACAGATACAAGTTTCCATATATAAAACAGATAAACAACAAGCATGTACTGTATACCACAGAGGATTGTACCCATTATCTTGCAATAACCTATAATAGAGTATAATCTACAAAAATATTGAATCATTACATATATCTGAAACTAACACAATGTTGTAAATCAACTATATTTCAGTTTTTAAAAAGTTTCCTGAATAAAAACATTTATTTATCAATCTGGGTTCTCATACTGAGTTCCCAAGATGGCGGAGTAGAAAGACGTGCACTCATCTTCTCCTGTGAGGACTCCAAAAGTACAACTCCCTGCTGAACAACTATCAACAGGAGAGTGTTCGATCCCACCAAAAAAAGATACCCCATGTCCAAGGGCAAAGGAGAAGCCCCAGAAAGATGGTAGGACAGGTGAAATCACATTTAGAATCAAATCCCATACCCACTGGTGATGCTCGGAGGGCTCATGCAAAACCTTGTGTGCACCAGGAGACCCCACAGGGACTGAGCTTGAGTGTCTCCTGCAGAGATATGGGTCAGCAGTGGCCTGCTGCAGAGGCAGGGGCTCTGGGTATGGCATAAGCTCTCTTGGAGGAGGTTGAAATTAACCCCACCACAGAGCTGCCAGAGTTTACACAGGACTAAGAAACAGACTCTTGGAGGGAACAAACAAAACCTTGTGTGCACCAGGACCCAGGAGAAAGGAGTAGCGACCCCACAAGAGACTGAGCCAGACTTGCCCGTGAGTGTCGAGGTGTGCATTGGTGGAGGTGTGCTGCAGGGTTGGGGGTACTGAGTGCAGTGCGTGCACAGGACCTTTTGAAGAAGGTCAGTATCTTTATTACCTCCACCATAGTTTGGCCCCAGGTCAAACAACAGGGAGGGAATACAGCCCCATCCATCAACAGAAAATTGGATTCAAGATTTATTGAACATGGCCTTGCCCATCAGAACAAGAACCAGTTTCCCCCTCAGTCAGTCTTTCCCACCAGGAAGCTCCCATAAGCCTCTTATCCTTCTCCATCAGAGGGCAGACAGAATGAAAACCACAATCAGAAAACTAACCAAACTGATCACATGGACCACAGCCTTGTCTAACTCAATGAAACTATGAGCAATGCCGTGTAGGGCTGCTCAAGATGGACTGGTCCTGGTGGAGAGTTCTGATGAAACGTGGTCCACTGGAGAAGGGAATGGCAAACCAGTTCAGTATTCCTGCCTTGAGAACCCCATGAACAGTATGAAAAGGCAAAAAGATAGTAGGACACTGAAAGATGAAGTCCCCAGGTTGGTAGGTTCCCAATATGCTACTGGAGAAGAGTGGAGAAATAACTCCAGAAAGAATGAAGAGACAGAGCAGAATCTGGAATGTTAGTCCATGAATCAAGGTAAATGGGAAGTGGTCAAACAGGAGATGGAAAGAGAGAACATTGACATTTTACCAATCAGTGAACTAAAATAGACTGGAATGGGCAAATTTAACTCAGATTACCATTAAATCTACTATTATGGGCAAGAACCCCTTAGAAGAAATGGAGTAGCCCTCATAGTCAACAAAAGAGTCTGCAATGCAGTTCTTGGGTCCAATATCAAAAACGACAGAATGATCTCTGTTCATTTCCAAGGCAAACCATTCAATACCATGGTAATCCAAGTCTATGCCCTGACCAGTAATGCTGAGGAAGCTGAAGTTGAACGGTTCTATAAAGACCTACAAGACCTTCTAGAACTAACACCCCAAAAAGATGTCCTTTTCATCATAGGGGACTAGAATGCAAAAGTAGGAAGTCAAGAAATAAATTTGCCTTGGACTAACAGGCAAATTTGGCCTTGGAGTACAAAATGAAGCAGGGCAAAGGCTAATACAGTTTTGCCAAGAGAATGCACTGCTCATAGCAAACACCCTTTTCCAACAACACAAGAGAAGACTCTACATATGGACATCACCAAATGGTCAATACTGAAATCAGATTGATTATGTTCTTTGCAGCCAAAGATGAAGAAGCTCTATACAGTCAGCAAAAACAAGACTAGGAGCTGACTATGGCTCAGATCATGAATTCCTTATTGCCAAATTCATACTTAAATTGAAGAAAGCAGGGAAAACCACTAGACCATTCAGGTATGACCTAAATCAAATCCCTTATGATTATACAGTGGAAGTGACAAATAGGTTCAAGGGATTAGATCTGATAAACACAGTGCCTGAAGAACTATGGATGGAGGTTCGTGGCATTGTACAGGAGGCAGTGATCAAGATCATCCCCAAGAGAAAGAAATGCAAAAAGGCAAAATGGTTGTCTGAGGAGGTCTTACAAAAAGCTGAGAAAAGAAGAGAAGCTAAAGGCAAAGGAGAAAAGGAAAGATAAATGCATTTGAATGCATAGTTCCAAAGAAGAGCAAAGAGAGATAAAAAAGCCTTCCTCAGCGATCCATGCAAAGAAATAGAGGAAAACAATAGAATGGGAAAGACTAGAGATCTCTTCAAGAAAATTAGAGATACCAAGGGAACATTTCACACAAAGATGGGCACAATAAAGGACAGAAATGGTATGGACCTAACCAGAAGATATTAAGAAGAGGTGGCAAGAATACACAAAGTGTTAGTGTTAGTCGCTCAGTTGTGTCCGACTCTTTGCGACCCCATGGGCTGCAGCCCACCAGGCTCCTCTGTCCATGAGATTTTTCAGGCAAGGATACTGGAGTGGGTTGCCATTTCCTTCTCCAGGGGATCTTCCCAACCCAGGGATGGAACTCAGGTCTCCTGCACTGTGGGCAGATCCTTTACTGACTGAGCTACAAGGGAAGCCCCAAGAATACACAGAAGAACTATACTAAAAAGATCTTCATGACCCAGATAACCACAATGGTGTGATCACTCACCTAGAGCCAGACATCCTGGTCTGAAGTCAAGTGGACCTTAGGAAGCATGATTACGAGCAAAGCTAATGGAGGTGATGGAATTCCAGTTGAGCTCTTTCAAATCCTAAAAGATGATGCTGTGAAAGTGCTGCACTCAAGATGCCAGCAAATTTGGAAAACTCAGCAGTGACTGCAGGAGTGGAAAATTTCAGTTCTCATTCCATACCAAAGAAGGGCAATGCCAAAGAATGTTCAAACTACCACACTATTGCACTCATCTCGAATGCTATTAAGGCAATGCTCAAAAATCTCCAAGCCAGGCTTCAACACTACGTCGACTGAAAATTTCCAGATGTTCAAGCTGGATTAAGAAAAGACAAATGAACCAGAGATCAAATTGCCAACATCCGCTGGGTCATCGGAAAAGCAAGAGAGTTCCAGAAAAACACCTACTTCTGCTTTATTGACTGTGCCAAAGTCTTTGACTGTGTGGATTACAGCAACCTGTGGAAAATTCTTCAAGAGATGGGAATACCAGACCACCTTACCTGCCTCCCGAGAAATCTGTATGCAGGTCAAGAAGCAACAGTTAAAACCAGACATGGAACAACAGGCTGGTTTCAAAGAAAGGAGTACGTCAAGGCTGTATATTGTCACCCTGCTTATTTAACTTCTATGCAGAGTACATCATATGAAATGCTGGACTGGATGAATCACAAGCTGGAATCAAGAATGTTGGAAGAAATATCAATAACTTCAGATATGCAGATGACACCACCCTTATGGCACAAAGCAAAGAATAAATAAAGAGCCTCTTGATGAGAGTGAAAGAGGAGAGTGAAAAAGTTGGCTTAAAACTCAACATTAGAAAAACTAGGATCATGGCATCTAGTCCCATCACTTCATGGCAAATAGATGGGGAAACAGTGGAAACAGTGACAGATTTTTTTTTGTGGGGGGAGCTCCAAAGTCACTATAGATGGTAATTGCAGCCATGAAATTAAAAGATGCTTGCTCCTTGAAGGAAAAGCTATGACCAATTTAGACAACATATTAAAAAGCAGAGACATTACTTTCCTGACAAAGGTCTGTCTAGTTAAAGCTATGGTTTTTCCAGTGGTCGTGTATGGATGTGAGAGCTGGACTTTAAAGAAAGATGAGCACCGAAGAATTGATGCTTTTGCACTGTGGTGTTGGAGAAGACTCTTGAGAGTCCCTTGGACTGCAAGGAGATCCAACCAGTCCATCCTAAAGGAAATCCGTCTTGAATATTCATTGGAAGGACTGATGCTGAAGCTGAATCTCCAATACTTTGGCCACCTGATGCAAAGAGTTGACTCATTTGAAAAGACCCTGATGCTGAGAAAGACTGAAAGCAGGAGGAGAAGGGGACAACAGAGGTTGGATGGCATCACTGACTCAATGGACATGGGTTTGGGTGGACTCTGGGAATTGGTGATGGACAGTGAGGCCTGGTGCGCTGCAGTCCGTGGGGTCCAAAGAGTTGGACATGACTGAGTGACTGAACTGAACTGTGTAAAAAGCATAAGGTGGGCTCATTAAACAACCATTAAATGTCAATATTCTCTAAGAATTGAAGTCAGAAGTACCACTCAAGAGAGACAATAGTAAACATTTGATTGGTTCCTTGGACACTGGACATTGGACATTGGCTCCTTTGTTCTGTTCCTCATCCTTTTGGCAACACCACTAAAAGCATCAGCTTCCCATGAGGTGAGATGCTCCCAACACTCCTCTTGTTGTGAAATGATTCACAGTTAGCAGCACCCTGAAGGACAGGAGGCTGGACCTCTTCCTTTGTTCTTCATGTAACCTCCTCTGTGAAAGTTCATTGTAATAGTGATCAAAAGTATTCCTTTTGCACCTGTGTGCTCAGAACACATAGCTACAATGGAGTATAAAGAATATATGAGAATATCTTCATATTTATATCTCTACTAGACCGGGAAAGGGAAAGAAGAAATGATGTCGGGAGGACAGTAGGTACAACATGAGGTGGGACTGAGGTGAACGTGAGGTGGGACTGAGGTGTTCCCTGGGTGGCCAGGGGGAGAAAAGGACAATGGATTTTGTTTAGTATCCTAATAATAATGAAGACACCTCATCAAATCTCCATTCCATCAGTATCATCTCTCGCAGTCCCTGGCATGTAGTAGGTACTTAATAAATATTTCATGAGTGAATGAAGAAGTGAATGAACAGGAAAGGTAGGGAGCTGGGAGTCTGGATTCAGAGCTTAGGATAAAATTAGAAGCTGACCTCCTTAGGTAGCAGCTGAGGCTGTTGCCATCAGCATCTGTTTGAAGGATATCTGTGCCTCTGGAGCTGCTGGGTAAGGTGACAATGTCCAGGATTGAGCTTGTGGGACTTGGATCACTGAATTGGCTACAGTCTGTAAAGAGAGCTCTCTTATCAATCAATAGTTGAAAGTTGGAAGTTACACTCAGTCATGTCTGACTCTTTGCGACCCCATGGACTGTAGCCCTCTGTCCATGGGATACTCCAGGCAAGAATACTGGAGTGGGTTGCCATTTCCTTCTCCAGGGGATCTTCCCAACCTAGGGATCGAACCCAGGTTTCCCACATTGCAGGCAGACGCTTTAACCTCTGAGCCATAAACAGAACTTCAATAAAAAGAAGGAAGGAAAGCAGGAAGGAGGGAAAGGAGCACCGAACAATCAGTCCTGTGAACAAACTTCACATTTTCTCATTCATTCATCAAATTCACCAGATTTTTAGAGTGTTATCACAGCTAGGCCCTGTGCCAAGCACGTCCCGCGCATTACTCTCAAATACTTGAACCAGCTCTAAGAGGCGTATACTGCGACCCCAGTTCTAAGATGAGGAAGCTGAGTCTCCAGAAGTAAGTTCTCAAGGATATACAGCACACGGCTCATCTATGGTTTCAACTTTTCACTTGATGAACTCTGACTTCAAAGGCTACTCTTATTCTTTCCATTACACTTGTCTCACCTTAGAAAATGAAAATCGAGCAGTGGGATAAGCTGGAAAATAGACACAGTGTGAAGAGTGTTCTGACAAGAGTGCACAGTGCAACCAGAGAGGAGGGGCGTCTGCCTTGGACTGGAGGAGGAAGGACCCAGGAAGGAATCCTTCTCGACGGGACGATATGCCAGGTCTTGGAGAAGAGTTAGGAGTTCATCAGGTGAAAAAGGCAGAAATACAAAAAAACCATAGTACATTCTGATTCATTCTCCTCCAGTTTGTATGATGGACTCAACATAAACGAGGCACCAAGAATGTCTAGCTGTCTGCATGTCTCTACATTATTCGAACCAATGCAGGGGAACCATCCACAGTTTGAGTACACATGTCATGCTAAATATGAGACACTTTTTTAAAATAAATATTTTAAAATTCTAATCTGCTCCCTAAAGATATTTATGCTCCACATGCCACAGCACCTCTGCCCAACCATGGTTCTCTCTGCCTGAAAGGCTCTTCTATTCTCTCTTATAAACATTTTACCAATTGTCCTCAGCTAATTCCTATTTATTCTTCAAGGGTCAGGTTAAACACCACTTCCTCTGGGAGGCCTTCCCAATCTCAGGGTTAGGTCAGGTCCTCTGAGAGTGTCCCCTAAATCTCTCCCATCTTTACACTCATCATGCTTTATTCCTCATTGACTTAATTGTCTATCATCTCCTGTAAACTTTAAACTCTATGAGAGCTTAAGATTGTCTCATTTACTCCCATATTCTAAGTGGTCAACAAAGTGGTACATGATAGGCACACAGTAAATATTTGTAAAAGTAATAAATGAATGACCATGTTTTTGATAAGCTTTTCTTATAAAAGAGAAAATTAAAAAGCAAAGTCTGATATCTAGAAAGTGGTCAAAAGAATAAAAACAAGAATTTTGTATTCTAAGGAAAGGCAGGGTTAAAAAAAGAATAAAATAATGCCATTTGCAGCAACATGGATTGGACCTAGAGATTATTATACCAAGTGAAGTAAGTTGGGCAGAGAAAAACATCATATGACTTATATATTGAATCTAAAAAAAAGATACAAATAAACTTATTTACAAAGTAGAAACAAACTCACAAGCATACAGCTACCAAAAGGAAGAGGTGAGGGGTGAGGCATAAATTAGGAAGTTGAGATTAACATATACACACTACTATATACAAAATAGATAAACAACAAGGACCTACTGTATAGCACAAGGAACTCTATTTAATATTTTGTGATAACCTATATGGAAAAGGAATCTGAAAAAAAAATATGTATTTCCATATATGAATCACATTGCTATAAACCTGAAACTAACACACCATTGTAAATCAACTATACTTCAATTAAAAAAAAAAGGATGTGAGTGATGACAACTTAAATGTTGTCCTAAAGGGATTGATAACATACATTATTATGGAAATATACACAATGGTATTCTTTTTCTTCTGGTTTTCACATTTTATTTTTACTTATATTTAAATTACCATTAAAGGTTAAACTGAAAGGCAGAGTAAAACATGACACATGTGTAGAATTTATAGAACTGCATCTTTTATTGAACCTCCCACCAGTACTGCCTTAAACACATAGTAATTTGCCAGATCTCATCAACAGTAGCATCCAGTTTTCATATATTCCCAACACATGGGTCATTTTTTTTTTTTAAAAGGTTATAAAAATGTTACTCATCACATTCAGGGCAGTGGTGCTCTTCACCAGATTTATGGCATCTGAATAGCATGGAAAGGAAATCCTGCAAGCAGAGGTATTCTCTTTTCAGGCCCCACTTACTATATTCTAAACATTTTGATCTGAATTTTATATTTTTAAGTGGATTAATTTTTCATTTCAGTCCAAAAGTCCCTGTCTGTTTCTGAAATTTGCAACATCTGCTAGGGAAGTGAAGAGTGAAACAATTTTTTGAAGATCAAGAAATGAAAAAAACAAACTTTCTTGAAGGATTGTGGATTTTCAATTTGTCTCACATGAGACTATTTCAGGAAATTACCTTTTAACTGGTACTCATCTCATTTTGTTTGGTATTATTCCCCTGATAGGGATGGACTGTGATCTGAGAGATTTTCATTATGCAAAAATTCTACCGGTGTGTCTTCCAAAGACAGTATCCAGGTTTCTAGCTGTTTGCCATCTCAGTGGGATTCTCTATGTATGTGGGAGACCACATTTTTTTTTCACTTTCTAAGATGAGTCATAATTAAGACAAAATTATTCTTTCCTGTGAACAAACTTTACAGAGGATAATGTATCTAGATAATGTAGATTTCCAATTACTGGACATTGGTCAAGGATAGTAATAGGAAAAACTCTAATTAATAAAAGATGGGCCAGGTAAGCATGTATCCCCTCATCTGTTTTCCCATCTTCTCCTCTGACCCTGTCTCTCTGTGGGCTGGAAATTCCCACCATTAGTCATTCACTGGCTTAAAGCTCTCACTTTCTATGTTCAGTTGACATCTTAGAAGTTTGGTGAATGAAAGATTTCAAGGGCTGAAAAAAGGGCTTAGAGGTCACATCCAGAGACTCCATCTCATCTCAGGTAGGGCATTTATTTTTATTCATTTTGTAAGTTGACAGGTAACAAAACATTATGTTTGGAAGAACTGTTCTGCTGCTAACTTTTTAAAATAGACGTATCCTAAAATTCATGTGGAATGATAACAGTTCAAAAACAACTACCATATTTTTGAAAAAAAGAAAGATAAAATAGAGGGAATTACTCTTGCAGGTATGTGATGACTTGTCATTGTAATTTAAACACTGTGAATTGGCTTTGGAAGAAATGAAAAGGTCAACAGAATAGAACAGAGTCTGGAAATAGATTCGCAAACACAAAGAAGGTTGTCATATGGAGAGTAAGGACATTATAAATCCACAAGAAAAAAATAGAAGTATTCAATAAATGTTTCTCTGACAACTGTCCACTCAAATGGGAAATATAATTAACATCTCCACATCTATGGGGAATTGTAATTAAGCCAAACTGAAACAACTTTTTTACAGCAAAATACCTAAAAGTCATTGATAAGCTAACTCCTGGCAATGAACTATTAATTTCCAGAAGGGAGGATTCCTTAATATATTTAAAAACAAACAGTTCTTAAAAAGTTTTTCTCACAATAAAACTTGGCAAAATGTAGATGAAAAGATTCCCTGGATCAAAGGGTCCAGTTTTCTGCATTGTGTACTTGCCCACAGTGCATGGCATACTTATGGTGCAGGTAGAGAGTTCACTGAATACCAGTTACTTGATTTCTGTGTTATATTATCTAGTTCTTTGTATATCAGAGGGCCAAGATAGGGACATGCTATCTCTCCATCTAAAAGTGAGCCCATGGCCTTAAATTTCCTCAAATTAAGAATGGCCACGGTAAGTCCTGGTTAGAGTACAGACCAGCTAGAACCCTTCAACACTGAGGTCAGGAAAGCAAAATGGTTGAAATCACTTTGGAAAACAGTTTGGCAGACTTTTAAAAACATACACTTAACATCTGCTCCAACAGTCCCAGTCCTAGGTATTTACCCAAGAGAAATAAAAATTTAGGTTCCCACAAATACCAAGTGGGGAACAAGAAAAATATCCCTTAGCTGGTGAATGTTTAAATAAACTGTGATATACTCATACATTGCAATACTACTAAGCACTGAAAAGGAAAACCTATTCATACATACAACTACGTGAATCTCAAATGCGTGATGCTAAGGGAAAGAAGCCAGATGCAAAAGATTCCCTATTACCTGATTTCATTTATACAACATTCTATACAAAAAGACTATAAGGTTAGAAAACAGACTGGTGGTTGCCAGGACTGAAGGTAGGGAAGGATCTGATTAAAAAGAACATGAGAATTTTAGGGTGATGTAATGTTCTATTAATAGATTCTTGTTACAGTTAAATGGCTATGCATTTGTTAAATGGCTATGCATTTGGGAAACTATGCACTTAAGAGAATTTTATAGTATGTAAATTATAAGCCTAATTTAAAAAAATTATTTTTATTTTTTTACTTCACAATTCTGTATTGGTTTTGCCATACATTGACATGAATCCACCACAGGTGTACATGAGTTCCCAACCCAGAACCCCCCTCCCACCACCCTCCCCATATCATCTCTCTGGGTCATCCCAGTGCACCAGCCCCAAGCATCCTGTATCGAACCTAGACTAGCGATTCATTTCTTACATGATAGTATACATGTTTCAATGCCATTCTCCCAAATCATCCCACCCTCTCCCTCTCCCACAGAGTCCAAAAGTCTGTTCTTTACATCTGTGTCTCTTTTGCTGTCTCGCATACAGGGTTATCATTACCATCTTTCTAAATTCCATATATACGTGTTAGTATACTGTATTGGTGTTTTTCTTTCTGGCTTACTTCACTCTGTATAATCGGCTCCAGTTTCATCCACCTCATTAGAACTGATTCAAATGTATAAAATTAGAAATGAAAATACAGAGATCACAACAGACAACACAGAAATGCAAAGGATCATAAGAGACTACTATCAGCAATTATATGCCAATAAAATGGACAACGTGGAAGAAATGGACAAATTCTTAGAAAAGTACAACTTTCCAAAACTGAACCAGGAAGAAATAGAAAATCTTAACAGACCCATCACAAGCACAGAAATTGAAACTGTAATCAGAAATCCTCCAGCAAACAAAAGCCCAGGTCCAGACAGCTTCACAGCTGAATTCTACCAAAAATTTTGAGAAGAGCTAACACCTATCCTACTCAAACTCTTCCAGAAAATTGCAGAGGAAGGTAAACTTCCAAACTCATTCTATGAGGCCACCATCACCCTAATACCAAAACCTAACAAAGATACTGCAAAAAAAGAAAACTACAGGCCGATATCACTGATGAACATAGATGCAAAAATCCTTAACAAAATTCTAGCAATCAGAATCCAGCAACACATTAAAAAGATCATATACCATGACCAAATGGGCTTTATCCCAGGGGTGTAAGGATTCTTCAATATCTGCAAGTCAATCAATGTAACTCACCACATTAACAAATTGAAAAATAAAAGCCATATGATTATCTCGATAGATGCAGAGAAAGCCTTTGACAAAATTCAACATCCATTTATGAGAAAAACTTTCCAGAAAGCAGGAAGAGAAGGAACATAACTCAACATAATAAAAGCTATATATGACAAACCCACAGCAAACATTATCTTCAATGGTGAAAAATTGAAAGCATTTCCCCTAAAGTCAGGAACAAGACAAGGGTGTCCACTTTCACCGCTACTATTCAACATAGTTCTGGAAGTTTTGGCCACAGCAATCAGAGCAGAAAAAGAAATAAAAGGAATCCAAACTGGAAAAGAAGAAGTAAAACTCTCACTGTTTGCAGATGACATGATCCTCTACATAGAAAACTCTAAAGACTCCACGAGAAAATTATTAGAGCTAATCAATGAATATAGTAAAGTTGCAGGATATAAAATCAACACACAGAAATCCCTTGCATTCCTATACACTAATAATGAGAAAGTAGAAAAAGAAATTAAGGAAACAATTTCATTCACCATTGCAAGGAAAAGAACAAAATACTTGGGAATATATCTACCTAAAGAAACTAAAGACCTATATATAGAAAACTATAAAACACTGATGAAAGAAATCAAAGAGGACACTAATAGATGGAGAAATATACCATGTTCATGGATCGGAAGAATCAATATAGTGAAAATGAGTATACTACCCAAAGCAACCTATAGATTCAATGCAATTCCTATCAAGCTACCAGCAGTATTTTTCACAGAGCTAGAACCAATAATTTCACAATTTGTATGGAAATACAAAAAACCTCGAATAGCCAAAGCAATCTTGAGAAAGAAGAATGGAACTGGAGGAATCAACCTGCCTGACTTCAGGTTCTACTACAAAGCCACAGTCATCAAGACAGTATGGTACTGGCACAAAGACAGAAATATAGATCAATGGAACAAAATAGAAAGCCCGGAGATAAATCCACACACCTATGGACACCTTATCTTCGACAAAGGAGGCAAGAATATATAATGGATTAAAGACAATCTCTTTAACAAGTGGTGCTGGGAAAACTGGCCAACCACTTGTAAAAGAATGAAACTAGAACACTTTCTAACACCATTCACAAAAATAAACTCAAAATGGATTAAAGATCTAAACGTAAGACCAGAAAATATTAAAGTCCTAGAGGAGAACATAGGCAAAACACTCTCTGACATAAAGCCTAATATTTTTTAAACGGGAAAACCCTTTCAAAATAGCCTATAGCTTTATTTTCTAAAGTTAAAAAAAAATATATATATATATAACATTTGCTGTTTTAAAACTTTTTCTTTAGTGGCAAGGAACATATCAGTGTAACCTCCCAAGATGGCTACAGCTCATAGTTCATTTAAATTCTTCTTCTTGACCTTTACTTTGTATCTCACTTATACTTTGTATCTGAGTTGGCTTCCAAAACATTACCTACCATGGGGACAATTCCATTTGCTACCACTTCTATGGCTCAGTGAGTAAAGAATCTGCCTGTAGTGCAGGTGACATAGGATAGGCAGGTTCAATCCCTGGGTTGGGAAGGTCCCCTGGAGAAGGGCATGGCAAGCCACTCCAGTATTACTACCTGGAGAATCCCCATGGACAGAGGAGCCTGGTGGACTATAGTCCATGGGGTCCCAAAGAGTTGGACATGGCTGAGCACAGAACAGCTCCACTTCTACAGTGCTTACTGTTATATTGCCTTATCTTTAAAAAAAATTGTTTTTATTTATTTATTTGGCTGTGCCAGGTCTCAGCTGTGGCATGTGGGATCTGGTTCCCTGCCAAGGGAATGAACCTGGGCCCCTTGCATTGGAGCACAGAGTCATAGCCCCTGGACCACCACGGGTGTCCCTATACTGCCTTAACTTATAGTTCTTTCTCCGTGTCTTATCTTCTCTAGATTTCAAGTTTCAGGCAATAAAGAACCATGCCTTCCTTGTACCCACCAGATTGCCTATTAAAATGCCTGGCAGAAGTGCTATTAAAAAATGTTTAATAAATAACCTGCAAGCCTATGAGTCCTTCAAAGACTGTGAGCTCCTTGAAGACAGGGGTTGTGCATATACAGTTTTGACCTAGGCCTGATACACTACAAATGCTCAAGAAATGCTTTTTAGTCATTATTGAATGAAAAGGATTCCCAGGGATTATGATTATGTCTATGCTTTTGTTAAGAGGTTGTGGGAGAGGAGAAACTGGTTGTTGAGAGCAGACCTGGGCTCTGGTCAAAGGATTCATGAGAGGAGGAGAGCAGGGTGTACCCTGAGCCATGTCTTGGCAAACCTGGTGGCAGAGGGTAAATGTGCAGCCTTCCAGGTTGCAAGGCTAGGTTTCGTTTCTTATCATGAGCATTTTCAGAGAACTCTTGGAAGGGAGATACTCGATTTGAATCCAACTGGAACAAATAACTGGGGATGGGCTGCAACACTGCACATTTTCAACTGTGTTTCTTAGGCTTGAAACTGTTCCCAGAAGCAAAGACGATGAAGGTTTCATTTGTTAAGCAGGAAAATAAAAACACTTTATAAAGGGTTTTAAGGCAAATCTTTTCTTCTCTTTTATTCTTATCTCCCCCTACTGTCGGCCAATTCCTGAAATTTTAATCTCTTTTTTGGGAAAGAGCAATATTCCTTATAACTATTTTTCTTAAATCAGATTAAGTGGAAGCAGTGAATCCATTTTATTTGATGCATTTTATAAGGTTTTAATTGTTATAATTACAGTTAAACAGTTCAGCATCCTAAACACCTTAGTCCTTTAGGTGGCCTAAGGGGAACTGGTCTCATAAGGATGTTTAATAACATAATGAACACTTGTAAAGCCGGAGTTTTATACTCTTTGTATCTGATGACTAACACACTGGATCCAGGAAGCACAGAATCAGACCTCCAGTTCCTTGTTCTTTTGTTGCTTCTAAAAGAGCACAGCCAGCCAGCTAGGGCAGTTGGTCAAATACTTTGATGTGTGTGTTTGTATGTAATTTCTTCTGGGTTAAAAGTTTGATATTAGTAAAAAAAAAACATTTGTTATTTATTAAACCATTTAATTAAAAGTGACTCCATCAGCTTACTATAAACCTCCTTCTCGCTTAATGCAAAAAAGCTTTGTGGTAATATAAAAGTAATAAGAGAAGCCCTGAAACATTTCAAGTTTGGCCCAGAATTTCTTATCCTCAAATTATTTTTGATACTTTACTGAGTATTCATGATAGTTTAGGTATAATGTGAAATTTTAAAGGCATAGTCTAAGGAAAAAGATAAATGCTATTCCTCAGCACTGGCCTCAGACCATCCCCTGTGAATTTGGTCAGATGTTTGTCTAGTTGCCTTATCAGAGAATCAAAGTCTGATCTAACATATAGAGCCCGTTAGTTTTGCCCTGGACCCAATCATTGTAACCACGGTTCTTTCCATATATGCTCTATGTCACAAAGGGACATTGGAGGGTCTGGGGGGTTCAGTTTAAAAGTTTAAAAAGATTCTCTGCTTTTTAGTATGACCTGAGCTCTTCCTCTTAGGCAAAGGGACTGGAATTCAGAATAGATGCATGTCATCACTGTGTATGGAAAGGGACCATATGGAAAGCTACCTAGAGGAAGTAGAGTTGGAATTTGACTACTAAATAAAAGCATTTGCATATCCACCACAAAGAAAAATATTGGACTCTTAGAATTGTTTTCTAGTCTGTAAGGAGGCAATCAAGATAAGAGTGAAATAGGTCAAGAAAGGGTAGGTTGACTATCATTAGCGGAAGGCATGTGGAAAATAAACAAAACTAGACTAGAATAAAGAAAGCAATGGCACCCCACTCCAGTACTCTTGCCTGGAAAATCCTATGGACAGAGGAGCCTGGAAGGCTGCAGTCCATGGGGTCGCTGAGAGTTGGACACAACTCAGTGACTTCACTTTCACTTTTCACTTTCATGCATTGGAGAAGGAAATGGCAACCCACTCCAGTGTTCTTGCCCGGAGAATCCCAGGGACGGGGGAGCCTGGTGGGCTGCCATCTATGGGGTCGCACAGAGTCAGACATGACTGAAGTGACTTAGCAGCAGTAGCAGACTAGAATAAAGCTACTGGAAGCCAAGTAAAAGTAATTTAAAATTTTAATTTTAAAAATTTGAAATAGAATACCTAAATAAAATAGCATGTGTTTTAGGCACGCCCATTATTTTCTCATAACACTTGCCTTTGAAACAGTGTGCTTTGCCTAGGTCAATCAAATTCCTAGCCTTTTTTTTTTTTTTTTTTAAAGGGTGTGGATTCTACAGAAGACAGGTAGGCTTAGTCTGTCTGTTGTTGGTTTCTGGACCTGTGGTGTAAGAACTGGCATTAAGGTAACCCAAAGCACTTGAAGGCTGAAGTTACTGGGCAAAGGAAACTAAGATCCTCGTAGAGGGAAGAATGAAAGAGACAATGAGGTCCAGAGAGAAATAACAGAGATGGCTACTGTGACTTTCTCATTTTCTTGAATCTCAGTATCCTCCCAATATTGGGTTCTCTAAAACTTCAATGTATCCATCCAGAAAATCTTTTATTCAACAGACGATGAGGAGATTTCTGTTCCCTGAAATCAAACACTGTCTCACATACAGAGATGAGATGGAGACCGACAACCTTGGAAGAGGGTGACCTAGGTTGTAATCTCGGCTCCAATCATGAGACCCTGGGCAAGTTACATAATCTATTGTAAAGCCAGCAGGTAACCAACCAAAAATCCTTCATCTGATGAGTGATTTAAGCCCATCAGAATGATATCAAATAGTTCAGTTCAATTCAGTTCAGTTGCTCAGTTGTGTCCAACTATTTGCTTCCCCATGGACTGGAGGACATCAGGCTTCCCTGTCCATCACCAACTCTGGAACCCTGCTCAAACTCATGTCCATTGGGTCGTTGATGCCATCTAACGATCTCATCCTCAGTCACCCCTCTTCCTCTTGCATTCAATCTTTCCCAGCATCAGGGTCTTTTCCAATGGGTCAGTTCTTCGAATCAGGTGGCCAAAGTATTGGAGTTTCAGCTTCAACATCAGCACTTCCATTGAATATTCAGGATTGATTTCTGTTATGATTGACTGGTTGGATCTCCTTTCAGTCCAAAGGACTCTCAAGAGTCTTTTCCAACACAACAGTTCAAAAGCATCAATTCCTCGGTGCTCAGCTTTCTTTACAGTCCAACTCTCACATCCATACGTGACTACTGGAAAAACCATAGCTTTGACTAGACAGACCTTTGTCAGGAAAATAATCTCTGCTTTTTAATATGCTGTCTAGGTTGGTCACAGCTTTTCTTTCAAAGAGCAAGCATCTTTTAATTTCATGGCTGCAGTCACCATCTGCAGTGATCTTGGAACCCAAGAAAATAAAGTCTGTCACTGTTTCCCCATCTATTTGCCATAAAGTGATGGAACCAAATGCCATGATCTTCGTTTTCTGAATGTTGAGCTTTAAGCCAACTTTTTCACTCTCCTCTTTCACTTTCATCAAGAGGCTCTTTAGTTCCTCTTCCCTTTCTGCCATAAGGGTGGTGTCAAGAGGCTCTTTAGTTCCTCTTCCCTTTCTGCCATAAGGGTGGTGTCATCTGCATATCTCAGGTTATTGATATTTCTCCCAGCAATCTTGATTCCAGCTTGTGCTTCTTCCAGCCTGGCATTTCACATGATGTAGTCTGAATATAAGTTAAATAAGCAGAGTGACAATATACAGCCTTGATGTATCCCTTTCCCAATTTGGAACCAGTCTGTTCTTCCATGTCCAGTTCTAACTGTTACTTCTTGACCTACATACAGATTTCTCAGGAGGCAGGTAAGGTCTGGTATTCCCATCTGTTGAAGAATTTTCCACAGTTTGTTGTGACCCACACAGTCAAAGTCTTTGGCATAGTAAATAAAGCAAAAACAGATGTTTTCCTGGAACTCTCTTGCTTTTCGATGATCCAGCGGATGTTGGCAATTTGATCTCTGGTTCCTCAGCCTTTTCTCAATCCCGCTTGAACATCTGGAAGTTCTTGGTTCACTTACTACTGAAGCCTGGCTTGGAGACTTTTGAGCATTACTTTACTAGCATGTGAGATGAGTGCAATCGTGTGATACTTTGAACATTCTTCGCCATTGCCTTTCTTTGGGATTGGAATGAAAACTGACCTTTCCAGTCCTGTGGCCACTGCTGAGTTTTCCAAACTTGCTGGCATACTGAGTGTAGCACTATCACAGCATCATCTTTTAGGATTTGAAATAGCTCAACTGGAATTCCATCATCTCCACTAGCTTTGCTCATAGTGATGCTTCCTAAGGCCTGCTTGACTTCGCACTGCAGGATGTCTGGCTCTAGGTGAGTGATCACACCATCATGGTTATCTGGGTCATGAAGATCTTTTTTATATTCTTCTATGTATTCTTATCACCTCTTCTTAATATCTTCTGCTTCGGTTAGGTTCATACCATTTCTTTCCTTTATAGTGCCCATCTTTGCATGAAATGTTCCATTGGTATCTCTAATTTTCTTGAAGAAATCTCTAGTCTTTCCCATTCTTTGGTTTTCCTCTTTTTCTTTGCATTGATCACTGAGGAAGGCTTTCTTATCCCTCCTTGCTATTCTTTGGAACTCTGCAATCAAATGCATGTATCTTTCCTTTTCTCCTTTGCCTTTAGCTTCTCTTCTTTTCTCAGCTATTTTTAAGGCCTTCTCAAGCAACCATTTTGCCTTTTTGCATTTTTTTTTTCTTGGGGATAGTCTTGATCCCTGCTTCCTGCACAATGTCACAAACCTCCATCCATAGTTCTTCAGGCACTCTGTCTATCAGATCTAATCCCTTGAACCTATTTGTTACTTCTACTGTATAATCATAAGAGATTTGATTTAGGTTATACCTGAATGGACTAGTGGTTTTCCCTGTGTTCTTCAATTTAAGTCTGAATCTAGCAATAAGAAGTTCATGATCTGAGCCACAGTCAGCTCCCAGTCTTGTTTTTGCTGACTGTATAGAGCTTCTCCATCTTTAATTGCAAAGAATATAATCAATCTGATTTCGGTATTGACCATTTGGTAATGTGTATGTGTAGAGTCTTCTCTTGTGTTGTTGGAACAGGGTGTTTGCTATGACCAGTGTGTTCTCTTGGCAAAGGTCTATTAGCTTTTGCCCTGCTTCATTTTGTACTCCAAAGCCAAATTTGCCTGTATACTCCAAGTGTTTCATGACTTCCTACTTTTGCATTCTAGTCCTTGATAATGAAAAGGACATCTTTTTTGGGTGTTAGTTCTAGAAGGTCTTGTAGGTCTTCGTAGAACTGTTCAACTTCAGCTTCTTAAGCATAACTGGTTGGGGCATAGACTTGGATTATTGTGATATTGAATGGTTTGCCTTGGAAATGAACAGAGATCATTCTGTCATTTTTGAGATTGCATCCAAGTACTGCATCTCTGACTCTTTTGTTGACCATGATGGCTACTCCATTTCTTCTAAGGGATTCTTGCCCACAGTAGTAGATATAATGGTCATCTGAGTTAAATTCACCCATTCCAGTCCATTTTAGTTCATTGATTTCTAAAATGTTGATGTTCTCTCTTTCCATCTCCTGTTTGACCACTTCCAATTTGCCTTGAGTCATGGACCTAACATTCCAGGTTCCTATGCAATATCGACTTTTACAGCATCGGACTTTACTTCCATCACCAGTCACATCAAGAACTGGGTATTGTTTTAGCTTTGGCTCTGTCTCTTCATTCTTTCTGGAGTTATTTCTCCACTGATCTCCAGTAGCATATTGGGCACCTACCGACCTGGGGAGTTCATCTTTCAGTGTCCTATCTTTTTGCCTTTTCATACTGTTCATGGGGTTCTCAAGGCAAGAATACTGAAGTGGTTTGCCATTCCCTTCTCCAGTGGACCAAAACAGTTAGACAATCACAAAAAGCTGGGTTTAAGATAATCCTATCTATAGGATGGAGCCATGGAAACAAGATGGTTGTTGTGGTTCCAGAGTAGATCTTTCTGTTCACTCTGGAGAGTTCTATTTACTCTCACAATGAGCAGTGATTTATCATTCATTCATTTAAAACCCTTTTAGCACTATTCTGTGCAGGAATATGGTGGTGAAGAACACAACAACCATCTGACTTACAGCCAATGGGATTGGCCTGGTGACCACCACAGTCACAGTTGTAGTGAGGCATAAGAAAGTGCCACACATGGAAGACAAGGTGTTAGGTACACATAACAGGATGGTAACAGGAGTACACTGTGATCTTGGGTTTAGCCTTACCTCTTTCTTATAAACTAGATGATAGTAATAGGGCTGATGCTTAGGGAATTTAGATCTCAAGATTTGAAAAGATAACCAATATTTTTTAATAACTGTAAATGCAAAGTCACCTTTAAAAGTTGTAAAAACAAAATTCTTGGCTGCGAAAAACTTTTTGAAAATATGTTGAATCACGTAACTTTAAAATTAGAGATTTAACCAAGTGGTTCCATTGTAAAAATGACTCTGGAGTCAAGCTGCTTATGATACAAAACCATGAAAACTGTTCACCCCAAATAATGCTTACGGTCCCAAACTCTCCAGAAATGACAGTCCATTGCTAATGCCCATGTGCACTGCGGCTTCGTTGTTTTAGTTGCTAAGTCGTGCTTGACTCTTTTGCGACCCCATGGACTGTAGCCTGCCAGGCACCTCTGCCCATGGGATTTCCCAGGCAAGAATACTGAACTGGGTTGCCATTTCCTACTCCACGGGATCTTCCTGAGCCAGGGATTGAACTCGCGTCTCCTGCATTGGCAGTTGGATTCCTTACCACTGAGCCACCAGGGAAGCCCTGCTTCCTAGTGAACCAAAGTAAAACACCTTGTGACACTGACAAACATCAGAGGGTTTTCTCCCTCCAGCCTCTACTCCCAGTTCAGAGGTCCGGAATCTTAGACAAGCGAAAGCAAAGCAGACAATTTTGACCATGCTCTATCTTGGAAATTTGATCCCAAATGCTGCCTAGGTTGTTCCTGTGCTGTATTTACGAGCCAGTGGCCCTGGGCTCTTGCCAGGACTGACTTTCAGACCAACCAGCAGATGCATTCTGGGATGTTTCTGCCCACAAGCAAAACTTTGGCTTGTTTTTCTGCACAGCAACGAATGCCTCAGAAAAACCTTTGGCTTTGCAGTTTCCCTGCTGCCTTTAAACTTGTAAAGCTAAGTGCCGCACCCACCATAAAATAAGAACAAATGCTCTTTTTACCTTTTAAAATTTACTAGTGGCTATGAGAATTCTGGCTAAATTTATCCAAGAGTCCAAGCTTTCCCTCTCTCTCATACACACACACACACACACACACACACACACACACACACACACACGCAGGCATTTTGTGACAAAAACACTCAGACACAGTTGTAAGACAGTTACAACTGTGATAGCTGCTTGCAAATTCAGCCTTATTACATGTATCTGCTGCTGGCTAATGACCATGGAAAACCAATAAGTATTTACTTAAAGAGGGAGCAATTAGGGAGCAAAGAAACAGACTGATACTAGGATTTCTGCATTTTAAGGCGTCACAAGGCATCTAGTGAAATTCACAGAGGACATGCGAAGCAGGAGAGATCAAATACAGACAGTCGAAGCAGAGGGAGCTGTGTTCAAAGGCTGCTCATTCATGGAGTCTGGATGTATGTTATCATGTAGGACTCTACTCTCACTGGGCCTTCAGAGCCTTCGTTCTATTCTCTTAACTGCTATTTGTTTATAACAAGGCTCACAAACCTGTCCCTTGATATTTTAGCTCCTAATCCTGACAGCAACCAAATATCCCAAGAGACAGCTTTGTTAATAGTGTGAAGATCAATAAATACATATTAAAATTAGGCAGCACAGAGCTGTGAATATATATACTATATTAACATAGGAAAGAAACTGTTGAAAATCTATGGTCTTCTGTCATTGATCAAATAATACTGCACTATTCTGCATATTGAAAAGCAGAGATATTACTTTGCCAACAAAGGTCCGTCTAGTCAAGGCTATGGTTTTTCCTGTGGTCATGTATGGATGCGAAAGTTGGACTGTGAAGAAAGCTGAGCGCCAAAGAATTGATGCTTTTGAACTGTGCTGTTGCAGAAGACTCTTGAGAGTCCCTTGACTGCAAGAAGATCCAACTAATCCATTCTAAAGGAGATCAGTCCTGGGTGTTCTTTGGAAGGACTGATGCTGAAACTGGAACACCAATACTTTGGCCACTTCATGCGAATAGTTGACTTATTAGAAAAGACCCTGATGCTGGGAGGGATTGGGTGCAGGAGGAGAAGGGGACGACAGAGGATGAGATGGCTGGATGGCATCATCAATTCGGTGGACGTGAGTTTGAGTGAACTCTGGGAGTTGGTGATGGACAGGGAGGCCTGGTGTGCTGCGATTCATGGGGTCGCAAACAGTCGGAGACGACTGAGTGACTGAACTGAACTGAACTGATTCTGGTGTTCCTATTTTAATTTAATTCTATAAAATTATGAAACAGTCAGGTAAATGTTAGGAGTCTAATAAATATGTACCTGATATGAAAATTAAGGAATCTGAGATGACATATTCCAAATTGAATTTTATGGAATTCTAGTGTTTTGTACTTTATTAATGTTTCCATGGGAGAAACACACATTAGAAAATAATGACTTAGGCATTTTGTTTTTTATTATGAGATTTAGCAATGTTCACATTATACTGGTAAATATTATGACTCCTCTTTACTTCTTATACCTATTTGACCTCAGAACCGTGTGTGTGTGTGTGGTGTAACAGATTTTACATAATTCAGTTTGGGATATATTCTATTTAACACAGTTTAGAAATGCTTCTTTCAGTAAAAATGTGAAATGGATTAATAAATGACAAAATTTTAAATAAATTCAATCATTCAGAATTTTCTGCACGTAAAACAGTAAGCTAGGCACACAAGCCTTATCCCAAGGAACACACACACACACACACACACACACACGACTCACACAAGACTGACACAGAAGCCTGCTCTAAGGCCGGGCCATCTGCACTTGCTGGTTCCTCTGCCTGGGAGGTGCTTTCTCATAGTTCACTTCCTTACTTATCTGCATCTCTTTCCCAGTGTTGTTGATATAGGGAAGTCTTCATAACTTATCTAAAACAGCACCGTGTGTGTGTGTGTGTGTGTGTGTGTGTGTGTGTGTGTGTGTGTGCACACGCTCAGTCACTTGGTTGTGTTCAAATCTTCATGACTCCATGGATTGTAGCCCACCAGACTCCTCTGTCCATGGGATTCTCCAGGCAAGAATATTGGAGTGGATTGCCATGCCCTCCTCCAGGGGATCTTCCTGATCCAGGGATTGACTCTGCGTCTCTTGTGTCTCCTACATTGGCAGGGAGTTTCTTTACCACTGAACCACCAATCACTTTCCAACTCTTTCTTAATTTCTTTCAAAGAATTCCAAATAACTTTACACATGTATTTATTAGTTTATTGTCTATTTACCTACTGGAATTTAGTCCCATGAAAGACAGTTTTCGAAATGAAGTTTTGAATTTTTCAGGACTCGAATTTCAGCCTTGAATTTTGGACTTAACATAGCATCTGAGACTTCCCTGGTGGCCCAGACAGTAAAGAATCTGTCTGCAATGCAGAAGACCTGGGTTCTATTCCTGGGTTGGGAAGACCCCTGGATAGTGGAATGGTTACCCACTCCAGTATCCTTGCCTGGAAAATTCTATGGATGGAAGTGCCTGGCAGGCTACAGTCTATGGGGACACAAAGAGTCAGAAACAACTGAATGATTTCACCTTTAAAATATCAGATGCTCAATAAATATTTGGCAAATGAATGAATAAAAACAATTCCAGAAGAGTACAGAAAGAGTAAAAATAAGAAGCTAGAGGAATTTAGGTTGAGGTTTTTAAAGAGAGGCATTATGGAGAAGATGGCATATGAACTTGTCTTTGAAGATGGGAAGGTTTCCAATACAGGTCAGATGACATAAATATTCTAAGATAAGGAAACAGCCTTCTTAATTAAATGTCCTGAAGTAGCTTTGAGAAGTAGCTTTGAGATAGGCATGGGAATGACCATCACAGCCCCGGGGCTAGCAGCCTATCCTCACACTCAGGAAGGGGAATTGCCAAGGCAACACTGGATCTCAACCAGGTTCCACTTGCATCTTTGCGTCTGACCCATTCTATTCATGCCTTCTGATGCAATGCTTTGTTCATTCATTCTGATACCTATTTTGTGCCAGGTACACTTCAAGGTCATATAGAGGCAGAAGTGAGCAAAATGCAGCAAAATCCCTGCTCCACTTACATTCTAATGGAGAAAGAATGTGATAAACACTATAATTGCAGCTTTTATTAGAAAATGGTAAGTATTATGGAAAAATGGAGTAAGGAAGATGAGAAGTATCTCTGGGGAAGAGTTGCACTTTGAAAATTTTATTGAAGTATAATATACATGTAAAAAAGTACACACATTGGGATTTCCCTGGTGGTCCAGTGGCTAAGACTTCGAGCTCCCAATGCAGGGGACCCAGGTTTGACCCCTGGTGAGGCAATTAGATTCCACATGCCATAACTAAAGACCCCACCTGCTGCAACTAAGACCTGAGCAGCCAAATAGATAAACAGAAGTATTAAAAAAGAAAGTGCATACTATTAAGGAGCCACTCTCTGAATTTTCCACACGCTGAACTAACCCTGTGTACCCAGTGTGCATAACAGAAAGCTGAATCTTCCCAAGAACCCAGAAGCAGTCCTTGTGCTCCTCTAGTAACCAACTCCCGAGCCAAAGGTAGCCATTCAGTTCAGTTCAGTCGCTCAGTCGTGTCCGACTCTTTGCGACCCCATGAATCATAGCACGCCAGGCCTCCCTGTCTATCACCAACTCCCAGGGTTCACTTAGACTCACATCCATCGAAGTGATGCCATCCAGCCACCTCATCCTCAGTCGTCCCCTTCTCCTCCTGCCCCCAATCCCTCCCAGCATCAGAGTCTTTTCCAATGAGTCAACTCTTCACATGAGGTGGCCAAAGTACTGGAGCTTCAGCTTTAGCATCATTCCTTCCAAAGAAATCCCAGGGCTGATCTCCTTCAGAATGGACTGGCTGGATCTCCTTGCAGTCCAAGGGACCCTCAAGAGTATTCTCCAACACCACAGGTCAAAAGCATCAATTCTTCGGCGCTCAGCTTTCTTCACAGTCCAACTCTCACATCCATACATGACCACAGGAAAAACCATAGCCTTGACTAGCCGGACCTTAGTTGGCAAAGTAATGTCTCTGCTTTTGAATAGACTATCTAGGTTGGTCATAACTTTTCTTCTAAGGAATAAGCGTCTTTTGATTTCATGGCTGCAATGACCATCTGCAGTGATTTTGGAGCCCCTCAAAATAAAGTTTGACACTGTTTCCATTGTTCCCCCATCTATTTCCCATGAAGCGATGGAACCAGGTGCCATGATCTTCATTTTCTGAATGTTGAGCTTTAAGCCAACTTTTTCACTCTCCACTTTCACTTTCATCAAGAGGCTTTTTAGTTCCTCTTCACTTTCCACCATAAGGGTGCTGTCATCTGCATATCTGAGGTTATTGATATTTCTCCCAGCAATCTTGATTCCAGCTTGTGTTTCTTCCAGTCCAGCATTTCTCATGATGTACTCTGCATATAAGTTAAATAAGCAGGGTGACAATATACAGCCTTGACGTACTCCTTTTCCTATTTGAAACCTGTCTGTTGTTCCATGTCCAGTTCTAACTGGTAGCCATTACCTGACTCCAAAAAACAGAGCTCAGTGTTGTCTGTTTCTGTGCTTTTATACAAATGCAATTGTCTGTTAAGTAGTCTTTTTTAATCAGACTGCTTTTCAGGCAGCGTTACATTTACAACATTCATCCATGTTGTTGCATATGGTTGTAGGTTAATCATTCACTTTGATTACTAAATGGTATATTCCAGGGTGTGATTATACCTCACTTGACCCTTTCAGTTCTTCATGGGCATTTGGATGTTTTCTACTTGTTGGCTACTGTAAATATCACTGCTATGAACATTCTGATATATTACTTTTGGTGGGGGTGTGGATTTAAACACGTTTGAAAGTGAAAGTTGCTCTGTTGTGTCTGACTCTTTGTGACCCCATGGACTGTACAGTCCATAGAATTCTCCAGGCCAGAACACTGGAGTGGGTAGTCTTTCCGTTCTCCAGCAGATCTTCCAAACCCAGGGATCGAACCCAGGTCTCCTGCATTGCAGGTGGATTCTTTACCAACTGAGCTATGAGGGAGCTCTTAAATAGGTTTATCAGGGTAAAACTCAGTAAGAAGGGGATATTCAAACAAAAACTTGAAGGATCTCAGGAATTGAGACATGGTAGTCTGGAAAAGAGCATTCTATTCAGTGAGGACACTCATGAGGCAAGACATGGAAGCAACCTAAATGTCCATTGACAGATGAATGGATAAAGAAGATGTGATACATTTTTACAATGGAATATTACTCAGCCATAAAGAAGAATGAAGAAAATGCCATTTGCAGCAACACAGATGGACCTAGATGGACATACTGCACGAAGCAAGTCAGAAAGAGAAAGATAAATATCATATGGTATTGCTTATATGTGGAATCTAAAATATGATACAAATGAACTTATTTACAAAATAGAAATTGAGTCACAGATGTAGAAAACAAACCTATATTACCAAGAGGGAAAAAGAAGGGGAGATTGGGAGATTGGGATTGATATATATATACTACTATATATAAAATAGATAACCAATAAGAATCTGCCATATAGTATAGGAAACTATGCTCAATATCCTGTGGTAACCTATAATGGAAAAGAATATGAAAAAGTATATTTTATATATATATATAATTGAATCATTTTGCTGTACATCTGAAACTAACACAACATTGTAACTCAGCTATGTGAAAAGTGAAAAAGTAAAAGTGTTAGTTGCTCAGTCGTATCCAACTCTTTGTGAACCCAAGGACTGTAACCCGCCAGGTTCCTCTGTCTATGGGATTCTCCAGGCCAGAATACTGGAGTGGGTTGTCAGTCCCTTTTCCAGGGGATCTTCCTGACCCAGGGATCAAACCTGGGTCTCTTGCATTGCAGGTAGATTCTCTACCATCTGAGCCACCAGAAAAGCCCCAAGAATACTGGAGTGGGTAGCCATTCCCTTCTCCAGGAGATCAACTCAGCTATACTTCAATTAAAAAAAAGAGTTTGCCTAATGTGTGAGAAACAGGAAGGAAGTCAAAGGAGCTGGAGCGAGTGAAGAGACAGCAGAGGTAGAAGAGCCATTGTTTTTCCTGAATGGTCTTTCAAATCTATTCTCTTTCCTTTGTTTCCACTGTTTTCCCTGATCTGGGCCCGCCTCTCCTCACATGGACTGCAGCCTCAGGCTCCTAACCTGGCTTTGAATGCCCACTGGTCTTCCACCCTGAAGTCAGAATGGCCCTACTAATCATTTATGTCACTCCTTTGTTAGAAGTCTCACTGTGTTTCCCTACTGGATGAAGTCCAAACCTTTAGTCTAAAAAATCAAAGTGCTTCACCATTGGGTCTCCTCTTACTTATATCTTAAAGTCAGGTTTGTGTCTCATTTATCCAATGTTAAAGGGCAGAATCAAACCCTGGCTAATATTATGCTGCTTACTCACCAGTGCTTAATATTCTGTAACCCAGGTACTGCCTTTAACTTACAGTGAGGTCCATTGGGGAATGGGTTTCCCAAGTGGTGCTAGTGGTAAAGTACCCACCTGCCAATGCAGGACACATAAGAGATGTGGGTTCAGTTCCTGGGTTGGGAAGATCCCCTGGAGGAGGGCATGGCAACCCACTCCAGTATTCTTGCCTGGGGAATCCCATGGACAGAGGAGCCTGGTGGGCTACAGTCCATAAAGTCACAAAGAGTCAGACATGACTGAAGTGACTTAGCACACACACAAGCACTGCTGGGAACATATGAAAAACACCATCTTCTCTTAGCTCAGATAACTTACTCCTCGATTTACATGGTAGCCTAGGGAGTGAAGGAGCAACAACAAACACGGATATTGTTTAAAGGCAGAAACACAAAAGATCAGACACATTAGCAAGTGGATTTGAGTTCTAACTAGCAAAACAGGCTTCCTCTCATAGAATCAGTGCAATGACTAGACAGTAATGGACAGGGAGGTCCAAACAGAAGGTTCAAACCCTCTGTCCAGGAACAGAAAAGTACTTGAAAAGAAGGAGCAACATAAAGAAGTCTTATAAAAATTCTCAAGTGGAAATGAGAAGCAAACTTTGCCATCTGGGTTACAGAGAAAGAGCTGCAAGGGCTGCCAAATGCACGTTCATGGTCATCAGTGGGAAACCTGGTTTCCCCATATAAAGGGAAAGGATTCCAGAACGTATGCTGCACACAGATGGTAAAGCAATTTGCATTTAACATAAAAATTTTCCCACCAGAGGAAGAGCAGAATCAGTCAGAAATCCCTGTTAATTTCCTCTGGTTAAAACAACAACCAAAACTACATGGGCAATAAAATATCTGGTTGAATAATTCAACAAAGAAAAAATATCTTAGGGGCAATTATTACGGACAAGCCACTGTGCTCAGCAAAAAATGGTGTTACAGAGGTGACTATGGCAGATGGTTTTCTTTCTAGGAACTTCCAGTTGAAAGGAGCAGAAAGATACATTATACATAGGAAGAAAGCTGAGAGGAGACTTCCAGCAGAAGCTCTCAAGGAAAGGATTCTGTAAGTGATTTTAGTCACTATGGGATGCCCCTTTCATGGCCTTAAAATAGGCAGACAGATGTGAGTGGCTATGTTGGTCAGGTGAGTAGGGGGCCAGGGCCTGGGGTTCTGAGAGCAAAGTATTTGGTGCCAGAGAGAAATCCCAGAAATCACACCTTGCTTTGCACCAGCATGAAGGCTAAGGTTAAGGTATAATTTCTGGACCATATTGCTAGTCTAGGGGCAAGATAAGTAACAGAAACCAAGCTGTGGGCCAGAACAGAGTCTAAAAAAAATCTAGGAGCTCAGACGTGCTGGGGTATCTGGCTGGCAGGAGAGAGGCATATTTGGAAGAATTTGGAGGTAGAATATGGGTGTCTGCAGCAGTTTTCCATGTGGTTGTGCTGATGTCTTAAGATTTTGGAGAATATAGAACAGAACAGAACATAAGGCCTCTCTGCCAGGACACGTAGGGGTGGTTACGAAGGTTTCCGGACGGCAGTTTCCCCCTTCCTGGGCACTGCTTGATGAGACCTGAATCTCATCATTCTTTGAGTGTCAGATGCCTCCCATTCTCTTCCCTCCATCCTTTTTCATATATTTACTAAATGGACATTATATACCAGGCATTGTGCTGGGCTTGGGAGTCTCTATTAAAACTTAAATATCCCAGAAAGGGCAAAGCCTTAAACCTGTCAGATACTGAGTTTTCAATAACTACTTTTCGAATGAAGGCATGAGGCCACTGTCAGTGAACAGCTGAGAAAAGACTGTAACTGCAAGCCAGGAGGGAGGGACAGGGCAGGTAGCTGAGAGGGGGTGCAGCCTCTGGCTGCTGAAAGGAGGCAAATCGAGAGGGAAAGAGGTCTTTCTGGCATGTTTCTCTGACTGTGCAATGTTGTTCAGAGCTGAAGCTGGCTCAGTTCTTTGGAAATAAGAGATGCTAAGGAAAACAAAACAAAACAAAACAGAAAAACCTGTCCAAGTCCTTGAAGATGAGTTTTTTCCCCCTTTATCCACTATAAGGAGAGGGCTCTTGTTCCAGATGAGGACCTCGGAATGACTCTTTGTGAATCAAGGGGCTGGCTGCACCTGTGATTCTCTTGATCCATGAGCACCCCCTGGTCAGGACCCCAACACACATAGTCACGTGAGTTTTGCCCACATTAAGAGTACCCATGTGATGGACCAAGTGGGGACTGAAATATATCCAGCCTGCATTTTGCTAGGCTTTGTACTCAGGGTAGGGTGAGGGTTGGGGGTGTGGGTAAGCCCTGAGGAAGGGGAACATTGGTCTAATTTTCTCAGAGGTAGTTCTGTCTCTGGAGGTTTTCTAATTGGTCCTGGGGGTGTCATGGGTCACTAAACACTGGGCCAGCTCAGACCTACTCATTGCATGCTAAGTCACCTCAGTCCTGTCTCTGTGATGCTATGGACTATAGCCCGCCAGGCTCCTCTATCCATGGGATGCTCCAGGCAAGAATACTGGAATGGGTTGCCATGTCCTCCTCCAGGGGATCTTCTTGACCCAGGGATTGAACCTGCATCTCTCATGTCTCCTGCATTGAAAGGCAGGTTCTTTACCACGAGTGCCACCTGGGAAGCCATCTGGGAAGTCCTGCTCATTAGGTGCTATGTTAACTCTTAGATCTGGGACAAAAAGCCATCCTTGGTTGGCAGTTTGCAGAGCCCTCTCTCTAATGTTGGCACAAAGGGACTTAGGGGACTGTGTGGTGCTTGTATATATTTAAAATGGAAAAGGGAACAGGACTGGGGCTGAAGATCCCTGGTGAATCCTTGTCGCAGCACCCCCTCCCTGTATGGCAGTGGGGAGGTTACCTCAGCCTCAGCGTCCCCATCTGTAACATGAAGGGTGTAGATTGGGGAATCTCTGAAGTCCTTTGCAACCTTAGATTTCTATGATCCTCTTCTAATGCCATCAGAGATGAAGACCTTCATCCTTTGAACATTCCTTTCTTGCCATTAATAACCAGTTTCAAAAAAGATACCCACTAACTTCACTCTAAGTCTTGTGGTTGGAATAGTTTGGAATCAGAGTTATCCAGGTGTACTCCAGAGATACACTGAGAGAACTTACCTTCTCAATTCCTTTGGAAAGGAATCAAAGATAAAAATTGCTAATCGAAAGCTATCGCACAAGAGATAAAATGAAAAAAGCATTTGGTAAGTATTGGAAAGTGTCTCTGGGGCTGATCAAAAAATCTTCGATTCAGTCTAGTTCTTAATTTATGCACTGGGTCACAGAGGGAACTGGAATTCACCAAATGGAAGGAAGATTTTTGTCACTCCTCTAACAGCGTTAAACGGAAAATGCCCTCCAAATGGGTAAAACTCCCTTATAGGGCCTAGAAGATAAATCAAGAGAGACACCGGTGACCTAAAGAAACACGTGGTTGCCAAAGTGATGTAAGGATGGGAGTTTTTCCCTCTTAACCTTTTGCTGCCCCCTCTCTAGTTTTCTCCCAGTCAGCAGACTTCTGCTTTTTTCTTGTTTCCATTTCTGTTATGGTTTTTGGTCTCGCCCTTGGCTTTCTCTTTTGCTCGGTCTTATTTCTGAACGAAAGGCTGTTCAACCGCAGGACTGACTTTCGAAAGAACGGGTGTTTCCTGCTCCTTCTTTTTCTGTGCTCGCCTCCTGCCATGCCAGCAGGCAGTGCTGCTCTGTAAGAGAAGCTGGCCGGGCGGGGGGGTGAATCTGGGGTTGGTGCGGGAAGAGGAGGAGGGAAGGGGCGGGCAGTGGGGGTGGAGGAGCAGGAGGAGGAGTCTGAGCAGCCCAGGTGAGGCCGGCAGAGCTAATGAGAAGCATATGCCGCCAACCGTTTGAAAGGCTGGCTTGAGCCAAGGGAAGTGATGAATTGCAAGAATATGTTGTGTTCAGAGCCGAGGAGCTGGCAGAAATAGCCTAGCTAGAGGACTAGGATGGAAGGTTTTTTTTTTTTTTTTAAAGAACTCAGACTCAAAAATACATTTCTCTTTGTCAGCAAAATGTTCTAGTTTCAAAACTATGAATGGTAGATTACCTCTGTCAGACTAATGCATTCCTTTTTCACCTCAATTTTTCTAAGACATATAACTTCCATTCAAATGAAAAGACAAATGTTTCCAATAAATGGGCTTATGGGATAGTGCAGTTCCGAGCTACTTCGAACATTTTTAACACACAGGATACTTTCTGTCCCTGAATTTGCATAAGCAAATAGCATGTATATCAGAGGTCCCTGGGGAAGACAGGTAGAATCTGAGCACAGATCCAGAAAGACTTGCTCTTTCCTTCCCTTTTCTTCCTTCCTTCCCTCCCACAATTGTATGTACAGTATCTTCTAAGTGCCAGGGTCTCCTTAGGGAAAGACATGGTGCAGAAATGGAATCTCGATCATCACTTCCAACATCTATGCCCTTCAGATCAGCTGGGATGATTATCAAGCCTCTCCCAGAGGCCTATACACTACAACTTTCTTTAATGTTTAGTTCTCAGAATCATAACCCTGACTTTCTAATGGTGTATTTGTTAGGTTTTACTCTGGAGAAAGAGCTCAGCCCAGCTCAGGTCAGGACCTAATGACGGGAAGACTGAATGTTTCAGTTGAAACTCTCAGTGGATGTGTATCAAAGCTTGCTTTGGTATCCTCTGCCTCCCTTTTCTCATCTCTTTTTCCGGGTTTATAGTGCTGCTCCTGGCTACTCAGTTCTCAGCTAAGTGACAGGAGTACAGAATACTCACAGTTATCATTCACTCTCGTTTCCCCTGGGGTGTGGCATAGGGCTGGCCCTTAACAGCTAATCAAATAGTTGTTAAATGAATCCATGATTGCATTTCCTGCCCCAAATGCCCTTGTTCAAAATTTCCTTTCAGTTTCTTGCTACTCAACCAACTCACTTCCCAATCCAAACTCCAAGCAGTTTTATCTCAAATCTCAGTTCTGGCATCGCGTCATAGGAAACGCTGGGCAGACCATCTCATTCTCTAAGACCCTGTTCCTCATCATTCAGTGGGATTAATTGAACTTTATAGGTATGCTCTGAGGATCCACTAGGTAGTTGATAATTTAAATAAAATGCCTATCCCACCTCTTAGCTTATAGGAAACTTTCAATAGATATTATCTCTGTGTGTGTTAGTCGTTCAGTTGTGTCCAACTCTTTGTGACCCCATGGACTGTCCATGGGATTTCCCAGGCAAGAATACTAGAGTGGGTAGCCATTCCTTCTCCAGGGGATCTTCCTCACCAAGGGATCGAACCCAGGTCTCCTGCATTGCGGGCAGATTTTTTTTTTTTTTTTTTTTTACCACTGCACCACCTGGGAAGATGATTTCAATAAATATTAGAAAAATAAATTGGTCAAAGGAAGTCATGCTAAGGTATGAATAAAGAATGTGTTGTCTTCATGGTCTGTGGTAGAAAATATGGAAGTAGTAGCTGGGATAGGTTGGAGAGGCTTAGACCTCTTAGGGTGTCTCTCCACTCTGTGCTATTTCCGTTCTCCATGTCCTATTTGGACAGTCAGGACCCGCTCTGGCTAGCCCGACACTCTAGACCAGGGGCCATTACGAGGTGCTCCACTTTGAAGCATTGCTAACCTTCACATACACTGCAATTTGAATTATCTAACTTTTATTTAAGGGGAGGGCTGGTTAATAGAAATCAAAGAAATCTGGATTGAGAAATAAGATTGTATAAGAATCAAAAAGGTATTATAAAACTACACGATGAAAGAAACAATGTAAATAAATATCAATTCTCTGTTTTCCTTTGATGTCCCCAATAAATAAACTTTAGGGGGATGAAACTATTCTGATAAAATCCATCCTGTATTTGCTATAAAACTAATCTTTTGTACTTTAATTCAGAAAGGAAGGAAATGATCTTAACTAAAAATTTTTTTTTTGCACATAGAGGTCATTTTATTCACACAGCTCTTTTCTGAGAGAATGTCTTAGGGGTTGAAGGAAATAAAGTGAATTATAAAGTTTTATTACATTTACCTTCACCGAAAAATTATATGACTGTATGGATTTCTTCAAATTCCTGAAAAAAAAGTGATTTTATCTGACAGAACCAAAGTCATTCATTTTCTTTTTTTCCCTTCTCTTAGATTGGCATGATGCACAAGAAAACACGCATTTATGGGTTCAGAATGCCGACATGTCTACGTTTCTCCCCACACTCCATGCAAGTTTGAAAATTTATTTGACAATTAAACTGCCCAGTTTAGAATTTTTCTTGCCAACTGCAAATTCTTTCCTGCACAGATCTGTGGATTAATCAGAACAAAGTAGGAACATGCTAGCCGTAAGTAGAAGAATTTAGCTTAATTTTTCTTTTTGGCAGGAATACATGTTCAAGTACAATATAAGTAGACAAAACATGGAGTTGAAATTTTGGGGAAAAGCTATTAAACTTTCCACTATAATAAACCAGTGATGCTTCTAATATCTCAAAGAGAATTTTATTGATTTGGAACCTGTTCTCATGCTATTTAGCATGTCTTCAAGGTAGATAATGAGTTGTAATTACTGCTCCTTTGAAAGGGCTCTGACAGGACCGGCTGTGGTGACTTCAGAATGTGCATGCTATGCTCTATTTTTCTTTAGTTCCCATTGTAATTTATGCTCTTTTTTTTCTTTTCCCTGGTGATATTTTAGAATAGATAACAATATAAAATAGAGAAAAGAAATTCAAAAAAATGAGAACTTCCTTTTGTTTCACATATACTTCCATCTAAACTTAACTCTTTTTCCTATTTCAATAAAATCCCTTTTTCTTTTAGGGAAAGGAGGTAAAAATAATTTTTAAAGGCAATGTAAAATCCATTCCTACTGCATTTACAGATTGGCTAAATGGGGATAATGTATAACTAGTAAGCCATCTCTCTGAAGATATCACAGAACAAAGACCATGAGACCCAGTCTAATATTAATACTAAACATGACCTAGTCCCTGGCTCTGCCACTACAGTTGAGTGACCTTGAGAAAGTCTAATCTTTCCAAGTTTTGGTTTCTGCTGAGAAATATAGTTAGTGATATTTGATGATTAAATGAGAGAGTGTAAGTAAAGCACTTTGTTAATAATTTAATAAATAGAAACTATTATCCGCACTGGGGCAGGGAAATGAATATACTAAGACAAGCTGGTACTAACCAAATTCTCTGGGCTTCTCAGATGACGTTAGTGGTAAAGAACAGCCCTGTAACGCAGGAGACTTAAGAGACCTGGGTTTGATCCCTGGGTCAGAAAGATCCCTTGGAGGAGGGCATGGCAACTCACTCCAGTATTCTAGCCTGGAGAATCCCATGGACAGAGGAGCCTGGCTGCCTACGGTCCACAGGGTTGCAAAGATGCGACTGAAACAACTTCACACACACAGAAACTTTCTACCACATCATGGCTGCTTAGAAGATGAAATGATTGGAGAGTTTAGTGGTTCCCATGTGTCAAAAGAAAAATCTCCCTAACTACTTTTAGTAAAGATGGCTAGCATCACTAATAATTTAAATCAGGGAAGTTGAGACTGCTCTGTGCTCCCCACTTAGGCAGATCTGATGCCATTCACCCATATTTGGAATTCACTTCCACTCACTGAATAGGAAAACTAGTTTAAATTTTTACTATGGTCCTTTCAATGCTTTTCATCTTTTAATTTCATTTTATCTTCCCATCAACTCTGTATGGAAGGGCAAAACTCAGAAGATCTAGGTGACTTCTAGGCTAGGATAATCTATCAAGATGACACGGGTCCAAGGAAACAGAAATCTCTTGTGCATTTGTAAAAGTGAGTGTGTGTGTAGAGACCTAGGTGTGCTTGGTCTCTGGAGGACGAGATTGCTGAACGGAAGTGGGGATGGGTGACAATGGGGGCAGGCTACTGTCGAGAATGACTGTGCTTGACTCTTGGTTGTTGAAGGGAGGGTGCAAAATGTGGCCACATCTATATAAGTCTACTTTGGGAAATATATCTGGCACATATGAGATGTAAGAATGAGTTTTTTACAGGGATACCGTATAGGTTTCTCAGACTGCGTTGTAAGTAACTATTTAAATGGAGTGGGCATAGAGTTAAAAACTCTTTCCCTTTTTGCATGAGAATCTGACCTTTGGTTAACTTCTTAGCTTGGTTTCCCTAGAAACAGATAAAGATGGTATGTGTCAACTATGTTACTAGGCAACACTGCATATGGTAAAAAAAAAAAAAAAATGACCCCTCATTGGTAGACTGCATCTGGACTGGGGGTTGGGGAGAAGTACAAATGAACTGTAAGCACCTGATGGGAATGCCAGGCTTTGCACTCTGAGTGCAGCAGTTCTTATAACTAGAAGTCCCTCGAGAGGACCCTGCAAGCTGTGTCTTTGGAGTTGTTGTAAGAGTTATTGACTGCTGTGGCACATAAGGCTTTTTTACGCAAAGGCAGCTCCTTCACCTGCCCAACATGGAGTGCATCAGCTTACACCTGTGCTCGTAGCTCTGATTACAGGAGAATATATGATGCTGATCTGCTGGCAACTATAGTTCCTATCTTATATCCTTCTCGGTAGGCTGATGTCAAACATGATGTAACAGTAGTCTTGTGAGCCTGAATGTCTAGTTGTGCCTAAGGAACTGCCTGCTGGATGTTGCAAGGTGGTTTAGTATCATGGTGACTTCCTTTGTGCAACATATGAAGTGTGACTTTCTAGGAGGGGATCTGGAAAGAATGAGATTTTTTTTGGTAGTGCCTTTATCCAAATAAACTCAAATTCATTTATCTATCCAGCCAGCCAGCCAGTATTCATTAAGAATCTACAATGCACCAAGAATTGTGCTAGAAACAAAGATATACAAGGTCCTTCTCTTACTTAGCCTTCATATCTTATAGAAACAGAGGTACGTATTATTAACAGTAATAGTAATGTTGCTGCTGCTGCTACTGCTAAGTCGCTTCAGTTGTGTCCGACTCTGTGTGACGGCAGCCCAGCAGGCTCCGCCGCCCCTGGGATTCTGGAGTGGGTTGCCATTTCCTTCTCTAACGCATGAAAGTGAAACATGAAAGGGAAGGCGCTCAGTCGTGTCCGACTCTTCGTGACCCCATGGGCGGCAGCCCACAAGGCTCCTCCGTCCATGGGATTTGCCAGGCAAGAGTACTGGAGTGGGGTGCCATGTTAGTGGCCAATATTTATTAAAATACCAGATACTATGTTAAATGGGCTTCCCAGGTGGTGCTAGTGATAAAGATCATGCCTGCCAATACTGGAGACATAAGAGACACGGGTTTGATCTCTGGATTGGGAAGATCTCCTGGAGGAGGGCATGGCAACCCACTCCAGTATTCTTGTCTGGAGAATCCCAGGGCCAGAGGAGCCTGGCGGGCTATAGTCCGTGGGGTAGCAAAGAGTCAGACACGACTGAAGTGACTTCGAATGTATCCACGCATGCACTATGTTAAACACTTGACACGCATCATCTCATCTAATCCTTAACAAGAATTCTGTAAAGCAGATATTTCTATATATTTTATAGACAGTGAAGTTGAGGCATAGAGTGGTTGCCTCAAACTTACAACTCTAGTGTAGAGTCTGAACTCAGGCAGTCTGGCTTAACTGGCATATTATGTAATGTGAGTGTGCACTTTAATACTAGTTAGCTATTACGAATATTTACTAAATTATTTTCATACGTAAATAAATAAGGGAATCAGAAGCCAATCTTCTCTTTTCCACCCCCTGAAAGTGAAAGTGAAAGTCACTCAGTCGTGTCCGACTCTTTATGACCCTATGGACTATACAGTCCATTGAATGAATTCTTCAGGCCAGAATACTGGGGTGGGTAGCCTTCCCCTTCTCCAGGGGATCTTCCCAACCCAGGGATCAAGCCCAGATCTCCTGCATTGCAGGTGGATTCTTTACCAGCTGAGCCACCGGGAAACCCTAATGCCTCAGATGAACGCCTCCACTCTACTTCTGCCCAGTCTTTACTAAACGTGGCCTTGACCACCAAGGACTTCCTACGAGGATTTTTAGTGAAGGCGCTCCTGCCTCTCCATCTCCTGCAATGCCTGACAGCCTGCCAATTACAACCTATTTGCATTAATAAGCAACCGCTCAGGAGGCATCAGCATAACCAGGGATATGGGTCAAGGGCAAAAAGAAAGGGCCGAAGTCTACCTGGATCTGATTGTGGGTCAGGCCCAAGTCTCTCCTTCTCCAGAGAAATCTTAAGCTACTCTCTGATCCACTCTGATCAGCTTCCTTTTCCACTTCTGAAGGGCCTGGCTCAAAACTTGGCAAAAGTGAGCACTATGACACTGTCTCCAATGATTCGAAACAAGACCATGAGGTAACATATGGCAAGTGACATGCACTGTATCTGTCATGTCATAAGCACTCTATGTTGTCATTCAGTCGCTAAGTTGAATCTGACTCTTTGTGACCCCATGGACTACAGCATGCCAGGTTCCCCTGTCCTCCACCGTCTCCCAGGGTTTGCTCAAATTCATGTTCATTGAGTCAGTGATGCCATCCAACCATCTCATCCTCTATATAAGCACTCTATAAACCACAGGTATTATAATTCTTTCTTTCCTGTTGTCCACAAAATGCTGAAAATTATCAGAAAGGCAGGCATTTCAGTGGCTTTAGCACCTAGTATCCACTTTAACCATGTAGCTTCTTTGTGTGTCTGTCAAGAACCCCGTTAGGTGCTCACTGGGTGGGCTGTGAGGTCTCAGAGACAAGACAGACAGAGGTCCTCCAGTTCCATCAGGGTGCCTGCGACACACGCAGAAACACAGACTGGGAAATCTGAAAGGGCCTTAGGAACCCTTACAAAGAGGCTCCTACCACACAGAAATCCAAGTCTCTCCGAGCTCTCCAAGTCTCCTCCAGGAGAGGGGCTTGTTGAACTATGGAGGAAGTTAGCTATTACTAATACGAATGAAGCTATTTTCACATAAATTAGGGAACCAGAAGCCCATCTCTCTCTGCCACGCCCCAGGGCCTCAGATTGAACCACCCCACTCTGTTTCTGCCTGGTCTTCATAAACACAGCGTTGACCAGCCGCCAACCCGTCTCAGTTCCAAACACTCTGTCATGAGGAGAGACCATAGTGCTGGGCAGTGATTCCTTCCTGTTAAAGCCATTTGGGTCTTTTCTGGGTCTGGGGTCTCAGACCAGTTTCCTACTTTGTGAGTTCCTTCAAGTCCTAAAAGAACAGAGAACTTGTCTCCAGATTCCACTTCCAGAGATGCTCCAAAGATTCAGTGTCCATCTGAGATTTCAAAACCTCAAGTGCCTGGACTTCTTGGCCTAGGATGAGTCCCGGAGTCAAAAGGACTCCAAGACGAAAGACCTCAGGAAAAGGCCCTCCCCAGATGGGCTTGTCTGGCCTGGACGCCTGGACTGAGACTCAAGAGCTGGTGTGTCAGAAAACCTCACACCGAATGGTGGACAGACCCGGACCCTCCTCAGGGCTCAGGTCACCCGCCAAACGTTCACTGAACAGGGACCTCGCTACAGTTCAGGGGCAGAATGCTGATGACGATGAGGCGCCTACCACTGAAAGATTCAGACAGAGTCATTTATTGTCCCTGTAACATAGAACATACTCGCCAGTTCCGAAGCAGAGGCGAGGTCAGGGGAAACCACATTGATTCTCAAACTCTCACAGAAGAAATGTTCACTATTTCCTCTAGCCTAGAGTTCTAACATGTCTGACTCAATGAAGAAAAATGCCATCAACTGCCACCAGAGCCTCCCCAAATGAAAATTCTGTAGCAGAGTGATCTTGATTATCTCAGAAACCCCAGACAAAAATGGAAGCAATATAAATAAACATAAAAGAAAATAGAGGTGCTGTAACATGACTATAAATTGCTCTTCGCCCCAACTTTCTTCCAGTCATCCAGGGCAAAAGAGGGAAGTTGGTCTTTGTGGCAGAGAATAGACCAACAGCTGTTCTATATCCTGCCAAGAGGAGAGAGACTTATTATAAATAATAGCCAACAATATGTCCTCTGGGACTAGAGACTCAGCCAGTCGGAGGGGGGAGTGTGGAGGGGAAAGGGAGGGTTAATGGGATTGGGGGGCGGTGACCAACACAGCCCAGGATGAATTAGGAGAAACCCTATCAAATTTTCCTGTGTACTTATGTTTCTATTACCTCATTAGGGTGATTACATAATGCCACTCCATTTATAAACTAAAAGGGAAATAGGGGCAGCATTCTCATTAGTCGTGGCTGATGCGAGACATTAACACACCAGTAAGTCATGTGGGCGAACAACGAATGTTTGGGAGCATCTTTTCTTTCTCTCTTAATCTGTTTGGTATTTTGTCTGCTCCTTCCCTGCTTTTAGGCATATATGTGGATCTGTGACTTGGAAATGGAGATGGAGCCTACAACTTGGGTGCCCTCACTCTGAGAGTTCTTCATGTTAGACATTTATGGACCAGGTTTTACTGTTGTGTAATCTTTGGGTAGAAGGCATAAAAAAGAACCATCTTCTAGCGATGCGTGGGTCACTTCCTGCAAACTCCACATAGGACTTCCAGTTAGTTGCAGACTGAAATTTCGCACTTCTTAGGATATTTTTCTACTTGCAGAGAAACACTCTTCTTTTACAGACTCTGCCTTGTCAGTGACAGAATTCTATGTTGTAACTCTAGATGGAGATATTTGGGGAGGGGGGCTTCTGTTTATAGATATACTATTAATTTGCATCTTAATTTTAAAAATAGCTCACTAGGAGAGTAAAATGGGCTTCCCTGGTGGCTCAGACGGTTAAGAATCTGTCTGCAGTGCAGGAGACCCGAGTCCGATCCCTGGGTCAAGAAGGCCCCCTGGAGAAGGGAATGGCAACCCACTCCAGTATTCTTGCTTGGAGAATCCCATGGACAGAGGAGCCTGGTGGGCTACAGTCCATTGGGTCACAAAGAGTCAGACATGACCAAGCAACTAACAACAAACAGGACAGTGAGATTCATCAAGTAATATTTAACAGAAGAAGTCACTGAGTCCCTAAAATGTGAAATAACCCGCTTAGATAATCAGAGGAAGAACCCAGGCTGGGATCCAGGATTAATAGGAGTTACCTAAACTGTGACTGTAATATATAATTTCTAAGGGAGGTTGGGTAATTTAAGGCATGTCTGCTTTATCCATGGGTCTTCTAATGAGGGAGCAGTATGGGGGTGTTAGGGGGAGATCAATAGTTTTCACCGGTCCCTTGGAGAACGAATTAGCTGTTTAGCCTGTATTTATGTCTTACATGTGGTTTTGATTTGATACACTTACCCTTTATTCCTACATAACCCTATTTCATCTCTGTCTCTTTCCATTTTCTTTTATATTATCTCTGGCTCTAATTTGAGTGGCTTCCAAATGCATTATTACAAGTTATCCTTTCCCTGAAGATGAACACTTATTTTGCGTTTGTTCCCATGATTGGAAAACTAGGTGAAAAGTCTGAGGGATCTAATATTGTGTATGAATAGGAAGGGATATCTTTCTTCAGAGTAGAAACAAAAATGAATTTCAACATTTAGACTGAAGAGAATAAATTTGGCACATTGCACTGTAGCCAGGGCCTGGGGATGTTGACTTAAATTAACAACTATGGATGTTGACTTAAATTAGCAACCAGTTCCCTCATGAAGGCACACTGTTTCATACGTTTTCTCTTCACATTGTTTTTGGTTACAGTATCTTAACTAACCAGCAGATGGCATCTGCCTCAAAACTCTCATAAATTCCATTTACTTTTCAAGACAAACAAGATACTAACACATTGACACCTCCCTTAATTGACTCCTACATTTGATACCTACAAAAGCCTGCTAGAAACATACTTAAGGATAGACAATTAATTCCCTTTGGGAAGGTAAGAGTCATTCTTTTTTCCTTGCCAAGCCCATGGCAGCATCATGGCTAGTAGGAAAACCTCGGTCATTTGAAAGGAAACATAATCAGAATTAAACCCAGAAGCTCTCTTTAAAAACCTATTGCTTTAGTTACTTTCAGCACCAAACAAGAGCTGAGTATTAAAGGAAGATTCAGAAAAACAAAGCTAGTCCTAAACCTCCTCTGAGAGAGAGAGAAGAAAAAAAAAAAAAGGGAGCCAGTTCCTATGAGAAGCAAGGGGTAAATGAATGCACAAAGCTTTATGGATAGTTACCATACAGAGCCTTCTTTATTGCATATGAAGAGATGGGTGTGATTGAATGACTTCTAATGTTTAATGACACCTTTGCTCCAGTGCTTTGTAAAGCTCACACATGAATACACTGATCCATTTCCAGATGATCCTGGGGGCCCCATCCTTTTGTGTCAAGCACAAAGAAAAAGGAGAGAGAGGGAGAGACAGAGACAAAGAAACAGCCCATGTAACCAAGCTCCGAACATGATTTAAACAACCAACTTAGTAAACATCAATCTTAGGATGTGTTATGTGAAATGGAGTCATACTCCAAAAGAAATGTTGGCTACATTTAAAAGATCACTTGGTCGAAAGAAAATGCCAAGTTGAATTTCCAAGCAGTAAGTCATCTTTCTACAAGAAGCTGACAAGACAAAAGCAACAATGGTGAAAAGATGGTTCCTCTGAAAAAAAAAGAAAAAAACAAGAAGAGTGTTATAACCCTGCTAGTTGTGTGTGTGTTTTTTTAATAAGGGTCTGGTCCTCTTGTTTTATATTACATATTTGTTAGGGATCAATGTGGCTCTGAAAAGAGCAAGGGATTGGAAATCAGTACTCCTGTGACTTGCTGTGTTACAGGATGTGAAGAGAGTCACCTCCCTGGACCTCAGTTTCCATCTGTGTAACGTAAGAGGATTGGGTCCAAGGACCTTGGGGTTTCTTTTCAGTGTACGCTTCCTCTGATACGTGTCCCTGTAGTCCTGGAGCAGCTCTTAGCCCCCAAGTGTGAGCGTGAGTCACAGGGATGGACAGTGGGAGCTTGGACGGGGGTAGGGTCTGGAACTAGTTTGCCAAAACTGAGCCATTGGAAAGGTATGCAGCTCAGAAGCATTTTAGAATCCTTTGAGTTGCATTTTCCCCCTTTTAGTTCCACAGCTATTTTCTGAGAAACAAAATAGAGGCTCAGCTTTGGAAGCAAAGTCTCAGTAATGAATCCATTTTGTTCTCACTCTCATCTCAAAAATCAAGTACGTTTTGACCGTTCAATTCTTTGTGTAGAGCATCACGCACATCTGTGAGTCTCTATAAGTTCGAGATTTAAAAATGCCTGACACCTCCTCCTGCCTCAGCCGCAGTTCATATACACAACGGATTCTTGAGAAATGCAGAGTTAGAATGTTTGAAGCGGCTGAATACTGATTTCTAGGAAAGCTGAAAGTGTACAGCACCAATAAAATGTATCTTTGACATCTTGGCTTCCAGAGAAACACACTTCCTTTGTTCATTCACAAGTCTACTCTATTTCCACCTCAGATTTAATTATCTTCCCAGTTCTCATTTGCGTATGTGTAGGCTACCATTCACAGCACGCCAAGCCCTACATGCGTGCAGGGAGGCACAAATCTTTTCATTCAAAAAAAAAAAAAGTGGACAAGCCATTTTGACTGCATAGTATGTGCACTAGACAAAGCTCCAAAGATGTTGTATTCCAAGAATACCAATGGCCTTGCAATAAAATTTGCTGTTTGTTGCACTCATCTGTATCACTTAGTTGAGACTTGCAACTATGTGTCAGATGCACAAAAGAATTAATTTTTTCTATTAAATCCTGAGCTGTTGGAATTGGGAGGAACTTTATAAAATGATCTAGTCCAATCTCATTTTACAGATGAGGAAAATGAGACCCAGAGATGAAAAGGATCTGCCCCAAATGACTGCGATGGATAGTAAGAGAAGGGAGACTCAGATATTTTTAAACTTCTGCATCAGAATAGGTAACACATTCACGGTTATCACACTCCCCAGCATCCGCACATCTCTCCGTCCAAAACCACATCACCTCAGAGTTGATCTAGACCTGGTAAACAAAATGAAATATCCTTGTTCTTCAGGAAGCTCAGAGTACAGTTGAATTTTACCCTTAATAATCTTCTGGTGAAAAAAGCCAGTTTTCTAGCTGTTCTTAGCATGTATTAAAAAAATTAACATCATTACAACGAATGTTCCATTTTCCTTGGTCTCCAAATACAGCAACACTTCATTTATTTGACTTGGGCCGTGCATGAGGTGTTCCAAGTAAGTAAACTCTGCAGACCACCGAAATCAAAACTTTTCAACAGAACTCTTCCTTAAAGTATATTTCCTATCGCCCTGTCGTTGGAAACAAAGGATACTGAACATGACTTAACTGTTTTTTGTTTTTTTAAACATGACTCAGAGTGATCTCTTAGGAACACCCATTATCATACTGGACAGTGATACTGCCCTGTGTCTGATTTTCCAGGTCTCTCTTCTCTTTTTTAAATAGCATTTCAGAAGAGTCAGACTTTTAAAAACATTTTAATTAATTAATTTACTAAGTTTATTTTTGGCTGGACCGGGTCATCATGGCTGCACGGGCTTTCCTCTGCTTGGGGGCGAGTGGGCTCACTCTCTGGCTGAGGTGTGGGCTTCTCACTGTGATGCCTCCTCTGATGTGGGCACAGGCCCAGTCCATCCATGGCACGTGGGCTCCTCCAGGGACAGGGATTAAACCCCCATCTCCTGCACTGGTAGGGAGACTCCCCACCACGGAGCTACCAGGGAAGCCCCCAGGTCTCTCTTTTAATCTCAGGTGGTTAAGACTGTTCACTACAAGTTGTCCTGACTTCTAGCAGCTTTCTCACAATCCATGTTAATTTGCAGGGCCAGCAGTCATTTCTGAAAATTCATTAATAATTATCTCTTAAATCTGTGTCAGAGGCAGTGAGGCTCCAGGAAGGGTCTGACGTGTAGGATACACAACTTTAACTTTAACGGGCATGTTTGGGACCCCGCATGACAGGTTTTTTTCTCTGATCACTTCCAAGCTTAGAGCAACGCAGGGAGGGTTGGGGATGCCATGCCTTTGGAGCAGGCTGTCCAACACTGCCCGCCTCACACCAGAATCTGTCATCGTATCCCCAGAGCAGAGACCACTGATGAGGCCACAGACCCTCAAGCAGTTTCCAGCAAGAGGGAGATCGCCTCTCTGAGGTGCATGCTTTAAGTAGAACCCAGTTCTCTCTGTTTCAGTTTAGGAACCAGCAGAACTCTGCCCAGCTGCCTTCCAGAATACCTCTTGCCCCACAGAGTTCAAGTGCAACAGTCCCAGGTTCCACTTACAGCAGGACCCACCACCAAGTCCTAGGCCAAGGCCTTTGCGTGACAGGGATTCACGTGTCACAGCTCTGTGAAGTAAACGCCGCTATCTCATTTCATGGGAGGAACCTAAGATACAGAGAATTGGGGCGATTTCCCTAAAGTAGGCTAGCAAGTGGGGGACTGGGGCTCTTGACTTGACTCTCTTTGCACGGTGACTGCAAAACTATGACTAAAACAGAAATGAAATTTCTTCAGTCATGTTACATTTACAGCTGATGACAGCACCAGGTTTGAAAATGAGAGCTGCATGGTAGTAAGCAGCAATTCTAAGAAAAATTTCAAGCTGGATTTTAGCTGACTCCTTAGCCCTTTGTAAACCTTGATTCAGGTTTTCTAATCCCTTATTTTCAAGACCTCTGTGTATGCTTTATGGTGAATTATCAGGCCAAGGAAAGCAAAAAGAAACCCAAATCATGTAAGAGACATAGAAGTGGGTAAGATGAATTTCTGTCACATATTCTCAAAACACTTACTGGGAGCTCACCATGGAATAGACACCTAAGACTTAAAAAGACGTATTCTCCTAGCCACTAAAGACTTAAAAAGAAGGGAAGAAAGTGGTCCTTGCCTTTGGGTTTCTGATAATCCCATGGGAGAGTTAGGGTTACCCATGCAGTCAATGCTAGAACAGAAATATGCCTAACACTGAACTCTGTAAAAGGAGCTGATCAATGAGCTAGGACTAGTCTGTTGAGCAAAGCCAGAAGGGAAGGGGAAGGGTACTTCCGGCAGAGGGAACTGCAGACAAAGACAGGAAGGAAGGAGCTTCATGTGGTGCAGCTACCATGGCTGAAGACAAGAGTTGGAGTGGTGAGGTGAGGAGAGCATGTCCTGAAGCTCCAAAGAGTTCTAGAAAATGATTCTGTTCTAATAACGTCCATTTTTACAAATGACTAAGTGAACGTAGGACTGAATTTTCTGGCACAATTGTAAGCGGACAAAACATGCAGTTGAAATTTTTGGAGAAAGGACACTTCACACTCCAGTGAATCAGTGATGTTCTAACATCTCCAAGAGAAATCAAACCATTCAGAATCTGCTCCATGTTATTTAGCACGTTTCTCTTCCATTATACATTTTGGTTCCCATGTCTCTGTTAGTGGATCTGGACTTTTCAGACCATATAATCCTGATTTTTTTTTTTTTAAGAAAATAACACTATCTACATTATCACACAGCAGAAAAGCACCCAAATAACCATTTTATGACATTTCAATGGGAAACATTAATGCAAGAACAGAGGGCCTGGATCTAAATGAGAAAAAGACTAAATGAGAAGAAAACGGGAATTTAAGTGAAAATTACAGGGTGTTGTGCTTTTTTCATGAGTATAAATGTGCTGCAGTTCTTTAAAGCTGAGGCCCTCCTTTTGAAGACTGAAGTGCTAGGTTCAGTGTTACTACTCCTTGGGAGAAAATTAGGGCCCCTTGAAAATTAAATCATCACTTTTACAGTCATTGCCAAGTTTTAGTTTACTGATAGTAGTATTGTGGCTGGGATCTAAAAGAGTTACTCCTTTCAAAACTGTGCAAGGCAGTAGCTCAAAGAGTGGATAATCCAAACCCGTATCTTGAATATCATAGTCTGTTTCTCATGATACCAGTGGTACTAAGTAGCATTTTTCGGTGTCATGGAAAGGGAAACCAAGAAAGCGAAAGTCTGGGTCTCATGAGGACTTGGACCTGGAATCAGCAGCTTTGACTCCCATGTTATTCTGAAATTGAAATCTATGCATATGCATAGATGAAAGAAACTCAAGGAGCAGACAGCTGTGCCCTGTGTATCTGGTGATTTGGGGACAATTATTATTTGCTTGATTGTTTTTCCTTGAGGAATCTGGTTGTCAAATTCCCAAGAAAATGCTCCCATAGAGATGCATTTAGAAATCCTCTAAGTTTGTCTTAAGCACAGGGGCAGCTATTCTTTTGATGACAAGAAGTTGTCTGCCTGCACTGTTCTTTCCCTCAGGTTTTTCTGGATGGAGTTGTTCAGTTGCTGAGTCACGTCTAATTCTTCACGACCCTGTGGACCTCAGCACGTGAGGCTCCCCTGAGCTTCACTGTCTCCTGGAGTTTGCTCAGATTTATGCCCTTTGAGTCGGTGATACTATCTAACCATTTCATCCTCTGCTGCCCTCTTCTTCTTTTGCCTTCAATCTTTCCCAGCATCAGGGTCTTTTCCAATGAGTCTGCTCTTTGCATCAGGTGGTCAAAGAATTGGCATTTCAGCTTCAGCATCAGTCCTTCCAATGAATATTCAGGGTTGATTTCCTTGAGGATTGGCTGGTTTGACCTCCTTGCAGTCCAAGGGACTCTTAAGAGTCTTCTCTAGCACCACAATTCTCCAGTACCACAATTTTGGATGAATAGATGGTGTGATTTCCTGAGATGGGTGAAAGACAAAAATTCACCCAAGAGAGTGAGCATCTGAAGGGTAACTGAGGGCTGGAGACAGGAAACCAAAGTAATGCTGGCCCTTTTCCTGAATAATGTCATGAGAAGAGGAAAATACAAAAGTGGAAAGCGAGTTTGAAAAGATGAACACAGTTCTCTATTAAGTGCACCAGTTGTTCAGAGAGAGAGAGAAAAAAGGAAGCCAGACTTGCTTCCTTGAAATATGGGTGTCTACCACCAATCTGGTTTTGACATCTGGATATCAGGACACCAACACAGAGTGGAGGATCCACCAATTCTATAAGACAAGCAACTTCCTTTCTGTAGGAAAGGTGTAAACACCTGAAAGTCAGAGTTTCAAAAGAATATTTCCAGGTAAGTAATTTCATTTCAAACAAAACTTCCCTTTGTTCCTTCTTTTTCTGTTTTTTTTTTTTTCCATTTTCCCTTGCCTTCTTCCAGTTTTCTCATTTCTGATGCTTTCTCTGTGTTAGGAGGAAGTATAGCAAATGAATCGTGCTTAATTTAAATATGTGCTGTGCTCAGTCGTGTCTGACTCTTTGCAACCCCATGGACTATAGCCCACTAGGCTCCTCTGTCCATGGGATTCTCCAGGCAAGAATACTGGAGTGGGTTGCCCTGCTCTCCTCCAGGGGATCTTCCCAAGCCAGGGATCAAACTTGAGTCTCTTGCGTCTCCTGCATTGGCAGGTTGATTCTTTACGACGGAGCCACTTGCAAAGCCCTACTATAAATATACCCCATAGGTATAAAGGTAACAAAAAAAGAAAAACTAATTTCTGTGTCATTTTTCTAGTACTTCGTCATGGGCAAAAAAGCCTTTGCTTTTCACTTTATCTGGCTTAGAGCAGTACAAGCTTCCCAGCTGCACACGGGGTACCTTTTCCGATGGACAAATTGATTGCCATGAGTAACAATAATACTAACTGAAAACAACAAATCCAAAGTGTGACCAGAGGTTACTTAACCTCTGGGACAGAAGGTTCTTCAAAGCAGCATGAGACATATTTACTGAAAACCTGCCACGTTCCAAGTAAGGTGAATCAGACAGTTAATATGAAAGCGGTGCTTAGCACAGGCACGTCACTGAAGAGAAGTCTCAAAACAAAATAGGAAGCCCTCTCCTACCCCGACTTAAAGAAAAGTTTATTGCAGAGAGAAATGGCTATTTCAGCCATCGTGTGAAAACAATCCGACGGCTCCTTGCCCTGATGTTCTTTTCATGTGTTTAATCAATAAAGAGAAAGTAAATAGAAAGTTCGAGAGGGGCAGGAGCAGGGTACTTTTCGTCTTGGTTCATCTTACAGAGAATGACTCAAAAGAAACAGAAAGTTACTGCAACTGTGATGTGGCATTTATAATAAATGGCTCAACCTCGTAAGGGCCAGACACTCAGCGATTTAACTGGTAATGCCAGGGGGATGATGTAGAATTTCCTGTACTGTTTTAACTTCTCAATAAGCATGCAGACACTGCAGCGAAACCCAGGTAAAAAGTTCACAGCTGGAGGGGGTGTATAGGAAGTGCTCTGGAAAGCTGTAAGCTTACATAGGCATCCGGCTGGAAACGGCCCTGGAAGGCGGGGGGTGGTGTCGGGGGGGTCACACATGGTAATAATTTGAAATTTACAGAATATGGGTTTTAAGCACTACGGTAAAGGTAGCAGAGTTTTCTCCCAACTGGGTTCTGAAATATGGCCTGGCAGAAGGGTGTGGAATGTACAAATAGACTAGTTAACAGAATCTGGGTGTGCTTAAACAGTAGAGCTATTAATTTTACTTCTTAAGGTATCCAGGAGGGCAAGCACCCTTCACCACCAGCTCTCCTCACCCAGAGAGTGTCCGTCTTTTTTTTCTTTATTTTTTATTGGGGGTATAGCCAATTAATAAATAACGTGATAATTTCAGGTGAGCAGTGAAGGGACTCAGCCATACATACGGTGGTGGTGGTTGAGTCGCTAAGTCATGTCCGACTCTTGTGACCCCATGGACTGTAGCCTGCCAGGCTCCTCTGTCCATAGGATTCTCCAGGCAAGAATGCTGGAGTGAGTAGTCACACATATACATGCATCCATTTCCTCCAAACTCCCCTCCCATCCTGGCGCCACATAACCGCAGGGTTCCCTGTGCCACTGTCCGTCCTTGTTGCTTATCCATTTTAAATAGGGCAGCGTGGACCTGTGCACCTCAAACTCCCTGACAGTCCCTTCTCCCCAGCCGAAGGATGCCTATTTTTAAGATGAGTCTCAAATGCTGTATCAACTACCACTCCCTGTGTTAAAGTCTCACCTAAAACTTTGTACCTAGGAATATTCTTTCCTTCCTGGAACCTTCTTAACTGTGTCCTTCTCTTTGTGACCCCTTTCCTCCCCTTCAGCCTCTCCCACCATGAGATTATAATCATCTCCATGACAAGGACCAACTCCTGTTCTCTGTTACCCTGAAGTCAAGCATGATTATGTTGCCAACACCTCCCTGCAACCCACAAGAAATAAAGCTTTCTAGTGGCTTCCCATTGACTTTAGGATCAAGCCTAACAAGCTCTTTAACGTGGCTCATACAAGGGTCTCCAAAATTCGGCCCCAGTCTGATCCAACCTCCTGTTATTCTCTTTGGCCCTTGACCCGTCTTTTCTTGCTGACATGTGCCCGCCCTCTCACTCCTTGGCTTTGTGTGTGCTGTTCCCTGGCCTGGGACAAGCTGCCCACCCATCTCTGCCCACTTCTGTCTGCTGCTGACTCTCCCCTCAGGGCTCACAGTCTTCTTTGGGGACCCTTTTCACACCCCCAACAAAGTTACACATCCCCGAACTTCCCTGTACTTCCCCTCTCATAACTTACTCTTCATTTTTATTATTTGTATCTGTTTTAGTGTCTGTTTTCCAAGCTAGATGGCAAGTTCTAGGAAGTCAGGGCCCCCTCCTCTCTCTAGTACTCCACCTTTGACGCCTAGGGCATAAGGCATCGATGTATGTTTCTACTATATGAGAACTCAATAAATTTTATTATTTGAGTCAATGAATGAATGAATGAATAGCTACTGTAATAAGCACCACCATGTGCTGAGTGCTTACCAGGTGCCAATGAGCATGCTGCATATTTTATACACATTATGCCACTTAGCCATCACAGTGGTCCCATTATTACCTCTGATACACATTATTACTCCTATTTATAGATGAGAAAACCAAGTTTTGGAGAGGTTTTTAATGACTCGGGTTACCTAGCTGGAAAAGGACAAAGCTGGGATCTGTGCCCAAGGTTGCCTCAGTCCAAAACTGAGGGCTTTTTATGGGGTCATAGGTTCCTGAAATAGCTACCCGGTAAATGCTCATTAAAAAAATACACAGAGTATTGAGCAGAGTTCCCTGTGCTATACAGTACGTTTTATTAGTTATCTATTTTATATGTAGTAGGGTATATATGTCAATCTCAACCTCCCAGTTTATCCCTTCCTCCCAGTTTCTTTTCTAATAACCATGTTTGTTTTCTACATCTGTGATTCTATTATGGGAATAGAATCTAAAAGAGAGTGAGTATATGTGTGTGTATATATATATAATGGATTCATTTTGCTGTACAGCAGAAACTAATACAATATTGTAAATCAACTACTTCAAAAAATTAATTTAAAAAATACACACATACAGAAAGATTTATGAATATGTTAAGTTCTTCTGATTTGAGAATCCCTTTGTAACTGTATTTGATATGAATTAATATGATTAGAACTAATTCCAACAAAGTCTATAAATTCCTCACCCAAATCCAGTCCTGAATTTCCTTTTTTTTTTTTTTTTTTGCCTGTTAATACAATGTCTTCTGGACCAGAGCTCAACCAAGGGTTTCAGTTCTGCTCAGATGTTGCCTAAGTGCTTAGAAGTGAGATGAGTTCATGTCTGTACAACAAGCCAAGGATGGCCAGAAATCTTTTACCAAAGGGACCTAAGGTTCGTGGTTGGCCAGCTATGGGACACCATTGTATGACATCTTCTTCTTCTGTTGCCCTAAAGATACATGATTTGATGTAGTGCCAGGTTAGTACCAAGGTTCCTAAGAATGACAATATTTACTTCGCAAATCATAAAACGTGTAAGGTTAGGTCACAGCACATCAGCTTAATATAAGAAAACTCTCCACTAAGAGGATGATTCAGGTATGGACCGTCTGTGTTCCTGGAGGATGGATGGATGGAAGTAGGAGACCACGGATCAAGTCCACTCTAGAAAATGATGTGCACTTTAGGTGGATAGTTAGATAAGAGGACTTCTCATGTCCTTTCAAATTCTATGAGGGGGAAAGCTTGATGAAATGTTTATGTAAATTATTTTCTGGGTTTGTCTGAATGCTGAAAAATACTTGTGACGTATATATGTGCATATTGAATATAGCCAAGCTCTGGATTCAGACATCCCTAAGTTCAAGTCCTTTCTCTACCCTTACCAGCTATGTGCCTTGGATGAATCTTTGGGCCTCTCTAAGCCTCAATTTCCTTTCCCATGAGTAATAAAATTCACCTTTATACTTGTAGAAGACAATCTCTTCAGATGATGGGATATTCAGATGCATGATCTTATGAAGTTAAATAATCCCCACACACCTCATTGTGCTGTAATATGTGGAGGATAATAATAATATCTTTCTCCAAAAATTATTACAAGGATTAAATGAATTAAAAACGTAAAGTGCTTGAACTGTGTTTGGCCCAGAATAAATCTTCAGTTGGTTTTAATCACTGTTATTATGATCATGGAAACAACTGATTTTTTCTAAATACTTTTCATGTAGGAGTTTCATGCTTCATAAACTCCATTGCTGTTTGTCCTTTTGCCTGAATTCTAAGTGTGGAATAAAAGTTTAGAAATGATTAGAATTCATGCTCTAAATTGGAAAGCCAACTTCTTAACAAGGGACTGTATTCTTAAAAAGTGAGAATGAATGTTTTTGTGTCAAAGTGGACAGGAAATAGCTGATTTCCAGAACCCAGAGTGTCCGAACAAAAGTGATCTTTTGGTAATGATTTGGAAAATGTTCTGAATACATGTCTCGCAGATTTTAAAACGCTTATACGTATCTTTTTATTGAATAAAAAATAGTACAAGAAGAGTTACTAAGGAATGTGTTGGTTTTATCAAATATTTATCCCAAAGCCAAGAGGAATACAGTTCTTCTAATGCATTCGTGTTTACAGATATTAACTCTCATGGGGCAGTGGGGCAGAGGGTGCTTGTTTTTCTAACTCTCCTGTGTCATGCCTGATATACAATGCGCTCTCTGTCTCTGTCTCCCTCTCTCCTCTCTGTCTCTCTCTCTCTCATACACATGCATGCACACGCACGCACACGCACGCGCGCACACACACACACACACACACACACACACACGAAGACAGAGCAAAGAACCTTAGCTTAGCTGTTAGTCTTCCAAAGTCCTCTGGGATGACAACATAGAGATCTAGCAAGAAGAGTCATGATTCATTCCATAAATCTCTCCAATATTCATAGAGGATGATTCAGGTCTTGTCTGGGGAGTTGCCTTGTATTGTGAACTTTTATGTTCCAGGCACTGCTTAACAAAAACGGTCTCATTTAATCCTATAATAATCATGTATGGAGGATAAAACTCTCATTTTATAGACGATAAAACACGACAGTGGAGGTACTTTGGTGACAGTCACACAGCTAGGGACTGGCACAGTCAGGATTTGAACCAAAGTCTGTCTGATGGCAAAACTGATGCTCTTAATCACTCTCCGCACTGCCCTGTGTAGGGAGCCACGGAGGGCAGAGCTGGTGCTGATGGGATTCGGCCACCTCCAGCCTTCTCCTTGCTTTCGTGCTTGGTCCAGGCTCAACATGGAAACCGGTTAAGTTGGCCTTTAACCCACCCAGCCTCATAGGCCCACTCCCCTTTCCCTCCTTAACCTCTTCCAAAAAGGATTGAAAACTGCTCAAAGGAGAGAGTCAGTGACTAGTAATCACTGCCAGGGAGCTGTGCAATCCAATCAGCAGCAAAACCAGTGGTTCTTCAGCAAATCAAGCCTACTGGGACAGTAGGCCTCTGCCTATCTGACCCTTCTTAGCGCTGCCTGAACCTTGCTGATCGGACACCAGTGCTACAGAAAACTCTCATGGTGACAACGAGTGTGCAAACAGTGTCACCACGTGCTGAATGACTCACTGGGGCTGGCACATGCTGCTATTCTGAGGGTACGAGAGCTCTGATGCTGTCATGGAAGAACAGCAGCTCCCGAAGGAGGAGAGGATCAAGGTCTTCATCCTCAAAGGAAACCCTGCCCCTGCCGAGTAACCTAAGCGCCACCGAGGCTCGTGGAGGAGGAAAGGGAGGGTGCAGGGAAACAAGAGGAGAATACAGCATTGAAGAAGGACTGGATGAGCCCCGCTAGACTCAGCCTTGAGCCACCCGTCTGTAGACCCTTTCTACATGCTCTTTGGCTTCCCAGGTGGCTCCGTGGTAAAGAATCCACATGTCATGTGGGAGATGCAGGTTCAACCCCTGGGTCGAGAAGATTCCCTGGAGAAGGAAATGGCAACCCACTCCAGGATTCTTGCCTGGGAAATCCCATGGTCAGGGGAGCCTGGTGTGTTTGCAACAGTCCATGGGGTTGCAAAAGAGTCAGATACTACTTAGTGACTTTAACAACAACAACAACGTGCTCTTTACTGATGAAGGCCTAGTGATGTTTCCTTGGATAAGAGTTGACCTAAAGTGAGGTCAGATCCCACTGAATCATGGAACCAGACTTCTAGGAACAGATTATATTGGATGAGAAGCAGGATGAAAAGTCTTCTACAAGTTCAACCAATATTGATTGAGCATTTCCTAAGTGCCAGCCACTGAGATATTGGGTAGACAATAGTGAGTAAAACTAAAAGAGCCCCTTGTTTTCATGGTGCTTACATTCTAGCCAGGGCAGACAGTCAGAAACAGACAAGTAAATTGAACAGTGGGTCCTTAGGTGATCAGAACTATGGGAAAAAGGAAATCTGGTAAGAAAGTTAGAGAGACGGGTGGAGAGAGACTCAAAAGCGCACTCTGAGATGAGCAGGAGCTTGGTGCATTTTGCGGGGGTGTGTGGCTGGAGAGAGTGATGGAGTTGCCATCAGAGGAGATGAGTGTGTGTGTCCCTGCTCCTGTGATGTTATAGTCACCTCCTGTAACGACCTTGAAGACTTAGGCATTTCACCTCCTGTAACGACCTTGAAGACTTAGGAGGAGGACTCAGCTGGGGAGACACCTGACAGAACATGTGGCCAGACTTCCCCAGAGTTCAGGGCAGCCTACCGCAGACGTCTAACTTGCCTTCCCAAACAGGCCCACTGGCCTCGCCCTTCAGAACTCTTGCCTTCGGCTGATGAACTTCCATTTACATGCATTTTTCTCTGGCCATACCATCTCCAGTCTCAGTACCCATCTGTCCAGTATAGCTTGACACTTCTTTAAAAACAGCTCTTAAAGACTGCCTTTCAAAACGTCTTCTTCCCCGAAACAGGGCATGAATTTCAAGAGAAAACAATGGGCCATTTCTATTGAAGCAAATGTGTTTCTTGCACCCAACAGCAAGACCCTAGAACAGTAATGTTTCTATTCCAGAAAGCAAGTCTATTTTGTCAGCAAGAACCCTTTAAAACCCAAAGCTATCACAGATCCCCTTATCTGTGAAGGATAAGTAAAACCAACACATGAAACATTTCTGCTGAAAATCGTATCCCTTTTGGATTTTGTTTTAAAATCTCTCATTGATAAACAGGATTTAGAATCTCAAAACTGCCTCAAAGTTTTGCTAGGAGAGTCAAAGGAAGGAAAGGAAATGATTGTTTATCAGGGCCTACTGAATTCTTTGAATATGATATTTTGTGTTAATATGAATGTTGGAACAGAGACAGGAAAATGCATATCCAGGAATATCTGCCTTGGTTTAGCTTTCATTTCAAACCCATCTTACTTATAATTCCCAAAGAACAGCTTCAAATACCATATTCTATAAGTTTGTGGTTTCAAGTTGCTGATCTAAGGTCTTGCTGACCTCTGGACAGAATCTTAACGTTTTTCCCCCACTTTGTCAGCCTGAGGGTGATGACAGAATCAAGTAATGCTTATAAATAGGACCAAATAAATAGAAAATTCTCTCCTAGGAAAGAGGCAGTTTTAGGAAGAAATTATCTGACTAGGATGGTTTTTTAAAAAACTTCTCATCCACTGACATTTTTGGTTCAACAACTTTTCTTCTTAAGGTAGTCAAATGTCAACAAAAGTGTTACTTCTTAATTATCTGAATATCCTGAGTCATAATAGTAATGCATCTATCACTTCACTTAGGAAATGTTTTATTCTCAATGACAGCTATTTTTATGAAAACCTTTACACAGCCATTGAAAAAAAGATAATTTTCCTTTGATGATTCTCTCTACTACAGTAATTGACCTCAGTTGATTCCCTTCAAAATTACGTATGAAAGCCTGACTTTTCAAAGCTGGAGATAAAGTAAGTCTGTGAACTTCCCCCCTCCTGGTACTTCCCCTAGAACTGTAGTTCTCGACTCTGTTGCACAGTAGAATTTCCTGGGGGAGCTTTAAATATATTTCTAGAAAAAGAGAGAGAAAAGATAACTAGGCTCAAACTGAAGACATTCTGAGTTAAGTGGTCCAAGGTGGGCACGTGCGTGCATGCTAAGTCACTTCAGTTATGTCTGACTCTTTGCAACCCTATGGACCGTAGCCCTCCAGGTTCCTCTGTCCATGGGATTCTCCAGGCAAGAATATAGGAGTGGGTTGCTGCGCCCTCCTCCAGGGGCTCTTCCCGACCCAGGGATTGAACCCACATCTCTTCCATCTCCTGCACTGGCAGACAGGTACTTTACACTAGTGTCACCTGGGAAAGCCCTCAAGAAAGTATGCAAAACACTTATTTGGGACCCTCAAGGAAGTAACTATGCACAAGATCAGAATTCTCAGGTGAGAAGGTAGAAGAAGCAGCTTGTAGCCTGTGAGATGTCAGTTTTGATCTTATGTGACCTCTCTGGAAAAGGTCAGTTTTCATTCCAATCCCAAAGAAAGGCAATGCCAAAGAATGTTCAAACTACCACAAAATTGCACTCATCTCACATACTAGCAAAGTAATGCCCCAAATTCTCCAACCTAGCTTCAATAGTATGTGAACCAAGAACTTCCAGATGTTCAAGCTGGATTGAGAAAAGGCAGAGGAACCAGAGATCAAATTGCCAACATCTGTTGGATCATTGAAAAAGCAAGAGAGTTCCAGAAAAACATCTACTTCTGCTTCATTGACTATGCTAAAGCCTTTGATTGTGTGGATCACAACAAACTGTGGAATATTCTTCAAGAGATGAGAATACCAGACCACCTGACCTTCCTCCTGAGAAACTTGTATGCAGGTTAAGAAGCAACAGTTAGGACTGGACATGGAACAATAGACTGGTTCCAAATTGGGGAAGGAGTATGTCAAGACTGTATATTGTCACCCTGCTTATTTAACTTCTATACAGAGTACATCACGTGAAATGCCAGGCTGGAAAAAGCACAACCTGGAATCAAGATTGCTGGGAGAAATATCAATAACCTCAGATATGCAGATGACACCACCCTTATGGCAGAAAGGGAAGAGGAACTAAAGACCCTCTTGATGAAAGTGAAAGAGGAGAGTAAAAGAACTGGCTTAAAACTCAACATTCAGAAAACTAAGATCATGGCATCTAGTCCCATCACTTCATGGCAAATAGATGGGGAAAAAATTGAAACAGTGACAGACTTAATTTTCTTGAGAGCCCCTTGGACTGCAAACCCGTTTGGACTGATCAAACTGGTTTGGTTTGGACTAATCAAACTGTCAATCCTAAAGGAAATCAGTCCTGAATATACATTGGAAGGACTGATGCTGAAGCTCCAATACTTTGGCCACTTGATAAGAAGAGCTGACTCATTAGAAAAGACCCTGATGCTGGGAAAGATTGTGGGCAGGAGGAGAAGGGGGTGACAGAGGATGAAGTGGTTGGATGGCATCACCGACTTGATGGACATGAGTTTGAGTAAACTCCGGGAGCTGGTGGTGGACAGGGAAGCCTGGTGTGCTGCACTCCATGGGCTTGCAAAGAGTTGGACATGACTGAGCAACTGAACAGACTGATTTTATTTGTACTGATAGGCTGTAGAGACATAGGCATTTGTGCGCATTGGGTATTACCCCATCCTTTTATTTCTTCAGTCACCAAACCCCATGTCTTCCATCTGTACTACCCCAAAGGCCCCATTTCCTTTCTCCACCCAGTCCATCCTGCATGTGCCTAATATACAGAGATAGATTAAAAGAGGTCAACATGACATTTCACCATTGGCCATTCTGAAGATTGGCTGTCTTCACGGGCAGTCGATCAGACTAGTCACAGCCATAGAAAAATTGCCCTGTGGGGCAGCTTTCTCTAATTGCATCAGCAGACCCTTAGGGAGGAGTCCTTCCTTCATTTATCTTGGCTGTTGAGCCAAATACACCACAAAGCCTTAAAATGTGTATTGCATTACAAAGATAAAGGAAACTGAGTCGGTGGAGTATAAGATTTGGGGAGACACAGAGAAGTATTTAGTTTATCTTCGCTCTTTTGAAAAATGAAAATTTCAAGTTGTTACCGAATTTCTCAGATTCCTCAGTGATAGTCACCATTTCCCATTTACACTGATCTTGCCTAGCCCAGTTGCTGAATAAAGATCTTATAAGTCAGGCCACATTTCTGTATAGTAAAACCTTGTTTCAGTGTATATCTTGAGGGCATATACATCGAGAGACTTTTGCATGCTTCTTACATAGAACTATGTGTATCCTTGCTAATACTCCAATTCTAGAGATTCATGGGAAGTTGATCTTGGGGGTCCATTATTATTCTGGAAATCAGATCACTGTTCTCTAATCAGGGGTCCAACGAGTCAATCAGCTTGGAGAAGCTACTAAGTTTCTCTTGCGTACGTGAAAACGGAGCAATGACTTTATTAGAAACATCTCTAAGATTCATCCCACCTCTACTGAACCTACATTAGAGGATTTACAGAGTTGAAATAAACTAAGTTATTTTTGCCCCCTCAGCTGGGGTGAGGTTCAGCAAGAAAAAAAGGAAGAGGGTTGCGTCTGCTCAGCTTCAAAGAGCTGTCTCTCTAGGAAAGGGCTGTTTTCGAAAAACTTACTTCATTCTAAGAACAGATTCACTACAAAATGAACTCTGTACGGAACCAGGGATCTAATCTCACGCCAAAGTGACTGTGCCTTTAAAGCAATGAATGCCAAAGCTGGCCTCTTGCCCCGAGCTGCCAAAGGAAGCAAGAAGGCAAATCCAAACCTCCCAAAGTGATAAACTCCATTTGTCACCTTCTCACATGTGCCTCCAAGACTAAACGTGTCTCTCGGTGGCTCCATTTCAGTTAAGTACTTTGAGACCTCAGTCCAAACCCCTTCTCTTAGAATTTGGCTCAAAATATTGATAACCATAAATTTCCATATTTATATTTCCAATCTGTGAGGACTTAAAAAAACTATTATGGAAACCAAGTACAATCTTAGGGAACAGACTGTGTATTTAATTTATACAATGAGACTTGGGCTGCAACATTAATACTGTAACAATACTGAATAATTTAACTAAATTGTATTACATTCTTTGTGCTGTAAATTCTGTTACTTTTGAGTCTGGGGCGAAATCATCCACTGAGCCTTGCAAAAAAGGCTTTCATTTTGCTTTTACATTCTCCTGTCGCTTTGACATCTCCATTTGAAAAATCTGAGTTCCTTGTTGCTAGATTCACTTCTCACGGAAGGAGTCACTTCATTTAAAACAATGACAATTTAATGGCACGAAGCACATCGACTATTTTGGGTGGACATAGTATGACGTGGTTGGCAGTGCCTTCCATGTTCTAGTTGGCTGGGTGCTGGAAAACATGAACACCTGCAGTCTAACGAAGTAGATGGTGATGCCTCTCTGGTTGGCTTTTCATTTATTTACTCATTTGTAAACTCCAGGGTTGTGCTTAAAATGTAGAGCTGGAAGGAGCCACACAGATCATCTTGTCTAATGGTGTTCTGTGGACATGTACCAATTTCCAAGTAAGTTTTCAGTTACCAATGGAACCAAAATAGAAACCTTGTGTTGTGAGTCTTTCAAATGGCTAAATTTAAAGGATTGACACTTACTCTGCAGGTTTTTTCCCACTTTTTAAATGCTAAGATGCATTTTCTTTCATGAAACGTTGGTAGTAGTAAGTGGTTGTTGTTTTCACATTCAGTGCCTTTACACAGGAAAATGAAATATAGCAAATTTCTGTCAGCATCCTTATTCTAAAGATGATCTTGAAAGATAGAAGTCTGGGGACCAACATCTGGTCTGATCATCTATTTCATGTGATGTGGAAGGAAGGAGGCTGAATGGTTACCAGTTTGCAGGCAGCCACCCGATTAATCAATGGCATCAAAGCTGTGTGGCCTTGTACAGTCTCATACTCCCGAGGTATAGCAGCGGGTGAAGAAAAGCACATTCTGTACCCACCACATTCAATGGGCTTCCCAGAAACAATGGTAATATGAGATTCTGTATATAAAGCTCTTGTTCTGTTTTGGTGTCATGAGAGTTACAACCAGTAGCTGAGAAATGTAATTTCCATCAAGAAGCAACCAGCAAAAAAGCAACCAAGGCAAATGGTTTCAAAAGATTCACCTCTTCAATAGACTCTACCCTTGGAGAGATCAATGTGGAGGAAAGATTTAGGGTTAGTGCAATTTTTGTGCAGGTTGTGATGGTGGTGTCAAGGCTACTGAAAGTCATTCACCTTTGCAACAACCCTTGGGTTCCATCTTTCTGTCTGCATCAAGCATGGAGATGCTGCATACTGCGAGAGGAATGAAAAATGTACTGATGAGCATCCTTAATATGAAAAAGATTTCAAGCCATTTTTGATACTGGAATAAAAGTCAGATTTCTGTGTCTGACATTTCAAGTTATCTTTGTAGATGGCTCTCTCTAATTGAATCAGCAAACCCTTATGGGAGAGACTTTACTTCCTTTCTGTTGCCAAGCTCACCAAGAGTGCTCAATAAATAATGCTATATGGACACAGGAGGCCAAGGAGTGGGGGTAACATATTTTGCTTTTGATTTTTCCTCTGAAAGAAAAGAATTAAATGACAGAGTGACAAAAGGAGTAGGTAGCAAAGGAATGTAGGAAGAAACTTGAGCGTGACTACTTCACTCTTTAAAGCATTGCTATGTGGCCAATTATATATTAGCTTTCAGTTCTGAAGTTTAGAAATTCAATGTTAGATACCATACCGCTGATCAATAGGTTTCCCAGAGTAGCTATTGATAATATGTCATATTTTCTTCCTGATGTAATTTTCTCCCAAGGAAATTCATAGACTATTACTACTGATATTGTGCTACCCTGGCAGCAAACTTGAAATGTAAGGAAATAGGATTCTATTCATTATTTATTATTAGTAAAGTTAATAAATCAGAAAGAGAACTAATACAGTCATCTTTTATCAGTAGGGTTCTCACAAGTTCAACCTTCCCTTTGTTTTCTTTTAGAAAGGGTGTTTATAAGTATTAAAAAATTTAGTAAGTTGTCTGATGTCTTGCTTCCTACAGGGAGTCTACTAACTTCACTTCTGTGTCATAGGCCCCTCAGTACTCCATCAATCACTGAACACAGGTGTTGTTGTTGTTCAGTTGCTAAGCCATGTCCGACTCTTTGTGACCCCGTGGTCTGTAGCACGCCAGGCCTCCTGGTCCCTCACTATCTCTTGGAGTTGCCCAAGTTCATGTCCATTGAGTTGGTGATGCCATCCAGCCATCACATCCTCTGCTGCCACCTTCTCCTTTTGCCCTCAATCTTTCCCAGCATCAGGGTCTTTTCTAATGAGTCAGTTCTTCACACAAGATATTGGAGCTTCAGCTTTAGCATCAGTCCTTCCAATGAGTATTCAGGGTTGATTTACTTTAGGATGGACTGGTTTACTCTCCTTGCAGTCCAAGGGACTCTCAAGAGTCTTCTCCAGCACCACAGTTCAGAAGCATCAGTTCTTCAGCCTCAGCCTTCTTTATGGTCCACCCCCGACATGTGTACATGACTACCAGAGCACAGCTGTAGGTGTCTACAAAGTGCTGGGGTGTGTACTGATGGGGTGTATACTGTGTCTGGGGATTGAGAGGTGATCGTTGTTTCATGAACAAGACAGATCATTCTGGAAAGAGTGAGAAGGGCCGAGCAAGGGGAAGTCGATGGGGGTGGATCTGTCTGACCAGCTTCCTAAAGGAAGTGATGTTCAAGGGGAAACCTGACTGATGAGTAGGAGTTTCCCCAAGTTCTCTTTTTCTTTGTCTTTTCAGGTTATGGGAAAAGCTGCTGGGGTTTGTGGTTGAGAACACACGGTTTCATGTGTCATCTGCTACAACGGTAGATGCGAAAAAATGTTTCTCCTCTTCCTAACTGGTGTTCGGATAGTACCTTTCATATCGTCAATCTCAGGCTCATGCATCTGAGCTCCCTGGCTTTGCTGCGCAGCTTCCTCACGTGTCCCTAAGCTTGAATCATGACATGAACCTTGGGGTGGAGGGGGGTGGGAGTGGTATTCTGCTTTGTGAATGCCTTGTGTCCACATGGAGAATCAACTTGTTAACCAATTCTACTCTTTCCTATGTCAGCGCAATGTGTAGGTGAAAAGCTTCTTCATTTAAAAAAATTACGAGTTATTCTGACTCTACTGCTGTGAGACGTGAATCTCACAATCACTTGAAATATCATCCGAGCTGAGTCTCAGAGACACTTTGAGGGGAAAGACAAGCCTCCAAAACCTGGAAGCGTGAATGGCGAGTATCTTGTAGTTGACTGAGCAGAAAAGCCAGCCTTGGAGAGAGAAAGCAGCTCCCCTCCTGGTTTCTTTACTGCTTTCTGTCTGTGTAATTTTAAATTCCACTGGTACTATAACGGATGGCTGCTCTCATTCTGAAAAAGCATGGATACATGTACATGCATGACTAAACTGCTTTGCTGTACCCCTGAAATTTCCAGTGTACAACACTGGAAATCAACTATAAACTCCAATATAAAATAAAAATTAAATTATTGTAAATCAGCTAAAAACTTCAATATAAAATACAAATTAAATTTAAAAAATCATCGTTTACAAGTTATTGATAATCACTCTGAATCAATAACTCATAGGAGTTATCACTGCTTTACATACATGCCAGCTATTTTTATCTAATGAATATGATAAGGCGTCATGCTGTTTTAATTTGTATTGCCTATATACCAGTAGTATATTTTATCCTGTTTATTGGTCTTATTTTATTTTCTATAATTCTTTTTTTTTTTTTAACAAAAGATGCCTTGTGTCATTTTCCCAACTTTGTATTGAGGTTTCCTGTTGCTTTTCTCCTATTGATTGGTGCGCAGTTATGTGCACGCATGTAAATATACATATTCTAGGTATTAAAGATTTCTTTTAATTCAAAAAAAATTTTAAATTCTGCATGTACTATAATGCAGGCAATGTTGGAAGGCTACTCTCTTTTCACTCACACACACACACACACCCACGGGCACAGCCCTTTAGAGCTGTCTGCTTAACTTCTCCCAGCAACTTCCTCGACTTGGGAGGGGCTGTGGTCCCCTAGGGAAGCCGCGGCATCTGAATTTGGCAGGGAATCCCATTCCCATGGAAGTCGGGGCTGCCCTCACACTCCCAAGGAACAGCTTGCTGAGATTCTAACCCATTTGCCTCTGGCATCCCTGGAGGACATGTGCACCCAAGGTGGACCAAGGAAGGGTCCCCGATATTCCCCAATATCATGTACAGGGCTGAGAAACTTCTTGCCTCTAGGTATAAGGAGAAGGAACTCTCCGGAGATCTTCATGAACCCACTGCTCTACAAACATGAATGCCCATATCAAAACTGTTCAAGTGGATACAGCTAGGCCTTGGGATGCAATGCTGAGCTCACATCCATTTAGATCTGACCCCACTGCAAGTGTTCACAGAAATGTGAAAGAATTTTACAGCAGGCCCCTCATCACCTGCCCTCCCGCACACTGAATGAAACGTGCGGAGGAAGCACCAATGGAGAGATCTGTGAATGGCTGGCTTCATCTGCATTAGCACACAGAAACAGGCAATTTGTCAGAGCTTAAATTGCCTTATAAAGTATCTTTATATCGAGGAAGGGATGGTCAGAAATGCATTTTTTGGCCCCAGTTTCCTTTCTTTCTCCCTGGGGGGTCTCTTTTTTCCTACATTTTACTCCATCTCTCTGACCCTCTGGTTTTCCCTCCGATTTTGGCAATGTAGGCAGTTTCAGTGTCATCGCACACGTGGGTGGAAACCTTATTTTAGGAATAATCGTGGTTGTAAGAGAACTGCTTTTTCAGAAGCAAATAGTTCTGTGCACTTGATTTACAGCACACAAAAACATAGCCTCATCGGCCAAGCACTGCCTCCCAGAGTTGGTGTGGCGTCTGGAGCACAGCCTGGTGGGTCCCCGGGCCCGGCTGTCTCCCTGGCATATCCCTCACTCCCTGCTGCTCTGTGCGACCCCATGGGCTGCAGCCCGCCAGGCTCCTCTGTCCATGGGATTCTCCAGGCAAGAATGCAGGAGTGAGTTGCCATTTCCTTATCCAGGGGATCTTCCCGACCCAGGGACTGAGTGCTGGTCTCCTGTGTTACAGGCAGATACTTTACCTTCTGAGCCACCAGGGAAGCCCCTCAAAACTGTTTTATCTCGATAAATCAAATAAACAAAATTTAGTCCACAAAACTGGTATAGATGGGCACCTTTAGGTATATAGGTAGTAGATGACTCAGATGGTAAAGAATCTGCCTGCAATGCTGGAAACCTAGGTTTGATCCCTAGGTTGGGAAGATCCCCTAGAGAAGGGAATGGCTACCCACTCTAGTATTCTAGCCTGGAAACGTCCCTGGACAAAGGAGTCTGCTGGGCTACAGTCCATGAGGTCGCAAAGAGTCAGACACAACTGAGCGACTAACACTTTCACTTTCATATTATCAGTTCAGTTCAGTTCAATTGCTCAGCTGTATCTGACTCTGCAACCCCATGGACTGCAGCACGCCAGGCCTTCCTATCCATCACCAACTGCCGGAGTTTATTCAAACTCATGACCATTGAGTCGGTGATGCCATCCAACCATCTCATCCTCTGTTGTCCCTTTCTCCTCCTGCCTTCAATCTTTCCCAGCAACAGCGACTTTTCAAATGAGTTAGTTCTTCGCATCAGGTGGCCAAAGTATTGGAGTTTCAGCTTCAGCGTCAGTCCTTCCAATGAATATTCAGGACTGATTTCCTTTCGGATGGACTGGTTGGATCTCCTTTCAGTCCAAGGGACTCTCAAGAGTCTTCTCCAACACCACAATTCAAAAGCATCAATTCTTCTGTGCTCAGCTTTCTTTATGGCCCACCTCTCACATTCATACATGACTACTGGAAAAACCATAGCCTTGACTAGATGGACTTTTGTTGGCAAAGTAATGTCTCTGCTTTTTAATATGCTGTCTAGGTTAGTCATAGCTTTACTTCCAAGGAGCAAGTGTCTTTTAATTTCATGGCTGCAGTCACCATCTGCAGTGATTTTGGAGCCCAAGAAAATAAAGTCTGTCACTGTTTCCATTGTTTCCCCATCTATTTGCCATGAAGTGATGGGACCCGATGTCATTATCTTAGTTTTCTGAATGTTGAGTTTTAAGCCACCTTTTTCACTCTCCTCTTTCACTTTCATCAAGAGGCTCTTTAGTTCCTCTTCCCTTTCTGCCATAAAGGTGGTGTCATCTGTATATCTGAGGTTATTGATATTTCTCCCAGCAATCTTTATTCCAGCTTGTGCTTCATCCAGTCCAGCATTTCTCATGATGTACTCTGTATAGAAGTTAAATAAGCAGGGTGACAATATACAGCCTTGACGTACTCCTTTCCCAATTTGGAACCAGTCTGTTGTTCCATGTCCAATTCTAACTGTTGCTTCTTGACCTGCATACAGATTATAAATGTCTATAAATGACCCCTAGGAAAGAAGAGCTCTGTGCCCCTTCACTGTTGATGTTTTATTTTTAAAATTTATTTATTTTTAATTGGGGGATAATAGCTTTACAATGTTGTGTTGGTTTCTGCCATACATCAATATGAATCAGTCATAGGTATACATTTATCCCCTCCTGTTGAACCTCCCTTCCACCTCCCGTTGATGTTTGGACTAATCTCATTTTTCCTCTTCCCTTAGGCTGAGGGCCTACTTACCTCTGCCATGACGGTTCAGCAGAAAAATACTCCTATTTTCTGCATTCCAAACTTGGAGCCCAGCTAAGTGGGGAGCCCCTTCCTGGGGGTTTCCATGGCAAAGAGCTCTATACACACCTGGGGCACATATGTCTCCCCTGTCCTGTAATCCTCTGCTTCACCAAATAGAATTGCACTCCTGATTCCACCACTGCTTCTGGCTCAATCAACATACACTGAACAAATTTTGTTTTTCTAAATGTAATGTTAGAGAAATCACGGTCAGTGCTCTAATCGCTCACCGTCCATATGAGTCAAATAGACTTTAAACACGCTTGCCTGAGGACTTAATAAACTTTCTTTAAATTATTCCTATGGAAAAATGCACCAAGGGTGCCAAACAACCAAATTAAAAATGAACTTTTGGAACCCAACACTCCAAAGTGGAGACTGTTCAGAAAGCAGTTACCTGCTTCTAATTTCTGACCGAATGAAAGGGTTCACGTTTCTGCCTCCGAGAGCCGGTGTACTGAGACAGCCGCCAAGATGCTGCTAGAGAACAGTGCTGGGAGTGTGGAGGAACTTTCCCTTTGCTCCAGCCCCAGAATTTTACTGTGTCAAGAGTCTCCCTCCTTTAATGAGAGCTGTAGCTGAAGCGTCAAGGCCTCCAGGTGAGGAAAGCTGTCAGAGGGCTTCACTGTGCCAGCGGGAATGACGTGCACCCACAGTATTTGTTTGCTTCCACATTAGAAACATGTCTACTGATTCTATCTTCTTTCGTTCATTTAAAAACCCTTTCCTGTGCTTCCACCCCTTGTACTTACTGTCCTGCTTTGTTTCTGAGAGAGCTAAGGGTACAGATTTCCAGGCAATGAGAGCTTGGTGTAACCCGCAGGTACAGTGCACAGCCAGAAACATGTATCATCCCTTCTGTGCAGTTAGTTACCCGGGATGTCCCTTTCGGCTGCAGCTAAATGTGATAAATGTCAGCCAATGAACTGATTGGCAGAGAAACCAAAAATCCATCAGGGAGAAGGGCAAAACCACTCACATATTTTCAGTTGTAACCAGATCAGACTGTAACTGCCTAATCCCTAATAAATAGAGGGGGATAAAGAATAGAAATCTCCTTTGAAGATAGCTCTGTTCCAGAATTTCACAGAAAAAATATTAAACGATGTACATGGGACTATGAAAATAGATATTCTATTAACCAGAGTTAAACTGCACACACACACACACACACAAACACACACACATATGTAAAAGAGAAGTCAGCATATTGGGCCAGAAAATTGTCTGACATTGGATTAAAGACACAGTTGAGCAAACTCCTTGAGGGCAAGGATTCTGCATTCATGCTTGTTGGCTAAGATATACAGTGAACGGAGTGTGGTTAGAAGCAGACAAACATGATGTGAATTCCAGCTCTGCCACCTGAGAGCTGTATGTTGCAGGCAAATTATTAATACCAAGTCACTCTGTTCTTAATTTCCTCATAGATAAAGAGGAGAGGGACTTCCCTGGTGGTCCAGTGGCTAAGAATCCGCCTGCCGATGCAGGGGACATGGGTTCGATCCCTGGTTCAGGAGGACGCTGCATGCTGCGGGGCAGCTGAGCTCATATGCCACAACTACGGGCTCGAGCTCTAGAGACCACATGTTGCAAAGAGCCCACTGCAGCTACTAAAGCCTGTGTGCCCTAGAGCCTGAGCTCCACCAGAGAAGCCACTGCAATGAGAAGCTCACATGATACAACTAGAGAGGAGCCCCTGCTTGCTGCAACTAGAGAAAGCCCTTGCCAAAAGCAATGAAGATCCAGTGTAGCCAAAAATAAATAAATAACTTTTTTAAAAAGAGAAGAAAATGATTCCTATTTCTTAAGAATGTCCCATAAGGAGCACTTAGCACACAGTTGGTGCTCAATAATGAAAGGATCTTTCTCATTCCTTCTTGCACACTGTACAGCTAAGTACGCTTACAAGGACATTGTCTATGGTCAACAACTTTCTTGCTTCATGTTTTGAAATTTTTTCCTTATCGTCTCAAACGGCTTATGATTTCTCTGAAGGTTTCAAGATTTTCAGGAAGCTACTGGCAGACATGTGAAAAGCCAAAGTTGCTCAGTCATGTCCAGCTCTCTGCAACCACATGGGCTATATAGCCCAGCAGGCTCCTCTGTCCATAGAATTCTCCAGGCCAGAATACCGGAGTGGGGTAGCCATTCCCTTTTCTGGGGGATCTTCCCGAATCAGGGATCGAAACTGTGTCTCCCACATTGCAGGCAGATTCTTTACCATCTGAGCCACCAGGAGTCTACCAACATGAGAGTACACAGACAAATAGAGAAACACAAAGGAGCCAGAAACAGGGACTCTGACAAAGGCAAGACTTGAAGGGATTCCCGGCACGGTGGCATGAAGGCCTAGGATGACGCTGTGTCAGCAAACCTAGAGAACAGCCAGCAGGCTCCTCGTGGGGACAGAGGACTCAAGGGGAAACAAACCCAGAAAAGGAAATAGAGCAGAGAGATTCTCTGACAGGAATCACAGCGAGGAAAATGTACTGAGATGTTTTACAGAGCTGCTGGATGGTATGAGAAGACTTAGCCAAAGAGTCAAAGAAACTTCACAAATGAAAAAAAACGTTGGACACGTCACTCGGGAGACGAATTATAGTTATATATACTGCTGGTCTTAGCAGGAAACACTATTTCTCTTTTCATGACCCTGAAAACACTGATAAGGACTTCAGTAAAATTTTGACATAACCCTGTGGTAGCAAAGGGGGAAGGGTAGAAAGGGCTGGGAACAGAATGAAAATCTTCATCCATTATAATCAGAAGTAGTAGATAGTGCTCGAAATGAATAAATCAGGAGATATTTGGTATGGATAAAATTAGAAATATGATGCAGAAAAAGCAATTCAAATGATGACAATGTTTCCCCTAGAAACTGAGGGTGGGAGATGGGGGTGCCAGCGAATGGCTTTTGCATTTTAGCACTGCTTGTCTTTTAGAATTATGTGCATGTTACTCTGATAAAAATAAAAATTTTTAAATCAGGCCAGTAGCTATATTTTGGGCTTCCCTGGTGGCTCAGCAGTAAAGAATTCGCCTGCCAATGCAGGAGCTGTGGGTTTGATCCCTGGGTTGGGAAGATCCCTCAGAGTAGGAAATGTCAACCCACTCCAGTACTCTTGCCTTGGGAAATCCCATGGGCAGAGAAGCCTGGCGGGCTACAGTCCATGGAGTTGCAAAGAGTTGGACATGACTTAGTGACTATACAACAACAGCAACAATTCTATTTTATACACATAAAATTCATATTATAGAATAAAACTGTAACAAAAGAAGTAAAGAAAGTCTGATTACTCAAGGTACAATACTGAGCAACAAATCTGGTTCCAGAATATTCCTGTGCTGTATTTCTCATTCCCATGCAGCCCCTTTTCATACTGTTCATGGGGTTTGTGTGAAGCTCCAATACATTGGCCACCAAATGCGAAGAGCTGACTCATTGGAAAAGATCCTGATGCTGGGAAAGATTGAAGGCAGGAGAAGAAGGGGGAGACAGAGGATGAAATGGTTGGGTGGCATCACTGACTCAATGGATATGAGTCTGAGTAAACTCCGGGAGATGGTGGAGGATGAGAAAGCCTGGCGTGTTGCAATTCATGGGGTCGCAAAGAGTCAGACATGACTTAGCGACTGAACAGCAACAATGCAGCCCCTCCCCCAAAGCAAATTGATATGTTGCATTTCTTACAGCAGCTGGCATGGTTTTCTGTACACATGATGTGCTTAAAATATTTGTTGGATGATAAATATACCAATTGCTGCTGTTTTTTTTTTTTTTTATGGAGATTTTTAATGAGCTTGGTGGGTCACATCTGAAGTTTAAAGTTTTGTTTTGTTTTATATGGAGAGAGAAGATTATAGCTTAAATGGATTTGAGAAGTCTCCCTGAAATCTGATTCTGAGGTAGACATTCCACAGGTCTAATCTACTTTACACAGTACAAGGGTTTGCCAGAGACTCATTCAAAACAATTGATATTTGAGTGAGGCAGTCTAATGGGAATTTTAATTATGCATTCCTATATGATCTCTAAACTCTACTCTTGGGATAAACCAGAACTCTGGTTTGTAATCTTTGCCCTAAAGGAACCCTGGAAGTGGGAGGAAAGGAAAGAAGTATTCTTGCTAAAAGTGTAAGAAAACCACTGAATAGAGTTGTAGAAAACATTACGTCTGACCACATTATCTCAGCTAGCTAGGGAAAAGTAGTCACTGAATTAAAAGCTAGGATTTTGGCCTCAGATTTCATAATGCAGCTTAATAACAGAAACATCAAAGTAAACACTGTCAGCATCTTCACAAGATTCCCAGTGGAAGACGTCCGTCACATTACCTAATTCCCCCAATGATAAATGGGGCTTTGAATTTACTTCCAGGAAAAACTGCTTGCATTGATGAACCAGGACACTTTCTTTTTAATTAAAAAAAAAGAACCCCTGCCTCCCCACATGATTCCTTTTGCTTTGGTTGCCTGGAAACACAGAGTTAAATGAGAGTTCAGTTTTGGAAATCACCCATTGCAAGTGTCTAGTAACATTTAATTTGGATTGTTTGAATGGATTTGGTTCAGAGGGTCCTTATTTGGTAAAGAGAAGCAAGTCAGCACTTGTGAATTGCCTACCAGGTGCAGGCTTTGTATTTGTCATGTGTCTTATGGGTTATTTCATGGACTGTGTTCAGGAATCCTATAAAATAGGTGATGTTCTCACTTTACAGATGATGCAGGTCAGTTTCAGGGATATTAAGTAACTTGGCCATGACTGTGGTCATTAAGGCACTTACAACATTTTTAGAAGTAAGCAATGTATGAAGTCACAGTAATGTACATTTTATATTCAGATCAGTGTCAAATTATTCAAACCCATAATTCAAGACTATACAGCCTTTGATTTCAAGATCACACAGCCTATAACACATTTTCTCTCTCTCTCTCTCACACACACACCATAACTTCATTTTTAAAATCTTCTACCAAGTGTTTAAAATTAATTTTTATTAGAGTATAGCTGATTTATTTCCCTTCCTTCTTTTCTTCTTTCCTCCTCTCTGTTTCTGTGTCTGTATATTGGGACTTCCTCTGTTAATCCTCGGAGGTACAAAGATGAATGATATACAAACTCTGGTCTCAAGCTTACTGCCTAGTGGAGGGGTTAAAATGCAGACTTAATGACAATTAAAGGTTGAAAAAAGCAATGAATGCAATAAGAGATACAGAATGCTTTGTGAGTTCAGAGGGAGAAGGGAAATTCCAGGGTTCGGACTCACTAGGAATTCACAGGTCACTGGACCCAGCAGATACTGAAATGGAAGTATAATGCAGTGTTTAAACTGTGCTGGAGGAGTTTCCCTATGTTGTGTGCACCAAAGGAGATAGAGATGGGACTGTGCCTATTTCACAGCCTGAGTAAGGCTGACGGCAGCAGCGTGGGCAGTAAGGGTGGGGAAGGAGGGACTGGGGGTCCAGGACATCTCACAATTGTCTGCACTGGTGAACAGGATCTGGGCCAGTGGAGAAAAGGCAGCGGTTGAGCAAAAGACCCTCAAAGGGAGGAGAGCTGTTTCTGAGAAGTGGAAGGAGCCTCAATGAGGGGCTGGATCTTGGGTAAGCTGTAATTTCACGGGGGAGGCCACAGACGTGTCTGGAACCCCAGCGACTGGCTTCAGCCCTCAGGAGTATAGAGCAAGGCAGAATTTCTTAGACCCACTCCCCAGCCGATTACTGGGAGGGACGGGGGAATACTGCAATAACATGAACATGTGGGCAGCAGCAGTGGACACGGAGAAGAGAAAGAGGTGTGGATGATCATCTGTGGCCTCCGTGGCCACCTGGGAAGGTGGCCTGAGGTGGACAGGGAAGAATTACACTGACCCAGAGGTCCTGAGCCTGGTTACTGGGAAATTGGGGTATCACAGAGGAGGGAGGGCTGATGAGAAGTTATTTTGAAAGGGTGTTGAGGACTTGAGCATGCTTGAAGATGGAAAGGGAGCTATAAGAGATCAAACGGATGGACCAAGACCTCTGGAGCAAGAGTGGAAGTCCAGAGTTGGCTATAGAGAAGCCATGTGTGAGCAGCAGGGGTCAGGGAGGGGAACAGGGCAGAGGACCAGTGAACTCACAGGAACATTCTAGGGTCCCTGCCCTAGACAGAAGGTAGGAGCTTCCTGGGCCCACAGCAACTGTACATTCAAACTCTCTGGAATGTTCTTGGCATATAGATCTGGTGAAGGTCTCCATGCCCCTCGCCTGGGGGCCCCCCAGTGTATTCCCTATACTGGAACTTTTCTGCAGAGCAAATCTGTTTCTTTACATTCAACATGTCTGAATTTCACAGCTACTCTGGTAGGCAACAGTTATGCCTCTGTTTAAAAACAACCTGTAGGCTTCTCTCCATAACTTCCTGTTGCCCTCGGGATGAATTCCTAACCTCCTTACAATGGTGTTTAAGGCTCCTTATGATCTGGCCCCCTGCTTACCAGTCTAGTCTTATCTGTCCTCTCCTGACCTTGCACACTGCAGTCCAGACACATTGAACTGCTTGGAATCTTCCAAAAGAACTCAGCCTCTGCTTGGAGGGCCTTTTCCCATCTACCTCACTAATTCCTATTCTTTCTTGAGGTAGGCGCTTAGATGATACCTCCTCCAGGAAACCTTTTCTGGTTCCCAAGGCTGTACTAGGTGCTTTATCTCTGTATTCCCAGATTACCTGACAGTAACCTCTATCAGCAACCTTATAAAACAACACAATAATCACTTGTTCCTGTCAATTACTTATAGGAGCGATTATGTTTGGTCATTATTGGTAAATTATTGATGTTCTATACCTATGGCTGATTCATGTTGAAGTTTGACAGAAAACAACAAAATTCTGTAAAGCAATTATCCTTCAATAAAAAATAAATTTAAAAAAAAGCTTAAAAAATCACATGGAATATCGTTGATAAAATTCTGTATTGGAAATCAAGCCTGAATATTCACTGGAAAGACTGAAGCTGAAGCTCCAATACTTCAGCCACCTGATACGAAGAGCTGACTCACTGGAAAAGACCCTGATGCTGGGAAAGATTGAAGGCAGGAGGAGAAGGAGGTGACAGAGGATGAGATGGTTGGATGGCATCACTGCCTTGATGGACATTAGTCTGAGCAAGCTCCAGGAGACAGTGAAGGACAGGGAAGCCTGGCGTGCCACAGTCTATGGAGTCGTGAAGAGTCAGACATGACTGAGCAACTGAACAGTGACAACAATTGTTGATAAAATTCTTATTCACATGATTCCCCAGGGTATAGGTCAGTCCAGCTTCCATCAAAAGTGCTTGTGCCTGATTTCTTTCCATAACCCATGGAGCAGCTGAGAGTGAATTCTCTGAACTGCTGTCAGGCCCACGGGCAAATGTCTGAAGAGCAGAGTTGGTATGGGGGAAGGTGGAAGGGCTAGCTCCCATCCCTACCTTCGGAGGAGGAGAGGGGATGAGTTGGTGACCGTAAGCCCTCAGAACAGAGGGGAGGGTGGTGGGCCAGTGGTACAAGTCCTTTGTTCATTTCTTCAGCAAATATGTTGTAGGTGCCAACCACAGAGTAGACATATTAGGGACTGGAGTATGAGGGTGAGCAAGAGGAACACGATTCCTGGCTTCAAGTGGAGTGTAGTTCAGTTGAGGAAGACACATGAGAACAAAGATGATGAAAGAGAGGAGAGGCAACCAGCAGAGAACACAGCATGGAGCTAACCCAGATTGGGAGGCCAGGGAAACTCTGTGGAAGAAACAGTTTAGCTGAGCTTGAGAAAGTTTAGGGTTAGGTTAGCCAGCCAGGGTAGAGCAGGAGAATGTTCCAGAAAGAAGGAACAGCATGTCTGAAGACCTGCCTGAGGGTAAAAGCCTGGTACTTCTCAGGACTCGGGGGACATGTCTATTGGAGCGAGCTGGAGGGCACTGTGTCCAGGGGTCAGAGGGCACAGAGGGGTCAAAGGGTGGGCCGAAGGGAAGAAGAATGTTGGGAATAGAAACCAGTCAATCTGGGGTGCCTGGTGGGGGCCAGGTCACACGGGGCTTTCAAAGCTACACGAGGAGCTGTACTTCATTCTGAGAAAATGAAGACCACTTAAGGGGCTGAGGCAGGTGACAGACATTCTATTTTAGAATGCTGACTCCACTGGCAGGTTGGGAAGACGGGAAGGACGCAGGCCAGACAGCAAGGACTTGATGCGAGAAGGATAATGTTTTGCCCACGGGTGTGTCCACTCAGTTCATTCACCTGCGCCAGAGGCTTGCGGGACCCAGAGGTGGCCTGCCAGCTCACCAGGCTCTCCCCAGCATGCATCCTTTTCCAGGAAAAGTCTCTTCACTCTGGTTGCCAATAACAACTCCAGTGGCTAAATGTCCTCGCCACCCCCTTTTCCAGGCCTGCCATAAAATGGGTCTCAAAGGAGTCTAGGGAAAAGAGGCAAGTTCAGATTGGTCTGTTCCTAAAGAGTGAAACAGGAGAGGGTTCAGACAAAGGGAGAGGGGACCTGACAAAGACTCAGAGACACAAAGTCGAGATGTGAGCCAAAGATGTGTGGGTCACAGGACGCAGGGCCAGAAAAGCTCCTTGTTTATGAAGTTCATGTTTCCTAAAGGTGGAGCTGGGCTTAAGCTCCTGTGAAAAGCAAACTGTGGAAAATGCCAGTGATTCACGGTGGAGGGATCAGCAGTAGAAAGAAAGGGAAACAGGTCAACTACCTCCGTTCTGCCATCCTCAGGGACCTCGAAACTTGATTTTTGCAGAATGCACAGGAGAGTACTCACTGGCCTCCCTCTATTCTGCTCTAAAGAAGGTGTCACTTTATTGTTCAGATTCATTGCATAAGATGCAAATATTCACCCAGAGTTCGCTAATTAGCATCCAGAGAGCTGCCTGGTCTCTGTGTGTGTAAGCTGAATCTTCCTTGCTTGCACCACAATGTATTAATAAAAGAGCAAGATGATTCACTCACATCACATCTCTCTGATCCAAGAAGTCTAAATATTTATGTGGTCTTTTGTTTCAAACCTAGAACTTATTGTAAACACCTTCTAAATCTCAAGTCTTTGTGCCTGACTTTAATTAACCATTAATAGGAACATTTACTGATTGGTGCACGGGCTAAATGGGTTTTGGCTTCCTTTTGATTTCACAAGAAGAATCCACACCACCCCCCTCTACCGAACTGATAAGAACTGACATCTGATTAGAAAAGGCAAAACTAATTAGAACTGGTGCAAAGGGGATTGTTTGAGTCACTTACATTAATGCACATTACAGTTAAATATCTGTCAGATTTTCCATTAACCCTTTTGCATTTCCATCTCCAGGATCAAATCTATTTCTTAACCTCATACCCCATTTTTCCCTAGTTAGAAACTTGGTATTCAACAGGCTAAATTACCACTAATGCTTTAAATGCATAGCTCTTATGGACTGATGCAAGCCATGGACAAAGACCTTGAAATGAGAATAATAGAAGCCATTCCCCTAACGATGGATTTAAACCCTATTATCATGATTCCAAGGTCAACATACCCTTCTTGTTACTGTGTTTATTTCTTTATGGGAGGGAATCAAGAGTTAATTGTTGCTTTATACCAATTCACTTTATTGTGATTCAAGCTATTGCATACTAGGATGATAAAGTGAAATAGAAATGAAAGTGGACTATCCAGTAGAGTTCTAGTCTATAAAAGGTTAAAATAACTTGCTCAAAGTTGAACTTGAAAACTTGGGGAAAAGCCCAGATAATCTGGGCTCAGTTACTACATAAAGTGGATTTCAGGATGAGGATGAGATAGTAGGTGTACCCAATGGGAACCCAATAGTATTAGGGACAGATGTCTCCTTCTGATTAAAAACTCGCTGAGGAGAGGAAGCATGCCTTCCTGATTTTTAGATGAATGCAATGAGGGTTCTCTGGATCACTTAAGCTTTTAGTTTTCAATTCCAGACACACTGTAGGTTCTCAATAAATTTTCATCATATGAATGAATGAATACATGCAAGAATTATGGTTTCACCCTCTTGTAAAACTCTGTGACCCTGAGCAGTTTCTCAAATCTTGATGGATCATGTTAAAGGAAAAGAGAGTGGTTAAATTTTATTTATCAGTTCAAAAATCTAACAAAGCCTTTGGATTTTTTGCTTTGCAAACTAAATCACATACCACTCCCTTGGGTTTTTCCCATTTTTATCAGGGATCAGAGGTACCAGCAAGCCCGGCAACAAATCAGCCTACCAACAGAAGCAGGAGTAAGTCCACAGTATGATGAAAACAGAGCAACTTGAAAACACTCTCTGATGTTTTAATTTTTTTAAACTTAAAATATTTTATTATCCCCCTTACTACATCACACCTTCATCTTTTTTCTCAGTTGTAGTATCAGTAGATAATACTGATAGAGTAGGTACTCAACAAATGTTTTTTTGAATGAATGAATACAGCTATTACTAGAGTGAAGATTAGAACTGTACTCAATTTAGCTTAGAATCTTTAGTTCTTGGCTCCAGGTTGGGCAAGCAGGAGACTAGAGATCTGTAGATTGGGATAAGGCAACTGCAACAAAACTGGCTTAAATTTTGCCTGATGTAGAAAAAACTGAGAATGTAGACAATGGTGAAATGTCAAACAGATATCACAAAGAAAGACCCTGTTAGCACAACTCAGACCACCTATAGCTATTTCCTTAAGCAGCATGGTATTTATTACTAGGCTTAAAATCAGATGAGTTACTGACTAACTCTGAGAAAGTTATTTAACCTCTCTAAGCCTCCGTGTCCTCATTTACTGACAAGTAAAAAAAAAGATTAATAATATCTACCATTTGGATGGTGAACGACAGGGAAGCCTGGAGTGCTGCAGTCCATGGGGTCACAACGAGTCAGACACAACTGAGTGACTAAACAACAACCATTTGGATGATTTATATATGGCACAGAGTTGGTACTCTTGTTAAAATAAACCAATGAACACCAGTAGAACACAAGCAAAATCTCTTCTGCTAATTTTGCCAGTCAAGAGTTTTCAGTACAAATTATATTAACATGTGTGTCTGGAAATTTATTTTGGATTCTGGCCTTAGCACTAGTTTCATGGGGCATCAAAAACAAATTTTGCTTCCTTTGTAAATATAAATGATGAACTATCAAAGATAAAATGAAAATATAAGAATAATGCTCCTCGCCTGCCATGGGCAACATTTGTACCAGCTCTTTTTCCTTTTGCCAGCCTAACCCAGCCAAGGTAAGCCATAATGGAAATCATCAAATGGTTGACGGTCATTTGTGATGACCACCTAGACTCATCTCCCAAGTCTCTATCCTAATTTCAACTCTAGATTTCACTTGTGAAATCATGAGTTTGTTACCATCTTTCAAATTCACTCCTGGATTCTGAGTATACTGACTAATCTTGTTTCCCAGCATTTTTAGGATTTTGACTAGGTTCTGTCTTTGGCCCTTCATGCTCCTGATTTTCCCTCAATTGATTCTGGCCCCTAAAACCAAACCCTGGCACTAGCTTAACTGACTGACACTTTATAACCAACTTCTATCCCCCAGCAAAGGGGTGAATTGAATGGTATATTGTTGCAGAACTCTGAATTCATATTTTCCTACTGGAAAAGGCATTTCCAATTGATTGAAGGTTCTATTCCTTCTCTGGGCAATTATAAGGATTCAGAAGCATTGTCAGTACATGAGAGCTGCAGTTAAGTGCTCATTCCTCCAACCTCAGCTAGGCCAAATGGGAAACAATCTTATGAGTGTTCATCTTTAAGATTAGCTACACCCAAGATTAACTTAAAGATGAGGGGAGGAGAACACTGCTTGATTTATGTCAATGGTTGATATATAGAGTACTGAAGGATAAACTTGGCTAGGTAGAGACAGTAGGTTGAGGTTCTTAATATATGATCGAAGAACTTGGCTTTAAACTAAAAAGGAAATGTACAAATTTATGTTTTGGTCATAACAAACCATCCATTCATTGGCTGCCTTCCCTCTCAGAATTTTTAGAGATGGGAAAATTCTAAACCAAATATAGAATCCACTCGAGTTTCATGGTTCTAATGTTAGAAAAAAAAATTCACGCTTTCAAGTGTCTGATTATATAGCTCTGAAAAAGACTGTATTCTAGTTGAAGAGGTTAAGGTTTTGAATTGAACTCTCATGAGCTCTGGTCAACCAATAATTCTCTTACACCTTAAAGCAAGTATTCAGTGACTTGAAGATAAATCAGAACTGCATGCACTACACCCCTCTCCTGCCCTCTCCCATAACCTTCCAATAGGAAAAAGAAGAAAATTATAGCCAGGAGGGATTTCCATTTGCCAAGCCCCAAACATCAGCAATGGCAACCCATTCCAGTACTCTTGCCTGGCAAATCCCTGGACAGAGGGGCCTGGTAGGCTGCAGTCCATGGGGTCGCTGGGAGTCGGACACGACTGAGTGACTTCACTTTCACTTTCATGCATTGGAGAAGGAAATAGCAACCCATTCCAGTGTTCTTGCCTGGAGAATCCCAGGGATGGGGGAGCCGGTGGGCTGCCATCTCCGGGGTCACACAGAGTTGGACACGACTGAAGCCACTTAGCAGCAGCAGCAAACATTAGCAAGACAGAGTTGCTGAAGACATTTTGTGAAATACCAAATACCATTTGTTCTCCCAGCCTCCAGGAAATGGATTACTTAAAACCACTCCAGGTGCGGAACGATAAAAATGTCTCCAACAATTCGACTATGCTGCATCCAACTCTTGGGTGTCATTCACATCTCGAAGAACAGGGTACCCAATAAAGAGAGAAGGACGTGTGAACCCCTCAATTTCAGCCTCTGCCTTAGCATGCAGCCCTGTGTGGGTTCAGAGTTCTGAGGGTGAAGAAAAGGTCATCTTTGCCTAGCCTATGGGGTAAATTCTAAACAAATGATCAACAAATTCAATCTACTATTTTGTAGCAGAGAGCCAAGCTTCCCACCATTCCCAAAGCTAGAGTGTCCCAATTAGCATATCTCATTAGTAAATCTTCCTGTGTTTGACACAAAGTGAGTATGACAAGCAGAAAAAAAATAATCCATGACTACTATTTTTGTTCAGGATTCTTTAGTTGATAAACATAAGAACTGCTTAATGTCCAATCCCTGCTTGCCCGTAAATTTGGTCATGAGTATCAGAGAGTTGGCTAATCTGAAATGAGAACACAGATCTCTCTACTCTCAGCTATGAACGGCAGAGTTAAAACTACCCTCTTTGAGTTGCGAATACTTAGCAACATACTGGATGAGACAATAAAAATGGAAAAACCTAGAAAATATGTACATCCAAGTGAAAATCACTTCTCAAAATGATCATCTTGGTAAGCAACTCATTTACTTTCTTTATCTTCAGAAAAAGTTCACAAAGAGAATTTGAAATGCAGTTCCATCATACTGTAGTTATTCTTTGTTTTTTCCTGACCCAAAGCAGCAATGCTCAGTTTGATTGTTTTCAAAAATAACCCTGACAAGATGAATATTACTATAGTAATAATAATCTCCTTGATGTGCTAAAAGCTCTGAAGACAATCCCTGGGAAAAAACTCTGCAACTGTTTCGAACAACAGCACCATGTTAGAATGGGCCCAACCCCTCTAAAAGTGAATGCTTTCAAGAGGGTGACATTTATTTGACTACAGAGCTGTGATACACTTGCTCACAACTCAGACACAGGACACTTCAGTCATACTTCATCGAAGTCATCATTCATTGAGGTGGAAGGGACAATACAGTTCAATTGATAAGGTTGAGATTAGGCTTTGAATGGAGAGCCACTGCCTGCCAGCCAATGTCACCACCATTTCTGCTACCTGAGGTCCTTCTTGAAGATGAACATTATCTTGGCATTGTAAGTGTCGTATGCACCAGGAAAAGCAAAAAATTATCTAACACACTGGAAGATGCTTGTCAGTTTGTTCATTAGCACCCTTTGGGGTGCTTGTGTCCTGGGGAGCCGGGGTGCTTGGGTCCTGGGGACCCAGGGTGGAGGCCAAGTGGTCAGAAATGTGGTGGACAGTTGTTGACTTGAGCAATGGAGGTGGAAACAGGACAGAGGATGCTCAGGTGGCAGGAAGGCTCCCAAAGAAGGGCTGATGGGGCACCAAAGAGCTATATTTCCTGTTGCAGCACATCATTTATTTTGGTTAAGCTTCGTGATGCTCATTCTCAGGAAGGTCAAAGGTCACACAGATATTGTTTGATTTTTTTCTTTAACAACTCTGAAGGTAATTCAAGATGAGACTTTATTACCCCCTAAACTTAATTTACTATGTAGATTGTGTAAATATGGCTCAGTATTATAAGAAATATTTCTTTTGAGAATCTCACAATGATGTACAAACTCATTTCCAAGCAAATCCTACTTGTGAGTGGTACAGCCTCATGGCTGAAAGTACAGCCTTTAAAGTAGACCATTAGCATCACGTCTCTGCTACTTGTTATCTGTGTAACTTTGGAAAACTTACTTAACTTCTCTGAGCTTCAACTGTCTCATTTGTAACATGAGAATAATGGTAATTACTTTATATGAGTAAAATGAGATACCAGTAAGGGAGACAGAAGTCATGTCAGTCATAAGTAGCCAATAAATCATGACTCAGTCATATCTCATTATTTATTATTTCCACTTTTACAGTCAGAAGTCCAGGCCCAGGAAACGAAAATCGCTACCCACTCACCATAGTGCTAGACAGAACTAAGGTTAGTTCTCTTTTATTTCTCTAGTACTGCTTATGTTAAAATCTGAGACTTACTACAAGGGATCTCCTGCATAAAAGTAATGCTTGTTAAAAATATTTTGATATCATATAAGGCCTTTTCCATGATAAGCACTGTAATAGCCAACTTTATTCTAGATGTTGGCCCAAGAAAGATATCACTTATTCTCCCCAAATCCTAGGATATACATTATCACCCTCATTTACAGGTGAGAACACTAAGGCTTACAGAGGTTCACTAGTTTGCTTGAGGTTCATACAGCTAGAATATCCGAGTAAGAATTTAAACCCAGATTCAGTCACAGCAAAATGGCTATACATAATATTAGAAAGTAATTCCACGATACTGTTTGTTTTCAAATGATCCCCAAATTACCCATGTTAAAAATGGAACTTTGTAAAATATACACAGCACTCTACTCCAAGTCCATTCTTCACAATCTACGATAGAAAAACACACTTTGTAGGTGGTTAAGAACTGAGAGCTTTACGTGGGACACAGCTCTTGAATCCTGGTTGGGTCTGGTTTTCTCCTGGCGTATATCTAGGGCGAAGGTTAGCTTGGCCACGGTCTGTGCTGCTGGTAGCATTCTTTTCTGGGCAGCAGCCACACAAACTACTCAAGGAATGTGACTGGAATTAGGCTCTGTGCCGTCACACTGTCCTGACATATTGTTTTGACATGTCACATGCTGTCTTTGTGCTTGGACAATAACAGAGACCTGTCAAATTACATGCACAAAGCAACATTCAGTCTCCCTTCCTGCCTTCCTGCCTGCCTTCCTCCCTTCACTTATTCCAGGAAGGAGTTTTTTCTTTTCAAATTTCCTGGGGAGCAGCTCTGATTCACCAGTGTGTCCTCTGAAGACAGAGCTATCTCCTCATACGATTCCTGTTTGGGGCAGAATAAGACCTCCGCTTTATGTTAACCGCAGGATATAAGGTAACCACAGATTTTTTTTTTTTTTTTTCTGTTTGTAGTCATGACAATTTCACCCTTTAATACTTAACTCACACATGACTTTCTCCAGGAATCTTCCCTGATGTCCCCCTGCTCGGTAAATACCCAGCCTTCCTGCTCCATATCATTATCCTTTCCACTCAGTTTTAAAATGATTGTTTTTAAAGCCTGTTGCCCTTTCCGGACTGAACTTGCAGACAGAGAACACGTCTTACTTGAGGTGGGTACCCAAGCCTTATGCACGAGCGTGGCGTCACAGCAGGATCTACTATGATGGGCTGGACATTAAGACATTTCAGTGGGTTGGTGTGGGTGGATATCTGCCATTCAACACTCTTAATATCATGTCTGGCCTTATTTCACTACTCAGCATAATCGCAACATCATGCACACGGCAGGTACTTGGAACATGCATGTCGACTTGGTGACCGATTTATCGACTGAACGAATAGGCACCAGGCATGGGCATTATCAGAAGATTACTGACAACCGGACATGCCACTAAAGGCACTGATCCTCAGGCAACATTCTTAACAAGCAAGAGCAGACCTCAGAGACAGTGCTGCTCTACAAGGAAGATGTTCTTGCCTCCGGACGCCTCAAGGGAACCCTCAGGAGGTCTTCAGAGGCATCTGTCAGGACCACTGCTGTCTTTGGGGTCTTGATTCTGTCCTGACACAAGCACAGTGGTACCCAGAGCATGGTGACTGAGCCCCATGGTGTCTGGGGACTCTGGGTGGGGAGGAGTGGGGCCCTTACCTGTCTGTGCTGCTGGGAGACTTGGTACCCCAGTCCTGTGATAGGCTGACTCTGCATCTTCTGCAGGAGGATCTTTTGCTGCAGAGGTAACGGGCCCCTCAGCAAGGGCTGGTTCGAGAGAGGCTGGGTGGGTTGGGCCGCTGGCTGCTGCGCTTGTGGCTGCTGCTGCTGCTGCTGCTGTTGCGGCTGCTGCTGCTGCTGCTGTTGTGGTTGCTGCTGTTGTTGTGGCTGCTGCTGCTGCTGTTGTGGCTGAACCGTGATGGAGCTCTGCTGCGGCTGTTGCTGGGTGTAATGCAAGAGTGAAGGCTTGCTCTGGGAAGGCAACACGGAAGGCATCTGCTGGTTGGCTTGATCCGAGTTAAAATGGAACAAAGGCTTGGTGCTGCCATGCCGGGGCTCCATGGCTGGGTGTGGGTTGTTCAGAAAGCTCCGGCTGAGGTCCTGCGGCTTGGGCTGCAGGAGCACATCCAGCGGCCCTCCCTGGGCCGAGGGGCTGGCCTTGTACAGGTAGTTCGCCATGACCTTCGACTGGTTGCCACCGCCCGCGACCCCTGGCATGGGCGTGCTCTGGGGGCTGAACGGCTGCTGGCCGAAAGAGGGGCTAGGGATTTTCTCCTGTCCGAAGGGGCCTGGGGAGGGCCCTGCCGAGGAGGGCAAGGCTGGCCAGCTGGTGGGCTGGTGCTGCTGCTGTTGCTGGTGCATCCGGACATGCTGCTGCCGGTTGGCAGCAATCTGTTTGAGCTGCTGGGCGTGGGACACTTCCTGCCAGCTGGGCAGGGCCCGGGCTGCTCCGGAGGCTGGCGGGGGCTGTGCCTGGCTCTGGGGGACTGAAGGGATCGGGGATGAAGTGGAGAGGCCCGAGCTGGCCATGGAGAACGGGGGCCCCGCGGATGAGGGCCTCAACTGTGGGGAGCCTGAAGAGCCCTGGGTCAGGCCAGGGGAGTATTCGCTTTTGATCACAGTCTTCTCCAGGGGCAAGGACGGCCGGGGAGTGCTCCTCTGGCTCTGCTGACCCAGGTCGATGTTAAAGGGGTCATCCTGCTTTATGGTGGCATTGATCATGTTCTCCAGCTCAAGGTCACTCATGGGAGGCACAGATATGTTGGTCAGTTCATTAAACAGCTCCTGCAGCTCAGGATCCATCAGCTGCTCCCCGGGATCGTCTCCGTACCTGTTAGAGAAAATATTCTCCTGGGTCACTTGGCCATCCACGTGCTTGCTGCAAGAGAGCGTCTCTCCAGGTTCCTTCTTCACTTCCTTTAAACCCATGTTGAACAGACCATTTCCAGGAGAGTGTGTAGGAGGGGGCGGCAGCGCGGCAGTCTTTCTCAGGGGTGCTTGGCTCATGGGCAAGGTCCCCGACATCATCTGACTTTGTCCATTATTTACTGGGAGGCCCCCTGGTCCTGCAGCAAGATTTTCGCCGACACGGATTCTTTTGATATCAAGGAACGAGTTGTCGACGAAGCCATTGGGCCTCTTGCTGTTGGCAGGAGACAGGTTAACGATCTGTTTTCTTTTCAAGGAACCCTGGAGCTGAAAGACAGATGGGGAATAGGAAAAAAAACAGAGCATGAGATATTAATCCAGATATGCGTGTAGTCAAAGAAGACAGAATATTTGAATGTTCTTTTATTTACACGTGTGCAGGAGGAATTCAAAAAAGAAAAGCACAAATGCAGCCCAGTTTGGAAGATAAGGAAACTTAGTAGCACAGACAGGACAAAATGTTTCTGGAGGAGCAGGTCAATGAAGGGTGGGAGGTCACAGAGGTTTCCATGATTGGTACCCGGATCAGTGGATGAAGAATCCGTCACACGTCATTGGGAGTTATTGATAATACCTATGGTTAATCACCAGAGTGGTGCTGTTTTCTACAACAGGCCAAACTATTCCACATGCATGCACGCACAACCCACACAGACACAGGCCACTGGACTGAGCATAATTTTGACCAAGATGGGAAACAGCGCAGAGTCTAAAGCTAAGACCCAATTTCTAGTTTCTTTTGCACAGATTCAATCCCTTTACCACTTTTATCCTCTAAGTGAGTAGGCAGAATGTTTGCCTTGTCTAAGGAGACATTCCCTCTGTTTAACTATATTTCTTCCTGTGATTCTGCGGCTTTGCATTCAAGCCCCTGTAGCAACACTGTGTGGGTGCATGGAATCTATGGTATTATCACTTATCATCTGAGACCCTCTAAGCACAGATTTTCCTGGGGATTCATTTTTCATGTGGCCTGTCTCTAGGACTTTTAGCCAAAACCGAGGTGTAGAGAGGCAGTACTACATGATGGTTAAGTACTCAGTCTCTGGAACTAGTTAAGGTGAGCTCAGATTCCAATCTGTCACTGAGTGCTAAGTGATGCTGGCTCTTGACTTCTCCAAGCCTCAATTTCCTTACCTGGAAAATGGGCACAATAGCACTTAACTCATAGAAAGTCATGAGACACTGGCTATCTAATTTTACACATGGTATTGTATAAGTTTCAACGCTACTCTCTCCATTCATCCTACCCTCTCCTCCCCACTCTGTTCTCAAGCTTGTACAGGGAACTCAAACCCAGTGCTCTGTGACAACCCAGAGGGGTGGGATGGGGTGGGAGGTGGGAGGGAGGTTCACAAGGGAGGGAACGTACGTATACCTATGGCTGATTCAAATTGGTGTACGGCAGAAACGAACACAATAGTGCAAAGCAATTATCCTCCAATTTAAAATAAATAAATTTAAACAAAAAACCAAAACAATTACAAAAAAAGAAAGACATGAGACATGCAAACATTTAGCACAGGGCTTACCAAAATAAGAACTCAATAAAGTAAGTATATTTTATAAAAACTATGGCTTATTATATTCTCAAAGAGGAGCATCTCTCTAAACAGCAACAAAATTAATAAGAAACATAAAATATACACTGTTGATCTTGAGATGCTTGTTGCTTTGCCTCTAAAGCGGGAGGATATATGTAGGAAAATGTGCCTTTCCCAGTGCAGTTGAACCATTTCAATTATTTATGTTTGCTCAGGAAAACCCGAAATTACCTGAGGCAGAAGGACATTTCCCAGATACAAAATTCTGTCACTTCTCCCATCCTCCCTTTTCTCTTACCATCACTCCCCCACCTTCCTGAAGATTTCCAGGTAACTTAATTAGAAAGTGAATTTAATATAGCTGAGCACCTATTACTTTGGCCACCTGATGCAAAGAGCTGACTCATTCGAAAAGGCCCCAGTGCTGGGAAAGATTGAAGATGGGAGGAGAAGGCGATGACAGAGTATGAGATGGTTGGATGGCATCACTTACTGGATGGACATGAATCTGAGTAAACTCCAGGAGTTGGTGATGGACCGGGAGGCCTGGCATGCTGCAGTCCATGGGGTCGCAGAGTTGGACATGACTGAGCGACTGAACTGAACTGAACTGGGTATTTCTAAAGCGTGTGTCATTTCCACTATTTGATGCTAGAGTCAGCTTGTTTAGGGGTAGGGTTTGCCTTGTGTAAGAGGGAGGGGGCAGTGAGTACATAGACATCCTGAATTTCTGGTCACATGATGAGGAACCAGAGAATGGCGGGGATACAGTCTAGGGCTGAATGTGAACAATATGTTTCTTGTCATGTAGTTCAATAATACCTGTTTCATTAATCCATTACCTGTGGTTTTGCCCCTCATAAGTGTATATAGTCACAGTGGATGTACCATGTTGGTATAACCAGTGTTTACTTTTTACCATTGCTAATGAGTAATCAGGAAAAGGAACCTGACCCAAGCTGGGCTAATCATTCCTTCCAGGAAGATTTTGAAATTGGAGAAAGTGAAACTAGGCTCTTTTTGGGTGGCTGCATGGTCATTTACGGGCTTCCCTGATGGCTCAAATGGTAAAGAAACTGCCTGCAGTGTGGGAGACCCAGGTTAGATCCCTGGGTTGGGAAGATCCCCTGGAGGAGGAAATGGTAACCCACTCCAGTATTCTTGTCTAGAGAATTCCATGGACAGAGGAGCCTGGCAGGCTACAGTTCATGGGGTCACAAAGAGTTGAACATGGCTGAGCAACTAACACTCTGAACACACAGTCATTTATAGAACTGTGTGAAGTGTTGTACCGTTAAACCAACCAGAGCCACAGAGGAAGAAAGTCTGTAGAAAGAGAATGATGTAGAGAGAAAGGACACAAACTTTGAGAGCATCTGAGGGCCTGGTTTCAAGGCTACCTCTGCCACTCTCCTTGTTTTCCTTGATACACTGTGGAATCTTTATAATAAAGTCTCCTTTTTCCTTAAGCTAACATGAGTTGGGCTTCTGTTACTTTCAGCCAAGAGCCCGAACTAAGTCCCATGAGATCTAACATTTGGTGATGAGCACTTTGCAACAAATGGTAGGGTGCTCTTTGTGCCTGGTTGTGGAGCTTTTATTTTCCCCATCCTTGCTGTCTCTTCACATTTCCCTCACTCCCAGGGTCATCCCTCCCCAATCGAGGCCAACATTATCACAGAACACTGTCAGTCATCAGTATATTTGGCGCCCACTGAAAGTGGTCACTGTCCCCAGTGGGTCAGAAGGAGCACACACGGCAGAGTCAGCCACACTGCCTCAAAAGTGGCCATGATGATTATTTCAGCATAAGTTACGTTTTGAAGGTGTTTTTTTTTTTTTTTTTTTTTCACATTGAGTAAAGAACAAACAAAGGAAAACATTCTTTTTCCAGGTTTGGGTTATTGCCTTTGATTTATTTTCCACTGCTTTGAAAAAACCTGTTCTTCCAGATTCTCCTACTGCTTAGGCCACTCCCTGGGCAGCTCAGTACAAACCCTGGGAAGCAGCTCCAGCACTTTCTCTAAGTTACCAGGATTGGAGAGGCAGTGATTAGAACTAGCAGTGGTAGTGGCAGCAGTAGTAGTAATAACAACAACAACAACAAAGTCATTTATTGAGAGCTGGTGTGCATGGGCTTAGCATATTAATTATGCTAAATTAAATCTCATTTCATTCTCATAAACAACTCTAGGAATCCTTGCAACAACAACTCTATAAGGTTCATACTGTTTCTGCCCTCTCTCCTCCCTTTTATTGAGTCGCTTAGTCGTGTCTGACTCTTTGCGACCCCGTGAATTGCAGCACGCCAGGCCTCCCTGTCCATCACCAACTCCTGGAGTTCACTCAAACTCACGTTCATTGAGTTGGTGATGCCATCCAGCCATCTCATCCTCTGTCATCCCCTTCTCCTCCTGCTCCCAATCCCTCCCAGCATCAGAGTCTTTTCCAATGAGTCAACTCTTTGCAAAAGGTGGCCAAAGTACTGGAGTTTCAGCTTTAGCATCATTCCTTCCAAAGAACACCCAGGACTGATCTTTAGAATGGACTGGTTGGATCTCCTTGCAGTCCAAGGGACTCTCAAGCATCTTCTCCAACACCACAGTTCAAAAGCATCAATTCTTCGGTGCTCAGCTTTCTTCACAGTCCAACTCTCACATCCATACATGACCACAGGAAAACCCATAGCCTTGACTAGATGGACCTTTGTTAGGATCACACAAATACTAAGCAATAAAGCCTAGAATCAAACCAAGCATTCCCATCATAGAGCCTGTGCCGGGTAGTAACTGGCACCCAGGCCCTGAAGAGGGAAGCGGTGCCCACACACAGGTATTGAGAACACTTGCCCAGGGTCTAGTCCTGATTCTGGCATTAATTTGTTTTGCTATTTTAGGTAGCAAATTTTCTCTTCTATGGACCATAATTCCCTGCTTTATAAATAAGGTTATCTCTGAGAATGCTTACTCAACTGAACCCAGAAAATAACAGAGACTGAGGGAGTTAGAATTGTTTTTTTAGGCACATGTAACATGGTGTAAGATCTCCACCAAGTGTAGCTGGATGGATGACTTAAGCTGGGGAACAGAAGTCCTCCCCAGTGACATCTCCGTAGAAGACATCTCCACGGATAAAGAGATTCCACTAGGAGTTCATCAGGCATGACCCTTAACCAACAGAATTGGGAGATAGTCTATGTCCTGCCTTGTAGAAGCTTCTCATCACAGTTATGTCATCAAGGCCCAATGAATGCATAGAGGTGGAGGCACAATACAATCTCAGAGATTCTCAAAGTTCAGTCTTTGCTCTGAAGTATGTTCTTTTCTGGACTAAAATGCCTCTATCAGATATCTGGCTTGGAATGATGACATAGAGTCTCAAAAAGTTCTGCCACAAAACACAAATATTCTAGAAGGAGTAGAGAAGGAGCACAGCGTCATATCATGGGTGCCTCAGTGAGAAATAGTTTAGAAGAATTCAGTGCAGCCTCACCAGGCCAGCGTCATATCATGGGTGCCTCAGTGAGAAATAGTTTGGAAGAATTCAGTGCAGCCTCACCAGGCCAGCGTCATATCATGGGTGCCTCAGTGAGAAATAGTTTGGAAGAATTCAGTGCAGCCTCACCAGGCCAGCGTCATATCATGGGTGCCTCAGTGAGAAATAGTTTAGAAGAATTCAGTGCAGCCTCACCAGGCCAGGAACAGTCCTAAGGGAATGAGACTCAATCAGAGGAGTGGAGACATGGGTTTACACTGAGAAAGATGGTGGCTGGACTAAGGAACTTGGGAGCTCCAACAGTGTAGACCTTCCAGGTGGCTGGGAAGACGGGAGCGGGGAGGTAGAGGCAGGGTATATCCTGAAGGCCAGAGAGGCCAGACAATTTTCAGAAAGCAGTTACCAGCATTGAGAAGGTAGAGGAGAGACGCTTCAAAACAAATCTGTCAGTCAGGATGATGCACCCCTTAAATTGGGTAGGTTCAAGGCCAAGGGACGACAATAGTCTTAGGGACTCATGAAAATAATTTAAGATGGAAGACAAACTTAACTTTTAGGTTGAGGAAATGTCTTAATACATAATACGTTGTGTTCTCTTAAGTCATGTCCAACTCTTTGAGACCCCATGAACTGCAACCTGCCAGGCTCCTCTGGAATTCTCCAGGCAAGACGACTGGAGTGGGATGCCATGCCCTCCTCTGGGGGTCTTCCTGACCCAGGGATCAAACCCATGTCTCTTGCATCTCCTTCACTAGCAGGCGGGTTTTTTTTTTACCACTCTACCACCTGGGAAGCCTTAGTAATATCTTTATCTTGATGTGAACACAGTTATAAAATATCATTTTTAAAATCTTTATAAGGAAGAAGGGGCCTTCGAAAGCAAGACTGTCCAAGGCCCCCCAGAGGCACTCCCCTGAGAACTACCACATTCTGAATGTTTATTTCAAGACAGGTGCTCTTCAAGCAAGAGTTGTGTAGTCCCATGTAATCGTCTCCCAGCTTTCTGCACATGTGTTCTGATCTTCGTCTTAGAAGTGAAGAAATGGCCACTCCTAACTTTAAGTTCATGTAGTGAATAATATGGAGGCGGGTGGCCAACCTGGTCTGGTTCCAAATTCCTCCTCCTTAATCAGTAACCAGACTGCTCGCTTTCCTTTCGGCCTTTCATTCGCCACAGGCCAACCTTGTTCTCAATGCTGGGCATGCAGAGAGCCAGGACAAAGGAGTGATAGAATGGAGATGCATAGCAGGCACAGGGCACGGGTAAGGGCATTTGGGGCTCAGAGGGACGGACGCGACGGAGAATGGTGTCGTCACTGTTTGGAGGTTGACAGTGAAAGCTCAGAACATCGCCCTCGAGGCTCCAACAGAAGTAAGGGAAGAGACAAAGGGTCACTTGGTCAGCCAGAAAGATTCACTGAGCATGCAGAGAGGGTTCTGAACCATCCCCTATCCGGTGATCTCTGGCAAGAGAGAAAATACGCAGATGACAAAGCTTGTGGCAGCATGTAAAGGCATCGAGCGAATGCTGCATTCCAACGTTTATATTTTTCTAGGTGGACTGAGAGGCACTTTTTTGTTTGCACAATAAACCTGTACCCCAAAATTACTATGTTTGATGTGTGAGATGATGCATACAATCTTCCCCTTTCACTAGCCATCTGAGGAAGGGACTTCTTTTGGAAAGGATTTCAACGCAGCAAGTCTTGTCTGGTTTGCATGCAGGACTCACCCTATTTCCCTTTGCTGAGATCCAGTAGCCTGTTCCCTTTCACTCTTATCCTTGAACACCTCGATGCTACTTGAGGCCTGCGGTCTCTACTGGGCCTGCTTGCCTGAGACACAGTGGCCTGCCTGCCTTGAGGGCTTTGGATGGAGGTGCCGAGAAGTGAATGGCCAAGAAAAATCCAGCGGTGGAATGGGGGCTGCAGGCCCCTGATAAACTCGCCTTTTTGAACAGCTGTGTTCTACTCTTTCAAAGGACTCGAAACATAAACTTCCTGGAGGGATTTAAGAATGCCATGATTGCACAATCCTCGGGTTTCTGTTTCTTTCCCTACCCCCATCCCTTTCCACAAAATAAATGCATCCTTTGTCTCCTGTGCTGCCCTGGAAACAGGGAATATGCTACACAAAGGTAACAATTCAGTCCATAGGTCACTTTTTTTTTTTTTTTCCTTAAGTAGATTTCTGTCTTTCTCAATAAGAAATAAATGTGAGAACTAAATTTACCACTGCCTAGGTATCTTAAGTTGGTATCTTGGTCCCATCACTGGCAAACTTTGCTCAGGCCATTTTACTCATGGCTGATGAGAGATAGGGTTGAGGGTAGATAACATGAGAAGGGGGCTTCCCTCATAGCCCAGTTGGTAAAGAATCTGCCCGCAGTGCAGGAGACCCAGGTTTGATTCCTGGGTTGGGAAGATCTAGAGAAGGAAATGGCAAGCCACTCCAGTATTCTTGCCTGGAAAACCCCATGGACAGAGAAGCCTGGTGGGCTACAGTCCATGGGGTCGCAAGAGTTGGACACGACTTAGCGACTAAACCACCACCACCAACTTGAGGAGACCAACCTCCACCCCAATAATTTATGACTCTTGATTTGATTCTTGAATCAAAAATGTTTGAGATCCTGAAACAGTCAGTTCCAGCTCATCCCAGTACTTGAAGGTAAGATTGATTCTTCCCTGGCTCTCCGGCCCCTACAAAAACGAGATAGGGTTTTAAAGCCTTCTGCTGAAGACATCAAAAAGCTCCTAGTTCTCATCTGGATGTTGAAGAAATTTCAGCTTCTCCTTTAGTGCTTCCCTGTATTGAGAGGTATTGTTTTTATGTCCACATAGTAATTAGATTTGTGCAGCTAGATTTCAAGCTCTTTGAGTGCAGACACTGTGTCTGATGGCTTCCCAGGTGGCACCCATGATAAAGAACCTGGCTGCCAATGCAGGAGATCTAAGAGACACGGGTTCTATCCCTGGGTTGGGAAGATTCCCCTGGAGGAGGGCATGGCGACCCACCCCCAGTATTCCTGCCTGGAGAATCCCATTGACAGAGGAGCCTGACAGCCCACAGACCCTATAGGGTCGCAGAGTCGGACACGACTGAAGTGACTTAGCACGCATGCACACATTTGACTGGTTCATTTTAGCCCTAACCACAGTGCTGGGCATATCACAGGTGTTCAAAGAGTAGTTTGTTGGATGATCTCAGTACTTGGGAAGTTGGACCCTTCTAACTGCTGAGCAGTAAAACAATGGTAAAAAGGCTGTGGTAATTATTTTATTAACCAATTCACAAGTAATTTAGTGGTTCCACTTGAGTTGTGCTTTAGTGATTACTTTCCTCGGAACCCTGAAGTCCAGGAATAAGAAGCCCTGAGAACCGGAACCGTGTTATCATCCACATAAACCAAATGTGAAGGGGCGTGTGAAGCTTCATGATGGATTCCATGGGGTGCTGAGCCTCCTGAATGGAAGCCAAAGCTGGCATGTAATTCTTGACTCCTTCTTGACTCCATGCCCCATGTGAATGAAACCAGTGCTGCTCAAAGAAGTGGGGCATGCTTCCTATACGATTTTCAGGAATTTCCATTTTTGCTCCTTTAGAATAAAGCTTTTTTTTTTTTTTTTTTTTTTTTTTTGTGGGGTGGAAGGTGTCAGAAAAGGCATGTTAGATCTACATGGAAAAGTTATTTCGTAACTTTGTTCCCTTAGATCTGGACTCTGAGAAATGTGACTACTTAAGTCAATAAAACAGTTTTGTTTCTTTTTAATGAAACCAAAGATAAACTTTTTGTAGATACCAGAGAAGTGCAAATTCAGGATCTTTGTAGAGAAAACAAGTCAACACAGTGTGCTTCTAAAGATGGTGAATGCCGAAGTGTCCCACATTCAAAACTTCTTTAATGCTTCTCCCTCCCTTTGTATTGTCATGGCTACTTATAAAAGAGTAACCAGAAGGGCTGGAAATTTCCTCAGAAACACACTCCTCATTACAGGGCAGAGGAAAGGTGTTTCATTATGGCATTTTTCGGTTTGCTCACTTCTATCCCTTGTCCTTGGAGAATGTTCTAAGTTTATCATCAATTCATAAAACATTCACAGAGGGAAGAGGGATGAGAAATAGGTTCTCTGAGGCAACTCAGAGATGTAGACGTCTCATTTTTTTTTTCTTTAATTGAAATATAGTTCATTTACAATGCTGCATTGTAAAACAATGCATTTACAATCCTGCATGGAGAAGGAAATGGCAACCCACTCCAGTATTCCTGCCTGGAAAATTCCTTGGATGGAAGAGCCTGGTAGGCTACAATCCACGGGGTCGCAAAGAGTCCGGACACGACTGAGCGACTATCACTTATCACAATGCTGCATTAGTTTCAGGCGTACAGCAAAGTGATTCAATTATACATATATGTGTATCTATTTTTTTTTTTTTTGCAGATCATTTTCCATTATGGGTTATTGCAACATGCTGAATGTTGTTTCCTTTGCTATACAGTAGATCTTTGTTATTTACCTCTTTCATATTCAGCATTGTGTATATGTTAATTCCAAACTCCTAATTTATCCCTCTCCTCTTTCCTTTTGGTAGTCATGAATTTATTTTCTATGTCTGTGAGTTTATTTCTGCTTTGTAAATAAATAAGCTTATTTGTATTATTTTTTTCAGATTCCACATATAAGTGATATATGATATTTCAGAATCCTGTTTTATCTAGGTGAATAGGAGGCTGTGGGATCTCAAAAGAGGGTGAATTCAGCTGCTAGTGAGCCTGGGATATGAAGGCTGCTCCCCTCTTATTCACTGAGTGTGAACCAGGCACTTCCCTCACTGTAGGATGGGAGTTTAGGACGATCAAGGACCTTGTAAGAAAGCACCAGCAGTGCTCCCAGCTCAGGACAACACTCCATCACTGGTGGCTCTTTTCCAGGAGAAAAGACAGAACTTGAGTCTGAGCCTGTGAGATGCTTCCTGCTGTCCTGACTGTTACATGCCAGGCATATGCTAGATAAAGGCAAACTGAAGGCAACAAGATCTTTTCCTTATGTGTAAAACAGCATTTGTTTACTCATCCATTCAACAGATATTTACTTAGCATTCAACATCTATTTATAAGTAGATGTTTTGTGAGACTACGAGTGTCTTAGGGTTGTTGTTTAGAGCACAAAGAGCCTGCAAAATTGGTCTTGGAACACAGTGCTCAATAAATGTGAGAGCTGATAAAACAAACAAACGAAAAGGAAGGTACTAGTCTGTCTGGAAATAAAACGGAAAGTAACAGTGCAATGTGATGGTTGCTCTGCAGAGGGGAGCATGGGATTACAGCTGTGGAGGGGAGTGGTCTTTGCTTGGAAAGATAGGAAGGAGTCCCTCTTCCTTTCAAGGAAATGTCCCCATGATATGCAAATAATTGTTTGACGACATTCTGCTACACTGCTAGTGATGGTGTTAATAAAACTTGTTGTCTAGCAAGAGGGGAATGTTGAAATTAGAGAGTTCAAGGTAGAAGTATTCTGCCATAAAGAAGGCTGAGAGCTGAAGAATTGTCTTTTGAACTGTGGTATTGGAGAAGACGCTTGAGAGTCCTTTGGACAGCAAGGAGATCAAACCAAAGGAGATGAACCCTGAATATTCTTTGGAAGTACTGACAGTTAAGCTAAAGCTCCAATACTTTGGCCACCTGATAAGAAGAACGACTCGTTGGAAAAGACCCTGATGATGGAGAAGATTGAAGGTGGGAGGAGAAGGGGACGACAGAAGATGAGATGGTTGGATGGCATCACCGACTCGATGGACATGAGTTTGAGAAAGCTCCAGGAGACAGTGAAGGACAGGGAAGCAGTTCATGGGGTCGCAAAGAGTCGGACACGACTGAGCGGCTGAACAGTGAATTCTGCCATGTTGTCTATTAGCTTAACCAGTGTCACTCCAGATCCACTCAGCGGTAACCAGTGTGACTGGTGACTATCTCCTTGGTCATCCTGACTAGCTGCTACAAGTTGTTACAGAGCAGGGCCCTGTGGGGCCACCTTTCAGAGATGGATACTCTGTGTCTGACAGAAAATGAACAGAAGGGTCTATAAAAGCCTGAAAAACCCAACCACTTTGTGCGTGAAACACTTTAATCATGACTCATTTTTTGCCCAAAATATATCGAAGCAAAAACCAAAGCAAATGTTTTATCAAAATGTTGACAGTACTCTGGAAATCTCTAAATGTCCTCCTCAGCAGAATGTACAATGTATTAAGTACCATCAATCAAGAGGCTACTCTCTTCCTTGGCTGGAGGGTCCAGTCTGGAAGCTTTCACTCTAAGGGACCGAGATCAAGGTCACTGCATCTCTCCTGTGAGGCCCCCTGTTCTGGTCTCCCTCATGTTCTTTCTTCCTGCTCTAAGGATTTTAGCGCAATCTATCTAATATTGTTTTTGGTCACTGATTCAGGTCTGCCTGTCTTTCCACTTCCTGGTGACTCCAAGAAGTCCATGAAAGAGAGAGCGTTTGTCCATCTCATGTGCTCACACGAGCTCAGTCCAGCACTAGCTCCAACTCGCTGGTGGATGATTTGACTTACTGGGAAGCCAGCGGTCTGGGAACACTCGATGAGCCAGTTTACGGGACGGCCACGAGTCTCTGCCATTGGCTGTAAGCCACGCTCCCTTCATAAACTACAGGACTGATTCTTGGCGGCTCTCCGTCCAATGGCGGGGCTGCCAGGCGCTGGGCCGAGAAGTACTGGAGTGAGAGGACAGGCACGGGTGTTCTCAGAGCGTGCTCTTCTTTCCTTATGCTGGTGGCAACTGGACTCATTCCAGAACGCTGGCCGGTTCATCAGGAACACCCCCCAGGTGGCAGAGAGCATGCCCTCATACCATCCCAGAGCTGTCGGTCGATTCATTATTTGGGGGTTTAAACCTGGATACTGGAAAGCTCCCCCCTTTTGTAAAATAACAATAATAAAACCCTCAGCAACTCCTAATTCCTGGCGGTGTTTCTCTCTCACCCTCAGTGGTTTGTCTGACTTTCGTAGCTACTAAGCTTCCCTATTCCCCTCAGTCTCCTTGTCTTCAACCACGGTTTTCCTCCTTCCCCGGGGCCCCCTCTGCTTTAGGCACTGGGAGGTACCAAGTGTTTGTTAACCACATGCTGAGAATCTGACCCAACATTTTGCCTCTCCCCACATAACTGCCTCCATCCCCCACATGAATGCCGTGATCCCAGTGTGCTCTCACAGCAACGAGGTGGATGTCCCTCTCATGCCTAAGCTCCAGCCATACTGCTTTCTAACAACTTCCCCAAACATAAAAGGCGACTTCAGCTTCAGGTCTTCAGTGTGTAATGCTCTGGAACTCTCCACTCTCTCTACCCCTCCCCATTCTTCCCATAGCTAGCTCCTTCTTTTTCTCCAGTGTGACCCCAGCAGAGGTTTTCCATGACCATTGACCTAAAATACACCCTCAGGGTTCTCTTCCATCTCAACCTCTTGATTGTCCCCTCTACAGTGCTTATTGCAATTCTGGAAGACTTGTGTTCATTTGGTTCCATTTTTTAAGTCCATCTCCCATGTTATAATGAGCCCCAGAGAGGGAGGCTTGGTGCCTTGGTGATCACTATACTTCATGTCTGTCTTGTTGACCACTGAACTTCATCTCTAGTGTAATGCAAACCAATAGGAGATAAAAAAAAATTTGTTTAAAGTAAGTGAAAATGTCTACTATGGAGAACAGTGTGGAGATTCCTTAAAAAATTGCAAATAGAACTGCCTTATGACCCAGCAATCCCACTGTTGGGCATACACACCGAGGAAACCAGAATTGAAAGAGACACATGTATCCCAATGTTCATCGCAGCACTGTTTATAATAGCTAGGACATGGAAACAACCTAGATGTCCATCAGCAGATGAATGGATAAGAAGGCTGTGGTACATATACAGAATAGAGTATTACTCAGCCGTTAAAAAGAATTCATTTGAATCAGTTCTGTTGAGATGGATGAAACTGGAGCTGATTATACAGAGCGAAGTAAGCCAGAAAGAAAAACACCAATACAGTACACTAACACATATATATGGAATTTAGAAAGATGGCAATGATGACCCTGTATGCAAGACAGCAAAAAAGACACAGATGTGTATAGCGGACTTTTGGACTCAGAGGGAGAGGGAGAGGGTGGGATGATTTGGGAGAATGGCATTGAAACATGTATACTATCATGTAAGAATTGAATTGTCAGTCTATGTCCGACGCAGGACACAGCATGCTTGGGGCTGGTGCACGGGGATGACCCAGAGAGATATTATGGGGAGGGAGGTGGGAGGGGGGTTCATGTTTGGGAACGCATGTACACCCGTGGTGGATTCATGTCAACGTATGGCAAAACCAATACAGTATTGTAAAGTAAAATAAAGTAAAAACTAAATAAATAAAGTAAGTGAAAATGTCTAGAAGGAAACACTTCAAGATTCTGAAGTACTTTCTGGTTGGCAGGATGATGATTTTTCCCTCCCACTTTCTCATGTGTCTGTGTCTCCTAATTTTTCTACATACAGCATATATATTACCTATGGAATTAGGATTGAAGTGAACATGTTATTCAGGAGGGTTGCCCTTGCTAAATAACCACCCTTAACGAGCACTTGGTAGGGCGCTTGTTTCTGACGGCAGGACATCCCATCTCCCTGGGCCTCAAGCAGACTGGATCAGGGTGGACATTCTATTCAAGCTGAACCTTGTTAATGATTATTTTAGTAATCAGAAGTTGAAACAAGACCTTCTCAACAGTCTGTGCACGTGAAATGGGGGAGGCGGAGTGCTGCCCGTACCGGAATCATTCTCAGTTGTGGACAATGAGCGGAAGAGAAAGCAAGTCTATGGAGATGGGAGAATGAGACTGATGCCCGGGATAGTCAGGATGAGAGACCATGCAGAAAGAGAGGAGGAGGGGGAAGAAGAAGGGGAGAGACAGACAGACGAGATTCCTGAAGCTTTCCAATTCCTGGTTCTAGCCCTTTGGGAGACTCGGTTGTATTTCCCATAATTGAGACACTGTGTAACCTTCCAATAAATCTCCCCCCAACCACACACCTACACCTTGTCTTCCCCCTTTTGATACTTTAGGGGCCTTCTGTTACTGACAACAAATGATTCTCAACTAAAACAAAGATGTAATAAAGCCAATAGTTACGTTCCAGTTAGAGTTTTCATAAGGTAAATGCACTTTTTGTTTTTGATTGATTAAAATTGAAAAGCTGAGCAGAGGCTAAATGAACACATTTACTTTAGTTTCTCTTTCAACTTTCCCCGTGTGGTCATTAACCCAGCTCTTCCACAGCCTTTATGAAAGGAGAGCATTATGAATTAAGAATGAGGGCGGCCGTCCTATGACAACAGCATCCTAACAGGGTTCCCATTGTCTGCACAGAGCTCGACAGGGCCTAACCCAGGGGAGGTCCAGAGATGGTATCTCCACCAATTCTCCCTTCAGTGCGCAAGAACATCCTGAACATAAGACTTCCATCTGAATCATGTTTAGACAACCCAGGTCTGCAACGTGTTAACTGGTTTGGATGCGATCACCTGGAGACAGAGGTGGGAGGGATGAGCAGACCTTTTAAGAGGTCCCTGCAATTTCAGGCTCATCTTTAACTCCATTACAAAGGAATGTTAAGCAGCATTTAGAAGGTAGTTTGGCAAAGTACCTGAAAGCACCTAACAGCTCCTTTGATGTTCTTGGCATTGAGGTCATCATTCTTTTGAAACTTTTGAAGAAACTTTTTTTTTTATAGCAACTGTATCTAAGTTCAATGCAGGGTGTTGATGTGTGTTTTCTCTGGTCTAATGTTAACCTGAGTAACTATGAACCATACAGAGAGATGTTCCTTTAGGGAGACCTCAGCTTTCACTCCAGCCTATGTTTATTTTCACATCAAAGACACATCTAAGGGGAAACTGCTTAACTGGCTCTATGAAACATGAAGAGGTTTACAGAGATATTTGGTCATAATTGAGAAAAAAAAAAAAAAAACAACCTAAAACCTACAGTTCAGATAATTTAAGTCTTTCATGCCCGGAAATGAGAATGCATAATGGAAGATAGAAAACTTCCTTTGCTTTCCAGGAAGGTCTGAATGCAGATTTTTTTTTTTTCAAGCAGGAATTAAAATCCCAGTATTTGCCATACATTCATAGGAAATGATTGTTGATGATTTAAATGACAAGAAATGAGGGACAATAAAGCCTTTATAGTGTTTGCAGTTTAACTGCTCTTTGAAGCAATGTCCTATAGCAACACAATGGCCTCACTTTGATCTAACCTGCTCAGCCTAGTAATTACATGACTGAGATGAATTCTCCACCTGACAGGTTCCAATCCTTCATGTGTGGCCATATTCTTTGAAGAGGGAAAATAAACCCACCTAGATTGGAAAATAAAACTTTAAACAAGTCAAAATTGGGACTCAACAGTAATTCCCTGTGTCAGAGCAGTAGGCTAGGCAGAAAGCTAATGAGAACCTCTGTTTCCCAGGATAGGCTTATATTCTTCTTGAAACTTATCTTTAAGCCAAAATATGTCACGCTTCCTTTCTGTGAATTCATTTCATGATAAATCAACACTCATCATTCTTAAAATAAATGACAGCAGAATGTACTAACCTGGGCCTTGAGTTGACTGCTAACTGACTGCTCCCTGATGGAAAAACAACAACAACAACAACCTGTCCACCCCATTATGAATGGCCATGGGATAAATCAGACAAGTAAAAGAGTTCATTTTGCACCATTCTGCTAAGAAAACTGTTTACTGTCTTACTTGAGTCTGCTTAAAATATTAAAAGCACAGTCTTAACTCAGAAAGCTCCTAATCCTCCAAAATATTGCTACTGTTTATTTCATTTGCCTTTTAGATACAACCCAGGACAGATTTAAACCGGGAAAGCTCACCAACTGTAACCTTGTAAATTGCTTTTAATCCGGGATGTCAGCAGGATTGATGCCTCTGGGACTTGAGCCCCTATCCCCAAACATACATTTCTTCCCTGTACCTGGCTCACGATTAATATCTTGTATCCACTAGTTGGATTTCTAGAGGATAAAATACTTCCTTACACATGACTGGTTCTCTGCATTTGTCATCTCTCCCCATATGCCATTTCAATCTCAAAGAGGGTCTTTCTTTTCAACCAGTTTATTTCTTTCACTGTCCTCAAATCCCAGATCAAAATGCACCCCTTCTCAGAGCCTAACTGCAATCACTGCTCTACTATTTTGGTCCCCAGCAAACTACTTATCCATGATTTGCTTTCTTTGTGTTTTTAAGGCTTCTGGTTTATAACTATTATTATATCTTTCTCAGTGGCCCCAGAAAGATTGTAAACACTGTTTTCTGTCTTCTAATGTCTTTTGAGGCAATAATACATTGTGGTGGTTAAGAGTCCAAGCTTTGACCTCAGAGATCTGGATTTAAGTCCTGTCTCTGTCAGATCCCCTGGAGGAGTAAATGGCAACCTACTCCAGTATTCTTGCCTGGAGAGTTCGATGGACAGAGGAGCCTGGCAACCTACAGTCCATGGGGTCGCAAAGAGTCAGACAGCTGAGAAACTAACACACACTAACACGTATGTCCTCTATGAGATAGTTTGAATAGCTTAATTAACCTCTCTGAGCCTCAATTTCCTTTTCTGTATAATGGATATAATCGCTCTAACTCAGTAGTTACGTGTGTGTCCGACTTTTTGCAACTCATGGACTGCAGCTCTCCAGGCTCCTCTGTCCATGGAATTCTCCAGGCAAGAATACTGGAGTGGATTGCCATTTCCTGCTCCAGGGGATCTTCCCAACCCAGGGATCAAACCTGGGTCTCCTGCATTACAGGCAGATTCTTTACTGTCTTAGCCATCAGGGAAGCCCAGCTCAGTTATAGTGAGCCCAGCTCACTAGTTATAGTGAGTCTCAAATGAGATAATATCTGTAAACTCTGAATTCAAAATGTGACAAATAATTAAGTTTTAATAAATATCAGCTATTATTCTCATCTAGTCTTCTGGGTCTCAACAAAATCTGGATGAGTGTTCAGCACACAGTAAAAAAGAGGAGGAGCCAACAATATTCATCAAGTGACCACTCAGTAGAAAGTACTTTTCATATATCATCTCACTGAATTCCAGCTTCCTGACTTGCTATCACTGTGACCATGGGCAAGTCCTTAACTTCTATACCTCAATTTTCTCATCTGTAAAAGGTATGTATAAAAATGATACTTATAAAGGTGAGGCAAAGGTTAAATAAATTCATGTAGAGTGCTTAAAGCAGCCCTGACATGCAGAAAATGACTGATAATACCCACTGTTCTTATCATTACTATTAAATCCTTACTATCTTGAGAAGAGATATAAGGAAACTAATTTTATAGATGAGAAAAATGAGGCTACAAAAATTTAAGCCACTTGGCCAAGCTAATAACTGAACCAGATTTGCCTGACTGTGAAAATCCATGCTGTTTATGAAAGGCATTCACTGGAGAAAATTTCCATTTCATGCTAGGGAGTTATTCTAGGGAAGCACTAGAGGTGCAATGAGGTCCTCAGGTAACTGTCCGTTGCAGGTAAGGCTAAGAATGAGGCAGGCCTGCAAGGTGGGTGAAAGGTAAGGCCACTGAGATGCAAGAGATGACCTCCCTGGCTTGCACAGCATGCAGAGAAAGATAAGCTTAATTGTGGACCCCATGCATAGGCGTCAAAGGGCTAAGCAGGGGAGTGACATGACCTGTAAGGTATTTTAGAAAAAATACTCTACTAATCAAATATTTGTGAGTGGACTGGAGAAAGGAGAGCTTAAGCCAGCAGACCAGTGAGAATGTATCAGCTCTCAGTAAGGGATGGTGAGAACTAGACCTGAGGTAAGATGGTGGCAGTATAAATGGAGGTGATGGGAAAGAACTTAGGAACCAGAAACCAAGTGAACTTTGAGAATAATTCCATGTGAGATATGTGGGAGATATGAAAAGACAGAAATGTGACAGACAGAAAGGCCAAATCCAGATTCCAAATTAGTGACTGAGTAGATGATGGGGTCATGTGTGAGAAAAAGACGATAGGGAGAGGAGTACGTTTCCCGATGGGGGTGGAGTGTTAGTTGCTCAGCCGTATCTCTTTGCGACCACATGGGCTGTAGCCCACCAGGCTCCTCTGTCCATAGGATTCTCCAGGCAAGAATACTGGAGTGGGTTGCCATGTCCTTCTCCAGGGTTCATGATGGAGGTGGGAGGCAAATAATAGGCCTAAGTTGGCACATGTTGGATTAGATATGTTGTAGGTCACGTGAGTGGAGATGTCTCCTTACTGATTAGATATTTGGGTCTGTAGATCAGGAGCGATCCTTTGGCTGCCTACAGAGTTTGGGTCGAAATGCATCTAAGCATCAGTCAAAGGAATGAACAAGGTTGTGAGTTCAAACAGTTTGGAGTGAGAAGAGAAGAGAGATGGGAATGGAGCTCTGGGGAGCACCAAAACTTAAGGATAGAGCGGTTTTGAGGAATGAGGTAGAGGAGATGAAGAATTGAAGGAAGAAAGGAGCTTTACAGAGGGAGGGAGCAACCTCACCCAATGATGCAGGGTCATGTGGAATAAAAGCAGAGCTGTGGGAGGATATGTATACCTATGGCTGATTCATGCTGATGTATGGCAGAAACCAACACAACAAGTCGCTCAGTTGTGTTCCACTTTTTGTGACCCTGTGGACTATAGCCCACCAGGCTTCTCCATCCATGGAGGAGGCATGAATATTGGAGTGGGTTGCCAGGACCTCCTCCAGGGGATCTTCCCAACTCAGGGATCGAAACAGCAGCTCATGTGTCTCCTGCACCAGCAGGCGAGTTCTTTACCACTAGTGCCACCTGGGAAGCCCAATCATCACAATAGTGTAAAGTAATTATCCTCCGATTGAAAATAAAACAAACAGAAAAACAATCAGAGCTGTATCCACAACATCTGACATTTGATGGTGGTTGGGCTGAGAGTCAAATCACAAGGGGCTGAAGACAGACTTGGAAGTCACAGAAGGAAGCAAAGCGGGTACATTATTTTTCCTAAAAGCTTCACTGAAAGGAGAGACAGGATAGCAGCGAGAAGGAGTTACCTGCCTCATCAGTTTTTACATCTTTCACAGCAGTCCGTACAATAGTTTGTAAGGATGCAGTTAGACATTTTTGAAGGGATGATTCTGTCAACTTGCCGAGCCCCTTTGTCTCATTCATTTTCTTCCATGTTTTCTCCTCTTCTCTATTAAGGGAGGTAGTGAGGCTGAGTCTCCTTGTTCAAATACTAGATAGAGTTCGCCTATTTTTCCACGAGTAATTAAACAGATTGCAAGCACTAGGAAATTCTGTATGCATTTGAAATCAGCCAAGAAATAAGAGAAGTCAGGCCCCAAGAACGATAGTTATCACTGAGAAAACAGAAGTGCTGTATCCAAGTACTCTTTTCCTTAGGCTTTGTGTCCAAATAAATGGATATATAGGAAAATCCTGTTTGAGGGACAACAAAAAACTTCCCAAAGGAAGATGGATAGCATTGGGTGGCTTCAGTGAAAATTTCAGTAGCATTGATTTGGAGGAAATCTACGGATACTAAGTATGAAAATGGAAGTGTTAGTTGCTCAGTTGTGTCTGACTCTTGTGACCCCCGTGGACAGTAGCCCACCAGGTTCCTCTGTCCATGGAATTCTCCAGGCAAGAATACTGGCGTGGGTTGCCATTCCCTTCTCCAGGGAATCTGCCCAACTCAGGAATCAAACCCTGGTCTCCTGAATTGCAGGCAGATTCTTTACCGTCTGAGTCACAAGGGGAGCCAAGGATACTAGAAGCCTATTTAAAATGGAATCCTACTTGATCTTGATAACTGATGATAGTGCAAAGCACTGGGATTGGGTCTAATCGCTTGTTAAATTAGGGTCACATATGGGAATTGCTTTTGCCCAGATAGTTTCTAGCTACAGAACAAGAAGGACCTAATGAAGTTTGATCTTTGGATGCCTATCACCATGTATTACCAAGCCTATCATTTTCTCCATCAAAGAAAACACAGTCAGAGAAGAGGGAGAAGACGAGAGAGAGAACAATCCAACAACCTCAATCCATCTAGGCATCAATTCAGACTATTCTCTGTTATCTGTGTTCACTGAACAAGCACACATCATTTCATTTCTTGCTTTGGCTTCTCATCATATTTTTAAACTTTCAATATCATTTAGTAACATTCTTTCTTCCTCCAGGATATCTCATGTCACAGGTGCCTTTTTCTTTCTCTTTATTACTTTTGGCAGTAGAAAGAGATTTTTTTTTTCTTCCTGTCTCCCACTGACCTTTGCCTATTCCTAGCAAATTCATTGCTGGCTGGCAAGAGCTAACACAGTCATACGTAGATGCAATTTATCTTTGCACGCAGTTGGTCTGCGTGCATGTGTCTGAGAAGTGTGCTCCTATTGTTTGACTCCTTTTAACTCCACTCAGATCTCTCTAATCACAGTTTGGAATTCACCTGAATTTCCCTGCTGTGAGAGCTGAAAACGCTGACATCAAGTTGCCAGGACCACCACAGCTCTGAAAAGGAAATAGCCCTTCTTTATTGGTGGGACCCGTTAAAAGATATGAATGGGCGGTTTTTTAAGTAAGATGTTGCATACACATGACCTTGAGGTGCTTGACAGTGACACTGGCCTACATGTTGGCCATCTCCTCCATAATTAAAGAAATGCTTTGGAAAAGAACGGAGCTGTTTGATTTTCACACTGAATCATTATTCTGCGAATTCAGAGCCCACAGCTTGCTATGTGTAATCCAATGCATAGAAAAGCTTCATACAAATCTTTTCATGGGGTTGAGAGAGTCTTAGACATTCTAGCTTCATTCTTCTCTGAGGAAGAAATTTTAATTTCTTATGATTTATGTGTCCATTTTCAAGTTCAGTTGTGTTTTTTTTTTCCCCTCAAAAAAAGTTGCTATAGCAACAACCACCCATCACAGGTTCTTCCTTGAGTACTTATAAAGGCTGCCTGTTAACAACAAGCAGATCCCAATGCCACATGGAAGGTCAGGGAGAAACATAAGCGTGTCAGATGGAAAAGATAAACTAGATGTGAAAATAAACAATTTTTTGAAATGGCAATGGATGCACCCACTGATTAGATGGGGCACCCCATACAGATGAAGGTGGTTTCTCTACAACAACAACCAAGCCACCATTTACATGGTGACCAGGCCTGAAGGCCCTTGAGGGAGGTGATAAAGAGGAAATGGGACTCAGGCCACTGCTAAAGAGAGATGGAGCTCTGGCTTCATGCTTGTGGTGTGCTGGGTGACCTGAAGGAACATCCATCTTGAGAGAGCAGGCTTGGGCCTGCCGCTCTGTGGTCCTGGGATGATGGCAGGGTTCTTTCTAAGAACCGGGCTACATCTCCTCCCCTCTTGTAGGGGCAGCTGAATTGGTACATACAGAACAGACTTGTGGCTGCCAAGGGGGCAGGGGAACAGGGGAGAATGGGCGGCGAATTGGGGGTTAGCAGACGCAAAGTAGTGCTTATAGAATGGATAAACAGCGAGGCCCCTCAGCACAGTATAGGGAGCCATAGTCAATACCCTGTGATAAACCATGAGGAAAAAGAATATCTAAAAGAAGAGAGTGTATACCTGAGTCACTAGGCTGCATAACAGAAATTAACACAACACTCTAAGTCAATTGTATTTCAATTAAAAAAAAAGAAGCCTGATCCACTGGGTGTGCTCCTTGACTTACCTCAAATTTCACCAATAATAAGTGTGCTGAGTGCAGTTTCTGAAATACCAGTAGGATATGCACGCCATCTGTAGAGCCAAAAAGGGACCATTCTTCCACTCTTCTCTCTGTGCTTCCACTTCCTAGGCCAGGGCCGGGGAGGGGGCTCTGACCTTCCATCCTTGCCCCAGTTTCACCCTCCACGACTGTGGATTTGACACCCAGGCAGTAGCCATCCCTTCCTTGTGTAACTGAATTAGTTTGAAGGAAAGCTGGCAAGACTTGACCTGCTCACCCCGTTCTGTGGAATAAGGAACATACCGGGTCTAAAGTGAAGTTTCTTCTGAAAGAAGTGGGAAAGGGGAGGCTGGGAGAGATAGTGTCAAAGCCCCAAAAGCAGGTGCTGAGAAGAAAAGCTGAGATTTCCCCTTGGGGATTTGTCAGCAAGGCTCTGCCCTCCGCCCTCTGGGCCCACTCTGCCTTTGAGTCATGCAGAGTCATGGAGAGCAACAGGCAAGAATGCAGACATGTGTTCAGCCTCATCTTTTACAAACGGTCAGAATCCGGCCTGCCTTGTGCAGTACACAAAAACAGACCTAGGTTTTCTAATAGATACACAAGAAAGAGGCAGAAGAGAAGGAAAACAGAATGTCATAGAAAAGTATTTGAAAGAAAAAAAACCCACACTTTGTAGGGGTCTCCCCTCCCCCCACTTTCTTAATGACAAGTAAGGGATATTCATGTTTAATCATGCCGTTCAAAAAGAAACATTACTGAGGCAAAATTTATATGAGGAAAATTTCCCTGCCCTGCGTTGGTTTTATTTCAGACTGCTAGTTACTTTGAGTCTGTATTTTCAGATTCCTTCTTCAAACATCTAGGCCCTTGGGCTAGTATATTAGCTCGTTTTATACTGAGAATCTCATTACATCAAGTAAAAAACCCTAAGTCTGATAAAATGATTTACCCTCTCAATTTAACTTTTATTTTAGTCTCCCACCAGCTTCCCTGAAGTGGGTTTGCTGCCAAGTTATAATACTATTTTAGACTGAGTCATCCCCGCACAACTGAACAGCTTTTACTCTGCTCCTAATGTTTCCCTATCCTTGTTGTTTGAATAAAGAGAATGTGTTCTTCTATGGGTTTGCATTTGAAATGGTTACTAACGAGGGAAAAAAGGAAAAAAAATGGAGGCTTAAATCCAGGGTGTTTGGCCCCGAGGGAACACAGAGTCTCCTCCCTGCATCTTTCTGGCTCCCTAAAGGCGGGTGGAGGGCTATACATTTCTAAGCTCTGCTGATGCCTAGAAACCACTGGATGCGCATGAAGGCAGTGATATATCTGAGTACACAATTCTTCATTTATTCATGGGGAGAAAGTATTTGGAGTCACTCACAGAGGGTGTGCTTAGAGGCACCTCCTGGAAAAATGAAAAATAAAAATGAAACAGTAGGTGAAGTCCTGCTCCAGGAAACTGGCATGCCGTCATCAGCATTGCGGGGTTTTGAAAAATAAAAAAAGGAATCTTCTGAAGGAAATCCAGACCGTTCATTCTTTGATTGCCCAGACTTTGCCCTGGGGCAAAAGGGAGTCCAGACTGAGACATGTACAGTGATGATTCCTGGTGAGGAATCTGGGGTTTCCCAGGTGGCGTTAGTGATAAAGAACCTGCCAGCCAATGTAGGAGACGCAAGAGGCGCGGGTTCAGTCTCTGAGTCCGGAAGATCCCCTGGAAGAGGGCATGGCAACCCACTCCACTAATTTTCCCTGTAGAATCCCGTGGACAGAGGAGCCTGGTGGGCTACAGTCCATAGGGCTGCAAAGAGTCAGACACGACTAAAGCGAACAACAACAACCTGATTTAGCTTCTCTGTCTCAGGGTCATTGCTTTATCCTCATCTGCTCAACTCCTATTCCTTCTCACTTCCTCCTCCCTCCCCACCCAAAACCTCAGCTTTAAAGGAACTCCTGCAATCGGCTCCAGGTAGTCTTGGTTTTGCAAGTCCCACCCTCGTGTTCTGGCTCCTTCGGCTGTGATCTCATACACACACACCCTCCCTACACATCTAATTGATTTCTATTGCTGGCTCTGTGGATGGGAAAGCCTGAAATATTTTCAGAAATAAAGAAGCAGCATCTAAAGTTCCACCCAACAGAGAAGCCCCCACCATAAAAGGAAATTGTGGATACTGAAACATCTCTCTCATTGTTGGACGGCCCTGAGAGCTGGTTCAGTGGCAGATTTGAAGGACATACACTTAGGCGTCTTTGTCAGCAGAAGCGGCTCAGGCCCCATCTGTTGGGCTCCCGTGGAGAGCAGTAGGTAGAGCTGGAATGTGAAACAGAGCCAAGAACTCCAATCCCAACAGGCAAAGAGGTAAACAGAAGCGGGGAGGGCAGGGGCGGGAAAAGGTGAGCTGTTGGGATTAAAAACACCTCAACCCAGCGTCTCCATGGGAAGCAGAGACAGTGAAAGGGAGGCATCATTGGAAACCCAGGGTGTCAGAGTTGTTTCTGCTGAGGTTTTGAACCAGGAAAACCAGAGGCAAGAGGGGACCAGTAGGTTCCTGTGTTGGCTGAGGCCACCCTGGGAATTTCACACGCAGAGAAGGAGGGCTGAAGCAAAGGTGGTCTGTCACTCAATCGTGTCTGACTCTTTGCGACCCCATGGACTGTAGCCCGCGAGGCTCCTGTGTCCATGGGATTTCCCAAGGCAAGAATACTGGAGTGGGTTGCCACTTTCTACTCCAGGAGATATTCGTGGCCCAGGTATCAGACCCATGTCTCCTGCATTGGCAGGCAGACTCTTTACCCCTGAGCTATCAGGAAAGCCCACGAAGCCGAGTGGGGCATATTAAATGTTTGTTGATAAGACGTGAACTTGTTTTTACTTCACTAATCCTCCAAGTAATCTTGGCTCAGAAATCTAAGATAATTAAATTGGCTAATATACGCCTTGCCTGTTACCTCCTACAGACACTCATTCTATAAACACTGACGACCTCTGTCCCACACAAGTGAGATGTAGTTGTGAACAAGCAGACCATAGTCTTCAAAGACTCCAAGGCCCAGGGGTTCAGATCCTGAGTCTTAGTGTCTGTTGGAGCACCATTTTCATAGGGCCCTATAGAAACTGGCTTTGATGAACCCACACGGCCACTTCAGCACATGCGAGTCAAACCCCAGGGCTCAGGGGTCCCCTGAAGGCTGGTAAACTTTCTCTCCCACCCTGACAAATCTGAGGCTGGGAAGCCAGGTACCCACTGGGACTCTGACACAGCATGGTAGGCAGCAAAGAGGCACCAGTCTCGTCCAACTCTTGCAAGCTGATGGACTGTAGCCCACCAGGCTTCTCTGTCCATGGAATTCTCCAGGCCAGAATACTGGAGTGGGTAGCCATTCCCTTCGCCAGGATCTTCCCAACCCAGGGACTGAACCAAGGTCTCCTGCACTTCAGGCAGATTCTTTACCATCTGAGCCACCAGGGAAGCCCAAAGAAGCACTAAGTTTCTGTAAATAACACACGCTTTCTCAGCTGGTGGCAGGGTGGTGCTTTTTTTGTCTCCCTCTACACCGCTGTAAGAGCGCATAATGTACTGCTGCCTGAACTCTATGTGCTTTTCATTCTTAGTCAGACTCTCACCATCCATTTAAATTTGTGCAGGTCCCTTCCCACTGGGTGGGTTCATAAAGGGGACTTGAAGAACTGTATGATTCACCTTCAGGGGTGACAGGCCAGGGAGGACAGAGACACAGCTCAAACATTCTAACCTGCACTGCAAGAGGACCATGTTGTGACTCTGAGGATTCTGAGTCAGTTGCTTGCCCCTGGAATGCAGCATGACCCACACAGAGTCAGCCTGTAGCACCGCGTACCTTGCCTATGTTCGTGTTCCTCTCTGGTCTGACAACATGGTAAGTAGGAGGTGCTGGCTTCTGTGTGGAATTTAGAGACAGGTTTTGTGCTCAGCTGCTAAGCTTTCTGGTGTTCAGCCACTGGAACATATGGAGCTGAGCTCCCTCCATGTCTGCAGGGTTGGAAGGAAGATGGTGGAAAAATGGAACAGGTCTCCTAAGCGCTTTTCCCCACCAAACGGTTCCTCCAGCTTGAATGCGCTCCTCTAAGTGGACCATCACGCTGATTCGTGTGTGTGGCAAAGAGACCGAGACTTCAATATTCAGTCCATTAAGGGAATCACTACATAATGACTCTATTGAGTACTCCCTACTAAATGCAAGGGACTATGGGTAGCCATAAGAAGACACACAGAAATAAAATACAGAGCCCATTAAAATAACAGTAACAAAAGTGAAGTTATATATATATTTTCAAAGAACAAAGGAAAAGCAGTTACTAAGTCTGTGGTTAATGAGTACATCATTCACAAATGGTATACAAATGAACTGACAGTCATGAGTTTAGGTGTCTGAATGAGAGTGGCCCAGAAGGTTAAAGTCCAACTTCTTTTCATGGGTCTAAGTGAAGACAATTTGAGATGGACGGAGTTTAGATAAGTGATGTGAGGGGAGGACAGCGCAAAGGATGAGAATGTGATGAGCAAATGTGGGGAGAAGATAAACAATAAACCCTGCAAGTGGACAAAGCATGGGTATAGGACTGGCCCTGTCCTTCCAGAGTTGATTGTTTCCAGAGAGTAACATGGCCTTGGACTCCTTGATGGGTTCAGTACCTGTCATGATGTAGAAGCTTTCTAGCAAGCTCTGGGGCAGAGAAAGAGCTCTGGAGTACTGCATCAAGAATGGATGAGGCAAATAAGCGATCTGAAACATCTAACCCATCACTGCCTAGACAACACATCATCCTCTGCTTAGACAGACTAGAAGCACCTTAGCGCAAAGCTGTTCTGTAGTCCGCTGAAAGCCCACCCTACTCCAAATGAGTAAATGCTTAAAATAATCATATTTAACTGACAGTGAATGAACTCATGCAACCAAGGAACAAAAAGAGGTATAATAATAAGTCTGAAAAGGACCTAAGAAATAATTTGATCCAGGGCCCTGCCTTTTAACAAGCGAATCCAAACCATCCTAGAGAGATTTCTAGTCTCTTCTTAAATCTAGACAGGTCAAAGACTCCCTCACTATGGCAAGAAATCATCTTGATGGTTAAGAACATATCCTCTATTTAATTCAACCAACATCAGTTAAACCAACAGTTGTAAGTCATTGGGGCTGTACCACAGCAGAAGCAAAACTATATTCAGATATTTCATCTTCTAGTAGAAATAGCAAGCAGGCACACGGAGAACTTGAACCCAAGGCAGTGAGCAAACTCCTTGAGGGCAAAGACTGTGTCTTTTTCATCTTTAAATCCCTGGAGCCTAGCATGATGACAAGTATACTGTAATTTCTCAATAAATGTTTGTTAAACTGAAAAAGACATGCAAAAAAGATGAAAAGAAAACAACATGGAAAGACGGATTCACAGTAACGCAGTTGGAGCAATCTTCTGGGTCTGATTTTACTCTTGAAGGTTGAGAAGGAGCAAAATAAGTCAAGTGATGCAAGAAAATCTGCCTTTCATGAAACGAATATTTCTGACGAGCAATCTCCTCATAATATTTCTATATCACTGAGGACAACAGAAGTTACCTTTTTGGTTTGTTTCTTCTAAGATAAACACACACTCCTCCTTTAATTTTTGCTTTCAGCCCCTTTCCCTTCCTGTTCCACTCCATTTCTTCTTTTCCTCTGAATCCTCCCACCATATCTCTATATCAAAATAAATACAGAACTCCTTATTACTACTGATTATTACATTTGAAAACACTTCTGTGCCCATTACCATATTTGACTTCTACAATAACCTTCCGAGGTGGGTTGAGAAAGTAACAGTATTCTTGTTATAAAGAGCAAGACAGGCAAGTGTGGCCTTGTAGTAGACAGAACAATATCTCCCCCCAACTCACCCCCAAAGATGGCCATGCTGTAATCCCTAGGACCTTTGAATACCTGGTACAAAGGACTTTGCAGGAGTGATTCATTAAAGATCTTGAAATGGGGAGATTAGCCTGGATTTTCCAGGCAGGCTCAATGTCATCACCACAGTCCGTGTAAGTAAAGTGAGTGGCAGCAGAATTGGCTAGATGTGAGGATGCTACGCTACTGGCTTTGGAGGTGGAAGGGAGCCATGAATCAAGACACGAAGGCAGCCTGTAAATGCTGGAAAGACCAGGGAAGCGATTCTCTTTTAGAGCGTCCAGGAACACAGCCCTGCCAACACGTTGACTTTAGCCAAGTGAGACCCATCTTGGACTTCTGCCCTCCAGACCGGCAATGTAATAAATTCTATGTTTTCCATGTTAAGCCCCCAAGTTTGTGGTAGTTGCTTAGGGCAGCAAGAGAAACTAATACAGGCAAAAAGTTCTCACGTAGCCCAAGGCTATCAGAGCTGCCTCTAGAGCCCAGGGCAGGCTCTGTCTACCACCTGGCTCTGTCTTTCTTGGAGTTACCGTATTTACTCTAATTACTCTCCCCTGCCCCTTGTTTGTTTCCTTTAAACCACTATTATAATTTGTAATACTTTTCTATATTTAAGGAGGAGTTTGTTTATCTCTCTTCCCACCAGAATGTAAGTTCCAGGAGAGGACCTAGGCCTTCAGTCTGCTGTCCCTCATGATTATGACGGTACTTGGGAAACACTTGGTGCTCAGTACATATGTGTTGGAAAAATCATTCCCTCAAGTTAGACAACAGGTGAGCAGGGCCATAGGCACTGAGATGGTGGCTCAATGTTTACCACAGACCTGAAGGATCAGGAGTGATCTGCTTCCTGGGAAGTAAGAGGGAAATTTTGTTGTCCCCGTGGCAGAAAGTGAAGAAGAACTAAAGAGCCTCTTGATGAAAGTGAAAGAGGAGAGTGAAAAAAGCTGGCTTAAAAGTCAACATTCAGAAAACTAAGATCAGGGCGTGTGGTCCCATCACTTCATGGCAAATAGATGGGGAAACAATGGAAACTATGACAGACTTTATTTTCTTGGGCTCCAAAATCATTGCAGATGGTGGTTGCAGCCATGAAATTAAAAGACACTTGCTCCTTGGAAGAAAAGTTATGACTAACCTAGACAGCAAATTAAAAAGTGGAGATATTACTTTGCCAACAAAGATCCATCTAGTCAAAGCTATGATTTTTCCAGTAGCTATGTATGGATGTGAGAGTTGGACTATAAAGAAAGCTGAGCGCCAAAGAATCGATGCTTTTGAACTGTGGTGTTGGAGAAGACATTTGAGAGTCCCTTGGACTGCAAGGAGATCCAACCAGTCCATCCTAAAGGAAATCAGTCCTGAATATTCATGCGAAGGATTGATGTTGAAGCTGAAACTCCCATACTTTGGCCACTTGATGCGAAGAACAGACTCATTAGAAAAGACCCTGATGCTGGGAAAGATTAAAGGCAGGAGGAGAAGGGGACAGAGGATGAGATAGCTGGATGGCATCACCAACTCAATGGACATGCGTTTGAGCAATCTCTGGGAGTTGGTGATGGACAGGGAAGCAGCCTGGTATGCTGCAGTTCATGGGGTCGCAAAGAGTCGGACACAACTGAGAGACTGAACTGAACAAAGGTCCTAGCAGAGGCCCGCTCTGCATGCCCAGGTGTGGGGCTGGAAGTCCAGGTTTGAAGACATCACTTGCTGGTGACATTTTAGCTTCCATTTCTCTCATCAATAAGCCTGTCTCCCAGTCCCCTAAGCACTTTGTTTCAACCCTACCTCTAATTGCTTTTGGTTAATTGTATCATTAACTCTTGGAAATGAATAATAAAAAATAAATCAGATTTGTGTAGGGCTGTGGAGTGGAGGCCCAGGTGAGCCATCTGCAGCTCCTTGAGACTCCTCCTGTCTCTTCCCTTTCTTCATCCTCATCCCCTGTTCTCTCTGACCTTCTGCATTAAGAATCTCAGCCAAGCGGAGCCAAACAATCGGGCTTTTTAAAGCATCTCTGGGTGGTTATGAAGATCAGTGAGGGATAGAAACCACTGACCTGGAGGACAGGATCCTCAAAGACTTAAGGAGAAAACCGAAGAATAAAATTAAATTATGTGATTCCTATGTTTACGTTGGTTCTTTCTGCCAAGTTGCTCAAGGGATGGTGTCTTGCCTTTTGCAATCATTCCAGGACCACTGCTGCGATTCTCAATTTATAAGATGGGAAAATGGGGCAAAGAGAAATCCTCCTAGGCAGGTAGCTAGATCCACCACTGATGAATACATACTCATCTGAAGAACGCCAGAGTCAGAAGAAAGTGAAGGAACATGAGGATGCTAAGCCAGGTTTCTGGCTCATTTCTGGGAGCACAGAGAGCAGTAAGGGTTCCTGAAGCCATCAATGTCAAGCTGGACCCCACAGAGCCCTCGCCCCTCTACACCAGCCTGCAGACAGAACCCAAATGTCTGTCTGCTCTCACCCTGGACAGCCAGGCTGGCCATGACCAGGACTATGTGAAGTCACCCAGTTGTGTCCGACTTTTTGTGACTCCATGGACTGTAACCTACCAGGCTCCTCTGACCATGGGATTTTGCAGGGATTTTACAGCCGATCTGACCAAGAAGCTGCCAGATCATGAGAGAATCACCTCAATTGACAATGGAAGGAGCCACAAGGGTCTCAGATCTTAGAAGTGAGCAGACTTGCTGGGGTATCAGAAATCCTCATCACAGTGTGTTCCCATTGATACGCAGGAGATGATTAGTACTTGTTCAACTATGAATTGAACTTCCTGCTGTGGAGGACGAGACCGCTCACACACGGGGATGTGACTCCTTGTTACCAGGAAGGAAAGACTCAGGTTTGTCCGGTGTGTATCATTGCCCGATGGCAAAAAGCATTTCACAGACATGGACGAGGGTACAGGGTGCATAAATCCTCAACAAACGTGTTTCAAAAAAGCATCACTTTTTTTTTTCCATTACTTCAAATCTAAATTTCAGCTTCTCAAACGGTTCCTTGTTAATTATAATGAACTCATCTAGGATTAACTTCTAATTGCTGTGATTAATGGGTGAGTGTCCTGACAGCCTTCATATCACCACAGCAAGGCATTCTTTCTGGCAACATGTAAAGAAGAGAGGAAATCAAACTGAAAAGGAAGAGCTGGGGAAATCAAGGCACTCCTGTGCCCATTCTGTAATCTTGTGCCCATTCCATAGTCCTGTCTGCAGGGATTTTAATTGCCCTCATAACTGGTCTGGCAGTGTTGCCCTGGGGCAACAGCACAGATCTACTAGACATTTTTCTAAACATGTAGACCCAGGCTTGGCCTCCTGACTTAAAAATAATCTCTTTGAGTTTCTAAGGCATGGTTCCCTACTAATGGGCCAGCAAACCTGCCCCCTTCCCATGGGTGCCATTCAAATCACTTCTGCCTTCTCCCCAGTTGCAGAAAATTCTCCTGTCTGCTTAAGTGCCCTATTATAAAATGGGTTTGTGGGAGCAGCCACAAAGGGAGGGGAAGAAAACCAGACAAAGGAGACAATTACATAAGAAACGAGGTCCGAGGAAGGTAGATCTTTTAGGTTGGTGTGTGTGTGTTTTTCTGAGAAACCATAAGCCATTTAGTCATAAGAAATTCTATCTCCACCTCTGCAGTAAAGCATCACACCTGTGGGCTTTTATTTCCAACAGAGGACCCTGTAAAATCCAAGGCAGCAAATCAGAATTCTGTGTGGTTTAGAGGGAATGCAACCACAGATTCCAGCCAGGAGGGAAAAGATCAATTATCCCATTCTTTACATGCCCAGTCTCGCACTCAGAAAGCCCCATGTAAGTGAAATGTGAGCCACAGTCCTGGCCAGGGCAGAGGAAATGTAAGCTGCAAACCTGGGTTATGCCTAGTGAATGCCCTTTATGGCGCTGGTGCTGAAATGACAGGTCTAATAGCCACTTGCCTGATGGGCTTGATGCACAAGTGAATGATGTCATGGACCATTTCAGGGACCCGAGCTGGGCCATGGGCTGGCTGAATCCATCAGCTGGAAACCCTTTCGTGCGGGAGGCTTCTCCTCCTGGAGACGTTCGTGCACAGGACCATCAGGGAGGAGCTGAGGTCCAAGGTGGTGAGATACTCTCTCTGTCTTGCTCATGATCAGTTACGGCCCCTACTGTTCTAAGCATTCCCTGCCTTGCTTCCCACCCGCTTTGCGCCCGTGACAGCCTTGCAGCTGGCTCCCAGGTAGCCTCCTGAAGTAGGAGCCAGGTCTCCAAAAGATGTCACTAGAATTTACCTGGGCAAGGTGTGCCTGAGAGACATTCAAAGTCTTTTTTTTCCTGGTAATCCCACAACGGCCCATCTCTACACCTGGCTGAGTCCTCCAGGTCAGGAAGCTTGTCTGGTTGTTTGCTGCGTCCTCGGCACTGCACTCACTGTCTGGCACCCTAACAAGAGCTCAATAATGCTTGTTGAATACAGAGACTGGCAATTTATTATTTGCCCTGGACATGTTTAATGATCCACATGCATCAGGCTTTGTGGTTGCAGGCAGTGTCCCCATCCTTTCTAAGGGACTCTGGTTCTGTCGAAGAAAGACCAAATTCAGATACGCAACATTTTTAGAGCCAGTTCTAAGAGCTTGTCACAGTTACCCAGGGTTTTCTCTTGAGTCACCAACAGCTGGGCTAGCAAATAAGGGAAGGAGAAGCCACTCCAGCCTTTATGAACCAGAGGACCATGTGAGCTGAGGAACAGCATCCAAAGATGGGGAAGAAGGGAGAGTGACAAAACCTTCACGGGTAGGGATGACTTAGAAATGCCCCCATCCTGCCCACCATGGACCCCCTTCCTATCCTCTCACGGGGCTGCTTCTGCAAGTGTTCCCAAGGACATTCATCTTCTCCCTCCCCTCCACTCACAGTAGTCCTCCGTGTCAGGCACTGAGCTAGAAACTGGCCTAAATAAGGCCTACTCCTGCCTGAGTGCTCCAGCTGACGGGAGGGATAAGATGATCACTAACTACAATGCTGTGTGTTCTAAGGTTTGACCAGAGGGGTGGGCAGGAGAAGCACCAGGGTTAGAGTCTGGAAAGAAAGCCTTAACTCTGGCTCTCTTATGATCTTTTATCAGATCAGTTCCAGGTTCCTCATCAGTAAGATGTTCATCATAATACCTGCCTTACCTAACTCAAATGGTCGTTTTAAATATTTACTGAGATAATCCCTGGGAAAGCATATTTAAAGGGATAAAACCCTATAGATACATCTTCTCCTTATCATCACCATGCTTTTATTTCAAGTCAAAAGTGTGTGTGTGTATGTGTGTGTGCATGTGCGTTTGTGAGTGTATGGGGGGCACACATATATGTATATACCCAGTGAAAGAGCTTGAGATGGAGAGAAGAGTCACATATCACAGAAATTCTTAAAAGAGTAAATGTGGATCCAGAAGTCAAATGCTAAACCTTCTATGGTTTGCTAAAAGAAACTGGTTATGTATTAAGCTCAAATGTAGCTTTTTCTCAACATAATTCCCAACTCAGGGTCTCTTTTGCTTCTTTCTTTCCCCCTAGGTTATCCACTAGTGAGAATAGGTGATGGCCACATTAATTGGCACTTATCCCCTAATTTGGATCATTTATTACCTATCTCATGAGCCACCTTTTATTATTTTATTATTGCCTCTTGATAAAGCATTATCTGCTTGCGGCCATTAAGCTACCACTTAGGAAGAGATGACATTGCTGGCTTTTCCGAAGGGGAGGGTTAATTAGTTGCCCTTGAATGACCTGAAAAGTTCATGATTTATGCAGATTCCTGGCCATGGAGGGCGGGGAGCAAACGAGCAGAGAGAAGAGACAGACAGTGAATAGAGACAAGCGCTTGAAGCAGAAGCACTTTGCCTTGGACAGGCTGCATTGTGAGCCACGCTGCACAGGGAGGTCATGGAAACACCTCCCATCGCCCAGTCTCAGCCCCCAGGATCTGTCAGCAGAAGGGGCAGGAGAGCTCTGGGGGGACACCTGGGACATGCCAGGAGCTGCTGGTGAGGGCAGGCACTGACTCCAACTGGAACAATGCCCACGTCACACAGGTGCGCACTCACACCCATCTCTCTGGGTCTGCGCTGCAGATGGGGAGGCAGGTTCCACAGTGTGTGTGGTGTGTTGGCACACGCATTGCTATCATTGTGCTCAGTCGTGTCTGATTCTTTGAGACCCCATGGACTGCAGCCCGCCAGGCTCCTCTGTCCACAGAATACTGAAGTGGATTGCCATTTCCTCCTCCAAGGGTTCTTCCTAACCCAGGGATTGAACTCGCGTCTCCTACATTGCAGGTGGATTCTTTACCATTGGGGAAGCCCCTGGCACACGTTATGAAACCCTAAATGAATCAGGATTCTCTGCCTGTTCTCTGGGTCACGAACGGTTTGGGTTATTTACGACCCCCGGCAGCCCTTGACATTACTAGTGGTGAAGTGAAAGGCAAGGAGTAAAGGTTCTTCAGTGAGACCAACATTCACTAAAGCCCTTCATCCTCTCCTCTTCCCTTTCCTTGTCATTCTCCAGAATGGCTTTTCTGGTGTTATGTTAGGCCAGGCAGTCATGTGAGTCAGGCTGGGAGGATGAAGGAGAAAATAGGGGATCAAAGCCTTCTTTAGAGGATGCTTACTTGCTGGGAAGCAAAGGGTTCCAGTTGTGACTGCAGGGTTAGAATGGGAAAGAGGCCCACAGTGGTCTCCAGCCTAGGTGCCTGCTAATTCACATGCAGAGCAGGAACCCAGACTTCAGGGACCCCTGGGAAAGCCTTCCTTCTGATAGTAGTACTTTTGCTGGTATCCTAACTCATGAGCGGTAACTACAGAGTAAGCATTCATGACGTGCAAGGTGTTATGCCAGGAGGTCTGGAGGATATGGGACATCATCTCTAGTTACCAGACACTTACGAGTCTAGTTGAAAAGACATGCTGTATGGAAACTGAAAGGTAAAAATTTATGAGAGAAAATGACAGCATCCAAAGGAGTAATAGAGAAAGCAAGTAATGGGCCAGGGTTCAGGCAGAGATGTTATCTGAGACGTTGAAAATGAAAGAAGCTGTCCAAAAGTATACTGTACTTGAGTTGGACCTTCGAGATGGGGATGACCTTGGAAAGTGGAGAGAAAGACAATCATGTCAGATTGGCTGAGACACAACAGAAATCTAATTTACACATTCAGTCATTCCACAGATACCGAAGGAGCACTTCTCCTGTGTTGGGCACTGTGTTAGGCCCTGAGGGTGTAAGCCCGACACAGAGGTGGTCCCTACCTTCACGGGGTGTTCCGTCTCACTGTAACAGGAGTCAGTTCAGAGTCTGTGTAAAAACAGAGGCGTAAGCCAAGTGTTCCTGGAGCATAGGGGAGGCAGGTGATTCTGATTAGGGTGATTAGGAAGAACTTGCCAGGAGAGAGATTATTTGAGCTGAGCCTGAAGGATTCCGAGATGGAAGACCAAGACGCAAAGAACAGCACGGGGGTCAAGGATGGGCACAGGCAAAGTTATAAAGGGCTAAAAGTGTGGGTCATACTCAAGGATCAGTGCCGCTGGACACTGTGGTGTGTGGTCCAAGTACCCCAGGATGAGGCAGGCAGGCCTCACGAATGAATGCCACGCGAATGTCAGACTGTAGATAACAGGGAGCCACTGAGCGTCTCTGAGCAGACAACTAAGCTTGATGACAGTGCATGGCGGGGCAGGTGTGGGGAAGCAAATGGAGTTTAGAAAGGCTAGAGCAGCAAGGTCAGGGCAGTAATTTCAGGCGTGCCTCCTGCAGGATGCCGTAAAACACATGGTTCCCCGATCTCTTGCTGACTCAGTGTTTCCACCTTCAAATTAGGGAAACCACAGCCACTGTTTCTTGAAACCTTTTGTAAAGCTCACTCTGAAAGGAACAGAATACAGGTGGGAAAAACTACCTGAGCAGTTATACGGGTTTCTCTTCACCTGTTCAAAGCGGATGGGTGACCTGTTGAACAGTACACAGGGAATCATGCTAAGAGGTTGGCCAGCGTGTTAAGACTATAGCTCTCCCTGCTTGGTGCCATTTCAATTACTGCTCAGTTAAGAGAAAGCCTTTTCTCTGGATTGAATGGTCCACTATTATTGGATTACTTATTAAAGAGGACTGGTAGGTTGAAGCTGTTTTCACTTAGGGTTTGTATGACATGCTCATAACTGAAATGGAGAGTTGCCATAGTTACCTGTGTGAGCTGTTAAACAGAGCACAATCTCCACTAGAAATCTCTCCATCAAGGTCAACTAGACATTTTCAATCAGCACCAAATCATTTGCTGCTTAATGGAAGTTAATGAAATCATTAAAAGAGCAGAAGAACTTGAAAATAAAGTTAATATGGATTTACTTTATATGTAAGTATATTTTAGTGACCAGCCATTTCTATGGGGTTCTTACCAGCTGGAAATTCTACAATATAACTGGACATCTGGAGGGAAGTTTAGAGTGAAAACACATTTGAGTTTTGGCACAGATTACTGCCTTCCAATGCAGTCCATCATTAACAGCTTCTGTACAGTATTGTTCTTCCTCCAGGGGCTATAAAAATGAAGCGAACCTTTGTTCAATCTAAACTTCCTTTCTTGGTCAGCTATTCCTGCTGATTTCCCATCCTAGTGAGCTTATTGTTTCCATTGGAAATGTCAGAATGGAGAAAAATATAGGCTGCTTGTTTTTTAAGTAGCACGTTCCACTCCAGTAGACCAAGGAGAAGAAAACAGACATGTGAAGTGAAGTGAAGTGAATCTTTAGCTCAGGACTTCTCAAACTTTAACGTGCATACAAGTCACCTGGAGAGCTTGTGTACCTATGGATTCTGAGTCAGCAGGTATGGAGTGGGGTATGAGAGTTTGTGCTTCTGAAGATCTCCCAGGTGACACCAGCGATGCTGTGTGAGTGGCAGAGTCCTGGTCCGCTTCATCATTTGCTTATTAGAATCATCATAAACATTACCTCTAAAATGCTGCCACCACCTTCACACACGACACACCAATGATCTGTCCTACTGACATAGGTGTTAACTGACATGGAGGTATCACCCAGTTTCCCATTTCATTAAGCCCCGAGGACATGGGGCTCCCAGGACTCTCAGATACCTCCTGTTGGATTGTGATTTCTATTTACGTTACCATACGGCATCTAACCAGAAGACAAGTAAGTAACTTGGATGTGGAGTTAATGAAATGTTTTCATCCCAGGCAGAATAGCATTGAACTGATCCTAACTCTTTAACAATGAAAGAAGCACAAATCAAAAATTTAATCATTCAGCTGAAAGCAAATCAGAATTCCACTGATGTCACATTGATAAAATATACATAAAGTAAGTGTGATATCTAAAACTGTGATTTATTTAAAATGTGGAGATTCCTAGTATGGCACAGGCTGACATTTTAGCATTTTAGTCTATTTTAGGACAATCCATTGTTGGGCTTCCTTTTTTTTTTTTTTTTTTGGTGGAGTAATGTGCTATGTATGGATGTGAGAGTTGGACTATGAAGAAAGCTGAGCACCAAAGAATGGATGCTTTTGAACTGTGGTGTAGGAGAAGACTCTTGAGAGTCCCTTGGACTGCAAGGAGGTCCAACCAGTCCATCGTAAAGGAGACCAGTCCTGAGTGTTCATTAGAAGGACTGATGCTGAAGCCTAAACTCCAGTACTTTGGCCACCTCATGCGAAGAGTTGACTCCTTAGAAAAGACCCTGATGCTGGGAGGGATTGGGGGCAGGAGGAGAAGGGAAAGACAGAGGATGAGATGGCTGGATGGCATCACTGACTCGATGCACATGAGTTTGGGTGAACTCCAGGAGTTGGTGATGGACAGGAAGGCCTGGCATGCTGCGATTCATGGGGTCACAAAGAGTCAGACATGACTGAGCAACTGAACTGAACTGAATGTGCTATGTGGGCTTCCCAGGTGGCATAGCTACAGAGAATCTGCCTGCCGATGCAGGAGATGCAGGAGACATGGGTTCAACCCCTGGATCCCTGGGTCAGGAAAATCCTCTGGAGTAGGAAATGACAACCCACTCCAGTATTCTTGCCTGGAGAATCCCATGGATAGAAGAGTCTGGCAGGCCACAGTCCATAGGGTGGCAAAGAGTTGGACATGACTGAGCACGCACATGTGCCTGATGTGCTATATATCAGTGGTCCTTAAATTTTGGGGGCTTCCCTGTGGCTCAGATGGTAAAGAATCCACCTGTAATGGGGGACACCTGGGTTTCATCCCTAGGTTGGGAAGATTCCCTGGAGAAGGGAACGGTTACCCACTCCTAGTATTCTGGCCTGGAGAACTCCATGGACTATGTCACAAAGAGTTGGACACAACTGAGAGACTTTCGCTTCACTACACTTTTTTGGCACCGGGTACCAGTGTTGTGGAAGACAACTTTTCCACAGGTAGAGTGTGGTGGGGTACAGGAGTAGGGGGAGGTTCAGGAAGTAATGTGAGTGACAGGAAACAATGGGGAGCAGCAGATGAAATTTCACCGTCTAGCCCACCACTCACCTCCTGCTGTGTGGCCTGGCTGCTAACAGGCTCAAGACCATTTCTGGTCCATGGCCTGGTGGGTTGAGGACCTTGCTATACATTATCCAGAGGAACCATCTACATGGTACAAGTACACCAGACAGTGTTTCATTCGAGATTTCACAAGCATCCCACTTGGGGATAAGGTATATGGGGCAACCACTAAATTAAAATGATAGATTTATATAACTCTGTACCAGCCTGTAACATGGACAATCTTCCCCCACCGCCCCCAGGCCCCTGAACTGATTAAATCCTACTAACCATCTTTTTTTCTTTTTTAAATTTATTTATTTTTTGTTGAAGGATAATTGCTTTACAGAATTTTTCTGTTTTCTGTCAAACCTCAACATGAATCAGCCATAGGTATACATATATTCCCTTCCTTTTGAAACTCCCTCCCATTTCCTGCCCCATCCCACCCCTCTAGGTAGATACAGAGCCCCTGTGTGAGTTTCCTGAGCCATACAGCAAATTCACGTTGGCTATCTATTTCACATATATAATGTAAGTTTCCATGTTACTTTTTCCATACATCTCATCCACTCCTCCCCTCTCCCCATGTCCGTAAGTCTATTCTCTATGTCTGTTTCTCCATTGTTCCTCTGGGAATAAATTCTTCAGTACTGTTTTTCCAGATTCCATATATACGTGTTACAATATGGTATTTATCTTTCTCTTTCTGACACACTTCACTCTGTATAATAGGTTCTAGGTTCATCCATCTCATTAGAACTGACTCAAATGTGTTCCTTTTTGTGGCTGAGTAATACTCCATTATGTATATGCACCACAACTTTTTTATCCATTCATCTCTCAATGGATATCTAACTTGCTTTCATGTTCTAGCTATTGTAAATAGTGCTGCAATGAACAATGGGATACACGTGTCTTTTTCAATTTTGGTTTCCTCAGGGTACATGCCTACGAGTGGGATTGCTGGGTCATATGGTGGTTTTATTCCTAGTTTTTTAAGGAATCTCCATACCATCTTCCATAGTGGCTGTATCAATTTACATTCCCACCAACAAGAGTATTCCCTTTTCTCCACAACCTCTCCAGCATTTATTGTTTGTAGACTTTTTGATGAGGGCCATTCTGACTGGTGTGAGGTGATATCTCATTGCAGTTTTGATTTGCATTTCTCTAATAATGAGTGATGTTGAGGCTTTTTTCATGTATTTGTTGGCCATCTGTATGTCTTCTTTGGAGTAAGGTCTGTTTAGGTCTTTTTCCCACTTTTTGATAGGGTTGTTTGCTTTTCTGACATTGAGTTATATGAGCTGCTTGGATATTTTGGAAATCAATCCTTTGTCAGTTGTTTCATTTGCTATTATTTTCTCCCATTCCAAGGGTGGTCTTTTCACCTTGCTTATAGTTTCCTTTGCTGTGCAAAAGCTTTTAAGCTTAATCAGGTTCCACTTGTTTACTTTTGTTTTTATTTCCACTACTCTAGGAAGTGGGTCACAGAGAATCTTGCTTTGATTTATATCATCGAGTCTTCTGCTTATGTTTTCTTCTAAGAGTTTTATAGTTTCTGGTCTTACATTTAGGTCTTTAATCCATTTTGAATTTATCTTTGTGTATGGTGTTAGGAGGTGTTCTAATTACATTGTTTAATGTGTAGCTGTCCAGTTTTTCCAGAACCATTTATTGAAGAGGCTGTCTTTGCCTCATTGTATATTCTTGCCTCCTTTGTCAAAAACAAGATACCCATAGGTACACGGGTTTATTTCTGGGCTTTCTATCTTGTTCCATTGGTCTATATTTCTGGTTTGGGGCCAGTACCATACTGTCTTGATGGCTGTAGCTTTGTAGTGTAGTCTGAAGTCAGAAAGGTGATTCCTCCAGCTCCTTTTTTCTTTCTCAGGACTGCTTTGGCTATTCGGGGTCTTTTGTGTTTCCATATGGATTGTGAAATTTTTTTGTTCTAGTTCTGTGAAAAATGCCATTGGTTATTTGATAGGGATCATGTTGAATCTGTAGGTGGTATTTGGTAGTATAGCCATTTTCACAATATTGATTCTTCCTACCCAGGAGCATAGAATATCTCTCCGTTTATGTCATCTTTGATTTCTTTCATTCAGTTAAGTTCAGTCACTCAGTTGTGTCTGACTCTTTGTGACCCCATGAATTGCAGCACGCCAGGGCACCCTGTCCATCACCAACTCCCGGAGTTCACTGAAACTCACGTTCATCAAGTCAGTGATGCCATCCAGCCATCTCATCTTCTGTTGTCCCCTTCTCCTCCTGCCCCCAATCCCTCCCAGCATCAGAGTCTTTTCCAATGAGTCAACTCTTTGCATGAGGTGGCCAAAGTACTGAAGTTTCAGCTTTAGCATCAGTCCTTCCAAAGAACACCCAGGACTGATCTCTAGAATGGACTGGTTGGATCTCCTTGCAGTCCAAGGGACTCTCAATAGTCTTCTCCAACACCACAGTTTAAAAGTATCAATTCTTCTGCGCTCAGCTTTCTTCACAGTCCAACTCTCACATCCATACATGACCACCGGAAAAACCAGAGCCTTGACTAGACGGACCTTAGTCGGCAGAGTAATGTCTCTGCTTTTGAATATGCTATCTAGGTTGGTCATAACTTTTCTTCCAAGGAGTAAACGTCTTTTAATTTCATGGCTGCAATCACCATCTTCAGTGATTTTGGAGCCCCCCAAAATAAAGTCTGTCACTGTTTCCACTGTTTCCCCATCTATTTCCCATGAAGTGATGGGACCAGATATCATGATCTTCGTTTTCTGAATGTTGGGCTTTAAGCCAACTTTTTCACTCTCCTCTTTCACTTTCATCAAGAGGCTTTTGAGTTCCTCTTCACTTTCTGCCATAAGGGTGGTGTCATCTGCATATCTGAGGTTATTGATATTTCTCCCGGCAATCTTGATTCCAGCTTGTGCTTCTTCCGGCCCAGCGTTTCTCATGATGTATTCTGCATATAAGTTAAATAAGCAGGGTGACAATATACAGCCTTGACGTACTCCTTTTCCTATTTGGAACCAGTCTGTTGTTCCATGTCTAGTTCTAACTGTTGCTTCCTGACCTGCATATAGGTTTCTCTAGAGGCAGGTCAGTTGGACAGGTATTCCCATCTCTTCCAGAATTTTCTTTCATTAGTGTCATAATTTTCTGTGTATGGTTCTTTTGTCTCCTTAGGTAAGTTTATTCCTAGATATTTTTTTTTGTTGCAGTGGTGAATGGGATTGATTTCCTAATTTCTCTTTCTGATTTTGCATTGTTAGTATATAGAAACGCAACTGATTTCTGTGTATTGATTTTGTATCCTGCAACTTTGCTAAATTCACTGTTAGCTCTAGTAGTTTTCTGATACTATCTTTAGGGTTTTCTATGTATAGTCTCATGTCATCTGCAAACAGTGAGAGCTTTATTCTTCTTTTCTGATCTGGATTCCTTTTATTTCTTTTTATTCTTTGATTGTTATAGCTAGGACTTCCAGAACTATATTGAATAATACTGGTGAAAGTGGACACCCTTGTCTTGCTCCTGAACTTAGGGGGAATGCTTTTAGTATTTCACCATCGAGAATAATGTTTGCTGTAGGCTTATCATATTGGCCTTTACTATGTCAAGGTAGGTTCCTTCTATGCCCATTTTTTGAAGTTTTTATCATAAATTGGTGCTGAATTTTGTCAAAGGCTTTTTCTACATCTATTGACATTATCATATGGCTTTTATCTTTCAATTTATTAATGTGGTGTATCACACTGATTGATTTGCATATATTGAAGAATCCTTGCATCCCTGAAATAAACCCAACTTGATCATGGTGTATGAACTTTTTGATGTGCTGCTGACTTCTGTTTGCTAAAATTTTGTTGAGAATTTTCGCATCTATGTTTATCAGTGATATTGGCCGGTAGTTTTCTATTTTTGTGTTGTCTTTGTCTGGTTTTGGTATCAGGCTGATGGTGGCCTCGTAGAATGAATTTGGAAGTGTTCCTTCCTCTGCAATTTTTTGAAAGAGTTTTAGAAGGATAGGTGTTAGCTCTTCTCTAAACGTTTGATAGAATTCTCCTGTGAAGACATCTGGTCCTGGGCTTTTGTTTTTTGGGAGATTTTTGATCACAGCTTCAATTTCAGTGCTTGTCATTGGGTTGTTCATAATTTCTATTTCTTCCTGGTTCAGTTTTGGAAGATTGAACTTTTCTAAGAATCTTCCTATTTCTTCCAGGTTATCTATTTTATTGCCATATAGTTGTTCATAATAGTCTTTTATAATCCTTTGTATTTCTGCATTGTCTGTTGTAACCTCTCCTTCTTCATTTCTAATTTTGTTGATTTTTCTTTTTTTTTCTTGATGAGTCTGGCTAAAGGTTTGTCAATTTTGTTTATCTTCTCAAAGAACCGTTTTTAGTTTTATTCATCTTTACTATTGTTTCTTTCTTTTTCATTTATTTCTGCTTGGATCTTTGTATTTCTTTCCTTCTACTAATTTTGGGGGATTTTTTGTTCTTCTTTTTCCAGTTGTTTTAGGTGTAAGGTTAGGTTGTCTATTTGATGTTTTTCTTGTTTCTTGAGGTAGGATTGTATTGCTATAAACTTCCCTCTTAAGAACTGCTTTTGCTGAATCCCATAGATTTTGAGTTGTGTTTTCACTGTCATTTGTTTCTAGAATTTTATTTTCCTTTTGATTTCTTCAGTAATCTGTTATTTAGAAATGCATTATTTAATCTTCATATGTTTGTATTTCTTACACTTTTTTTCTTATAATTGATATCTAGTCTCATAGCATTGTGGTTGGAGAAGATGCTTGATATACTTTCAATTTTCTTAAATTTACTGAGGTTTGATTTGTGACCCAAGATGTGGTCTATCCTGGAGAATGTTTCATGTGCACTTGAGAAGAAGGTGTATTCATCTGTATTTGGAGGGAATGTCCTGAAGATATGAATGAGATCCATCTCATCTAATGTATCATTTAAGACTTGTGTTACCTTACTAATTTTCTGTTTTGATGATCTCTCCATTGGTGTGAGTGGGGTGTTAAGGTCTCCTACTATTATTGTGTTACTGTCAATTTCTCCTTTCACGTCTGTTAGTGTTTGTCTTATGTATTGAGGTGCTCCTATGTTGCGTGCATCAGTTCAGTTCAGTTCAGTTCAGCCGCTCAGTTGTGTCCAACTCTGCAACCCCATGAATTGCAGCACACCAGGCCTCCCGGTCCATCACCATCTCCCGGAGTTCACTCAAACTCACGTCCATCGAGTCAGTGATGCCATCCAGCCATCTCATCCTCTGTCGTCCCCTTTTCCTTCTGCCCTCAATCCCTCCCAGCATCAGAGTCTTTTCCAATGAGTCAACTCTTTGCATGAGGTGGCCAAAGTACTGAAGTTTCAGCTTTAGCATCATTCTTTCCAAAGAACACCCAGGACTGATCTCCTTCAGAATGGACTGGTTGGATCTCCTTGCAATCCAAAGGACTCTCAATAGTCTTCTCCAACACCACAGTTCAAAAGCATCAATTCTTTGGCGCTCAGCTTTCTTCACAGTCCAACTCTCACATCCATGCATGACTACTGGAAAAACCAGAGCCTTGACTAGACGGACCTTTGTTGGCAAAGTAATGTCTCTCCTTTTGAATATGCTATCTAGGTTGGTCATAACTTTTCTTCCAAGGAGTAAACGTCTTTTAATTTCATGGCTGCAATCACCATCTGCAGTGATTTTGGAGCCCCCCAAAATAAAGTCTGACACTGTTTCCACTGTTTCCCCATCTATTTGCCATGAAGTGATGGGACCAGATGCCATGATCTTCGTTTTCTGAATGTTAAGCTTTAAGCCAACGTTTTCACTCTCCTTTCACTTTCATCAAGAGGCTTTTTAGTTCCTCTTCACTTTCTGTCATACGGGTGGTATCATCTGCATATCTGAGGTTATTGGTATTTCTCCCGGCAATCTTGATTCCAGCTTGTGCTTCTTCCAGCCCAGAGTTTCTCATGATGTACTCTGCATGTAGGTTAAATAAGCAGGGTGACAATATACAGCCTTGACATACTCCTTTTCCTATTTGGAACCAGTCTGTTGTTCCATGTCCAGTTTTAACTGTTGCTTCCTGACCTGCATATAGGTTTCTCAAGAGGCAGGTCAGTTGGTCTGGTATTCCTATCTTTCAGAATTTTCCACAGTTTATTGTGATCCATGAATAGATATTTACAATTATTATGTCTTCCTTTTAGATTGATCCCTTGATCATCATATAGTGTCCTTCCTTATCTCTTGTAATCTTATTTAAGGCCTGTTTTGTCTGATATGAAGACTGCTACTCCATCTTTCCTTTGATTCCCATTTGCATGGAATATATTTTTCCATCCTCTCACTTTCAGTCTATATGTGTCTTGAGGTCTGAAGTGGGTTTCTTGTAGAAAGCATATATATGGGTCTTGTTTTTGTATCCATTCAGCCAGTCTCTGTCTTTTTGTTGGGGCATTCAGTCCATTTACATTTAAGGTAGTTATTGATAAGTATGATCCTGTTGGTATTTTCATAATTGGTTTGAGTTGATTTTGTAATCTTTTTTCTTCTGTTGTATTTCTTGACTATATAAGTTCCTCTAACATTTGTTGTAAAGCTGGTTTGGTGGTACTGTATTCTCTTAACGTGTGCTTGTCTGAAATGATTTTTATTTCTCCATCAGTTTTGAATGAGACCCTTGCCAGGTACAGTAATCTTGGTTGTAGATTTTTCCCTTTCAGTACTTTAAATATATCCTGCCATTCCCTTCTGGCCTGCAGTTTCTACTGAAAGATCAGCTGTTAAGCATATGGGGTTTCCCTTGTATGTTACTTGTTGCTTCTACCTTGTTGCTTTTAATATTCTTCGTGTTTAGTCTTAGTCATTTTGATTAGTATGTGTCTTGGCATGTTTCTTTTTGGGTTTATCCTGTATGGGACTATTTGTACATTTTGGACTTGATTGACTATTTCCTTTTCCATGTCGGGGAAATTTTCAACTATAATCTCTTCAAAAATTTTCTCATGCCCTTTGTTTTTCTCTTCTTCTTCTGGTACCCCTATAATTTGAAAGTTGGTGCACCTGATGTGGTCCCAGAAGTCTCTGAGACTGTCCTCAGCTCTTTTCATCCTTTTTACTTTTCTCTGCTTTTCAGAAGTTATTTCCACTATTTTATCTTCCAGGTCACTGATGTGTTCTTCTGCTTCAGATATTCTGCTATTGATTCCTTCTAGAGTATTTTTCATTTCAGTAATTGTGTTGTTTGTATCTTTATTTTTTAATTCTTCTAGGTCTTTGTTAATTGATTCTTGCATTTTCTTCATTTTGTTTTCAAGGTTTTGGATCATTTTTATTTTATCATTATTCTGAATTTTTTTTTCAGGTAGTTTGCCGATTTCCTCTTAATTTATTTGGACTTCTGTGTTTCTAGTTTGTTCCTTCATTTGTGCAGTATTTCTCTACCTTTTCATTATTTTTTTTAAAGTTATTGTGTTTGAGGTCTACTTTTCCCAGTCTTCCAGGAAAGCTGAATTCTTTCTTTGAATAAGGTTGAATTCTTTCTTCCTTTTGGTTTCTGCCCTCCTAAGGTTGGTCCAGTGGTTTGTGTGAGCTTCCTATAGGGTGAGAATTGTGCTGAGTGTTTGTTTGTTTTTCCTCTGATGGGCAAGGCTGAGTGAGGTGGTAATCCTGCCTGCTGATGATTGGGTTTGTATTTTTGTTTTGTTTGTTGTTTAGATGAGGCATCCTGCACAGGGTGCTACTGGTGGTTGGGTGATGCAGGTCTTGTATTCAAGTGGTTTACTTTGTGTGAGTTCTCACTATTTGATATTCCCTTGGGTTAGTTCTCTGGTAGTCTGGGGTCTTGGAGTCAGTGCTCCCACTCCAGAGGCTCAGAGCTTGGTCTCTCCTGTTGCTAGAGGCTCCGCATTTCATGTGGAAAGGACATAAACCTGGCGATCTCACTTCAGGCCTAGCCCATCCACCTCAGGAGAGGATAAGGCCAGGCAGGAAGATGCCACACTTTCTTCTCAGCTTTATCCAAATGGCTCCACACTTATCAGTTACATATAGGAATCCAGTGTCCAACATTCTAATGTGCTTCTCTGTAGAAGCAGTGGAATCGTCTTCTCCTGGGGTCCCTTTGAAGAGCCATGGTTCAGGCCAAGATTAAGGCCATAATCCCAGAAGGCCTTCCCAGTGCTGGAATAGGGAACCCATGGGCGTGGGGCTTGCAAACAGCTAGCTAGAGCCAGGAGGTGGTCACAGGGCGAGGATGGAGAGCCAGCAGGTGGAGTTGGGCCATGCAACTGTAGTTTTATCCCTGGTGTCAGATGCGTCCTAAACTCTACTAACCTTTTTTAAAAGAACACTTAGTAATTAGTAAAAAGAGGTCTTCATTTTAGACCAATGGTTCTCAAACTTTAGAACGCATTAACATTGTCTGCAGGTTTTTTTAAAACACATTGTGCTGCTAAGCCCCAGCCCCAGAATGTATGATTTAGTGTGTCTAGGCTGGTGTCTCAGACATTGCTTTTCCACATGAGCCGCTGCTTCTGGTACACACTTTGAGAGCCCGTGTTCTAGACAACAAGTTTGTGTCCTTAGTTACATATTAGAATCATCAAGGGCAACTTTTGAAAATCCTAACACTTGTGTTGACATCCAGACAAATGAAATCAAGGTCTCTGCGGTGTGGGATCCAGCTACAAGCAATTTTTAAAGCTCGACAGATGGCCCCACTGCTTAGCCAAGGCTAAGAACTACTAGGTGTAATGGAAAAGTTTTTTTGCAGCTGAGATATACCAAATGATTATCTCAAGCTCATTGTCCCAGTTTATGATGACTCCAAGAGCATAACTGAGCAAAATGGTGAGCAGATAAAATGTCCAATGACTATAGGAAATAATAAGCCCGTGGAAAATTGCAGTTTTATCGCCTGATTTGAAGATTACTTTCGCAGCATTTACTCTCTGTGTGTATGTCCATGAACACACACACGTCTGTGTGTTTGGTACTTGGACTCCATGCAGGAAGTTGGCTGCCAATCCTCCCATGCAGGGCTTCTTGTGCAGAAGGCTAAACCAGAGGAGCCACCTACAACACTGAGCCACAGAACCTTCTTCAAGATGACTTCCAAAAGAATGTCATTTTTCTAGTGAAATCATAACATGGTTCAGAAACCCAAAGGGGATATGTGACATTTTTTCCCCCTTCCTCACTCAACAGCTTTCCCTACCTCATGCCTCATCACAATCTTCCAGTTGGCAAGAAGTTAGAGAGGGAAAAGAGAGAAGATTCCAAAAAGCTCTAAGTTTGCCAAGCCACGATATGTACCATGGCTCGCTGTTTTAATCTTGAAGAAAGGATCCAATCCGGGGACAAGAAAGATGAAGTAAGATCTATAACTTGGATTTTAGTTGCAAGAATAATTTGCTATAGTTAGATCATCTGCCATTCCCACATTCAAGGGAGAAAATCTTAAGTTTCTTTAAGTCTAAATTACACTTCTCTGTAACTTCTACCCATTGTCTTATACCAATCATCCAGGATCACTCAAAACAGGGCTGATTCTTTTTGAAGTTAGAAATACTTACTGAATACCTACCATGCTAGGTATGGAATGGCTACAAAGATGAAACAGACTATTTAATTAGGAGTTGAAAGACAAAAACACAAATTATATAGCAGAGATATGGTTATACAACAGTAGGAGTGAGCAGGACTAGCAGAAAGATTGAAAACCACTTCAGAATAGACAGCATTAAAGATGTGTCTTGAATGTATAAAAATTTTAGCAGGGTAGGCATGAAAAGATAGCCTTGAGGAAAGGGAGCAGCAAATAAAGGCAAAGAATGATGAAAAGCTTAATCTCTCTGAAAGACAAAACAATTATAAACTATATGCACCTGAAAGCAGCTTCAAAATACACTAAGAAAAAAAAAAAACTGTCAGAAGGGATAGAAAACAACAATAGTTTCTGACTTCCAACTATTATTAGTAGGGTATTGTACACACTACTTTCAATAATGGATGGAATAACTAGACAGACCATCAAGAGAAGACTTGAATAACATTATAAGCCAACAAAATCTAACTGATAATATAGAGTACTCCATGCAACAACAGTAGAATACATATTCTTCTCAAGTGTACATAGAACATTATTCAAGACAGATTATATATTTAGAATTCCATTTATATGAAATGCCCAGAATATGCAAACTCATAGAGACAGAAAGTAGATTAGTGGTCCAAGAATCCAGAGAAAGGGGGCAATGGTGAGTGACTTTTAATGTGTATGAGGTTTCTTGATAGAGTAATAAATAGACTTTGGAATTAGATAATGGTGATGGTTGCATAATTTTTAAAATATACTAAAAACAATGCATTGTACACTTCAAAGCGTCTGGTAGGCCAAGATTATGTATTTGGCAAAGGAACAAAATACACAGTTAACAGCGTGCACATACACGTATTTTACTCTTGTCCATATCACTTATAGAAAAGGATCTCTAAAACATTATTCTCTGAGCAGGAAATTGGAAAAAATGCATATATAGAATGAAGTCAGGCATTTGTGACAACTTATCTATTCAGTCATTTCTTCTACAAGAATTTACGGAGGACCTACTGTTTGAAAGTCCTTCTGTAAGGTGATAAGGATTCAGAGGTGAATAAGACAGACAATAATTTGCCAGAGTCTTTGCTTCAGTGAGTCTACATTAGAACCAACCACACTTCAATCTCAGAGATCAAATGTGAGCAAGAAACAGTTATTTTTGTACTTACAAAGCTATAGCATAATCATCTGATTTTATGAAGTTTTCTTTTAAAATTTATTTTTAATTGGAATATTATTGACTTACAATGTTAGTTGCTGCTGCACAAAAACATGAACCAGTTATAAGTATACATATAACCCTTCCCTCTTGAGCCTCCCTCCCAACCCCTCATCCCACCCTCTTGAGAAAGAAAAACAGAGCTGGAGGAATCAAGCTCCCCTGACTTCAGATTATACTACAAAGATACAGGAACTAAGACAGTATGGTACTGGCACAGAACCAAAAATATAGATCAATGTAACAAGATAGAAAGCCCAGAAGTAAAACTAACACCCATGAACACCTTATCTTTGACAGAGAAAGCAAGAATATACAATGGAGAAAAGACAGCCTCTTTATTAAGTGGTGGGAAAACTGGACAGGTACATGTAAAAGAATGAAATTGGAATACTTCCTAACACCATACACAAAAATAAACTCCAAATGAATTAAAGGCCTAAATGTAAGGCAAACACGATAAAACTCTCAGAGGAAAACGTAGGCAGAACACTCTTTGATATAAACCACAGCAAGATTCTTTTTGACTCACCTCCTACAGTAAAGAAAATAAAAACAAAAATAAACAAATGGGACCTAATGAAACTTAAAAGCTTTTTATTTTATAGAGTTTGAAGAAACAATATGTGAATTATGGTCAGTATAACAACAATAAAAGAGGAGGAATCTCAAAGAATAGTATGTCTCATATAGATAGAAACATGAGCCATTCTGCAAACATACACCTGCGGGAGAGACACATATGCATCCTCTTAGCTTTCTGGTAACAGCACAGCAATGTTCCTACCAAATATTATGGCTCTGATTCCATAGTCGATGAGGAACTTACCTTGTAATTTGTCTCCTTTACACACTGGAAAGGGTGAATTGCTCTGTGTATTTGGGTGTTCTGGTCTGCTGTGTGTTATGGATCTCATTGAAAAGGTCTAAATTGGTATTTGGGTTTATACATCAATCTTGTCTGGGTTGAGTAATGTGAACTATCTGGAAGTCTGATAAGATTTATATTAAATCCTGGAACTTAATGATCACACCTAAGATACTGCTACTCTGTGATGTCTGTGGAAAAAACATTAGAGTAAAACTACTTAAGTGTTACATATCATTCAATGATATACAGTGAGTGCTTTATAGTCACATGATACTCCGCTTGGAGGTAGGTGAGATACAAGATATATAAAACAAAACAACCTCATGTGGGTACTCCTGGATAAAGATATTTCTTGATAACCTTTATTCAAGATACTTAAAGCACTTCACAGACATTAATTAAGTTCTGTGACTATTTGATTATACTCAAAATTTTAAATGAAAATCAGTGAGGATATGAATTCATTTGATGTTTAATGGAATGTTTCCTATTAAAAGTTCCTATTGAACTTTTAAGTTCAATATTGAGCATATTAAAAAATTATAAGAGAATCATTACAAAGAATGGTTTTATATAAGAAATAGATATGCTGTTGTCTTTTTTCTAGAAGTCTATATATTCTGATTTCAGTTCTTGTTGAACATCATCTGGGAAAAAGTAGCTAAATACATTTGCTCTTATTTTTTATTTGTCTTTATTATTTTTTATTTTAAAGTTTCATAAGCACCTAGATCTGTTATTTCTGGGCCATTTTTTGTCTCTAGGCAAATGCATGGCAATCCATATAATCATTACACAACTTGGTTTTCTTCCCTCTGAAAGATGATATGAACATTCAGCCTTCTCTAGGCCAGAACACTTGGCAGGGAACTAGTTTAAAATAGTGAATATATTGAAATATGGAATATTGAATGAAATGGGTTTTATGTCTTTAAGAAACATACTGTACTTCTGAGGAGGAATATGGGCTCTCAATAGAAGTCTTTAATGACTGCTTATATTACTAGGTAGGAAAGGCTTACAATTATAAATTACTGATAATCATTCTTCATATGTGTTTAGTGCCTTATAGTTCATAAAGCCTTTGTAGTGATCTGTAAGATGGCTTCAGATTCTATTATTCCATGGATCTGAGACTTATTCAAGACCATACTGCTAGTAAGTATAGGAGATGGAATCCTATTTATTTCCTTTATAGCCCTTATTACAAACTAGAAATACTTGGTATTTGTTTATTTATTTACTTGTTTATTATCTTTCTCCCCTACGACATTAAAGTTTCCAAATACTTTAAGATTCTGGAATTACTTCTTTGCTTAGAAGATTATGCTTCTTATATATTTTAAATTTGCCACACTCTTGTCCAAATAGTATACTGAAATAAAAGAATGAGGCAATGAAATTTCACTGTATGTAAATTAATCTATCCTCTTTCCCCCGCAAATTCTGACATTGCCCATGACCTGACACATAGAAATTTTATCATGATATTCTCTATTCTCACCACATTGTGGTAAAAGTGAATGGCATGTTCCAACTAATTCAGCTGCAATTGCCTTCATTTCCTCAGCTAAGAGGGGTAAATAGAAATGGTTACCATGGAAAGACACAAATACCACTGACTGCTATTTCCTCATTGGCCATGATATCATTTATTACAAGAAACAGCAAGGATCCTTCTAAGAGGTGAGCTTCAGGCATGTACCACATATTCAATCCACAGTGTGTGAAGCCCCTCAGGCTGCCCAGCCATAGCAGAAAGAGGGATTGTAATAACAGGGGACATTTACTGAACCTTTGCCCAGTGCCAGATATTGCACCAAAGCTTTCTATACATTATCTCATTTCATCCACATACCAGGCCTATGAGTTAGATCTTACTATTACTGTAGCTTTACAGAGGAAGAAACTGATACTGAGATGTGTTAAACAATTTTTTCAAGCTCACTCAGCTACTAGGTGGCAGAACTAAGGTCCTAACCCAGATCTTTTTAAGTTTTTAAATCTTTGGTAATTATTTTATGTGATTTTTGTGCTTCAGATAGAAAAGTAACTGAGTACTTACTCAAAGTAGAATGACTTTTCTTATAATTTATGCTGTTTTATGCCTGAATGAGAATGGCATGTTCTTTCCCACCTCTGGAAGAGAGATTCTTCTGGTTCACTGCTCAGGGAGGTGTTCTTAATCCCTGATACTGACACGCATCTTTGAGTGACAGCACCCCCTCCTTTGAACAAAATGATTCTCTTTCTATTGGGAGTCCAGGGCTGGGGTTTGGGGGAAGAAGGGATGAAGGAGGCATGACTTGTAACCCAAGTCTTCCTGATCCGAACACTTCAATGTTCAACCGCCATGGGGCAGTATTCCACTGGCCCTCCTCTCTGCCACAGGATTTCAGTGAAACATGTGTCACGGGTCTCTTGGCCAAATCAGTCCCATCATGCTCACCTGACCTCAGAAGACCCTGGTGTCAGGCAATGAAATGTGTAAGCTGGAGGTCTTGTATTGCATCTTACTTTTCTGCTTTTACTCTGGACATCAGACCAGGGGATCATTTTAACAACAATGACAAAAAACATTATAATAAAATGAAGTGTGGCCCCTGCACTAAGCTAAGGGCCTGGAACACAGTCGGTACTTTTTAGATATTTACTGAACTAAATTACTGCTGAACTAAACTTGCCAACTAATCCAGTTGAGGACCAACAGGGAACCAAGGAGTCCTGTACTAATGTGCCAGTGATTCCACTTATATGTGTCCATCAAAGCACATCTAGGAATCAATCTGATGACCTAGAGTAGGAAGGAGTACAAGATTTGTAGGTAGACATATTGTTGGAGGAAGTCCAAACAATACCTAAATATAAAGCTATATGGTAAATTACAATTTTCTAAATTGTCTTTTTCCTCGCCATCAGGTTTCTCTTCTTCCTCTTTTTACCCTGCAGAATGAACCACATAATTGCTTCAATTTGCCATTTCTCTCTGACAGATCTAGTTATACACATGCACATAATACATACACACTTACATAAACATGAATTGAAGTCAATTTAGATAACAACTGACAAGAAATTAAATATTTAAAGATGTTGTTGATTATGTCGTTGTCACAAATGTCTAGTTAGCATCCTACACTGGAAAAAAAATCCACCATGATGATTTCATCTTGGCAGTCTTCCTTGTCTCCCCCCAAACTACAACTGCTACATATTTACTTAGAACCTTAATTCACAGTTGTTTATTTCCTGTTTTCACAGCAAAGTTGGGGAAAACATACCTTAGTGAATTTCAAATTTCAGAGTTAATAGCATACTACTGGTATGGTAGGTATTCATTTAACTTTAATATAAGAAGGTAGGCATCTGTTGTTCTTTTGACTGATGACACAGTTCATTTTCCCCTGAATAATAGACACATTTGAAAATGCATGAAAGCTCACTTTCTGCTTCATTTCCTGTAAATATCTTTACACTTACTTCAAAGCTGACCTTTCACTTAGATTAAAATCCATGTTACTAAAAACTTGCAGAGAAAGGAACTGAATCAATAAGTTGAACATTAAAATAATCTATCTTGCTTGATTTACTGTACCCTGAACACCTTTGAGGGTTTGTAATTTCTGGGGATACCCTGAGCAGTCCAAGTGAAATGTCTGCCAAAAATAATATCTGATGAGTGCCCTGTTATTTATTTTTTTTCTTCCACTGCTGTTTTTAAAAAGTGCCATCAGGAAGTTTAACTACAATTCTCTTTCAGTGTAGTTAACTTTCCATGAGTTCAGGCAGGTCACAGTACAGATCTCAGATACACAGAAAAGTGTAATTGGAAACTGGGTTAAAAGGAAAGGAAATGTTGTGTATACTCAATATCATAGAAATCAAGTATAAAGGAGAGACCACTGAACTGTAGAGCAGAATCAAGTTAACCGTCTTAACTGGAAACAGAATTCAAATTACTTTGCGCCTGGTTACTGGAGAGGAAGGAGGAGGCTTTAAAAATAGACACCACTGTTTTGGGCCTTTGTTTAAAATAGTAATTCCCAAGACTAAATTTCTCTTTACTGTCTTTAATACGCCTGGATCAAAAGAAGCAAATCTGACTGGTTTAGGAAAATCTTTAGGGAAAACCTAATTCCTTTTGTTTTCTCAGCAAAGACTTTGGATAAGAGTCTAAGTTTACTTTAGCCTGGTGCATTTTGAGAACTGGACGACACATTTACTGGGAGCCAGAAAGAGCTTCCTCACATGATCTAAGCTGTGGAATTCCTTTGTTTCTGGCCTCTCAGAGAGGAGAAGAATAACAAGCATTGTCCACAAACTCACTGACCATCCCGTCTCCAGCCTCACATACTACACAGCGTGTGTGTGTGTGTGTGTGTGTGTGTGTGTGTGTGTGTGTGTGTGTGTGTGTGGAGGAGGTGGGAGGGCAGAGAGAGAGAGTGGATAAAACTCTATGGGTGTTTATGGCCATATTAATCCCATAGCTAATGTGTATTATCGTGAGCAAATTAGAAAACTAGAATTGGGCTAACCCTGAAAATTATTAAATATATTGGCCTTTCATACTTGACTCCTTTATTTTTAAACAACCTTTTTAATGTTCTAATCATATAAAAAAGGCAGTCTCTTTCCATCAAATAAATTTCCTTCCCATACTGTTCCTGACCAGTATTCCTATACCCATCAAGGAATTGTGCTATAATTGTGCTTTGGCCTCTGTGATTCCCATTTTGGACAGCATGATTCAGAAATGGCTATGGTAAATATTATTCACCTTAGGGTTATTAGGGCCAAAAGAAGCCTTAATACATCTAGGCTAATAAAAATATAAGATTCTTCTTTTTATATGACTTAGGATCCTTCTATTGTAATAAAAATGGAAAGTCTGAAAATGGTGCTATGAAGCAAAATGGCATATGAAGCAAAGAAGAAAAATATGCTTTCCTTTATTCCATGTTGATACCCATATTAGTTCTCTCTCTTCCCAAAGCCCCCTCCTCAGTCACCCTCTTCAAGTGCTAATTTCCAGACAGCCACCTGAGTTCCTGTTACTGTCCCTGGACTTGGAGATCTTTGCCTCATTCCCAGCTCTAAAGCTTTGTGGCCAATGGAAGTTATTTATGCTATCTGTAAAAGAAGGAGGAAAAACTACTCTTTATCTTGGGTTCCACAAGGCTACTCAGGAAATTTATGAAAAATCTATTTCAGTGGCTCTTGAGCTCCTAATGGCTGCTAATGGGAGATCTTATTTCAGTCTTCCTGTTTTCCTTACCCCCAAGTGATTGGCCTGTGTGTTGGAGAGGGTGAGAAAGATGGGGGGAGTTGTGAATAAAGTTGCTGGGTGAATGAACCACCAGGGGATGGGTTTGATAATGCACCCTCACTTATGAATGCCTGAGCTGGAAGAACCTGTGAACCACAGCATAAGAAGGGCCCGAGCAGTTTCCTAGTTAGAGACCAGTGGGTTTCTATAACTCCCGTCAAACTTGTGAATCTTGGGAAAACTTTACATTGTTCTAGGCTACTGAGTCCCATCACTACCTTTCTCAAACACTTGGGGAAGAGTCCTGTCCTCTACCATAAAATGCTGATGAGAATGATTTCACAACCCATTCTAAAATTTAAACTGTTTTCTCTTCCCTCTTGCAAGAAGGTGAAAAATAGTTGGTCACACTTTTTTCATACAGTAACTTCCAGCACTTTTGAACGTAGTTACTTAACCATCCTGCAACTTTTGTTACCTAGGGTAAGTCATTTGATGCTTACAGTTCCTTAAAAAGGGAATATGCAAGAACCATGCTCTAATAAAACTTTTTTCCCCATATCTATTCATAATATACCATGGACCAAATTAGTTTTCCTAACACAAATCTGTACACAAATCAGATATATTAGGCTTATCATCCACAATCTGTGATAAAAGACAGTGGCATTGTTGGTGGAAATGCAACCTGGTGCAATCACTCTGGAAAACAGTATGGAGGTTTCTCAAAAAACTAAGAGTAGAACTACCATGTGACTCAACAATTCCACTCCTAGGTGTATAACTGAAAGAAAAAGAATCAAAACACTAATTTGAAAACATACATGCACCCTAATGTTCATAACAGCATTATTTACAATTACCAAGATATGGAAACAACCTAAAGGCCCATCAACAGATGAATGAATGAAGAAAATGTAGCACACATATAGAAAGGAATACTACTCAGCCATCGAAAAGCAGGGAATTTTGCCATTTGCAGGAACATGGATGGATTTGGAAGAAATTATGTTAATTGAAATAAGTCAGACAAGGAAGGATAAATACTGCATGATATCACTTATATGTTGAATCTAGAAAATACAATAAAATAGTGAATAAAAAAAAAGGCTCATGGATATAGATAACAAACAAGTGGTTACCACTGAGGAGAGAGAAGCAGGGAGAGGCAATACAGGGGGAGAGGATTAAGGTACTAAGTATAAAATAAACGACAAGGATATATTGTACAACATGGGAAATATAGCCAATATTTTATAATAAGTATAAATGGAGTAAGGTAGGAAAAAAGTGAAAGTAATAGTCTCACAATCACTATTGTGTCTGATTCTTTGCAACCCCATGGACTGTAGCCCACCAGGCTCCTCTGTCCATGGAATTTTCCAGACAAGAATACTGGAGTGGGTAGCCATTTCCTTCTCCAGGGGATCTTCCCAACCCAGGGATCGAACCTGGGTCTCCTGCATTGCAAGCAGATTCTTTACTGTCTGAGCCACCAGGGTGTATATGTAACCTTTATAAATTGTGACTCACTGTACTGTACATCTAAACTTATACAATAACATAGTATATGAACCATTAAAAAAAAAGACAAAGGTATCAATAATTACTATCCCAGATATTGGCTACATATCAATTCCCTTTTCTCAATCTGTAAGAGCATAGTAAATCTCCAACCACATTAAATTCGTTATCACAAGACTCTTCTGAACCCTAGAGAAAGGTAATTTGACACCTAGAAATCAGACTTCTGGGGCTCTATCTTCCCTTTTTACCTCCTCAAAATTGCTTCAATCAGCTGTGACTGCTGTTTTTCAGAACAATAGTATAGAAGCTCTGTCTCTCAAGACAATACCAGACGATGGCAAAGACTAAAATACAGAGAGTCCCAGACTCAATGATGGCGCAGCCTAATATTTTTCAACTTTACGATGGTGTGAAAGTGACACGTATTCAATAGAGGCCATACCTCACATTCTGACCTTTTCCTGGGTTGGCGATACAGAGTATGTACTCTCTGGTAATGTCACAGCTCCTAGGCAACCACCCATCACGAGGGTAAACAACAGATACCCTTACAATCATTCTGCTTCCCAGGTGGCTCTAGTGGTAAAGAACCCACCTGCCAATGCACTAGTCTAAGAGATGTGGGTTTGATCCTGGAGGATGATGTGGTAACCCACTCCAGTATTCTCGTCTGGGAAATCCCATGGACAGAGGAGCCCAGTGGGCCATGGTCCATAGGGGCACAAAGAGTCGGACATGACTGAAGTGACTTAGCACCTAACCACATAATCATCCTGTTTTTTCATTTTCAGTACAGAATCCAATACACTACATGAGATAGTCAACACTTTATTATAGAATACGCTCTGCGCTAGATGAGTTAGCCCAACTGTAGTCAAATGTAAGTGTTCTGACCATGTTTAAGGTAGGGAGATGGAGAATCTGCCCACAATGCAGGCGACCTGGGTTCAATCCCTGAGTCGGGGATATCCCCTGGAGAAGGGCATGGCAACCCACTCCAGTATTCTTGCCTGCAGAATCCCATGGACAGAGGAGCCTGGCAGGCTACAGTCTAAGGGGTCTTAAAGAGTCAGACATGACTGAGTGACTAACACACACACAGGTTATGATGTTCAAGTAGGTTAGACACACTAAATGCATTTCAACTTAAGATATTTTTGACTTAATTTGGGTTTCATCCTGATAAACCCATCATAAGTCAAGGAAGATCTATAATGCAAAATAGTTAGGCAAAGGCAAACATTAAGGACCTTTGAAATTTCCATCTCTGTTGCCTATTTTCACTCTTTCCACCCACATCTAATCACTGTGATACAATAAAGACATGGGTATGTGGGCAGTAATGACTGCATAATTTTGTCTTTTTGAAAAAAAAGCTATTGAATCAAAGAAGCTGTAGAAAACTAGGAAAACTTATTGAAAATCTTCTGAACAAAAAGTTCCCAAACCTGAGTAAATTGCTGCCGAGGCTTATCACTGATGATGTTTCACTTTCTTTATGTGGTTAATTGCTTCCTTCTTCCATGGATGATTTCATCCCTCTTTATCTCCTCGTTTTGTCACAAATCCCAGGCATTGGCATGGTTCATCTCGGCCTCCATTAGACTTATGGCAAGCACAAAAGCCAGGACTGAGGGAAGAAAATTAAGATTCTACCCTGCTCATGTTAATTCATTTTCACATTTCTTGCCTTGGCCTCATTTTATCATACTGTTGACAAACTATATTTTTCTTGTTAGTTATTCAATCTTCAAAGACTTAACATAAGCCCAGGTAGATGAGGAATAAAGGAAGACAAGAAAACGCCATTATCACCTCTTTTGAGCCACTTAGATTTTTGGGCAGAGAATGAGCAGGCTGAGATGAATCGAAGCCAGTCCCCAGGGCAGAATGGCTAGCAGAAGTTATATAGGACACAGTGGAGTTTGGATTTTCTCTGAATAAAGTCTCAGGAGCTACACCATAAGATTCAGCCTGAAGCAGTGGAGTTAGAGGTAGCTTCTAAAATCCCAACTCTCTCATCCCCCAAAGACTTTTATTTTTAAGAAAAAACATATTTTAAAATTGTTGTCCAGTCATTTAGTCGTGTCCAATTCTTTGCAACCTCGTGGACTGCAGCAGGCCAAGCTTCCCTGTCCTTCACTATCTTCCAGAATTTGCTTAAACTCATGTTCATTGAGTTGATGATGCCATCCAAATACCTCATCCTCTGCCATCCCCTTCTCTTCCTGCCTTCAATCTTTCCCAGCATCAGGGTCTTTTCCAATGAGTCAGCTCATCACATCAGGTGGCCAAAGTATTGGAGCTTCAGCATCAGCATCAGTCCTTTGAGTGAATATGTAGGACTGATTTCCTTAAGGTTGACTGATTTAATCTCCATGCTGTCCAAGAGACTCTCAAGGGTCTTCTCCAGCACCACAGTTTGAAAGTATCTATTTTTTAGTTCTCAGCCTTCTTTACGGTCCAACTCTAAGTTGTATTCTTTTATTTGCATCAGGTCTTAGTTGCGTCAGGTGGGATCTTTCGTATCAGTACGTGGACTCTACTTGTGGCGTGTGGGCTCATAGTTACGGTGCGCGGGCTTAGTTGCTCCACAGCACATGGGATCTTAGTTCCCCAACTAGGGATTGAACCCACATCCCCCGCATTGAGGGGTAGATTCTTAATCACTGGACCACCAGGGAAGTCCCCCAAAGACTTTCACCACTCAAGATATATAAGATATATCCAGAGTCTAGAACTTGGCTGATTTGGTGCTGTGTCCTCCCTTAAGAATCTGGAAGGCCGTCTGGATTGGGGTGAGCCTGTAGGTCAGGGGGTCAGAGACAGCTGACAGTTACATGTGTTCTGTCAAGGGCTGCCCTGGGGCTGTCATTTCAGGGACATTCTAGGATTATTACTGTCCCTGTCCTTCAAATGGCTGTTTGTTGCAAGACTGCCTGGTGTAGCAAATAAAAACATAGGACACCCAATTACATGTGCATTTTATGTAAACATCAGATGTCACTTTTTAGGATATGTCTCATACAACATCCTGCCTGATTTCACCACCCTGTTTACCATTTATATTTTTCTCATTAGCTGTTCAATACTCAAAGGCTTACAACAAGCTCAGGTAGGTGGGGATAAAGGATGACATGACAATACTGTTATCACTTCTGGGGAGGTGTTTACTTTGGGGCCCAAGTGCAGCACTTCTTAAGTATAAGTATATCCCATGAAGTATTTGGGACATACTTTAAAAATGTATTTGCTGTTTACCAGATATTCAGTTTTAACTGAGTGCCCTGTATTTTACCCCATCAGGACCATTGATACCTCTCCGGAAATCCACAGGAGCAAAGTCTGCTGATGCACTGAGAGTTTTACAGAGCAGCAGGATCTGCCATTGTGTAAACCCTCAGAATCAGACATATTTGAGTATATCAAATGGACACAGGGAAGGGACATCCCACTAAGGTCCATTTAGATTAGGAGCCAAAGAGTATCCTGAGGAAAAACTCATTCTCAGAAATAAAAATCAAGGTCCATGAGTTTGAACCACTGTCACAGAGAAAGCGGTGATGCTGAGCCTGGCAGATCTCCAGCTATCAGGCTGCTTTCCTTATCACCTCTTAAGGTCATGCCTAGAATGTCCTAGAAAGAACTGTGGTGGTACAAAGACCCAGGGAGTACAATAAGTGAACAAAACGATGCAGCATCTGAGTCCAGGTCCATGCATCGGCAGAGGGACCATGACCGACACAGACGCTGATGTCAGTGGGTGCCCATGCTCTGGCTGATGTTACCAGTGGGGCCACCATCGTCAGGGCAATCTGTGGGAAAACTAGAGGAGACTGGCGAAGGTGAGGGCACAGTCAAGAAAGCTAGTCTGAGAAGAAACTAGTCAACCTTTATAAAACACCTACTATCGGAGAAAGAAATGGCAACCCACTCCAATATTCTTGCCTGGACAATCCCATGGACAGAGGAGCCTAGCGGGCTGAAGCTCACAGTGTCACAGAGTTGGACACAACTGAAGCAACTTCGCAGGCAAACACCTACTATGCAGCATGTAGTAAGCTAGAGGCAACAAATCCAACACTGAAAAGACACGGTCCCTCACATCACATTGCTCAGAACCCAGTTTAGGAAACCAGCAAACTTGAGATGATCACAGGACGATGTGATTAGAGCTATAGAAGTCTGCATGCTCATGGGAGGGCACCTAACTCCTCTTTGCTTGGCTGAGGTAGGTGTCCTAGAGATACGTTTTCTAACTGAGGTCCCATGGACCAGTCAGAATGAGTCCAGAGGAAGAGACATACTTACTATACACAGCATACATACATACTATACATCTCTTCCTCCGTAAGAGATGCCTCTAGAGAATTTCTGATCTATTAGGGAGATATCGAGGAGGCCAAAGTTCCCACGTGAATGGGTGGGAGAGAGAGGGGAGTCCTGATTTGCGTATGTTATCTTGACCTTATTTTCCTGTTAGGCTACTGTGGCTGCCACTCAACTGCTAATGGCTCTCTGATCCTTATGTTGAATAACTACCAAGAAGTATAAATAACACGGAGCTGGAAGACCCTTACAACCCTTAGGTCCAAGTGCCATCTAATTGTAGATTTTCAGGAGCACCTCACAGGGATGCAGGCATTACAATAAACACTATATTTTACCACATGTGCTACACTTTGAAAGTTCTTTCTCAATAAAGAAAGTATTGCAAATGTCAAGGAATTAACTTATCCCTCTTCCCCACTGTCAGTTCTAGGAAAGGACCCATATACACAAGCGACCCAAGTGCAGTATCGATGAGGTTATGCTGCTCCTCTTGAAGGAGCTCTCTGTCAGGTTCTGTAAAGCTGACTTCTTTTCCTCTGGTCAGAGTAGCCTCAAAATAATAGGTTTCAGAATAAGAAAACAACAATTTTTTTTGTTGTTTAATCTTAATAATAGGGTATTTCAGGTTTGTCTAATGAAAACCAGAAGCCGATGATCTAACGCAATCAAATACTAGCTTTTGTGCAAAAAAGAAATAGTAAAATAATGTAGGACCTTGTCTAAATAAGAGTTATAAATGATGCCAGCTAAATGGGAAAAAATAGCAATAACCTTTTAAAACATTAATTTAGACTTTTATTGGAATACAAAGGATCTCTAGTGTCTGAAAGCAGGCATTGTCTCTCTCTTTTTATTTCAATAGAACTGTGGCTTGAATACAACACAGCAGGGTGTGTGTTTTCTAAAGTTGGGTCATTATCAGGGTGTTCACTGCCGTTTGCCAATAAGCCTTTATTTGGCAAAGTTTAAAACTGCTGACAAATGAGATTCTTCCTGTAGCAGTATAACATGGTACAGCTAAATATGCCTAATTACAAAAGCCCTATAAGGACAGTAGGAAAATGCACACTTTTGAGAAGATTCACAGGGACAGTCCTCAAATAGGAAACAGAAGCACCTCTGAGCCTTTGGGTGCCTGTACCTGCTTCTAATATTATGAATTTTTAAGTTGTCGCGACGTGTGGGATGATTCAAAACAATATCTAATTTTATCCAAAGCTGCAAGGCTCTGGAGACATTTAAAAGACCGTTTTTACTTCGGCACACGTTGGTCCATGGATATCTGTGGGAGTCTGTTGCGTTCCTTCCTGTTCTAATTTGTTCTTGTTCAGAGATGAACACGTTGGAAGACTACTATCCAAACCTCCAAACACTAATTCCTTACACGTACCTTGTGCTTTTTCAGTCTGTATGATTGATGATGGACAAGCTGTTTAGAATTGGGAAGGGGGACCAATGTCCAATCATTCTATCACCATTTGCATCTCCCGGACCCCCTCTGAAAGAACAGAAGCCTCACTTGAACTGGCTTTGCTGGGAAAATGTGTGCTGCAAACCTTGCTCTCTAATTATAGCCGGAGGAACACGAGGTTTGTTTGGAATCAGATGTAGCTTTCCACTACCATAATTACACATTTTATTTCAAAACACCTAACTGCAGTGTCTGAAGATGTTAGCCCAATTGTACTAAAGATGAGGCTGGAGTTCTCGCTGGGGAGGGCTGGAGATTATAAAGGAAGAGGACAGCTTTTGAAATGATGGGCCTTTGTGGGCCTAACAATCTCATGGCAGGAAGGCAGATAGGTAAAGAAATGAGCACTGGGCTTTCCCTTCAGAGCTTGGAGTCCTATTCCAAATTCTGCTGCCTACCTGATTAGGCTTCTTTCTTGACCAGGTAAGGCAATTAACAACTGAAAGCATGTTGCTGGGTGGATGCTGAGTAACATCAGTTAGGGCCTTGAGGGACACAAATCAAACATATAAATACATCTACAGAACTCTCATAATATGGTCAGGAAGAATGCTTATGTAGGAAAACAAACAATCAGTGTTTAACACCAGGGCTAGTTGAAATGTTTCAGTTCAGTTCAGTTCAGTCGCTCAGTCACGTCTGACTCTTTGCAACCCCATGAATCACAGCACACCAGGCCTCCCTGTTCATCACCAACTCCCGGAGTTCACTCAGACTCATGTCCATCAAGTCCGTGATGCCATCCAGCCATCTCATCCTCTGTCATCCCCTTCTCCTCCTGCCCCCAATCCCTCCCAGCATCAGAGTCTTTTCCAATGAGTCAACTCTTCCCATGAGGTGGCCAAAGTACTGGAGTTTCAGCTTCAGCATCATTCCTTCCAAAGAAATCCCACGGCTGATCTCCTTCAGAATGGACTGGTTGGATCTCCTTGCAGTCCAAGGGACTCTCAAGAGTCTTCTCCAACACCACAGTTCAAAAGCATCAATTCTTTGGCGCTCAGCTTTCTTCACAGTCCCAACTCTCACATCCATACATGACTACTGGAAAAACCATAGCCTTGACTAGACGGACCTTTGTTGGCAAAGTAATGTCTCTGCTTTTGAATATGCTATCTAGGTTGGTCATAATTTTTCTTCCAAGGAGTAAGCATCTTTTAATTTCATGGCTGCAGTCACCATCTGTAGTGATTTTGGAGCAACAAAAAATAAAAGTCTGACACTGTTTCCACTGTTTCCCCATCTATTTCCCATGAAGTGATTAGTCATGGGCAAATCTTCCAGAAACTCTAGGAGGAGGGATCTGGGAGAGGAGGGCAGTTGAGATCAGAAAAATACATGATGGTAGGGGATTCTGTTTAACAATATGTGGAAATGTGCAGAATTTCATCAGCTCAGCTCCCCAGATTTAATCACTAAATAATCCCCCAAATATTTGTGTGGCAACCTTCAAGTCGCTGACCTTAGAAGACAGGGAGCCCTGGGCTTGCTATCTGATGAATAGGTCTATTTTTGTTGTGGAATTAGAGGAAGTGGAGTAAACTGAGAATGACAGAAATAGCAACAAATAATAAGAACACTCGCTGTCCTACTTGGGATCATCTGTTAGGCTATCTGATGGGATAGGTTTCATCACTGGAAGTTTTGAAGAAGATGCCAGATGTATATACCAAGTACTACTCTAAGTCCTTACAGACATTTCCTTTTATTCTTTTTCACTAGAGTATAATTGCTTTACAGTGTTGTGTTGGTTTCTGCCATACACAAAGTCAATCAGCTGTATGTGTGTGTATATATATATACCCTTCCCCTCTCGAGCCTCCTTCTTACCACCCCGCATGCCACCCACCTAGGTCATCACAGAGCACCAAGCTAAGCTCCCTGTATTACACAGCAACTTCCCATTAGCTATCTATTCTGCCAATGCAGGAGACATAAGAGGCCTGAGTTCAATCCCTGGGTCAGGAAGCTCCCCTGGATGAGGGCATGGCAACTCACCCCAGTATTATGATCTGAGAATCCCACAGACAGAGCCTGGTGGACTATACGGTTCATAGGGTCGCAAAGAGTTGGACGTGACCAAGGTGACTTAGCACACAAGCACAAGTGTGTACATGCCAACCTTGATCTCCCAATTTGTCCCACCATCCCGTCTCCTACTCACCCCTACCTCCTACCCATTCCACCCTGTCCACACGTCCCTTCTCTATGTCTGCATCCTTTTGTTCTTCTACAAACCCTGTGGAATAAATATTTTCCCTATTTTTGATTCAAGAGGGAAAGAAATGTGATCTAGAGTGAAGTGCAGTGCATTCTTTTAATTCCATTGTTTTCTCAGTGAAGTGAATCTCTGCGATCCATTAATAATATTCAAAAGCATCCCTTACATTTGTATGGCATGTAATGTGAATAGTCTTCCAGGAATTTGTAATGCATTACCTTACTGGATTCTCAAGAACAATTCTATGAGCTGGGCAAAACAGGAACAGTTGCCCTCATTTTAGAGACAGTGACACTGAGGCTCAGAGAGTGACCTGTGTTCCTCAAGGCCAGGACCAGAGGCGGCTTCTGTCAGTACTAACCTCACTTCCTGTTTTCCCTCTGCAGACCTTGAGGGAGACTGAGAACCACCAAACAGCTACCCCCTTATTGTTACTCCTGCACTGATTTGTGGACAATAGTCTCATTAAACACTCATGTTCTCTGGCTGGAGCCCAAGAACCCTCCTATCTTTGAAAAAGATCTCTACAGAAACATTTTTCCCTCTCATTTTTTTCTCCTCCTCATTTAAATGCTAAAATATTTACAGTGATAGGCCAGATAACATCGTGCTGTCTTGTGATTTTTCAGGGAAAAGATGAGAAGCACATGATAAAGCTGGGAACTTTCAACAGCCTAGTGTAGTAGAAGGAAAGCTGGTCCAGATGTTAAAAGAGATGTGGGCGCTGGTCCTGTCTCCTCTGTGAATCAGCTGCATAACCTGTCACTTTAAACCTGCTAGGATTCAGTCTCCTAATCTATAAAAGGGACTGTCCTGATCATGATGCATAAAGGCTTTCAAAAAAGTACGTGTGTGTGCTCAGTCATGTCTGACTCTTTGCCACTCTATGGACTGTAGCCCACCGGGCTCCTCTGCCCATGGAATTTTCCAGACAAGAATACTGGACTGGGTTGCCATTTCCTACCCCAGGGGATCTTCCCCACCCAGGGACCGATCCCTCGTGTCTTGTGTCTCCTGCATTGGTAGGCATATTCTTTACCGCTGAGCCAACTGGGAAGCCCTTAAAAAATGGTACACATATATAAATGTGAAAGATTGCAATCAGAGCAGTTTGCCACACACTAACATGATTACATGCGGGATGATCACATAAAATATGGATGACTTTTCCATCCACTTCCAACACCCCAAGGTGAAGGGAAAGGTTTACCTGTCTCAAGTACTGTGTTAGGGTCCTGTCTTATATAGGAGCACCTTTGGGATATAACTTTAAAGCTCTTGGTAGCAGAAAATTCATGGTTTGAAGAAAGTCAAGTTTCTTATAGGAAATTCTATCTCTTGGAACCCTAAGATTATGGGATCCAGTAGGTTTTGATGAGAAAAAATGGGAAACTACTATGCTCCAAATCAGTATGGCTATATATGCTTACTACTGTGACTTGTAGTTAAAATTACTAGGAAGAATTGGGTATAATATTGCTATCAGTGGGCTTCCCAGGTGGTGCTAGCGGTAAAGAATCTGACTGCCAATGCTGGAGAGGCAAGAGATGTGGGTTCAATCTCTGGGTGGGGAAGATACCCTGGAGTAGGAAACGGCAACCCAATCCAGTATTCTTGCCTGGAAAATTCCATGGACAGAGGAGCCCAGTGGGCTACAGTCCATGAGGTCACAAAGATTCAGACATGACTGAGCAAGTAAACATACACACACTTGTATGGCTTAGGACGCAAGTTAGGTCCTCACATGACTGTGCCATGGAGGCATAAATGTTTATGGCAAAACTTATTTTGACACTCCCCGTACTTGCTTTAAAAAAAATTTTTATCCTAGAATTTATAAAAGCCTCAGAAAATGGTTCAAAGATGCATTAACACCCTTCCTTAGTCAGAAATGTGAAACCCTGTATCACTAATTTCTTTCCTTCTAAATCACAGATCCAACTTATTGCTTCTACAGTTCAAGTCAGAATTTTCTGGATTCAACTCTTCCAAGAGTAAAGGCTGTGCATTGTAAGCGAAAAAGTTTGTTTACCTTTTGCGCATAATTGAAGAAACAAAGCCAATTAATTTAGCTAAAACTTTCCTTTTTTCTTTCTCTCCTGTGATTCCTGGCTGGGATGAGATCTGCACCAAAGAAAACTGAGTGACTGAGTTACCAGGAAGAGAAAATAAACTCGGAGACAATGGAGGCTTTTTGCCCTCCAGTATGATTTCCACATCTATTACAGACACGTTTTGGGGATATTGTTAGGAGGAAAACATGCGTTTAGGGTATTTCTATTTCATCTCTTGAAGGAGGGGGCACTGTTTTTGTGATGGGACATAGAAAAGAAAGGTCTGATGCATGCTAGTCACAGCACCTGCCACTCTGACAGAACAGCGAGGGGCTTTAAGCACAATGAAAACAAGGAATGAAACGCCGGGTGTTTATCTCTAGCATTGCAGATAGAAATATATCTCCGCCCAACATGAAACATCGCCTTTAACAAGACTGCCCTGCATTCATCTCTCCTGCATACACTTGATGAGCACACCTCATCCGTCACGTCGAGACATGTTAAAAGAAACCGTCTTCCCCTGTTCCTTTCTACTTTGAATAAGTAATTATGAAAAACAAATCATGGCCATGTCTCTTTCTTTCTTCAGTTTTATTGGGTTTTGTCTGCCTGTCTCCCGTGGACATAAAGAATTGTTCTGTTCATTCAGATCCGATGATTTTCTTTGGGGGGTTGTTTCAGATATAACAGAGGGTCTGATTTTGTCAGGAATGTAGCTCTGGAAGTCTCTAAGAGCAACTATGCATATGAATTTGAGGGCAAAATGTCACCCTCTAAGTGAACTGAATGGAGAAAACACAATAGAAGTCTGTTAAAATGCTGCTTTGGGCAACGAGAATAAAAAAGCCTCATGCGATCATTCTTTCTGAAGGCCTTGGAGGTGCCGACACCAATGACGATTAGAAGGGCGCCCACCAGTCCGCATTTGGGTATTTCTTCTGTGGACTGTACTGCTCTGGATAAAATCTGGGGAGTTCTTTCTTGGAGGAAATGGCCTTCTAGCCTGAAGTCTTATTCTGAAATGTATTCAAGCCTACCTGATAAAAAGCAGAACGTCGTAATATGTGTTTGTGTGATCAGATTATCTCATCAAGCAGTTTGGAAAGTGAAGGGCAGAGGAGTTGGGACCAAGCTTCAAGTTCACCTACATTTTGATGGATGAGATTCTACTTAGACAGGAGGTAGAGGGGATTCCCAGGTGGCACTAATGGTAAAGAACCAACTTGCCAATGCAGGAGATATAAGAGATGCAGGTTTGATTCCTGGGTTGGAAAGATCCCCTAGAGAACTGGCAACCCACTCCAGTATTCTTGCCTGGAGAATCCCATGGACAGAGGAGCCTGGCAGGCTGCAGTCCATAGGGTCACAAAGAGTCGGACACGACTGAACTGACTTAGCACGCACACATGCAGGAAGGTAGAGAGGCATGAAACGGGCCTGTATAACCCGAATGTGAAGTTGGTTTTTAGATCTTGACCTTATCTAAGCCTGCAGGATCTCTCTCTTGCTGGCTCCTGAAGCCCTTCAGGACTAACAAATCGCCCTTATGCAGTGACCTGTGTCCCATTCGTGTCCCTCACATTGGATGTCACAGAAGAAAGGGCTTCAAAAGTAAGGCCTAAAGTTGCTGTCTTCCATTTACCTCCATCTGTCCGTTTGCTCTCTCATTCTCTGTGACTCTTTTCCTCTGCTGGCTGTCTCTCTCCCTTTGTCTCTCTTTGTCACCGTCTTAATCTCATCCCCTTCTGTACTCTGTATGTCACCTCCATGCATACGACTCCTAAGCCATTGTACTCAGATCTCAATGTCTTTCTATGTTGCACACTGAAATGTCTATTTGCTGGACATCTTCACCTGGATCTTCTGCATTTCAAAATTACCACGTACCAAACTAGATTCGATTCAACATGTAAACAACTTCCTTTCTTGCCAGACATGACAAAAACAAACGCCACTGCCACCAGGTGAGTAAAACTCTGCTCTTCCTCATGCCTCATCCATTCATTCATCAAATATTGACGAGTCTCTACCTCGTTAGGACACTGAGGTCACAAAACTGAAAAAGATAAAACCTATACTCCAGAAGCATGGGGTCAATGACAGGTATGTCATCTGACTACACCATGCTTTGATCTGAGACCTCCCAAGATGTCATGAGAGCACATGGGCGGGAGACCGAACCTGGCCTGGGGGAAGCGGTAGGTGAGGGTACCAGGAAGGCATCCAGGAAGAGATAACACCTGACCTGAGTTGCATGGGTTCTATAGGAGTTATTCTGACGAGGGCCTTGAGAGATACATTTCCTAGCATTTCTTTCAGAATCAGGCATGTGACACAAGTCCAGACAGACAGACAGGCAAGTCCAGAGAACTGCGAGTGGTTCTGGGTGACTAGAGCACAGTCTGAGGGGAGGGGTATGCTCACGGCACCCGTGCCCACAGTCTGGGGGTCTTAGGGTCACCTGTGACAGTGACTCTCCTTCCTCATGGTTTGTAAAGCAGCTGTCAAGCTCACACATTTCACTTCCACTAGATGGTCCTCCACTCTAGTTCAGATCTGCTTTATCTCTTGCTGGGCCAGTGTTCCAAGCCCTGTTTTCCCAGTCTCCAGCCTTCTTCCACTTCAGTGTTTCTGATCTCCCATTACCGCATATTTTTAAAGCCTTCTTACTAAGAGCGTGCTTTGTAGTCCAGTAGCAAGGACATGACCTGGGAGTTTCTTAGAAATGCACACTCTCAAGTCCCTGCATGAACCCGAATCTGCATCTTAACAAATCCCTTGGTGATGTGAACGCACAGTGAAGTCTGAAAAGCGCTGCTCAGAAGCACAACTTTACTGATATTCCATCACTGCTGAAAAACAAAATCTTCACTGGCTCCCTCATACCTAATGAATGTAGTTCAAAACCCCCCATATAATTTCTGCTTCTTTCCAGCTCCCCGGGACACATCCCTGTTTTGGAGCATGCTCCAGCCATCTCTCTTCACCCTCTTGCCTTTGCTCCTGTTCTCTTCACTTGGAGCCCTCTTTCACTTATCAAATCCTTTTGATCCATGGGGTTGAGGTGTCTCTTCTTAGATCCTTCCCAGGTGTCTCTCTCTCATCTCTGAATGTCCAAAGCACATAGGCTATTTCTTTTTAGTCTGTCCTATCTTGCAGTAGAGTTATCAGTGACATTTCCTAGTTGTCATTTATAAATTCCTGAAAAGCAGAGACCACAGCTTCCCCATATAACTGCCTCTCATGATTTTAGCTAATAGGTGCTCTATACATATTTCTGGGCTTCCCAGGTAGCCTGGGAAGAACCTGCATGCTAATGCAGGAGACAAAAGAGAAGCAGGTTCGATCCCTGGGTCAGGAAGATCCCTTAGAGGAGGGCATGCAATCCATTCCAGTAGTCTTGCCTGGAGAATCCCATAGACAGAGGAGCCTGGTGGGCTACAGTCCATGAGGTTGCAAAGAGTCAGACATGACTGAAGTGAAAGAAATGTTTGTACTCAAAGGGTGAAAAAGAGTAAACATGTATTTCCATCCATAGCAAAGAAACCCGTTCAGCACTTACTACATAACATTTGGGAAATGACCTCCATTGACTTGAAATTGCCCATCTGAGAAAGAACTTATCCCCAAATACTACAGCTATTAAAAAAGAAGGTGGAGAAACTGACCAGCTATTTGATGTTCTGTCCAAACGTCTACATTTCAAATTTTGTGCCTCCAATTTGCTTTAAATATCATAGGGTACATGGCTGGCAAGAATTCTAGGTTTCTAGAACATCTTCTACTCTGTCCCCACTAAAGAGAGGAAAAGTAGAAACTAGCCGTAAGCCCTTTGATCTTCTTTAATGTATCATGTACAGTTTGTAACTATGTTTCAGTCTCCTGACACATGAACACATTTACCACAAATATTCCTTTGAGTCAATTTATATAAAGCAAGGAAGAATCATGGTGGGTGCAGCAGAAACGTGCCATGTTTTCAGGTTAGGAAATACCATGTTCACAGAATGTTGATTTGGACAAAGAAGGAGAGAAGTTTTCCTGGGAGAATACCAATGGAGTTGAACAATGCAGCCCAAACATGTTGGGGCATTCCAGGTGACCAGCTCTCAATGACAAGCCCTCAAGACAAGCAGCTTGCCTGTCTGCCAGAATCTTGCAGGGAAGCAAGGGAAATGCTCAATCTCTCTCTCTCCAAAGGTGGATGGACCAAGGAGGGCAGTTATATTAACTGATTCTAATTATCACATTCCCACAGCCAGAATGCAGAGTAGCTCTCCCCACTGATTCTCCCAGCAGGAGCCAGCCAGAAGAAAAATTGGGAGGAAGCTTTGGAAATCATCTTCCTTTTTCATACTGAAGTTCGGAGGTGGCCAAGCTGTGAAATTGAGGGCCCATCTGAATTTTCCGCTTCCATTTTTAGGTGGCTGGGTTTGTTTGCTTGCTTTTTTGTTTTGCTTGAGGTCCCAATGAGCTCAGATCCATGAGGCATCCCTGTGACCCAAATGCTACTTGCTCCTAGGCTTGGACCCTTCCCTTCCCCATCAGAACACAGTAGTGGGAGTTGATAGGTGGTCCATGGCATCTCCACTGAGAAAGCAGTGTCTGGAGTGAACCAGCCTGGGTTCATCTTGACTCTGCTTCTTACTGTTATCATCCTGACAAGTAATTGCAACCATTCTGCTTGTTGGACCTTTCATATCCTGATCATTACTAATTTATTAGCACTATTTTTGATTTTTAAAAATATAATATTAAAATATTATTAACCTTGATTACTGAGTTTGGGGCACCTCTTAAATTTCTCTCCCTAGGAGGAGATTGCCTCCTTTGCCTTACCCTAGCCCTGGCTTTGGGTCTCAGTCTTCTCATCTACAAAATCAAGTGAAACTTAGTGACCATTTCACTGGATTGATGCAAGGAATAATGGAGATAATACACTTACAGTGTTTGGAACATCACCTTGCAAATGATGGGAACGCTAACCATCATTTCTTTGACGCTGCAAATCTGTTCTTCCCACACTAAAGGAAGCACATTGCAATGATGCTTCTTGAACTTTAGCAGCCTGAGAATCACCTATAGGGCTTATTATAACAAATTCCTAGATGCTGTTCACAACATTCTGATTATTAGGAGCAGAGTCGGGGATCAGGAAGAATCTGCATTTCTAACAAGCTCCTAGGTGCTGCTGTTGCTCTAGACATCAAATTTTGAGTTTGAACAACGTGGAGGTTAGAGGTACTAACCCTATGTTTAGTCGAAAATTTGAGTTTAACTTATAGTCAGCCCTTCACATACTCGGATCCTCCATACACATGGTTCTTTTATATCCCTGGCTTCCCTGGTGGCTCAGATGGTAAGGAGTCTGCCTGCAATGCTGGATACCCAGGTTCGATCCCTGGGTCAGGAAAATCCCCTAGAGATGGAAATGGCAACCCACTCCAGTATTCTTGCCTGCAAAATCCCCATGGATGGAGCCTGGCAGCATACAGGCCATGGGGTCGCAAAGAGTTGGACAAGACTGAGCAATTAACAGTTTTATATCCCTGCATCCATGCATACAACCAACCTTGGGTCGTGTAACACCGTAGTGTTTATTTATTGAAAATAAAAATGTGTAGAAGTTGACCTGTGAAATTCAAATCCATGTTATTCAAAGGTCAACTGTACTTCACTGCAGGCAATGTAACTGGATAAATCTTGGACTGATCCTTCACCAGCAACATGTTTGCAATTAATCACCAGCGCATACACTAACTCTCAGCTGGGCTGCTGCACAAACATCCTCTGTACAGGTTCATGTTGATAAACAGAATCGGCTGCCAACAGCCTCTGCAGCTTTTATCTACATATTATAGCTTTTGCTTTCCTTTAGAACTTCTAGAGCTGCCTCTTATCAGTGCTTATCCTAACTTTGTAAATGAACACTTAGGAAAACATCTCAGAAGTTTCTGAGACCACCCAACAACAAAGTCTTTTCAGTATGGGTTGTAAACGAGATTCAGTATCCTGGTTCAGTGCCATTCAACCAACTCTTACCAGTACCTGCTGGGTGCCGGGCACTACAGACAGAAAGATGAAGGGACTCATTCTAATGGGATATCATTCTAATGAAGGGCAGGGCAGAGAGGCACGTGAACAGTAGTCATAATTCAGGACATGTGACAAGACAGCCATATGCAGGGAGGGCTGCAGGGAGCAGAGAGGGCACTTTAACCTAGTCTACATGCTCCAGGTAAGACATCCTGGAGGAGGTGTCAGGTGAAGTGACTTCAATTTCTGCGTCATGAAGCCCCACAATTTGTAACACAGGTCTCCAGGCCCTCAATTTACTCTGCCAGGGGCATGCGGATCCTAATGCTTTGCTTTCTCTTGGGTACAGCCATGCAGAGAATGCTTCTCTGCTGCTCCAGAAGGTAAATCTCACCCATTAGGCTTTCCTGGTGCCCAAGCCTTGAGAAAGATGTCTGCCTAAACTTGGAGTCACGTTGGTGGATTAAGTCTCCCACTGTAGTGCTTTTTTCTTTTTAATTAAAAATGGTGATATTTTCTACCGTATCACAACTTAATATTCTGTAGTCACCTATACGGGAAAAGAATCTGAAAAAAAAAATGGGTATATGTATACATGTAACCGAATCACTTTGCTGTACACCTGAAACTAACACAACATTGTAGATCAACTATGAAAATGAGAGCGTTAGTTGCTCAGTTGTGTTTGACACTTTTGTGACCCCATGTACTGTAGCCCATCAGGCTCCTCTGTCCATGGAATTCTCCAGGCAAAAGAATACTGGAGTGGATAGCCATTCCCTTCTCCAGGGAGCAAACCCGAGTCTCTTGCGTTGCTGGCAGTTTCTTTACTGCCTAAGCCACCTATACTCCAATATAAAATAAAGACATTAGAAGAATAGTGATGCTTCTCAACTTGTTTGGGACTCAGTGGGACAGAGGGATGCTGTAGCTTGGGCTCCCTCAGAAACTCCAGCAGAGATTAGTAGCTGAATTGAGTCAGAAAGGCTGATCAGGGGACTTCCCTGGTGGTCCAGTGGTTAAGAATCCGCCCTCCAAAGCAGGGCATGTGGGCTCGATCCCTGGTCAGGGAACTAAGATCTCACATGCCGTGGGGGCAACTAAGCCCGTGCACTGAAACAAAGAACCCGCCAGCCAGCACAGCCAAAAATAAAAATAGATAAACTAATTAAATAAATATTAAAAGAAGAAGAAGAGGAAGGAAAGGTGAAGGAAGAAAGGTCCTGGGAATGCTGGCAGGGCTCAGAACGGTCTGAGTTCCATCTGCCTTCTTGCTGGTTATGGTTCTTCAAAAGGCCCTTTAGGGCAGGGTCAGACTGTCTATTAGGAGACCTCCTGCATTTCTCCCAGTCTCATTTGCCTCCAAACCATACCACGCACTGGACAAGGCTGTAACAATTCACGAAGAAAACCTAGGAGGAAAATCTTGTGCTTACCAGAATGGCCTGGTCCCATATTCAGTCATTACCTCCGCATCACTTAGAACAGGGCTTTGTGCTCTAAGAATGCCTGGGAGGCAACGTCACTTCTTTAGAGAAAGGGCGACAGAAGGAACCTTCCCCGCCCTGCCCCCTCCTGCTTTCGAGAAAGCAGAGATCAGTGAGCTAACTCATGATCTAAACATATCCAGCCCACACGGCCCGGGCAAAATAATTGCAGCCCGAACAATGGCTCCTGGCTGATGTAGGTCTGAGACGTAAGGGCGGTGTGGCCTCTTTGGATTGAGTACTATCAAGTATTACAAGAGGAAACATAAAAGAAAACACAGCACATAAACAAGCTCCCTGGATCACTGACATAACGAGCTCTTTCACTTTGCTTGGTAAACCCCACAGAGCACAAGGGTTCTGCTGACCACCCCCCGCCGCTTCCTATTTCCAGCTCATCGAAGAACTGGCCTTCCGCCTGCCTGCAGACAGGAAGTGCTCCCGGTTTGCTGACACGCTTCGCCTCCGTCACCCAGGGCCTCCATCTGTCCACATGGTCAGATCTCTTCCCTGACCAGGTAGAGGAGCCCCTTTTCTTCTGAGTCCTTCTGCTCGCATCTCTCCCTCAACCCCCCGCGTGGCCTGAAGATGGCTCACACTGGCCCCGGGCCCAGACAGCCTCCTCCCCCCTCCACCCACCCCACAACAAAGGTTTGTTAAATTAGTCACTTGGACTTTCCAGAGTGAAGCTGAAGGTCACTTGCTGTAACTGTCACCCGGCGAGGAGGCCTCTCTGGGGGACGTTTCGGAGCCACCGTCTCCTTGAGTGGGCCGCTTGCTTTCGCCGCCATGTTGCTGCCCCCAGACAGCGCATGCGCGCAACGGCCCTGCGAGCAGGCAAGCGCGCCCGCCCTCCCGACACCCAGCGCTCCCAGTGGCGGCTCAGGCTCCCATCCCTGACCCGCCAAAACAGTTGCCTAAGCAGCTTTTTGTGCTTCATTTTTTCCAACTTGAAAAACAAGGTTTCTTAACTTCAGCACAGGGTGACCTGAGGACATTTTAACCAGTTTCTGAAAACCATCTAAAGAGTTTGACCAGAGGAGGTAAAGAATGGTCCCTGTTCATCCAGAAGCACTGAGATTAAATAACTACAACAACAGCTCTTCCTGCTTTGTTGGGGCTGAAAAACAAATTACCGCTGAAAGCAAACCGGGGTCCCTTTATATAATGTTTCATCTCCAAGTTAGAACTTCAGTATTATGAGGCAATATAAACAAAACACAACGGAATCCTAAACTCAGTGTTCTCTTGGCCCCATGGCTCACTTGCACTGGTGGGTGGACTCTGTAATTATACTGGTTGAGAAGTCCCCAGCCACGTCTCAGTCGGGCGGGCAGAGCAGACTCTGCACTGTATTAGCAACAGCAGTCATTGGAGAGAGCCATTCCAATGGCTTCCCTGGCAGCATCGTTACGATGTGGCAGAGGAAGAAAGTGCCAGAAAGCCAGACACTACAAGAAGAGACTGATAAACAGTCTGTGCTTTGTATGTCTCTCAAAGCTGGCATTTGGAGAATGCAGTGAAGTTTCTAAACTCCAGAAGCAAAGATGTATGTAGGAATGGATTGGATCTAGACTACACAAGCTTCATTTCTGACAGGGAGTGGTTGCTGGTTGAGAGAGGGGCTGTCCCACTTGATATTTCAATGTCCAAAGTGAAGGACTTTCCCTAAAACATCTTGACACAAACATCATGAAGCTTTGTCCATGAAATCACAGAAAATACAGAAAACATTGTTTATCCATCTGTGTCTAGAGTAGGAAATGGCAACCCACACCAGTATTCTTGCTGGTAAAATCCCATGGACAGAGGAGCCTGGCAAACTACAGTCTGTAGAGCTGCAAAGAGTTGGACACAACTGAGTGACTGAGTGCACACATATATCTAACCACTAGTGGTCTTTAGAACAATGGCAGGTACTACAGTAGGAAAGTAATTTTAATCATGAACCTGGGGACTTTGGCAGATTCTCATCAGCCTTCTGTTGAACTAAATGCTAGCTCTTCTACCACCACTGGTTGTTCAACTAACAAGAATGACATGCAGGAGGCATGAAAATCATCTTTTAAGTTATCTCTTGCTATATAAAATTTGACTCTTGCAAGTAGCCAAGGAAATGGCAACCCACTCCAGTATTCTTGCCTGGAAAATCCCATGATGGAGAAGCCTGGCAGGCTACAGTCCACGGGGTTGCAAAGAGTCGAACACAACTGAGCGACTTCACTTTCTAAGTAACCCAATAATTTTACTTATTTATACTTATGATCTTTCATTAATATATCTACTTAATATAGATAAGTAGATATAAAGCTCACATATGTGGTTCACAAACATTTCAAAGAATCCAAATAAAAAAAATTCTTAAAGTCTATGTATTTGCTGTTTATATCACCTCTGTGGGTAATAACTTCTGTAACCTTACTGCCTGATCATTTAAGATTGCATTTTGTTTTTTCTTTCCTTTCATTTTTAACCCCTTAAAGTACCTATTTCAGACTTCAAGAGGAGGTCCCTGATTCTTATATTCCATTCTGTTTTAATTCAGTTCAAGGAGAATTATCTATTGTGTTTCCAGGACTGTGGTTTTAGTATTCAAACAAAGTATAAATCATATTTCCTGTTCTCAAGGTATTTCAAGTCCTGTAGGGAAGGCAAGGCTAAACACAAAACATGTTTTTCTGAGAGGGTACGATTACTGCTAAAATGAATTATATGGATAAGAGGTGCTACAGGGTCGCATAGACTCCAAGGTTTGGTGAACACTTATAGTTTATTTACAAAAGAAAAGAGTCTCAGTTCTCATAGTCGGTTGACATGTGTTGGTTTCCCTAACATGGTGGACCACCCAGTTGTCCCCTGGCTTTGTTTTGTCGGTCCTGGGGTGACCAGACCCACACATGGAGACAGGCTCTGAAAGCAAGATGCTGCCCAGGTTGACCATCTGTCTAGGTTTTCCTGTGTGACACGGGAGATGTCCGGAGTGATCGAGAACGCTCTCAAAGGTCAGCACATAATGAGCTGCTTGGGAGAGTGTCCAAAGCTGGCAGGAATCTCCACTCCTCAAACCTCTGCAAAGTCTGACAATAGGTCAACAAGAGTAGTCTTGAAATCGTAAAATTGGCAAGTCCTAATTTATGTATGAAGCCTAGTTTTTAATTTCACAGAGGAGCTGTCACGAGGTTCAGGCTAGAATGATCAGGAGTGAGACGACCCTGCAGGGAATGAGCCAAGGGCATTGCTTTTCCATGATCTTCCAGCTCTTGTTAAAATTCTCATTTAGAACACATATCATTCAAATGCCCAGGTAGATGGAATTTGTTAAGAGGATGTGGGTAAGCCTTTTTCTCAGCCTTACCTTTTGGGAAAGGAAATAAGATTTGCTGTGTTAGCAGAATAAAGCCTTCTTTGGGGGAAAAAGTCAAAAGTAGAGGAAAAATGTGAAAATTCCCAAAGTTGCGCCTTTGTGCCTTCCTAATTAACACAAGAGAACAGCTCTCCTTCTGTTTCCTGTTGACTAGTGGGCAAAAGGAGGCTGCTCTTCCTTATGATCCACAGATGTGAAAAATATTGATTTGTAAGAATCCCTGAGGCCCTAATGAAATTAATATGATTTTCATAAATACAAATTGTATCAGAACAGTTGTCATAGAAACTTGAGTGGGAAGAACAGAAAAGGCAGGAAAAAGTGGAGAAATTTGTGATCAGTTCTGGTTCAGAGTGTTAAGGTCCCTTGAATCTTACTGCAAAGCAGTGATCTTTCTAAATGTAAACTTCATTAAAAGGTTTGCCATCCACACTTCATCCACCTGCTGAAGTCCCTGTAGCAAGAAGTTCAATGCTTTTAAGTCAGCAGCCCTGGATTACCTACCCAGAATAATTTGCTGTCAGTCCCTTACCCCATCTCCTAGCAAGCCAAATTCAATTACCAGCCAAATTCCTAATCCAGTGTTTCTCAAACTTCAGTTAACAAAACAGATTGCTGGTCCCCACCCCTGGGGTGGTGCCTGAGAATTTGCATAGCTAATATATTCCCAGGTGATGATGGCCTGACACTGCTGGTCCAGGGACCACGTTTGAAAGAGCCACAGATCCTTGCCTCTACTCAGTATGCCCATTCCACTTTACGTAAAATAATACCACATTCTGAACTTGTTATAGTTAGCTGGCATGCCCTGCACTGCAGTGTTTATGGTCTTGAATTAGGAAACAGGATATGTTCCAACAAACTTTGTTACTCTCTTGCCTACTCCAAGGCTTTTTTACTATAGAAAGAGATCAATAAGAGCTTGTTGTTAGATCAGGGGTGAACCAGGCAGAATTGACTTATCTTCAGAGCCTACAAAATCCCTGAGATGCTTATGATTACAGAATGCACAGAGCTACTTACATCAGGAGAGGAGCCCCCGGCTTCTCCTGCTTCCATGGACCCTTCAGGAGGCCATGTACCTCTTCTTTCCCTTTACAAGTATTCCTGTCATTTGAGCTTGGTCAGAAAGCCCTGTACTTTTAGTTTAATTTTAATTTTATATTGGAGTGCCTTGATTTGCAATGTGGTTAGTTTCAGGTGTACAGCAAAGTGGTTCAGTTATACATATGTGTATATAGTTGCCAGGTTGTGTCCGACTCTTTTGCAACCCCTTGGACTGTAGCCCACCAGGCTCCTCTGTCCATGGGATCTCCCAGGCAAGAGTACTGGGGTGGGTTGCCATTTCCTTCTCCAATACATATACATGCACCCATTCTTTTTCAGGTTCTTTTCTTATATAGGTCATTACAAAATACTGAGTAGAGTTCCCTGTGTTATACAGTAGATCACTGTTGGTTATTTTATATATAGTGGTGTGTATATGTCAATCCAAAACTCTTAATTTATCCTTCCCTCCCTCCCCCACTTTTCCCTTTTGGTAACCATAAATTTGTTTTCTATGTCTGAGTCTGCTTTGTAAATAACTTAGTTTGTACCATCTTTGTTAGATTCCATGTATAAGTGATGTCATATGATATTTGTCTTTTCTCTCTCTTACTTCACTTGGTATGATAATCTCTAGGTCGATCCAAATGGACTTATTTTATTCTATTTTATAATAGGAAATCTCTGGTTTTGAACCCAACTGTAATACTTATAAACCCCATGGACTTTGGTAAGTTGACTGACTTAAGCTTCAATTTGCCCATTTCTAAGATGAAGTCTAATGATCCCTAATTTACAAATTTTCTTAAGGATTAAACAGAATGATGCATAGAATCTGTGTAGCTCTGTGCCTGCAACAGTAGGGACTCGCTTATACAGCCTCTGTTATTTATCACAAACACAAATTTGGGGGACACTGCAGTTTGCTCTGCACCCTCTAGGGGTGACCCTTGGTGCCCACTTGCCTATAAATTACTCTACAAGGCTTGACAAACGGCTGCAGGATAACCTGCGAGTCACTGCACCTTTCTGTGAGTATCAGTGACCCCAATTTCGGCTGGGGGGATAAATCTTCTTCCATTTTAATAAAATTTCTCAAGTGTCAGTGGAAAGTAGAAATGTCACTGCAAGAAGCCTCTAGAAACTACAGAGCTGAGAGTGGAGAGCATCCCTGAGGACAAGTGTCTGAGAAGATGCCTGTGTCCTGTGCTGGGGAACATTTAGAAGCTGAAACAGTACGAATGTGGTGGGGAAAGGAAGGGAATTCAATCTCCTTGGCCTCCCCCACACAAATCAATCACCAAGAAAATAGGCATTTGAGGAAAAAGTTCCTTTAGAATGTATTTCTATTTGTATTTCTATTACCTCATCTCATAAATCTCATTCCTTCCTAGTATGATTCCCTGAGCAGAACAGCCTGGATCTCTTACAGTCTCTTAAAGGGCTCATTTTTGGACTCTGTAAGACAGACAAAGGAGTCTTGGAATCCATCAGATGGAACGGGGGCAGGTTAGAGGACCCATGAAGGGTCACGTCAGGCTGAGAAGGGATGATGGGACACTGACCTTCCAAGTAGCATCAAGTTTCTGGAATTTTCTACTCTGCTGCTGAAGGAAAAATTCAGAGCAATACAAACATAATTAGAAGATCTCCACTGTAACTTTTTAAGACTGTATTGTTTCACGTTCGGCATCTATATATCCTGAATTTTAGTCAACAGGCACAGTGTCATATTTTATTCCTCTGTTTGAATGGCATCGTTGTGTCCAGAAACTTCCCATAGTTTAGCTCCCAAATTATATCACCCAGCTTGCCTCGTCTCCCACATGATGAAAACTGGGGTAATTTTTGGTTTGGGAAATATAACCATTGCAATATACACCTTTCATTTTGCGAATGAGGAAAGTTGTATCTTACTACAGGTTGGTGTCAGCACCAGGGGACTGAAATACAGTTTTTCTGACACTCAATGCATTACTCCCTTCTAATACACTATGCAGCCATCATATTCATTTTAAGCTTTCAAAAGGCTTTTCTTTAATTAAAGAAGCACTTTTAATCCTGACAATATACATGTTAATCCTGACAATATACATGTATATATATAATTTAACTTTATTAACTTTACATATATATATGTATAACATCATTGGAGGAATTCTCTTTACTTTATCAATCTTAATTTTTATTTTATTTTACTTTATTTTTGTGTGTATGATCAGCATATCCATGCAGAATCAGGCCAGAACTGTTTTTGCATCCATGAGAGGCTGATCGAATCAAGTGTTGGCATCTCTATTCGGCTTAAAACAAAGCATTTCATATGGCTAATAACATACTCAGAAGCCTTCTCCTCCAGGTCTAGCACCTTCTATGTTCCAAGGACAATACTAGGTATTACATGTTGGAAATTAATAAAAAAGATAGACTCTACCCTTTACAATTGAGCTTAAGCGACCCGAGGAAGGGTGTCTAGGAAGGGCTCTTAGGCTGTCTTGGATACAAAAAAACCCTCAAGGTCTGGTGCAGTTTAATTAAATGACCATCCTTCCCAATTAGCCATGAAAAACACTGCTTGTATAACTATGTCATTATCACTTCCTGCCTGGATTAGTGTAATCCATGATATGCAAGCCTTCTGTGCTCCAGCATTTCCTCTGGGGATTTGCAACTTTTGCAAAACCCCAGCTTTAGAATGCTGGCTAGAGCCAAAGCTTCATTACTCACATTACTCCTGTGCCAAGCGAGCTTCTCGTGCTTCCTTGATGGTGGAGTGCACACTGTGAACGCTCTGCAGTTAGAAGGAGAAGCAGAGAGAGCTCCCCCAAACCTGGGGCTGTCTCAGCAGTTTAAGCACACACTTCCCGCACCCCAAGCAAAAGCTGGCAAGTGCCAGCCCCAGACGACATATGTGTTCATCTCCTGTTGCCTGTCAAGGAAAAGTTGGATCCCGTAGAAATGTTTCAGATCCTCAAAGGGATCGACAGGGTTCTTTCTTCCAACTCTACAATTTTGTTTTTCTAGAATAGTTACTTCCTGAGGGACTTCCTCAGATAGGACAATTGTCTTTATCCTCATAATATCTTTTTTTTTTTTCAGTCAAAAACTCACATTTTTTTCAGAAATGAAAGAATACTACAGATCAATTAGAAATATTTCAAATCAGGAAACTGTTGCTGAGAAAAAAAGAGAGAGAACATACTCAAACAAGGTCACAGCGAGGATTAGAATCCAAGTCTCTTAACTGATCTGAAGAACTACTGGTGGGAAGGAGGGGACGTAGGCTGATTCATGCTGATGTACGGCAGAAACAAACACAATATTGTAAAGCAATTATTCTCCAACTAAAAAAAAACACAAAAAACCAAAAAACTGCTGTGTCCTTTCATAAAAACAGTTCAGATTCCAGTGACCTGTGCTATATGGTCCACCTTTTCCCTCTACATTTATAGAAAGGGCCGTTTCTAACTATAAGCGCTCCAGCTCCTCGGTACTGTAATGGAAAGGGTTCTGAATTCCAAACACCATTTCTCATTGATAATATTGCTCAAGTAAATATCTCAAAATAGATTTTCAGCACCAGAGCAGGAAGATGCCCATGAAAGAAAGTCTCAGCTTCTGAAAAAAATACCACCAGGCTTTCGCAAAGCCAAACTGTATGAAACAGATCCAAGAGCTTTACACTGCCTTCTGGTTATGGTCACTCTATCTCTGTGAGTCTAGTCATTAAAGTGCAGAAATTCAGAGCTGGGAGGGACTTCAGAGATCATCTTGTCAACTCCTTCAGTTTAAAGGTGAAGAAAGCAAGACCCAGAGAACACGAGAGACTTGTCTCAGGCATAGAACTAGTTACAAGGAAACTGGTCTGTCTTTTCTCTGTCATGCTGTCCTGTAACAAAAGGCTGAGGCCACCTGATATATTCAGTGGTTGTGCCAACAAAGCAATTGCTATTGAGCTCTTTACATGAAACTCCCAAGAACGGAGAAGATGCTTTTGATTTTTTTAGAGTGATACAGATTGTGATGAAGCCCCAAAGTGACCCTGTCCAAAGCAGAAGACCAGCACATGCCAATTTGCAACAATTCCTGGACACAACACAGGAAAAAACCACCATCCCACAACACAGGAAAAAGAAAGAAAGCAAGAAAGAAAATCACCCCGTCATGGTCTCAAAAGAAGTTGAGTCTGAAATCTGATGTTCACCATTCACCACATACCCTTTGATGTACGATGCTTAAGACAGCTAGTGCGGCACTTTCATAACTAAAGTGAGTACAAAAAAATGTCAAGTTCTGCTTTAAAAACGGTAACACTCCCAACAGAACTGAGTAGGGGAGAAATTAACCCATCCTTTCTGTTTCTCTCTTCACTGAACTTGGGCAATTTATTTCCTTAAATGTCTGGTGCTCAGAACTTTCAGGGGTAAGAACTTTGTAAAATAACAGGTTTTACTAGAAAATTGCACATAATTATTGTAGAAAATTTGAAAAAGACAGAAAGTCATCAAGAAAAAAACCAAATAGATCTATATATTTACCATCTGTAGATAAATACTGTTACTTAAAAAAACTCTATTAATACTTTAGCTAGACATGCATACACATAGATATTTTTTCCAAGGAATTTGGCTTCACATTATATATTGTTTTGTAGCCTGTTTCTCCTTGTTTTCACATTACAACTTATCAAGAACTTTTTTTTTTTCCCCAAGTAGTTATCACACTTTACTGAACATGAGAATCACCTGGATGGCTTGTTAAGACAGAGTTCGAGTCCCAGTTCCAGTTTCTAATGTAGTACCTCTATGGTGAAAGTGAAAGTGAGTTGCTCAGTCGTGGCCGACTCTTTGCCACCCCATGGACTGTAGCCCACCAAGTTCCTCTCTCCATGGGATTCTCCAGGCAAGAGTACTGGAGTGGGCTGCCATTTTCCTTCTACCTCTATGGTTCAGTTCAGTTCAGTTCAGTCACTCAGTCGTGTCCGACTCTTTGTGACCCCATGAATCACAGCACGCCAGGCCTCCCTCTCCATCACCATCTCCCGGAGTTCACTCAGACTCACGTCCATCAAGTCCGTGATGCCATCCAGCCATCTCATCCTCTGTCATCCCCTTCTCCTCCTGCCCCCAATCCCTCCCAGCATCAGTCTTTTCCAATGAGTCAACTCTTTGCATGAGGTGGCCAAAGTACTGGAGTTTCAGCTTTAGCCTCATTCCTTCCAAAGAAGTCCCAGGGCTGATCTCCTTCAGAATGGACTGGTTGGATCTCCTTGCAGTCCAAGAGACTCTCAAGAGTCTTTTTCAACACCACAGTTCAAAAGCATCAATTCTTCGGCACTCAGCCTTCTTCACAGTCCAACTCTCACATCCATACATGACCACTGGAAAAACCATAGCCTTGACTAGACGGACCTTAGTTGGCAAAGTAATGTCTCTGCTTTTGAATATGCTATCTATGGTAGAGATCCATAATTTTCATTTCTAACAAGTTTCTAGGAGATATTGATGTGGCTGGTTGGGGAACACACTTGGAGGGCTGTGGTTGTAGTACAATGTAATTTTTCTTTCTTTCTTTTTTAATTGAGGTTGTACATAATTAGATTCTCACAACAGAGTACCAGCATCTCTGATTTCCTTGAGCAACTCAGGATATTGTAATTTTTAAAACACCTTTACTAACTTGAAAGGAGAAAAACAGCACGGTATTGTTGACTTTATTTATATTCCTTTGACATCAGTTGAGGTTGAACATCCCCCCACATATTTATTTGGCATCAGTATTTATGATTTTGTGAATTGCTCTGCCTTAGGCAGGATATTTGTGTAGGTATCTCATATAACACAGACCATGAGGACATTGGCCATCTTAATGGACACAAGGAAAAATCCTACGTAAAATGTTATTTCCCTGCAATTCTCCTTAAACACCAGCATTCACTTTTCTCTCTTTTACACACACACACACACACACACAAACACACACACACACAACCCCTCAAATTGTGAAAAACTGCCAGGCTATGGGCAGTCCTAGGGAAACTTCCACTAACGTGGCAAAAACACACCAACCTAAAAACCCCCAACTGAATTTGGTGAGTCAGGTCTACTACAAATAGCCAATCAAGTTGAGGTAAAGGATAACTGTTACAATGTTTATGGAGTTAAATTTAAAAGAAGGTGGTTATCTTACCTAATAGGTTTTTCTCCTTGTTTTCTGCTCTGCTCTGGGGAAGGCGCATGGACTCAGTGCAGCTGTGGCTCCCATGCCAAGTAGAAACTGGAAGGAAGAAGGTCTGAGGAGAGAACTGTAACTGCTGATCTTTGAAAACTTTCCTAACTTGCCACCATGGAAGCCTAAAGGTCGAACACCAACAGCTAAACCTTTGGTGGAGGATTCTGCACACTCAGGCTTTTTGGCATTCACTGGGAGAAATGTCATACATAGACTTTCACAGCTGAAGGAGAGCTGGTGTCCAAAGCATCCACTACCAAAGCACTGTTCTAGGTTTCAGCTTGTCTACAGAGTTTGGGGGGCTTCCCAGGTGGCACTAGAGGAGAAGAATCTGCCTGCCAGTGTGGGAGACTCAAGAGACACGGATTGTGTCCCCGGGTCGGGAGGATCCCCTGGCGAAGGGAATAGCAACCAACGCCAGTATTCTTGCCTGGAAAACTCCATGGACAGTGGAACCTGGTGGGCTACAGTCCATGGGGTTGCAGAGTTGGACACAACTGATCATACACAAACTCACACCTAAATAGGCCAGAAAGCAAAAATACACACACACACACACACACACACACACACACACACACACAGAATTTTTAAGAATTTTCTTTTCCTAAAATTCTTCTGAATAAATACTTAGTGACTCTTCCTCTAGACCAGCATAATTTGAAGTTATCTTTCTCTGCTTTGTTTGCCATACTGACTGCCCATCTCTTAAAAGCATAGTTTTATGAACACTTTCTTAGTCTTCTTCTCTTTCCCCTCAATACTTTCTTCCTAAGGGTGTTCTTTGCTCCCACGGCTTCAACTCCCATCCTGAGGCTGATGGCGCCAAACATCACATCTCACTGGCAAATGTACTCCTCCACCATCTCGATGAATGCCCTCTGGGAATTTAGTTTCACTGGAAAGATTGGAAAAGCTGACAGAAGATGCAAACCTCACCTGTTTAAAAGCAAACTCTTTAGCTCTCTCCACCTCAAACTTTCCTTTTTATTTTATTTATTTTAATCTTTATTTTATATTTTTATTTTCCTCATTTCAGTTAGTAGCATCCCCACTTACGTTAAAAATCATAAGTGTTATCTGGATATCCTGTATTTACTTGGTCTCTGAATCCTGCCTCCTCTGCCTCAGGCATGCGTCTCTTGTTAGTCCGTCCCTGTCTACCCCCTGCCCTTAGCTGTTAGCTCAGACCTTTCTAATCTCTCACCACTTCACCCCTCTTGGCTAGCCTTCCGCCTAGTACACCTCACGCCAATTCACTTTGTGCCTTCAAAATGGCCGCACGAGGTGCCTTCCTGTTAAAGGAATCTGATCATCTCACTCCCTGGCCTAAAGATGGCTGCCCAGAGGACTAATCTAAATTCTTCCGCGTGGCATCGAAGACTTTTCACTCCCACCTCCTCTTCCTCCCTCCTCACTTCACTCCACCAAGCCTCCCTGGTATGCTTTCCTCTAGTCACATGGAATCTCTGTTCCCAGAACAAGGGCCATTTTTAACCATTCACTCCTCCAGGTTGTGTGCATTCTTCTTCCTCTTCTTTGTCACAAAATTGCCTCCTTATCCTTCAGTGCTCTCTGAAATGAATCACCTCATTCATCGATTCATTCACTCATTCAACATAATTATTTTTAGCATCTAATAATTGCAAAAAAAAAAAAAAATTGTGCCAAAGGAAGCCAAACAAATAGGATCCCTATTCGTGGGGAAGTAAGAATTCTTCTTGAAGACTTTCTTGACACTTTGGGCAGTTGATGATTTCCTCTTTACCTACATAGCATTCTGTTTATACCACTATGATGGCAGTTGTGTGGGTATTAGTCACTCAGTCCTGTCTGACTCTTTTCGACCCCATGGACTATAGCCCACCAGACTCTTCTGTCCATGGAATTCTCCAGGCAAGAATACTGGAGTGGGTTGCAGTTTTCTCCTCCAGGGATGATGGCATTTAATAAATGTAATTAAGTCTGGATTCCAGATTAGCCTCTGAGCTCCTTGGATAAGGGGTGAAAGGCATGCATTGATGGTGGAGACTCACTCATCTTTATAATTGAGGAGGCTCTTCCGTGCAGTGATTAAGGTCATGAGTTCTTAGACAACTACCTGGGTTTAAATTCTGCTTCTACCATTTACAAGCTCTGTAACTTTAGACAATTTAAAAAAATCTCTCTGTGCTTTGGTTGTTCCTCTGTTAAATGAACATAATAGTAGTAATCCATAGTGTTGTAAGGATTAAAGGAGTTAAGATATGAAAGCAATTACATAGAATATGGTAGGTACTCCATTTTTATTAATTCTATTAGGCTGCTAGTGATAGAAAGCCCTTCATAAAAGCTGACTTAATGAGTGGATGGATATTATTTAAGTATGATAAGATTTATCTATTTATCTACCTTACTCTAAGATTATATCACCTTATTCACAGGTATTAGAATGGTCAGGCCAGATGTAACCCACAGCCTAGGGCAGTGATTTTCAAGCTTTAGCATGCTTTAAAATCTCCTAAGGAACCTACTGGGGTTTCCCTGGTAGCTCAGCAGTAAAGAATCCGCCTGCAGTGCAGTAGCTGCAGGAGATGTGGGGCTGATCTCTGGGTTGGGAAGATCCCTTGGAGGAGGCGTGGCAACCCATCCAGTATCTCACCTGGAGAGTCCCATGGACAGAAGTCTGGTGGGCTATAGTCCACAGCATCGAAAAATGTAGGACATGACAGAAATGACTTAGCATGCATGCAAGGAACCAATTTACATTCATATTTCTGTCCCCTTTCTGACTTATTTTGGAGTCTATCTGAGAATCTGCATTTGTAATAAGCACTGTTTGAATGGATGATCCTTGGGCCACACTTTGAGAACTACTAGCCCTGGCTGGTACCTCAGACTCTTTCACCTGCTGCTAGTCCCAGGACTACACATTATCTCACGTGAGGAAAGGGCCTAGAGGGGTCCTGAAGATCCAGGTAATCTCACAGGATCCTTCTGTGGAAGGCAATCAGGGAAGGAAATGAAGTACATGAAATGGATTCTGTGGAGACCTGCTACCAGGACATCCGCGTCACAAAGCAAGGCTGATTGTGGAGGCAGATGAAAAATTTCCTCGTAATCCCTCTTGGGTTATTTTCCAAGAACTGGCAACAGAATGATGATATTTAGGGCACGTAGGTTTTGCTGTTCAGGGTTGAGCTTTATCATCAGTTTCATGTTGAGTTAATTTATGATTATTAATCTGCCATAAATTACTGATGTGACATTTGGCAGGTCACTCTGCCTTTCTGGGGCCCCTTCTCTCTATGAAAACTGGTTGGGTTAAAGTTTCTTTAAGAGTGCTTCAGTCCTCTTATTTGCTGACTCTTATTGGCTGAGAACGGCAAGCCACCGACTGAAGGCCTGAAAGAATTCACGACTCTCTTAAGAGAGAACAGTTGCCTTGGTATTAACCTCAGAGGCAAGTTCCAAATGTCAATCGATAGCAACACCCCCAGATTTTTAATGGTGAAGAGAGAGTGCCAGCTCCCCTGGGTGGTCTGCGCCAGTGCTCAGCTGAAACAGGACCCAAGAAGTGCAGCTGAAACAAAGAGCTATTCTCTTCCCTCCTGCCCTGCTGCTCCATCCAGCACGTTCTCCAAAGGCCTCACTCTCCTATCCTCAGGCTGTAGGGATGGCCATCAGGAGGCAGGTACCTGAGCTACTCCTTCCTGAAGGATCTCGTTGGGGCCATCTGTAGGAAGGCATCTGCTCACACCCCTGGGAGCAAATCTGAATGCACTAGCAACAGTGAGTCCGTGCCTGTTTTCCTGGAAATCCAACTCCCATTCTTGCCTTTATTTCTGTTAGACCATTGTGTATTGTGATTTATAATAAGAAATACATATTTCTATGGTGCCGAGCTCCTAGAACTCTTGGAGCTTCCTAAGTGATGAGAGTAATAAAAGTGTCTTTAGTTATGTTAATAAGGCAACTTTTGGATCACATCTAAGGATGGGGGATGGTTGCCCGTGGAGCCAAACCGGAGGTTAGAGAGTTGGAACTTTATGTCCCACTCCCAAATACCCTGGGAGGGGAGAGGGATTGGAGACTGAATCCCATCACCTATAGCCAATGACTTAGTCAATCGTACCTTGGTAATGAAGCCTGCTTAAAATCCCAAAAGGACATGGTTTGGGCAACTTCCAGACTGATGAATACATGGAAATTTTGGCATGCCTAGAAAGGAGATGAGGGCTTTGTGTCCTGTCCCCATAGTGTTCTTAGTCATTCAGTCATGTCTGACCCTTTGTGACCCCATGGACAGCAGCCTGCTAGGCTCCTCTGTCCATGGGATGCTCCAGGCAAGAATACTGGAGTGGCTTGCCATTTTCCTCCTCTAGGGGAATCTTCTCGACCTAGGGATCGACCCTATATCTGCTGGGTCTCCTGCACTGCAGGTGGATTCTTTACCTGCGGAGCCATAGGAGAAGCCCTGCCCTGTCCACACACTCTAGGCATCTCTTCCGTTTGGCCATCTCTGCCAAACCCATGCAGCCGATGTCCCCTTGGCTGGTGTGTTCTAAGCAGTTAACAAATAAGGCAATCCTAATCTTTCGTCAATTCTCCCTTCTTGGCCCAGATTATGTGACAAAAGATTCTACCCATTAAGTTATAGTGTTTTTCCATTTAAAAATTAATCAGAGACACAGAGGATACCTAATCAATGCTTTCCATCTTCTCCCAAGTGCCAGTAGAATCATTATTATCGTTCCAGTGAAAAGCAGAAAATTGGCCTCTCAGTGAGTTTATTTAGTCTTATCACAGATAGTTTGCTTTCAGATGAAGCTTTTTAGAAAACTAAGGCTAGTTCCAGAATCTCTAGGAAGTCTGTGACTCTGCATTTTGACAGGAAGGTGAGCAAAGGCTACCTTTCATCACAATGAGAGGTTCCAGGGTGGATACATGGATTATCAGGTGGTGAAAGACAGATGGTTTCTTGGCTAAAAGTATTAGTCATTCAGTTGTGTTCAACTCTTTGTGACCCCATGGACTGTAGCCCACCAGGCTCCTCTGTCCATGGAATTCTCCAGGCAAGAATACTAGAGTGCATTGCCATTTCCTTCTCCAGGGGATCTTCCTGATCCAGAGATTGAACCCAGTTCTCCTGGCAGGCAGATTCTTGACAGTCTGAGCCACCAGGGAAGCCCCCAAATAGGTGTGTGCACGCTCAGTCACTCAGTTGTGTCTGACTCTTTGCAACCCCATAGACTGTAGCCTGCCAGGCTCCTCTGTCCATGGAATTTTCCAGGCAAGAATACTGGAGTGGGTTGCCATGCCCTCCTCCAGGGGATCTTCCCAACCCAGGGATCTAACTTGCATCTCTCGCATCTCCTGCATCAGCAGGTGGATTCTTTGCCATTTGAGAAGACCTTGGCTAAAGCACATGGCTAAAAGCTGTGGAGAGAAAGGGTGAGAGAGGAGCATGGCCTGTTTTTACTTCTTTGTCTGCATCTGACTGGGTGCAAACTCCTTCAAGCCTCTGTTTCCACTTGTCTGTTCTCTTTCTCACCTGCCTCTTTTTTTTTCCTCCATCCTGTGTGCCCCAGGTCAGGGGGGACCAGAGAGCAGAAGGAGGTACAAGCCCCTGCAGGAAGAGTGAAGTGGGCCTTCAGACTGTATGTGGTCTCAGGAGAATGCCACAGTATTCACTGTTCTTTTTATCTGTCTGATGGTGACATATGGCCTTGTCACATACGTATTTATATCTTCCCCTTGATCTGGCTCCTGCTTCTATGCCTGACTCATTTCTGCTTATGCCTCAAGACTCTGCCCACTCAGGGTAGGTGCTCCTTTTCTGCATTCCCAAAGCATTGTACTTAATTAATGGCTCATTTTTCTGACAATCCCACTCTATTCTGCAAAGTAGGAGAGTATCACTGTGTCCAGGGCCTCAGTAAAATGCCTGAATATGATGAGTGTTCAACAAATGCTTTTTAAAATGAATTACTAACAATTGGTGTAAATAAATGCCACATCAAGGGTAGCGTTTCATTCTGATTGTCAGTGCAGACATGAGAGTAATAAAGCAGAAACTAAGTACTGTCCAAAGTTACATTCCAGGGGGAAATGAAACAGTGCCCCAAAACCTGGTAAAAAGAGGCAAATCAGAGCTGGAGATAGGGTGATGGTAGAAACCAAATAATGAATGGCAGAAGCCGAAGGATGGGGCTTACGCAAGGACAATCAGGACATGAGGGAAGAGACAATGACTTTTCTGAGTCTTTGGGGGAGGGGGCCTCTGTGGAAGGCCCTTGCCTGCATCCTTCAACTTCAGTTCTATCCATCTGAAGACTGAGGACTGATGAACTAACCCCTGAACCTGATAACTTCAGCTAGATTGATGTTTCTCTCATGGCAGGACCATGCCTTCTCTGTCTCTGGTGTTCCAGCAAGAACTTCCCCCAGCACCTTGTACAGAGACATGCTTGAGTACTAAGCGCTGATAAACAGGATGGACACCTCCATCCTTTCTGTATACTGATGTATCTCAAAAGTCTAGACTTGTGCTTGTCACAATATTCGTGCTCAGTAAACATCTGCTGAATGGATAAACGAATTCTTAAAACCTTACAGGAGGCCACTGTCTCCATGGCCAGAGCTGAGTAGTCTTTCAGGGTAGTATTTCCAGTGAACCCTCATCAGAATAACTCATGACTCATCAGCAAAGCAAAAGGAGATCATAAACTATAATCCAGGAACATTCATCACCTAAGAAAGTACATCTGAGACCTAGAGTCTGGAGGGTCTCCTAAATGAGTGACTTCTGTCTCACTTTTGAAGCCAGATTAAACAATCCTTTTTCAAGAAGCACGTAAGTGATAGGAACAAGGGGACAGCTTCTTTCCTCAAACTGATCTCTGCTCAGATCCTGTTACCTAGAAGGGAAGCTCTGGGTCTGTTAGCCACTGATGACCACATTTCAAAATTTAGGGGAAAACTCCTCCTCTCAAAGCATGCATTTTTTTCATCCTCAAATATCAACCTTAAGAGCAGTGATATGAAAACACAATACTGGTAGTGGAGCAAGTTTCACATGAAGCAGCTCATGTGTTAAAAGCATTTACGGCTCCAGAGAACGTGGGTTTACATTTCACTTGTCCTGCTTCAATGCCCTATGAATTGACTCAGCTGGTTTTAATCATCATAATTTTTTTAAGTGGTGGGAATATCTTTCTGTGTGTACATTACCGGATGAGAGACTCTTGTAACAAGAATTTAACACCAGCGAAAGCACATGTGTACAGATGGAAAAACAGGAGTAATTCCCTTTCATATGTTTTCCAACCCCTCTGAACATAAAACACCATGTGCTGAATGGGGCCAAAATGCCAGTGGTGGATGTCTTTCTAACGGGCATCCTTTTCGCAATTGCCATGAATGCTAAGAATATATTTCCTCCCTAATATCCTTCCCCTCCGTACACACACCAGCGCAGTCATATTTGGCATTTACAAGCTATCTCTTGTGAGCTTCTCGCCTGCGCAAACCTGCTACCCCTCCTCCCCCTTTGCAGAGGCTCTGGAATGCAGGGGGCAGTGGGAAGATGGGTTCCAGAGCCCTTGGTCACACACAGCAGCCGTTAGCCACAGAGCATCTTGCAGGAAATGTTTCCCCACCCAAGAAAGAGGCTCTTATATTTGTTGTGACTTCAGGAAGCGGGAGAGGAGAAAAAGGATTCTAAGGAAAACGGTCTTGGAAATAAGAGATCAGAGAGTTTCAGTGGGCAAAATCACATTTGTAACAGGTTGAGTCTGAGGACCTGAGTTGAGAAATGAGAAGCCCTGGAGACAGAGGTCTAGAGCTCAGGGCAGAAATCCAGTCTGGTTGGAGCGGCTAAAATGTTGAGAGTCATCTGCACTGAGGGGGCAGGGAGGGAAAGGGTGAGAGACACAGAGCTGAGACTAAACCTTCCAGGCCACCTGCATCTAAGAGGCGATGTGAAGAAGAACGTTGGGTGAAGGAGGCAGAAGGATTCACAAGAAGAAGAGGAGGTGGACAGGCTCCCTGGATGCAGTGGAAGCAACAGGGAGAAAGGATGTTAGGAGGCACAAGGGGGATCATCAGCCATGCCAAAGGCTGCAGAGGATTCTAGAAGGTAAGGACAGAGGCTTTCTCTCTTGCCTTCTCTCCTCCAAAATCATCATCTTTCTCCAGCTCCTGCCTCACTCCAATACCATTCTGACTGTTGTTTGTTGTTTAGTCTCTAAGTCATGTCCAACTCTTTTGCGACCCCCTGGACTGTAGCCCACCAGACTCCTCTGTCCATGGCGTTTCCCAGGCAAGAATACTGGAGTGGGATGCCATTCCCTTCCCAACCCAGGGATTGAACCCAGGTCTCCTGCATTGCAGGCGGATTCTTTACCACTGAGCTACCAGGGAAGCCCCACTATTCTGATTAGAATCAGCTAAAAGAGGGGCAGAAGACATAAAAGTCTTCTCTGTTATATTAATATATTATGTTTTTGCACTTTTTTAGGAATGTGGCCACTTTATCCCCTGCCTCTCTAGAGGACAAGGGGACAGAAGGAAACATGAGGAGTAGCTCTCATGGGCTAAGTAGTATGTGGAGTAAAATGGTAACAAACACATTCAAATAGCAATGACTTAAGAGAAAGTGAGCACCAGAATCATCAAGGCAGAAGTGGGAGGTGACCCGGCCTGCCGTCCAGGTCTTCCAGACTGTGGAAGGGTCACACTCATTTCACTTTTCCTTCATTCTGTAGAATGAAACCTGCCCAGCTCACTCAGTGGTTGTACGGTCATACATACTAAGTCGCTTCAGTCATGTCCGATTCTTTGCGATCCTATGAACTGTAGCCAGCCAGGCAGACTCCTCTGTCCATGGGATTCTCCAGGCAAGAATACAAGGAGTGGGTTGCCATGCTTTTCTCCTGGAGATCCTCCCAACTCAGGGATCAAACCTGCATCTCTGATGTCTCCTGCATTGGCAGGCCGGTTCTTTACCACTATTGCCATCTGAGAGGCCAAGTTGTGTGGTCATAGAGGATCTAAAAGGCACTATTGGGGGACGTCTGCCTCTTTTGTCTTGGAAGACACAGATGTAACAAACGTGCATCCAATGGGAAGACTTCCCTGGGACACTTCCCTGGAGCTGGTGATCATTTCCCTCGTCTGAAATTCCACACTAAATGTGGAGGCAGCAATTCTTGTTCTTTATTATTTAAGTGCCCCGTGAGTCTGCTCTCCTGAGTGAAACTAATCTCCTTGAGAATAGTGACTGTGTCCTAGGCTGGTGGGATACTTACAAAGCCTAAAACACATTCAATTGATAACCTGAATTAAATGTCTCGTGTGGCACCCGGGATAATTCAAATCTCTCGCTACCATTTCCCTCTGACAGTGGATTTGTTTTAAGGAACACGTTCTTGAGTTGGCCTTCGGCTAGAGTGATATTCTTGGAGCCCATATACCCTAAGGCATTGTTTTATAATTGCCATTCAGCGTTTGCAAGCACTTTGGGAAACACGGGGTGAAGCAGCTCCTGACTAGCATGTGTTGTACGAGCGACGAGGAACAAAGCAACCAGGGAAAACTAGAGGGAAGATGGCCCAAACTCCTAGGGCTGACAGCTTCTTAGTCCAAGCCTTCTAATAATTACCACAGAGGAATATTTATTTTAAGCGGCTTGCATGCATTTTCATTTCTTCCTCTAGTGCTTGTTGTTTTGTGACCCAGAAAATTTTTACCATCCTTGCAAGAATAAAGGAGTGTCAGGTTTTCTTGCAGTAGAGATGCTATTCCTCATCAAGGGAAATGGAAACCAAATTAAACTTTGTTCTGCAATTTAAAAACATATCTCACGTGCAAGCCAACAAAAATTTCCCTGGCTCTAGTTGGATTTTTTTTTAAATGGTGTACAAAACAAACTGCCAGCATAGCCCCGGGTTGCAAAAACCTTGAGGGGACCCACAGACCCTGTCATACCCTGGAGGATGAGGAGAAGGAAGACTAGGCTGTACAAGCTTCCTTCCTCTACTTTAGTGCTTTAGTGCGTTTTGCCCTAAACACACCAAGGAAATGGAAAGTTAGTTTTTTTTAAATTAATTTTTATTGGAGTATAGTTGATTTATAATGTTGTGTTAGTTTCCGTAGGGCCAAGTGAATCAGTTATAAATATACATATACCCATTCTTTTTTAGATTCTTTTCCCGTAGAAGCCATTATAGAGTATTGAGTAGAATTCCCTATACAGTAGGTTCTTATCTATTTTATATATAGTAGTATGTATATATAGTTAGCCATATATACTTTTATATATAGTTAGTTATCTACTTTATATATAGTAGTATGTAGGTGTCAATCCCAATCTCCCAATTTATCCTTCCTGTTCTTCTCCCTTGGTAACCATATGTTTGTTTTCTCTGTGACTCTTTCTGTTTTGTAAATAAGTTGAAAGTCAGTTTCTAATGCCTATGCTGATGTTTTCTGAAATCTCAGTTCCATAATTCACCTCTTGTAAATGCAAAATACAAGCTGTCCCCAATTCATATAACATATATTTGCCTGGGAGAAAGAAGATGCCTTGATTTGCATGATGCTTTAGTATGTAGAACACAAAATCACAGGCACCATCTCTTTTAACCTTTGTCCCTACCCTATGAGGTATTGTGACCCAAATTTTACAGATGAAGATGAGGTTCAGAGATGCTGAGTCATGAAGGAAGTCATGATGAAAGCCGAGACTTGAAGCAGGGTTAAACTCCCAAGCCCCAGCTCACACTTACCAAACCTCATAATGTTGTCTCCCTATCTGTGATATTAGCTTAATTACAAAAGATAGATTTTAAAGTTTAATTCATTATAAAAATGAATAAGCTATCAATTATTGAATGCTTCCCTGATGCTAGATATCATATTAGATAATGTATACGGTAAAGCGTCTGCCTGCAATGTGGGAGACCCGGGTTCGATTCCTGGGTCGGGAAGATCCCCTGGAGAAGAAAATGGCAGTCCACTCCAGCACTCTTGCCTGGAAAATCCCATGGATGGAGGAGCCTGATAGGCTACAGTCCATGGGGTCGCAAAGAGTCGGACACGACTGAGCGACTTCACTTCATATATTATCACACTTAATTCTATGGGGTCAAAAGAGTCAGACACAACAACAAATCTTAACAAAGTCTCTGAGAAAAAATAGTGTCTTAGGAAGTAAGGCAGGGGGATCATCTCAAAGTAGGAAGGAGCTAAGGTGCCCAGGATATATTCTGGGGTGCTGCTGTTGATGGTCAGTAGAAAGGAATCGTTAACTTAAAGAATAGCTACAACCTAAAAGTTGAGAGTTATGTTTCATTTGGTGCAAACTTTTAAGACTTAAGTCTTAAAAGGTAGCATCTTAAGTAACCTTGAAAGAACTGCTCTGAGGAGTTGGGGGAGGAGTCAGGTTATGCAGAAGTTTGCAACAAGAGGCAGGTAGTGGGAACATCAAAGGTACTTTTGTGAATTAAAGAAAACCAAGTATCTCAAGTAATTTGGTGCTTTTCTATTTGTAAGAAGATGCAAGAGTCTGGGCTCACTGACATCATTCCTTTCATATGCATCTCAGCTCTCTGGGGCCAGTCTCCTGTGTTTTTCACATCCTGACCTCCACACTCACCTCAGGGAGTGGCTGCAGCCTCATGGCTGCTGGATAACAGGTACTGTTCTCCTTCCTGGGTGCACTAAAGGGCTCAGAAATTCACATTTGGAGGGCTAGAATCACTGATAAATGTGACATTCTTGTTTCCTGATATGGCAGGAATACTCCATTTCTCAGAATTCTTTTGGGTGGGCACAAAGTTTTGACACTCAGAAAGTCTCAGTTCCAGCTCTGTCCTATGAGGGGTCTAAGAGAAGACTGAAAAAGTGAGGTCACCTAGCTGTAACAGAGCTGGATGAGATGATGATTGAGGAAGGGCTATCAAGAGTTCCAAGTGAAAGCCATCAGGTGGTGGGAAGGAAGTAGGTTTGTTGCTTGTGTGTGTGTGTGTGTGTGTGTGTGTGCTAAGTCGCTTCAGTCATGTCCGACTCTTTGCAATCCCATGGACAGTAGCCCGCCAGGCTCCCCTGTCCATGGGATTCTCCAGGCAAGAATACTGGAGTGGGTTGTCATGCCCTCCTCCAGGGGATCTTCCCAACTCAGGGATCAAACCTCTGTCTCTAATGTCTGCTGTACTGGCAGGTGGGTTCTTTACCACTAGCACCACCTGAGAAGCCTTAGCTTTGTTGCTTGGGGGCCAGACAAATAATGCCAGTCACGTTAACCCTTCCAGAGTTTAAAGGGGCCTTGTGGAGTTTGGATGCAGTGATGGTGATGGATGGGAGCTCAAAACCGAAGATTATTTTCTTGACTGATATGCCACCAGGCAAGAGAAATAACAACTGAGCACACCATATGCCAAGCACTATTGCAGGCACTAAAAATACAGAGGTGAAAAGAGAAAATATCCCTGTCTTTTTAGGACTGATTGTCTCATGGGGAACAAATATGCCCTTCGCAGCCCTACTTCAGGCCACAGTGGCCTGAAGAAGCAGGACTTCCATGTGTGAACCAGACATGGGAATATATGAGCTGAAGGCCATTTTACCAAAATCTCTCCAGATACACTGTTGCTTTAACTCTTGATTCAACTGTAAAAGTATAGTCGCCACCAAACTGCCTGGTGTATTCAATTTCTTGAGTTCACTTGTCACTGGCAGGAGGCCCTTTGAGGATTATGAATCATTACACAGACCATGTTATTAAATGGGAAAAATATGTTACACTAGAATGTGACTGTCAATTTTCAGGGGCATTATAGTCCCCGGGGAACTGCACTGCATCACAACAGGACAGGGGTGACACGGGAGAGGAGAAAGAATGAGGGTGATACATGAGTTCAAATCTTTCATAACTTACACAGTAATGAGACAGGCTTTATCCAAAATAACATTAGCAGCATTTGCAGACAACTATCCAAATGACAGCCCACTGCCAAAATTACAAGGTATGTCAGTGTTTCATCCTAAAAAGCTGACAGTGCTGTGGGGGATGGGTTTTCACTTGCGGCCGAGTCTTTCTAGGCCATAAGACGCACTTAGAAATACACTTTCCTTCATACGGAAGCTGCAGTGACATTGAGTCTGTTTCTATTGTTTTCAAATCCCTTTGGATCCAGTCAAAACATTTATCCTGAAATTATTAGCAACCACAAGCTCACACTTAATCAAAAGAAGAGCCATAAAAGATAGAAAGTGGGGTAGGGGAGAAACGAATATCCATGAGAGAAAGTAGAGCTTGGGAATAATTCATTTTTTCACATTGGAATACAGACAGTGGTGTTTTTGAGGGGATTTTTGAGGGAAATGGGAAAGGCTGAATATCCTGAGACCTTGGTTCTGTATTTGTATGTATTTAAATATGTCTCTGTATCTCAGATAAAATTTAAATCCTGATGAGATCTATAATTTTATATTCTCTAACTTTCTAAGCCCCTCTAACTCTCTAACTTAAAACACTAATAATAAATTGAAATAGCATCCCTTTAGGGAAATCTTTCTTTTTCCTTTTATTTTTTTTTTTTGCTGACACAGCCAGGCTGAGACAGCAACACTTACAAAAACTGTGGGAAAACACATTAAAAGTGCTTAGAGAAACAATAAAAGACATACGTGGGTTTGTACAACTCTCTCAGACAGCTTTATAGGGAGGGATTAAAGATGTAAGCCTCGATTCTACGGTAAACAGAAGTCGGCTGCCACAGGGAAGACTTGGTTCCACATCAGTGGGTTGTTTTTCACACCCTTGGGGAAACAGCAGACACACAGACCACCTCTCCGAAATGACTACTGGCTGTGATCAGGAGACAGAGCCAGGGATGGTACAAACGCATTTGATATGAAGAGTTAAATTCTCTCCCCGCCAGCTTCCAGGGATGGCCTCAATGATGCTGTTTCACCAGTCACAGAGAAACATCAGTTAATCCCTGGCAGAGATCAGGAAATGGCTGCAGGAATGATTCCCTGTGAGGCGAAAAATGGAAGCTGGGCAACCAATCTCCTAGAACTCCGGACACCACGAGGAATCAGAGGAAGTCACAAAAGCCAGCTTTAATCAAGCCTGATTGTGGTAAACATAAAAACATACACAGCTGAGGCACAATATCTTATTAACCGTCCCCAGTGTTCCAAGAGCTAGGTGTTAATTGTCTCTTGTGCTTCTCTGGACATGTCTGGTACCCGGTTTTGCTGCTGACTTGAACACGGATTAGACGTGAGGAAGAACAAAAGGATCAGGAGGATTTCTAGGCAACACGGTCTCTAACAAAAAATGACATAGCCATTGCGGGAAGAAGATAATGCTCTGTGGAATTCTAATTTTGACCCTCTTCTGAAAAAAAAAAACGAATCCAATTTTCATAATCGTTGTCCAATGAAATGGTCATCTTGCAGTGCTGCAGGCTGTACACATGCCTGAATTTGATTAGACAGCATCCTGAGAAAGGGTTCATTCTGCTTTTGTCCCTGGGAGCTTAGATCTGTGGAACTGTCTGACAAGTCAGTATTATTCTGCCTGACGTTACATTTCTTCCAGCAACACGGTGCTGTGTCTTGTGTCAGTGACCTTACGTTTTAAACGGCTTTAAAATGAAAAGCCTGGTTCACCTGGGCTCATTATAACGAGACAGATTCTTCAGTCGAAAGAGACATAGTTCACTTGTCCAAAAGGAAGAATGTGAATAGATGTTACAGAAGCCAGGGATGGTGAAAGTACCTGGGATCAAATCTCAGTATCAAACCTGACTTCAGGGTCCCTAGTCTTCCCACTACCCTCCAAACTCCTTCTTTATTTCTTTAAGCCCCATCCTCAAATTCTTAATAATCTTCATGTTTCTGCTTCTTTCCACCCAAGTCTACCTACAGGGAAGACTCTAACGTCAGTAATGGCCTGTCTAGGACTCAAACGCAGGTGCCCTCAGTAAGCAGCTGTGACTGGTAGCTACTTGGCTGCCACTGCATCTTATCCTCCTCTTCTGTTAGGAGATATTTGGGAGTTGGCCAACCTCCAGAACAAGATGATGTTTACACAGTCTTACGTATATTACAAAAACATTAAAAAAATTCTACCTTTCTGCTAGACCTATACAAACATCAGCTGGTACAGTTTGTGCAACTATTTTAATAACCATGAAAACCTTCCATTACTAGGAAAACCTTTCTTAACTTTCTTCTCTCTTTGCTCTGCCATACTCCCCACCACCCCATCTTATCAAAATTTTCAAATACATTAATTGAAGACAAGCATAAGATGTAAAAAATATAGCTTTTGGCCAAGTGTGAAAACAGACTTGACACTGTATGTAGCAGAAAAGTTACCTCTGGTGGCCTGTGCACTAGCCAGTGCATGCTGGTGGCCATCAGTGACCATCAAATCTCGGACTGAAAAAGGAATGAATAAAACTCTTTCAATGCTTTTGTGAAATGTATGGTCACCAATCGATTCTTTTCTACATTTGTCCTCAGCCACCTTTTCTTCATGCAGCATCAAGAGCAACCACTATCTAATTCAGCAAATCCTCCCTTATAATGCAAATTTCCAAACTCAGGCTTATGACTCATCTATGGTTTCTTAAGTGCTTAAAATGCATTCCACCCCCCACCCCAACCCCACTGGTGGGTATAGGGAAAAGAGACTTGCTAACTTTCAACAGACACAGTGGAAAAATTGATGTTTAATTAGAAGAGCTGAATTCTAATTCTGTTCTTTTGATAAATTTTTTGTGTGATTCTCTATGTACCTCAGTTTCCACTTCTACAAAATAGAATCTAAGATCTTTCCTACCTTCCTCCTAGGTTTTGGTTTATCTTATTAAATAGGTATAAATGCACTTTGGAAATTGTGAGGTTCGAAGCAATGCTTCTGAGAACAGAATCAATCAATCTGGACACTCTTGGTCCAGAACTTCTTGCATTTGACAAATATCTGTTGGGGGCCTTCAGTGCATCAGGCAGATGTCTAAGTATGTACTTGCATTTAAGCAATCTTTATCCCTCTCCAAGTTTCTTTCCCTACCAAGTGACTTTCCATTGAACTGACCCAATACACCTCTTCAGAGAATTAAACCACAAAAGCAGGGCATTGCTACTAGAAGCTGATTAGTTTTAACTAACATTTGCTAAGCACAGACTAGGGCTAGTGGTTTCATTTACAATATTTAATCTAATCCTCATAATAACTCCATTATGCTCATGTCACAGGAACACTGTTTTACAGATGAGAAAACTAACAGTCAAAGCTGTTAAGTAGCTTGCCCAAAGCCACATAACTAGAGTGAAGGCAGACCTGGGATTCAAACCCAGGCCTTACTGTAAGCTCACTCCAGAAAGTTCTTTCTTGATGGAGAAGCAGTGGGGTGGGGGAGCTCCTTACCTTCTACCAGAGGAGCAGGATTTTTTTTTTCATTATACCAGTTAATGGTGGTGCAACAATAGGAAACTTTCCGGAAGCCCTTTCTTCTTAAACATCCTTTCTAGAGCCTCTGTATTTAGCATATCTGCTTATATTTTCCAAGGTCATGAGCTTTGCATTTCTTTTATTAACTGACGTTATTTTTTAGAGCCGTTTTAGGTTTACCGTAAAACTGCACAGAAACGACACAGTTCCACATACTCCTCCCTTGACTTTGCATTTTTTACATTATTATTTTTCTCTATTTCTATAACTTACTAAGCATGCTTTCCATAAATCCCTGTTGTACCTTTCACTGTCATTTTATTTAAAATACCCAGTATTTTGCTGGAGCTGGGTGAGGATTCAGAAATAAATCAGTAAGTTTGCTGTTCAGACAGACTGTGGGAAAGCTACCTGGACTATAAGGAGGTCAAAAGCTCGCATTTGCTTCTGCGAAGCAGGGAGAACCTTTGGTGGACTATGTTCCCAGGGTAGCACTTCATCTCCTGTCACCAGACCAGGGCAAGCAACACCCCAGGAGCAACGTTAGAGAAATATGCATGAGTAACGGTAAAGGAGATCTCAACACTTTATAATGTGGTGTCTGTGTTAAACCTTGAATTGCAAACGGAGTACATGGGACCCTGGATACAGTCATGACTTTTATATCTGTCCAACATTTCTAGGATTTTTAAACATTAAAAAAAAAGTACTTCTAGGATTTACCGTTTTTCCCCTTCGGAAGAACTGTCAAGGGAAGATGTGGAGACACAGAGTCCATTCTATCTTTTATTGGTCCAACTGGCACCCAAATCCACTAAATAAAGGCTTTGTACACTTTGATTTTAAAAGTCCCTTTGATGTAGGAGTGAGGAATGGTCCACAGAGCTACAGAATGCAGTGACAAGGTCAAGTAAAGTCTGCGATGCTCCCTCGTGTGGTCTATCAGCCTCCGTTACACATGATTTTTGAAAACAATCAGGCCTTGGGAGGACCTGGCCTTCTAGAAAAGGAGCCAGCGAAGTGTTGAAACCAGGGCGCTTTCTCTTGGTTGAACAGCTGCTGGCTGACCAGGTGTCTGGCTGCAGGTTTCTCCCTTTTTATAGCCTGTTTCCAATATGTTGTCACAGGTGCTCACGTAAGAAGGTGGTGCCTGCAGTGAGGTTTGGCCATGTCTGTGGGGGCTGAGTACTGGGTCTTCCACAGAAAAACTGCTGTCCAGGAAATTACCCACGACCGGGGGAATGTTCACACCAATTCCTCAGCCCTGCTCACTCCGGCCCTGCTACTGCTTTGGGGTCTAGATCACAGTGTGGGCGGTTGACTAGCAGCCCTGGCATGGCTGGAGCTGGCCGGAGACTCAGAAACCCAGGCTCTCCCCCAGACCTAGCCGATCAGAATGTGCATTTCTACGAGACTTGGGATCCACGTGCCCAGGACATGGAGAAGCCCAGATGCAGAGAACTCAAAATTCCTCCCTTCTGGTCGATGGCATAGTGTACTTTCTTACTTTAATAAGCAGGATCAGATACTTGCACGCTAGAGGAAATCATACAGCAATAGAGTATAATGAAGTTTTGCTTCTAAACGCATTATATATTAGCTTTTACAAATTGCCTATCAAAACACAGGAGAAACAGAGTACTTTTTGAGTCCCTGGAAAGAAGAGACGCACACAACTGTATTAAAAGAGTGGTATGGGGATGGCAGAAGGGGCTAATAGAAGAATTATTCTGCAAATGTTAGCTACCATGGTGAGTAACTTACATGCATCATCCCATTTTCACAACTCCACTCGGTACAAACTGTTACCATCCCCATCTTAAAGACAAAAATGGATGCAGAGAGCTTGAAATAACTTCCCAAGGTGACACGGATGGTGAGTGTCAGACTCTCAAATGGAACCCAGTGGGTTCTGGCCTCAGAGTCCTACCCCTAACAACTACAGTTCACAGAGCCTCACAGGGAGAGAGACTTTTCACAAAGGTTTCCATAAGCACAAAATATCACAAGCAGGATGTGACTTGATAAATGCAACTGGATTTAAAGAAACAGGTTTCAGTGACTTTCGAATCACAGCTCAAACAAACAAATAAAACCAATGTGATTTAAGAACCTTTGCCCACACTCCCACCACCCCCGATCCCCCGCCACCTAGCTATTATCTACGCCTCTGTCTTTCCTGGGGCCAAGCTATGTTCCTTTAACTTAATTCCGAACTGCCAGGGTATCCAGGGACCCTCTGAAGGGCTTTTCTCATCTCTGTGACTCAAGCTGCCCCTGAGCACCCCTTTCATTGCCTTCTCCACACCTTTCTTAGAAGCTAAGTGTGATAGAGAAACAGGATATATGAAGTGCACACACAGTATATCTAAAAGAAATACTTTTATTTGACTTATTATTGCTCAAATATAGATTCTGGGTTCCTATGTTTCTTTTTTCCCTCAGAACTTCACCCATTAGCTATGGCAAAAGACATGTATTTGGAATTTCCTTGATATTCATTGAACCAGTGAAGTTGCTCAGTTGGGTCCGACTCTTTGCGATCCCATGGACTTTAGCCTACCAGGCTCCTTCATTAGGTGCCCTAGAAATATCTGTATTTTAAATGAATGAATGAATAAGTGAAAGAATAAGGGTATTAATTTAGCTTCCCTTAAAAAATCACAGCCAATTCTATTCTAGGCTGCCTTGGAAGTAAATGCTTGAACTTCCAGTGTCACTTACATTTTTTAAATGTCAGAGTCACGGCCGGGAATGGCTCACTTATTACTGTCCTCCATCCTGCTCCTTTCTCACACTGGTCTGTGGGCTGAGCCCCTGAGGAGGTTTTGCTCCTGACTCCTGCACTGTGCATACAGATGAATTTGGCTGGCATCTGGCCTGGCACTCAGGCGGCCGAGGTATCCTTGGCCTCTGGTTAAATGGAGTTGTCCCTCAGATGTTTCTGACTTGGCAATGAAGTCTTAGCAACCGGAGTCATCACCACAGCACCCTACTATTTAATCTTTGGTGGAAAGTGATGAACACAGACCTCACTTGTATGAGAATTCTTAGGTTTAGTGAAAGCCACGTGAGAAGCTGCCAAGTCTGTGCTTAGACACAAGCACATGTTTGAAACCTTTTCTTTTTCTCAAACTTTCTCGAGTTGGGAGCTTATAAACACAGATACGAGAATCCGATTTTAGCAGTTCCTATTACCTTCCTAATTCAGTTTTTAAAATCTACTTTTTTTTTTTTGCACAGAAATTAGAAACCAAACAAATCCCCCGCCCCCTGGCCACTTCCTTTCTTGAATAATCTAGAGACTTGGGCAATCTTTCCCTTCCCTGGGGATGTGACTGTAGAGTATTATTTTATTGACTCATAATGAAGAACTTCTGATGGGAAAATCAGTCAAGAGGGGAAAATGGCTTGGGGTGGGGGGTCCCGCAAGCAAAGAGAGAGCAGATATTCTTACTGTGGCAAGTGCAAGAAACGGGCACGAGACGCCCTCGTAGAGGAAAACGCCCTAGAAAACACTGAGTTCTCTACGTGAACTCTATGCCCCTTTTGAGGAAGTCAGTTTTCTTCTCCATAAGGTGTAACGAACATGTGAGCAGTAGTTCGAGCCGCTCTAAGATTCGAGGAGTTCAAGCGCGAGTAAAATGGCATGTAGGCGGCGCCTGACAATGGAAATTTGGTGGTGAACACACAGTGTGGGCAGAGGGAAAAAAGCACATGTGAAACATCCCCGAAAGGAAGTGCCACAGGAAAAAGTTATGAGGCAGCATTCTACAGAGCCAGCCAGAGCCGCAGCAAAAGTGCTGTGCCCTAGTTCACGATAAAAAAAAAAAGAACCCAACAAACAAACAAGCAGAAGATTGCAAATGTCCAACGAGCCACTGATGAGAAACCATTCCCGTTTGAACTGGACTAACATTCCTGGAATTCAGTCACATCGTATTAGCCAAGAGAAGATTCCAGTTCAAGTGCTAGGGACTGGAGTTTTTTTCCTACATCTGGTTCCACTCATAGAAGCGACCACCTCTGCACCCATTACTCTCCTGACACATCTAGTTTAATAAAAGAGGTGATTTCCCTATTGGTGCCCTGAGGTATGATTTGATGAGAGTTTGGTAATGCATGTAAATGGATTTCCATTATACAATTAAAGCCAATAGGGCCTAATTTAGACTTCTTACTGAAATAGATTTTGTTTTTAAAGTAGTGGACATTTTGTATAGTACAAGTTTTGTGCTTATTCATTTACTACCTTTATGTTATCTTATTATATATGTGCTCAGTCATGTCCCACTCTTTGCGCCGCCCCCCCCCCCCCCATGGACTGTGGCCCATCTGCCAAGCTCCTCTTTCCACTGAATTTTCTAGACAAGACTACTGGAGTGGGTTGCCACCTCCTTCTCCAGTATTTTCATATATTATCTGTATATTTTAGCTTTCTGTTTTTTATCACCAAGAGCAACTCTTAGGGGAACACGAGCTTATAAAATCATTTTTAAATGGATGGTTTAGATTCTCCATTTGAAATATCTGAAACAGCCTTTAACACTGTTGTGGGCTAGACTAGAAAGAAAACAGTCTCCTACCACTATGACTAATTTCAGGTAACTGAAAATCTATGGCCTTGAAATCATGGTAAAACTGGTTAATTTGTGACAGCAAACCTGTTTGACTCCTGAGAGATTTGCTAATTCATGTCATGTTTCATCATATCCATTCTGTAGATACATAGTGTAACTATTAGAACTCCAAATTGACTTACTACCTTGCTGGTTGCAGATCCGATTACAGGTGTCTTTGCTGCATTACCCAGAAATTTTTGTAAGAAGTAAAACCTTCATTCAGAAGTGAATACATCACAAGAAGAAATAGCTTTAAAAGATGGAACTAAGATATTTATATTTTCATTCAGATGGCTTAATCTATTATAATTATAAAATATTAAAGATGACTAAAGAATTTTTCTTCTAAAGTTCAGGGCCAAAGCATACTAGGAATTTATGTAGCTGAGGTTAATGATGCATGTTACTAGATGACATAAAACAGAAAAAAAATCCTAATTCCTATTTTTTGTAAATCCCCCCTCGTTTAGGAAATGATTTCATACCGAAAAATTTGTTAAGAGGAAATAAAAAAGCCACATAGATGAAGCAATTTTAATACATCATTGAATTTTTTACTCTCAATGGTGAACCTAGAGTCTGTGATATCCTTATAAGATGCAGACAAATTAGGTGAGGGAAGGAGCTGGGGAATACTGATGGGTAGCAGACAGGTGCCAGGCACTTGTCCATAATTCACATCCACTGCCTCATTCAGCCTGCTCCCAAGACCTAGGAAGAAAGTATTATTATAGATGAGCAGTCTGTTGATAAGAAATTTTAATGAACTTGTTCAAGGCCACACAATTAGTGGGGGCAAAGGTTGGATTTTGAAATCCACTTCTATTTGACCATAGAACCCATGATCCTACCGGCCACCTCTTTTAGAGGGATTTGTAATGAATTAAACATCCATACACAGAGCTGATTTACTGAAGGATGACAGCCCATAAGGCCCTTACAGCACTCCATAGAACTTTGACCTCTTCTCCGTCTTGTTTAATAATCTGTGTTGGTGACTTGGTTAAAGTTTGGAAAAACATGCTTAGTCCACTTATCAGTGACATGGAGCTGAGAGCAATAAAAAATATTTTGAGTACAGAGCAAAAATATCTCAACAAGTTAGAACCACATCAGCTCTAAAAAGATGTTGTTCAATGGGATAAAAATTAAGTCCCGGCACTTGGACATAAAATATCAATTGTATAAGATGAATAGGGTTGGAGAGAAGAAATCTAACAGGGGCTCGTGTGTAAAAAGGGTTTAATTTAAGTACTGAGGGCCTGTCCTGAAAGAGATAATGGGGTACGGAGAGTTTCAGTTGACACAGGTCACTCAATGTCGCTGCTGAAACAACTAATGTTATCTGAGATTGCATATATAGAGTTAGTTCTCATTTCTGCTCTTGCCAAACCCCATGAGGAGTATGCTGCTCAGTTTTTTGGTTTCCCTTTTAGAAAAGAGTTAGCCAAACTGATACTTGTTTAAAGGTCATGCCAGGCTAGATAGAGAGAGAATCTGAACTACTGTAATATAAGAAAGATGAAACAGAGCTGAGGACATTTAAGCAGTAGAAGAAGTACCTTCTGGGAAGCTTAAGAGTTATCTTTAATCAGCTGAAATTCCAGCATGGGAAAGAAGAGTTCAACTAATTGGGTGTAGACTCAAGTTCTTGTCTAGGACTAATTCATAGAGTTATAAGAAGCCCAACTCAGAGGAAATGGACAGCCTCAGGGAATACAAGGTCTGTCGGTGAGAGTGTTAGAGGTCTAGCAGCCCAGCTGGAAGGCCACAGATGGAGATATTCTGGCAGAAATCCCCACATGGATGGGTGTCCAACTGGATGACATATAAGGCATTCTCACATAAATCCAGATAACTATCTGAAGTTTGGACTTTTGCAGTTGCCCAGACCATGACTAAGCAGAGTCTAAAGGAGGAGAGTAGAAACTTCAGATTCAAGTGAGGCTGAGCCTGAGCCTTCTGCAAAGACCAGGGTCAAGGTTGGCCAAGGAACAGGGCTGGGAACCTGTGACACGACAAGGCAGGGAACCACGTGGTTTCTCTAAAGGTTGGGCTTTGCTCTCACTTTAGAGAAAAATTACATGCAAAATGCATCAGACCCTCCAAGACAAGGTCCTTACAATCCTCCTCTGTGGTCCTTTATCACAAGGAGTGTCATTGTGACAGATTTCTTTCTAATTCAATCTAAGGAAGAAAGAACCCATCAGGTAAAGAGCCTTAGAACAGGAGTGAACATCTTCTGCACACAGATATGGTTAAGGTTCAAAGACCTCTATGTGCATGCATGAGTGCTCAGTCATGTCCGACTCTTTGTGACCCCCTGGACTGTAGCCCACCAGGCTTCTCCGTCCATGGGATTTCCCAGGCAAGGCTACTGGAGTGGGTTGCCATTTCCTTCTCCAGAAGATCTTCCCAACCAGGGATCAAACCCATGTCTCCTGAGTCTCCTGCATTGCAGAAAGATTCTTTACCACTGAGTCACCTGGGAAGCTGCTTCTTATTGTGAGAACCTAAATTTTAAGAAAAATGGAGGTTAAATCTATGATGAGAGATTTTGTGATTTTATAATTACATCCCTTGTCTTCCATTCCAAATCTAAACTGTTCAAAGATGATTGTTTTCAAGATTAAGAAGAATTTTGTCTCTAAGATAGCATTCCCTGGAATGATCCCTTCTAGATACTTACTCACAGCCTTCAAATTATCTGGAGGCAGAGTAAGACTATCTTTTAGTCTTCTTAAGGGCAGTTAGGTTATCCATAACTGGGATGACCGATACTTGGGAAATATGCCAGTGAACTAGACATTGCCTAGTGACCATGAATCATGGAAATTTAGCTGGCTTTCTTCCTGCAGGCCATCTGACCCTGCCCTTGCGTGAACCAGAATTGAATTATTTTAAGATAAAAATTTTAGTGGAGCATATGCCTTAGAATAATTTACTATACCATGAACTCCAGGAATGACATCTTCAGATACACCATTAAAACTCGAGTAAGTGGTTCAGGAACCATTTTGTTCATTCTCTGGCACTTGCTGTCTTCCATTGATTAAAACATGATGTCGGGGAATGGAATTATGTGGCGTTGCATTTCCCTGGCTAGAAAGACACCATCAATTTGATCAGACTGCAACATTCACTTGACAGAACACCATGTTAAAGACATGCTGATAGATGTTTGCGAGCTATCCTATACATAACATCTATAGCTCCAGAAATAAGAAGAAACTGTAACACAACAGCTAACCCTGTGAGGTTCAAAAAGACAAACTGCATTTTCTGGAATGTTTGCAAAGCAGCCATGTGTTTACCAATTTCAGATGAAGCATTTTCCTTTGTAACAAAATGGAAATTTCTCTTCGAAGAGTAAGATCTTTACTTTTCAGTGGTCTTTATCCTTTTCCTTATAAAATATGAGGAACACATACTTGACTTTTAACCAGACCATCTCCTCATTTTAGGGATCTGCATATACTACCCTGACCTGAATTTTAAGAGATGTTAACAAAAGCAGCTGACAAGTTCCACCATGTGGTTTGTTTCTCCTTTCTGTCGTTCTTTTCTGATTCTCACTGTAGCTGTGTCTGGAGAGGGGACAGTCCCCAGAGGGGAGAGGGTCTAGGCCTCTTTCTAACTGGACCCAAGCATCCTTTTCACACCCCTACTCTTTGTCTAAATGGAACTGAATGAGACAAAGCGTGGGTCTCTATCCATCAAAGGGTAAACAATCTAGAACTGGGTTCAAAATAAGAAACAAAACCTGATGGTTACTGAAATTAAAAAAAGACCAGGCCTCTGTAACAGCACACCAGGTGGTCAGTCCAATGAATTCATGCAAACAAATGGTCAATTGAATTGGAGGAACAGGGTAGCAGAGTGGACTGAGAGTAGGGGTAGGGAGTAGGGGGTAAGAGTTGACTAGACCAGTTTGGTAATTTTATTAACAGGTCAGTTCAGTCCCAGTGTTTGAACTGGTATTACTGTGTATACATAGCAGGAGCCTACATCTGAATAAGCAAAGTGAAGGTGAGAATTTATGAAATTCTCTACAATATTGGGGAAAGAGAGTAGCTAGGTGCTCAAATTATGGAGTTGGGACTCTTTCTTCAGCTTGAATCCACTAGATAATTTCCTCCATTCTATTTTGTCTGAGCAGAAAACAAGCCACCTCAGTACAAAGCAGTGTACTGCAAGGAAAGAATAAATTTCTTAAATAATGTGTCCTCTAGTTTACAGCCTAAAGTTGGGTGAGATAAAATCCAGAAAACCTGCAAGTAAAAGAACCACATTTTGAAATTTTGCTTTCTTTTGTTCGGATGAACTAAATGTTCATCTCTTCTTTATTAGCCAAAGGCACAAAAACTAAATACAAAATTCCTTGGGGAAAAATGTTGCTATAGGGCTGAGTCCATTGGCTCCTTTCCCTCCCTTTATTCTCTGAAAGAAAAGACACCGAAGGGAATGCATTAAAATCCTTTGGAGAGGTTTAGTTCACAGCCCCTCCCTGCCCCGCAACCTCTCCAGTGCCTCTGACATTTAAAGGAACACTGTCAAATTGGTGGGGTTTATAATTAGAATTAAAAGGCTTACATATTCCTAATGAGAACAGATACAATTCTGTGATACAAATGCTTGCTCAGGAAACAAGAGACTAAAAAATATTCAGACTCTGGATTTTTTTTCCTGATTGTTTTTATGTGGGCAAAATGAAATTAGAAAAGGCAAATATTCTGAACAGTGTTGACATCCAAGCTGTAGCAAATCCTTTGACCTCATGTTCTCCCTCATCTGTAGGCTTTTTTCCCTACTGACCTGATCTCTGACAGAACCACAAGTCATGCAATCGATCATTCATTCAAAAATACATATATATATATTATAAATATATATATATAATACACACACAGTGAGAGAGACACTGACACTCTGCAAAAACCTGTGAAAGGATGGTGTATTCCTGAGAAAAATATGATTAGCATATTTATTACAAATATATAAATATATACATGTTATAATATGTAACATAAATGTATAAAAATATAATTAATACATTTAAATCTACAGAATATTCCACAGAGCTCTCTTAGATTTTACCTCTGCTTACAGAAACACCCCCAAGAATTATATACCAAATATAATTCATTACTTGGTGGTGCTGGGTAAGTTCCACCAAGGGGTAAGAATATTCTCCCAGGAAGACCTAAGGGAGTAAGTGGCCAAAGATGGAAAGCGCAGAGGATGAGTCTACAGGAAGGACCAGGGATGGTGGCATTTCCTAATTCCTCCAGTGGTAAAAGACAGAAGATCAATGTGATTCCTCCATCAGCTCACAAACACAGAAAACTAAGTATGACCTGTCTGTGCCTTCTGAGTGTCTTTTTCACCAAAAAAGAATAATCTCTGCTACCAAACACACGGCAGAAAGCTGAGTAGAAAAGGGGCATGATTTACTAGAATCCGATACAAGTGAAAGGCAGCTTGCAGGAGTAACCAGTTGCGTCCGTCTGCTGTGTGGACAAGAATTCCAGATAACTCAGTAAAAAGACAAATGTGGATGTATATGCTTAAAAATGGGATATTAGGAGTTTTTTGGAAAATTATACTCTGATCATCAAACTGTAAAGTCAATTTTTAGACAACAAAACCTACACGTTCTACCATCTTTCCTCTCTTGCTGATTTACAGTGAGTCACAAAGAGTTAACATTCGCTCTCTCCCTTAATCCCTACAGCAAGTAGGTTAATGATTAATTGTACCAGTGGGTTTTGTTTATAGAATTGAAACACTGTCATTGTATATGTCAAGAGAATTAAATCTTTCTGATCACCGACACAATCTAAAATGTTTAATTTCACTGCATGCAAATCTACAGAAAGAGGCACAAACAGTGCATTTTACAGCACTAAAGCAATCAACAATGAAATTTTTAGAGGGCAAATATAAATAAAGAGGGACTATTGTTAATTAATGCTTTGTACACACAATATTATTAGCAGCTGCATGCCTTTTAAAGCAAGACTGGAAGAGACAATAAGATTGTTGTTCATGCACTTTCTCAAAGCAATCAAGAAAATAAATAGTTCATGCCGGTTGGGTGATTTTCATTCTAGGAAAAGTTATCTCCAATCAGCCTCAGAAGAGGATGAGACTTGAAAAAATTATTTTCAAGGTGACCACTATCTTGGCCTGCATGAGCACAAAATCTCTCCTCTTGGGAATGTGCTGTCTGTTTGCCTATTCATCTACTACTTTAAAAATATTTATTTTTTTTTAGCTGTGCCAGGTCTTGGTTGTGGCACCTGGAATTTTCGTTGTGTTATGCAGGACTTTGTTTAGTTGCACTGTGTGGAATCCTTAGTTGCCATGCGGGAACTTTAGTTGCGGTATGCAGGATCTAGTTCCCTGACCAGGGACTGAACCCAGGCCCGCTGCACTGGAAGCGTGGAGCCTTAACTGCTGGACCAGCAGGGAAGGCCCTATTCACCTACTTTCTGATGGCCTGTGTGTCCCAAGAAAAGGAGACGTGGGCAACTGCAGAGCAGGCAGGGACTAACCATGATGTGACTGACCAGTGGTAATACAGAGGTGGGGCTGAAAGTCCTACCCACTTAAAACTAACACCGCCTGGAGAATCTCACAACAGTTCCAGGGGATAACAGAGGACACCCTGTCCCCATGCTGGCACGAGGAGGTCCACACCTGGGTCTAAGTTCTACTGTGTTGTCAGATCCAAACAAGAGATTGTTACATTTGGGGTGTGTGTGTGTGTGTGTGTGTGTGTGTGTGGTGTGTGTGTGTGTGTGTGCACTCAGTTGTGTCCCACTCTTTGCCACCCCATGGACTGTAGCCCACCAGGCTCCTTTGTCCACAGGATTCTCCAGGCAGGAATACTGGAGTGGGTTGTCACTTCCTTCTCCAAAGTAAGGTTAAACAAATTTATGCATTAAATGCAGTTTGTCCTCTACCTGCTCAGCCTACTTGGAATTCCTGGCCTCTCCTGTCTCAAACTCCTCATGTTTCCACTCCTCACCTACACTTCCTGCAGCCCAATGCTCCAAAACATCACAAAAGGATCCAATATATGTCTATGTGAATTTAAATCAATGCGTCATTCTCGTGGTCCTTGAATTTGAGGCCTCATCTCTAAACCTGGTGTGTTAAGCATTAAGAAGCAAATGGCAGTAGGTATTTAAGGGCAGGAGTTTGTTCAGAGCTTGTAAAAATCACTTCAGGCAAAGGCAGGCCAGAGTGACCTGCCCAGATCACAAAGGTCCAGCAGGCCAGAGCTGCCCACGTGCAAACTCTGTTGTCAGGTCCCTCAGCGCCGCCCCACTCACTGAGAACCACAGTCATGTTCTCCGGGACAGATAAAAAGCCAAACAAGATTTAAGTCCCAGGACACATTAGCGATAGTCTATATACCAAGGAACCCCTTGCTCCTCCTTCAACATAACTAATTTTGAATAATAGGAAATAAATCTGGGTCAATTTTTTGGAGCTGTAAATCCAGACTCGGTAACTCTGACCTCCATTAACTTAGCTAGTATTTCAAATTCCATTGTAACAGTTGCTCTGACTCTTTGGGGGCTAGGAGGCAATCCAAGTAACCCAAGAGAAGTATTTCTTTCACATGCCTCAAAATCACCACTCCAGAAAGAATGTGCAGGGGGTGGGAGGGGGAGGCTGGAGCAAAAGACACTCTTTAATGTGTGGTCCCTTCCTCCTAACTCCTGCCTCTATTGCTTTTTCCTCATCCTTAACCTTTATGTCCCTTCAGCTGATGCTTGAGTATCTTCTATAACGTTTCCATATTATTTTCAGGACCCTAGGATGATCAGGAGACCAGACCCTACTTACAGATAGCTTCCAGTCTAGCTGGAAAGACAGATCATTAAATAAGCAATCGTAGTAATCTTAGAAAGTGGTGTGCTAACTGAGGTGTCAGAAGTTATGGGAAAATCCCCTTCTGAGGGAGTGGGAGTGGAGACTTCAGAGAGGAAGCGATGATTCAGGAGGTGTAGGAGTAGCCAGGTGAAGTGCGAGAGTGAGAGTGGAGGAGAGCGTTCTGGAAGAGGGGATGACGTGGGCAAAGCTCCAGAAGGGAGAGAAATTTGACACACTGGAGGAAGTGGAAATTCTGTCTGGAGACTCAGACTGAGGAAGCTAAGACCAGGTCAGGAGGAACTGGGTGGCAGAAAGCAATGGGAAGCCCCTGAGCGAGGGGCAGGGATCTGGGAAGTTATCTGATCAATTTGACATTCAGAAGCTCGCCAATGTGGAGAACGGACTGGAGGGACAGCAAGACTACAGCCAGGATAACATGTTAGAAAGATGTCAACGGATCCCGCAGTCACTGCTTCAGTCCCTGGGACCGCAGCAAGTCCGCTTTCTCTGGGCACAGCTGAGTCAAACTCAGAACTCCCCTGAGGACCTGGAAATGCTCCTTCACATGGTGCCTCTGGTCAGACTCACTGATCGGGCACATTCTAATTCAGCTGTTATGTCTTCCCCATGGTTTCCGTTTTCCTGAGAAAGGAGTAAATTCCACGTGAAACATCACTAGTTCTTTCAGCTCTTCCACAGGTGACACTGTTTAACCAACCCTGAGGTAGATGGAGGGTCCAGGCCTCACACAGCCTGGCAGTTTACCTCTAAATAGACTTGTTCACATATATCTCTTTTGCTGTGTGGGTCCTGGGACTGAAAAGCATATCCAAGGTGTTCTGTGACTAAGACAAGGGTAGAGAAGGCTTTTCACCTCCCATGGAGAGACCACCAGTTCTCTGGAAGTGGGCCGAGCGCTGGCAAGGTTCCTTCTTCATTAGTCACACCATCCCTGGTTTTCAGCTGCCCACACCACTATTCCAAGTAAAGGTGACATGTCCCCACAACACCCGCAGCTAGGGGTGACCAGGTGACTAAGGCTTACATGGAAGTGTTGTGAGAGACTTCTGGAAGGAGTCCTTTAAGAGAGGGGCAGTCCCTGCTGCCGCTGTGGCCGCCGCCTCCTTCCTGACTGAGCCTGGCGCAGCGTTCTGGTCCCCCACATGGAAGCCACATGTTGCTGAGGCTGGGATAGCAGTGAGGGGGTGCGTGGATCCCTAACACTGGAAAGCGCCTCCCTCTCCTGGGCCAACCTTTGGGACTCTTTCATAAGAGAGAGAAACAAACATTTATGCTGTTTAACTTTCTGTGATTTTTGTGTTTTCTGTCACTCATAACCGAAGCTAAAGCTGACTGATACACATTCCTTACTTGAGATAATTTATCTTTATTACTGAAGCCTAAGAATTCGCTCCCCTCCCTACCACATCATGTTATGAAATGGCTTTTAGCCTTTTCCTTTTGATCTGCCGTTAAGTGGCATGCTTCTTCACTGGAATGATATGTTAAAAATCACTAGGAATCTTCAAAGGAAGACTTGGCTTCAAGGATGGACAAAAAGAGAGGTGAGGTATTACACTGGGGCCTCATTCCTCAAAGCGGTTGTACCCTCTCTAAGATCCAGGTTTCTGGGGCTGTGAGTCTAATGAACAAGAGATGATAAACTGAGCACTTCTTTATCCATCATGTAGAACTTGTGCTGGGGAGACGTGAGGTGCTGTGAGGCTGTTGTGACTCCATTGTTTTGGAAATTGGTCAGTGCTTCTGTCTGAGGTCTCACTGGCCCCCTGTTACTCTAGTTTCCCCCATGTCCAAAGCCCTGCTGCACTCAGGATTGCTAAATCCAGCTCTGCTTAGTCAAAAAGGTTTCTGTTGACTCATGTGAATATGCATCACTGGAAAACCGTGGCAACATTAATTGGCAGAAAGCCAAACCAAACCAGAAGTCTTCACATTTTCTATAAAAGATGAATACAATAGTGACTGCAAACATCCATGTATGTTTCATCAGTTTGGTCTAATGCCAAAATGAAGACCATCTCATTAGTCAAGGTTCAGCTTCTATTCCATACAGAAGAGTATCACTTATTAGCATAAAGACTTGCTGAAACTATTTCTTGAGGGATGAGTAGGGGAAGGGTGGTCAGGAATCAACTTGGATAAATGAAGAAATTAAAGTACTTTCTACATATCTAAGGCATTCTGTTATATTGTTATCACTGACTAGAAGATAGTAGTTAAAACATGAACCATCAGTCACAATGTCATCTTGTAAAGGAAAGAACAAATCTGACTCCATATTAGATTTCTTTCTTTTCCATTAACCTTTGCATTCTGTTGCTTTTGCTACAGGTTAAGAATGTTGCTTATAGTCTGAAATAGCCCATTCTCAAGGCTCTGATCTTTAAAGGTGTAATACTTTTCCATTCATCTAGAGATAAATAGTTTCAGAACAGAGACTATGGTTGTCTTGTTGGAGGTTTACACGAACATCATGACCTGATCTACCTGGACAGCCGCAAGAATAAACGATTCCCACACCAAGAAGTTTGCAACAACCAACCACCCCTTTTAGTATAAAAGCTTTAATTCTAACTTGGGGGAAAGATGGTTCTCTGGGACACTAGTCCACCACCTTCTCAGTCTATGGCTTTCCAAATAAAGTCACTATTCCTTGCCCCAACAACTCATCTCTGGATTCACTGGCCTGTCATGCAGAGAGCAGCACAAGCTTGGACTCAGTAACAACAGTAAAAATGTAAACATGACTCTCATTAACGACACTGCCAACAGTCAGTCTCTTTGTAGACACGCATTTGCTGGCTTAGTGTTCTAGGTGATTGGGACTTGCCCTGGTCAGCAGAATACATGGTTGAGCACTATGTGCCCCAGCTACCAAATGGAGAAGCTCTAGCGTGGACTCGCTGATATTCCCTGTCCCTGGTTTTGAATCAGATCTCAGAGTAAACACAATTCTCCTAACAACTACTAACTCAGCTTCAGTCTCTTTCTTCTGTTTCTTTATGAGGAATGAATGGAATCTCTCTTGGGAATTATCCTGTGCCTAAGCGAAAAACAAGAACAAAAGTTCCCACATTTGGAAAACTAAAAGCCTAACAGATTTCATCAGAGAAAGATGTCCTAAGTTAGCATGTTCCTCCCAGAAACACTCCTGCAATTTATTATTTCCTTCAGGTCATGGTTAAGCCTCACACTGCCATTTCTTCCTGCAGACATCTCCACAACTTCTGGGCTCTGAAAAGTTAACCACTGTAGTGGTGCAAAGTGTGTGTGTCTGGGGAGGGAGGCAAGGATGGGGTGGAGAAATACTGGAATAGCATTAAGAGTCAGTCTGACTGAAAACAACCCTTTCAGGAGAGAGCACCAGTGTATTAAAGCAATAAAGGATAGGCAATGGTACCATCCTTTACTCACATAACAGGAACAATGAGGTGGTCAAGGAGGAAAAAAATAGGAAAGACAATTTCATGTAACAAAAGCAACCAAGATGGTAAGTTTTACTTCTGAAATTCTTTGTCTTTATGATTTAGAAGCAGTATTTCATAAGATTACAATGACTCATACCTCTTTTGAAAAAAAGACTGCTTCTGCTTGTCTTTTCCTTTTCTTAATAGAAAAAAGAAAAGAAAGACCTCATTCATTTATGGCATGAAATCTGAAAATACATTATAAAGGGTTACAGTTGACCCTTGAACAATGTGGGTCTGAACTGCCTGAGTCCACTTAGATGCGGATGTTTTTCAATAGTAACCGTGACAGTACTACATAGTCCATGGTTGGTTGAATCTGAAAATGTAGAGGAACCAAGGATATGGAGAGTTGATATAAATTATATGTGGGTTAATCCCCATGTTGTTTAAGAGTCATCTGTAATTTCATGAACAAATTCTTCTGAGCAATATATATTTATATTGTTTTATAACTACTAATATGTACCTACTTGAAGAATCTATAAAGCATTTCTCTCTTACATGTAAATGTGAATATTTACAAAGGGGAAGCCGATCTTTGAATCCTCAAGAAAAAAAGAAAAAAAAAAGGGAGAAAAGTGAGAGGGAGGAGGGGGAAATGGAAGGTGGAAAGGAAGAAGGAGAATATTTAATTCCCTATGGGAATGTACACTCTCCAGTTATAACAGTATCTTGCCAGGTACAATTCCCTCATAAACTCTGCAACCTCTAGAAATCTATTTGGATTAAGAAACAATTACTTTCAGTTCGGAGTTTTATTCAATGTGTTCCAAGTTCTGAGACCACTAAGCCTACTCCAGAAGAATGACTCACATCGAAGATGTATTTATAGTCAAACAAGTAAAAAGTGTTTGTGAATAAATCAAAATGTCTGTGAATTTAAAAGCCTGTATAGATCAACTGGAGTAATTTAAAAGCCTAATAAAGGACCTTGGAAAGTCTCTAATGGAACTATGACACCCTACAAACCTCATGTGAACCAGACACAAGGAGGAAGATTCTGTTTTGGCCATAGTGGATGAGGTAGAAAAATATAATGCAAGAAAAATATAGCCTTCCAGCAGTTTCATTGGAGTAATCAAGTCCACATGAAAAGGCACAACATGGTCACCAGTCACAGAATCCCAGAATAGCATCAGGGGCTCTTTAGGAAGTGCTAATTGCTTCAATATATTTCTGCAAAGCTGGCAAAAATCAGAGGTTGGGAAAGTGGAGGTACAGGCTTGCTTTGAGCAAAGGTATTTTGGTGCAAAAGAAAAGCCACTGAGTGGAATCCACCCATAACTCTGTTGTGTTCAAGAGAACATGTTTCAGATGTAGAACATGAGCTCCTAAAGGAAACTCTATTTAAAGGAACAGAATAAGAATGAAATAAATATTGGTTGAGAAAATGAACCTAAATTGTCTCTCTGGTCATTTATGAATGACAATATGGCAACTGCAAAAACATAATAGACAATAAAATAACCAAATTCCAAGATATTCATTTAACCAACAAATACAATAAGTGAAGTTAAAGTGAAGTCACTCAGTCGTGTCCGACTCTTTGTGACCTCATGGACTGTAGCCTACCGGACTCCTCCATTCATGGGATTCTCCAAGCAAGAATACTGGGGTGGGTTGCCATTTCCTTTTCCAGGGGATCTTCCCAACCCAGGGATTCAACCCAAGTCTTCTGTATTGCAGGCAGACGCTTTAACCTCTGAGCCAGGACCAGAGGCCACAAATACAATGAACACTTACTAAATGCTAGCGTCTGTTTTAGGCACTGAGGAGTCGATAGTAGATGAAATAGAAAACACCTCTGACTTCATGGTGCTTATACATCAGTGATAAATGCTTTTACCCATCTGAATTGTGGCCTAAACTGATATATTTAACACTCTTTAAAGTGGACATTTTAATGATTCTTCAAGTTATTCTGCCATGAATATACAAACTGTATGGTTATACACTTCCTTAAGAATTGTTGATTCTGGAAAAGAATCCATCAAGTACAATCAAATTAGCCCTTAAAAATGTGCAAAATATTTCTTGTCAGATATGGCTCTACATTTATTAGTCTGTATTCATCATCATAAATGTCTAGATTTTTTAAAGATTTTTGTCACCCATAGAACCACCGGCTCTGAGGCTTCATTTAAGAAGAAATAGATGACACCCTTTCTCTTGAGGCACTATATTCTAATGCAAGAGGTTATAAGACAGGAGAAATACATTTAAACACCAATGGGCAAATGTAAACATAAGTAATTATATTACTAAGTCAAATGCAAAATGCATTTGTGGTGTAGACATTGAGATGAATGTGTAAAAGCATACTTGGAGGATGGGTCACTCAGTGAAGGTCAGTCGTATACAAAAACACTTAGCCTTTACAAGGATTTACTTGTTGAAGTGTTTATCAAAAAATTCAGGGTTGTTATTCTCAATAAATGTCAGTATCAAGACACATTTTAAACTGAAATCATTTTCTTCTCTTATCTACTATTAGGGAGGGTCCTGGCAGGAAAAAGGTAGTGTGCTTCAATTAGGATAATTCGTGGAGTGGGTGAAGGGTTAATCACCCAGGTGTAGGTAAGATACAGGGAAATCCCAAGGGCTAGAGCAGGAACCCAGGGCTAAAGGCAGAGACAGTCAGCATTTCTAGAAGGGCTGGAAAAGGAAGAAGATTCTGAAGCCAAATAAGAGAAAGTCCTACACAGTAGGCTACCTTGAAAGGCAAGAACCTTCTGGCTAGAACAGGGTAAAAACGGGCGGACATGGATCCAAACAGATGGGGCAAATAAAAGGTGTCTGACACATACTCTTGGGCTTGCACTAAGTCGCTTCAGTCATGTTCCGACTCTTTGTGACCCCATGGACTGTAGCTCGCTAGGCTCCTCTGTCCATGGGATTTCCCAAGCAAGCACACTGGAGTGGGTTGCCATATCCTCCTCCAGGGCACCTTCCTGACCCAGGGATCAAACCCACCTCTCTTATGTCTCTTGTCTCTTATTGCAGGCAGGTTCTTTACCACTAGTGCAGTTGCAAAGCCCCATATGCTATTGCCCAGTTAAGCTTATTAAATATTCCTTCAGTATTTTGAATGGCTACACACTCCAGTATTCCAGCCTAGAGAATTCCATGAACTGTATAGTCCATGGGGTCGCAAAGAGTCAGACATGACTGTATGACTTTCACCTTTTTCAGTGTTTTGAGCACCTACACATGTCAATCCCTGCCCTATGCAAGGAGTCTAAAAGATAAGTCATGGTATTTGCCCTCAAATAATGGAGCCTAGTGTGGATGACAGACATCCAAACAGACTAAGTAAAAGGCATTGCTTCAGGTAGATTCTGTAACAGAAATAGGAGAAAGTGTTGTGAAACAAAGGACATTGAAGAAGCGCTCTCTTTTGGAAACGGGACATTATTAAGAAATGGCTGACACAGCCTAACCTGTAATATCAAGTTAATTATGTTTGGAATAATAAAGAGGTCGCTGAATTATAGGCTTATAATTCTACTGATAGTGTTTATAAAGATAACAGCAATTGCATTAAGAGGTCTTGGCAAACCCTAAATGTGTTTTGAGTTTTTTAAAACCACAATTCATATCAGAAATTGTTCAAAGTCTTCATGTTATAGATGAAGAAATCTGCTTAATCTATTTAGTAGCAGAGAGAGAGAGCAAGGACCCAGGTTTCCCTGCCAAGGTGGGCCTGAGAGGGTGCACATGTTTCAGAAGCAACGTTAGCTGCACCTAAATTAAGTCACTGACTTTTCTCTCTCATTCCTCTTCTACTACATTTCTTTTTCATTTTAGCCTTCATTCTTCATACATTGGTTGGAGGGCCTCTTAAAACTAGCATCAATGAAGTCCTTAAGAATTAGAAGCTCAAATACCTAAAATCTGTTACTAAGCAGTACACTTCAGTAATGTGTTTTTCACTCTACTATTTGTGGTAGCCTGTACTTTCCTGGTGTGATTTCTTTTTATATAATGTGTGAATTTTGCAGCATGATGTCAACATGGTGAGATGCATAACCATATGGTTGCCAGGCAATTGAATGCTCAAATCTGCGGACTGTCCTTAAGCAATTACTGTAGTGACCTACTTGTTACCATTTATTGTTTTGTTAGTAACAATTATTCAGAGTACTTTACCACAACAGATCCACCCAATATCTTTCAATAAATCATTTCTCTGAGACTGTGTAAGAACTCCCAAGGATTCCATAATTGGTTCATCATTAAACACACATCTAGTATCTAGTATATTTCAGGTACTGCATTTAAGGATTGAATATGAGATATGGTCACTCCCTTCAAGAAGCTCAAGTTAAGTTTAATTCAACTTCACTATTTTAATTGACTCACACTATGTGTCCAAGCACTGTGCTGGTGAAGACATGGTAGTAAGCACAGTGGTAAGATTCCTGTAGGGGCTGCATTCAATTCTTCTCCCAACACACTGGAGGCCGTCTTGCCATCAGAACCCTGATGGGGTCCTTCCTTTCCTAAAGAGGTCAAAGATTTGACTCCCTCCTTCCATCCCCATTCTTCTTTGTTACTTCTGTAAAAAGACTCCCCAGTTTTTGGCTGAGAGCAAAAACAGCTAAACATTGAGGTCTTGATCCGTAAAAGAAAATAAAATTCCATTTTATTGTTGATCCTTCAAGGGTTTTGTTTGGGTTATCCAAGTAAGCCCTCAACAGAAGATTTTTACACATTTAAGGAGAAATTAGGATTGCACATATGGTGAAAGAAAAATCAACGTCTTTGGCAATAACAGTATGTCACATGAGCTTTCTGGTTCTCAATGTCTGCCTAATTTGTGTTTTGAAAAACTTAATTTTCACAACTGGGCAAGTTAGGCAATAAGGGTTTTGATCAGTTACCTCAAAATAGTTCCTCAATCTTTTCAAAAATCTTTGTGAACATAAAAAACACAACTTTAGCTCATATGTCATTAAAAATTAGCTTATTTCAGGCCAAAAGGGTAATTGTGGTGATGATGAGTAGTATTAATACAAGAGAAAAGTAAATAGTTCTATTGAAAAGTTTTTTTATTATTGTAGGGATACTGAAATTGCCAGAAGGTCAATAGTCATCAGGCAATCAATCTCATTTTGCCCTCTTTAGACAAAAAGAAAAAGAATGCAGTTTCTTTTTTTTTAAATTTTTGTCTGAACATACCACATATAAATATAATTAACTATGTGAGAAAATAGAGACTGTCTTGGGTATTGAATCTGGGGCAAGTCTGCAACTCCATAATACTGTTTATCAAACACTTTGGACATTTCTGGAAATAATAGAGATATAGAAAGGAATATTAGGAGGCCATATGGTTTTAGCACGGTCTCTTAAAATATTAAGTTTGGTGAATAATAGAAAGGTAAAAATTATAGAAATCATGAAGGTATGAGGATAAAAAAGGTGAGGGAAAATATCATCCAACCTCCAGAAAAAACACAGTGAATCTAAGCCATACCATTCTTTCAAAGTATCTTAAGGGAAGATGTTAAATCCACTTCCCTTTTTGTTTTCCTAAAAGAGATTTACTCTGTCCTCAATAAAAGGATTTGTTTTCTTGTCACTGCTCCAGTTAGATTTCTCTATTGTAATCTGGAAATCTATGGCTTTGGGGCGCTCTGATCATTGTTGTGTGCTCTTTCTGCTGTGTAAAGGATGTCATTTCGATTACTCGCTGGTCCATCTTTTAAGTCCTTTAAAGGTTACAGGGCAAATCCTGCCCAAACATTCAATATATTGCTAAAGTTGCTATTTAAAAGTCAATGGGCAGAACAGTCTTAGACTCAGCGATTCTAGGTTCTCATGGTTTTTGGTTTATGCTCACGACTCCCTCAGTTTCTGAATGGTAAGTTGTGGTTACCTTAATGATGTTGCTTCATCCTTAAATGAGAGTGGCCAGAAACAAGTTTCAGCCAGCCGGTATCCCATATACCAAACTGATCATAGATCACACGCATTGACATCACTGCCTGGGGCTGTCTCTTTTTACCTACACATAAAGCGGGTCTTTTGTGAAGACTGGTGCTGGCATCCTGGGCAATGCCCATATCACCTCCACTACTCTGCAAGGTGAGGCTGCTTCAGGCCATGCCACTGTGCTCAAAATATGGGCAGTGCTGAAATGCACTTTACAGCATGGTGCTGAGCTGCTGTCCCTTAAAAACTGTCCAGGCAGTATATGCTTGGCTATGAGTAAATCAATGATCATAAAATAAAACAAATTCCCAACCAACTAATCCAAGGGCTTTGAACTTGCCATTATCAAATAGAGAAGGTCCTTACGGGATATTTATTTATTTATTTATTTTTATAGTCGATGTACTGATTGTATAAACATATATAGTCATCACTAACTAGATGCCTCTCAGTTACAGAGTCAACAAAGAACAATTTTTTTTTTTTAAGCCCCCACTTCCTGCCCAGGAAATGGTGTATGTTCAGAGAGGAAGTTGTCTTCCTGTTTTCTCCATACTAGCATTCTTGCAAGGTTTTGGTCTAAACATCCAAATTCAGAGTCTCTATCATATGGAATACTCTTCTTAACAACTGGGCACATTTTATAGCAGTGAACTAAAAAAAAATAAAATAAATACGATTTGTTTCCTACAAAACATAAGAAGTGTTATGAGCCTAATTTGTCATCTACTCTATTCTTAAGTACACTATCCCACCCCAATCTCCATTTCATTCAGTGTAAAGCAAGGGCATTAGATTAATCCGTTGGGGTTGTTCTGTCAAAAATTTTTGCAAAATATATCAACCCTTAGTTTTCCAATTACTAAAGAAACTTGACAGGGCACCTGCTTTTTATTATTTCAGTGTTTTGTGATACAAACCCAATATGCCTGGCACACAAAAATAAAATATATTTCAAGAACGTTTTGTACATTCTGCTCTCAACTTTTAGCATTTCTGGGGCTATTAAAAAGAACCTTCAGAAACAAACAAAAGTTATTTTTTTCCCTTTTTGAGTTTTTAAAGTCAGTTAGGGAGCTTTTATTTCATTTATTTCACTTGGTGATACTTGAAGTAATAAAATTCAGATAAAATTCAGACTCAAGGCGAGGCTAGATCTAGATGATATTTTCAATGAGATGAATTTTGAGTATGGTGAAGTTTCACTTTTTCTTTTTATGTGTGCTTCTGCTTCCCAGTTTATGTCAGTTATCCATGAAATCCAGGTTTTTCAGTAAAGACCATCTAAGTCAGAACAGAAAAGTGCTTGTTAAAATGCAGATTCCTAGATCTCATTCCAAATCTATAAAATCAGAATCTTTGAGACTAGGCCTGGGAATCTGCATTTGACAGCTGCCCAGTGTGATTACTTAATGATATGATAAAGACATACAGGCTTGTCTCTCCCAGGAAAAGTTACTTGTTAATAGCAACTGAAGACTTGATAATCTTTAAAACATACAACTTTTCTTTCTTCTTTTTTATGGACAAAATATTTTGGGACAAGAAAATATTTTCCATGCCCCTCAAAATTTATAATAAAGGAAGCTCCATCTTCATTTGCTATTTATAAATTAAACTCTGGAGATCAAACATGGAAAAGAAATACTTCTGATTCTTTATTGGCAGCCTATATAGCATACTGTGATGAGTAGATATTCTGAAAGTAATTAACCTGGGGAAAAGCTTTATAATATCTGTAGGCTCTTTTAATCGTGACTATTACCCTTACGGCAGAAAGTGAAGAGGAACTAACAAGCCTCTTGATGAAAGTGAAAGAGGGGAGTGAAAAAGTTGGCTTAAAGCTCAACATTCAGGAAACTAAGATCGTGGCATCTGGTCCCATCACTTCATGGCAAATAGATGGGAAAACAGGGGAAACAGTGGCAGACTTTATTTTGGGGGGCTCCAAAAATCACTGCAGATAGTGATTGCAGCCATGAAATTAAAAGACACTTACTCCTTGAAAGAAAGTTATGACCAACCTAGATAGCATATTCAAAAGCAGAGACATTACTTTGCCAACAAAGGTCCATCCAGTCAAGGCTATGGTTTTTCCAGTGGTCATGTATGGGTGTGAGAGTTGGGCTGTGAAGAAAGCTGAGCACCGAAGAATTGATGCTTTTGAACTGTGGTGTTGGAGAAGACTCTTGAGAGTCTCTTGGACTGCAAGGAGGTCCAATCAGTCCATTCTAAAGGAGATCAGTCCTGGGTGTTCTTCAGAAGGAATGATGCTAAAGCTGAAACTCCAGTATTTTGGCCACCTCATGCGATGAGTTGACTCATTGGAAAAGACTCTGATGCTGGGAGGGATTGGGGGCAGGAGGAGAAGGGGACGACAGAGGATGAGATGGCTGGATGGCATCACGGACTTGATGGACGTGAGTTTGAGTGAACTCCGGGAGTTGGTGATGGACAGGGAGGCCTGGCGTGCTGCGATTCATGGGGTCGCAAAGAGTCGGACACGACTGAGCGACTGAACTGAACTGAACTGATTTTAAGAACATTTATGCTTGAACAGTACCCACAAAACTTACTATCAGTTATTTTCTTTTTAATTACCCTTCAGCAGGAAATTGTATGTCCTACATCATCTAACAGCCCTGAAAATCTCCCACTGTGTTTTAAAAATATCTTAGTGGTCATTCCTGACAACTGTTCTGTTTAAAGAAAGAATTCTTTTTATATTTCTACTCAAAAAAGAGTTCTAGTTCCAGGAAACACAAACAAGCATACCTTATAGCAAATGAACAAGACTTTTTAAAAAACTGTTTTTGGCACAAAGCCAATTAACAACCTTGTGATAGTTTCAAGTGCACAGCTAATGGACTCAGCCATACATAAACATGTATCCGTTCTCCCCCAAACTCCCCTCCCATCCACGCAGCCACAGAGTTCCCTGTGCTATAGAGTAGGCCCTTCTTGGTTATCCATTTCAAATACAGCAAAGTGTACGTGTCAACCCCAAACTCCCTAACTATCCCTCTCCCTTACCATCACCCCTGGTAACCACAGGTTCATTTTCTAAGCCTGTGAGTCTGTTTTGTAAATATGTTCGCTTGTATACATCCTTTATATGTGGCATCTAAAAAGAAATGATATAAATGTTCAATACTTTGATAGAAAAGCAGACTTTAAACAACCAATACGTTTAGAAAACCACTACTTGACTTTGATGATTCTCAGTAATGGCTATAGCATGTGCCAGATGTCTTATCATTTTAGATGCAGCGAAACAGTTTATACAAATTCATCAAATGATTTATCAATTATTTACTCATTAATACGGCATCAAGATGATTGCTGCTGCTGCTAAGTCGCTTCAGTCGTGTCCGACTGTGTGACCCCATAGACAGCAGCCCACCAGGCTCCTCGGTCCCTGGGATTCTCTAGGCAAGAATACTGGAGTGGGTTGCCATTTCCTTCTCCTATCGAAACGATTAAAAGGCATTAACTCATGTAACACAGAACAAACAACCAGTTAGACTTACAATGAAACGGCTCTAAAAAGTGTTGTTTGTCGTTTCCTCCCATGTCAGTCAACCTTTCCAAGATTCATTTTACTCATGTAAAGGTATTGGGAGGATTAAGTGATGAATGTAAAGTCCTTATCACAGCCTCTAGCATATAGTAAGTGCCCGATAAATGTCAGTTATTATAATTATTATCCTTGTTTCCTTATCTCTAGGCACTGTGTTAGACAATTAATAACAATTCATAATACATTTATAAAACTAATATATCATTAAACTCCTAACACTTATTTAATATTGCAGCATATGTAAATATAATTGGTTTAAGTTTTGAGATTATTTCTCTCTTCCTTTTCTATAGCTTCATATATGCATCACTTTCTCAAACTACATGTTATGTTGACTTCATTCTATCCATCTATTGGGAAACTTTATGATTTAAAGTCCTCATCTATCTTTGGATTTAATATAATAGAAATTTGGGGTCAATAAGCATAAGTATAAAGATTACTTTTTTAAACAATCTAAGTAAATTAAAATTAAACTATAGTTGCTGAAAGTTGTTGAAAGCCATAGGTACAGAAATATTTTTGAAATTCCAACTCTTGACTCTTATATCTTGATGTGACAACAAAGCCATTTGTGAAGGCTCTTCTTCTTAATTAGTTTGTAGAGTGGTAAGTGAATTAATTAGTAAATGACTATCAACAATCAAATATTTTCCCCTGGAAACAGAATGATAAATAATTTTCTTTGGGTCTTAATAATAGTCATAAGTGCATTCATTCAATAAATTTTTACTGAATTCCTTCTGTGAGTAAGGCATTGTCCAATATGACAGGGAAATAAAACAGTAAATTTCTTTGAAATTAAAAACAATATTATTATCTAATCTGATGAGCTCAAAGCCTTATTGGAGATAGATAAATAAAAAGACACCATAACATAAAGTTATGAATAAAGGGAGGTGAATGCACAGAAGATGGAACAAATAATTATTCATGGGAGGGATTTAAAAAGTTTCTTTCTTAAAGTCGCACTTGCTGGGACCTAAGGGGGAACTGTAAGAAAAGGGAAGATGAGAAACATGCGTGGGGCCTTTGAGGAAGAAATCACACGCCTCCTGTATGACAAGCACTTAGGAAAAGCGGTCAGTACAATCATACTTGAGACACAGTGACTCACATGGTATCTAGTGAAGAGAATGGGAAGAGGTTAGAGTTCAAATCCAGAAACTCTGTGTGTGTGTGTGTGTGTGTGTGTGTGTGTGTGTGTGTGTGTGCGTGTGTATGGAGGGAGGCAAATAAGTTCACTTTTGACCAGAACATGTTTGATATGTGGCAAACAGGCGATGATGTTCAAGGGACATCTGGATCTGGAGGTTAAGAAAAAGATTCAGTGTGAAAGATAAAGGCCTTGAGAGTCAGTATCAGATAGATGGTAACTGAGGACAGGCGTGTGTACAGGATCTCCCAGGAGAGCAAGCAGAATCAAAAAAGAGTGGTCCAAGGGTAGATCCCCAAGGAACACTAACATTCAAGGGGTGAGCAGGGCAAGAGGATCCAGCAAAGAAGGAACAATTAGAGCAGAATGAGACAAGAGGAAATCTGAAAGACAAGGTTGTGGAGGAGACATTTTAGGAAGTGTAGATGGCTGTTATTTTCTGTCAGTAGCCGCGGGTGAGGCTTCTGTCTCAAGAGGCAGGGCTGCCAACAAGGAGTTAATTGACTGCCGTTCCCCACTCTTTCACAATCTCCAGGAGAAGTGCTAGAAGAGAGAAAAGGGTCCCATGATAGAGATGGCAGTGGAGAGGAAGAAAGAAGGAACAAGACGCTTAGATAACTCATGAATGAGTCATCCGCCCATAAACAAGAGAGAGTCAGCAACATGAGCGGGCCTCCTGAAATAAAGGAGCAAAAAGAGCTCTCAGTTAAAAAGAAAGTCTCCCTCAGAGTGGAGGCGACACAGTAATTCAGACAATGGCTTCTGAATCCCTGCGTGCACGCTGCTTGGGATAACTCAGTAGGTATTTGTTGGCGGATGAACTAGGGAAAGACACTGTCCATCGGGCCTCAGTTTCCTCATGTGATCATTCAGAGGAGTAGTCCATTTGGTCCTCACAGGTATCCTATGTGGCAGGGACTATTCTGGGCCCACGTTATACATGAGTTAGCCAAGATATAGAGAGTTAGGAAATTCGCTCAGACAGGTGACATACAGCAAAGTTAAGTTTTAGATTTGGGGCTCTCTGTCCACAAAGCTCATGCTTTGCTTCTCATGGGGACTCTTAGAATTTTCAAAGTACTTAAATCTGCTTCATTCCCTCCCTGCATCCACCCCGCCTTCGCCCCCCGCCTCAATGTAAGGCTATGATGGAAGCTGGATAAGTATTGTTACCTCCACAACAGGTAGAGAAACTGAGGATCTGCCTGTCAGTATATGGCATCCAGGTCTTCTAACTCTATTTATGGCGTTTTAAAGATCAGTAAATGTATTACATTAACAAAAATTAACTTTGGGACCAAAATTAACATCTTGGAAAGAAACTATTGCTACTCTTAAAACTATATTAAATATCTTTCCTTTCTAGAAATTATAGTACTGTGAATTATAGCAAATGAATCATCTGAGATTCTGTCTTAAGAAGCAGAGATGGCAGTTTAAGTATAGCCCTCTAAAAAGTAGCAGTTTTTCTTCCATCATCTTACTAGTTAATCTTCCTGGGAACAGGCTGATATTTACTCATCCCAAGAGAGTGTTGAATTGTCTGGACTCCAAAAGATACCAAGGATCAGGTTTTAAGTTCCTCACCATTAGTCATCACATGGAGTAAAGTGACAGAGCTCTTTACAGATGCATTGCTTTTTTTTTGCTCTTAAAATGGCAGCTGAAACAAAATTCAATGGGTTTAAATGAGGAAAAGTCAGCAAAGAATGCCCTCCCTTCCTTAAAAGTGATCTGTTCCCCGGGTAATATGTGAAATACTCTGCAGTCTCTAGACGACAGGATCAGATAGGCTAACAATGCATTTGAGAGCTTTGCAAAGAAATGTTAGACAAAATAGATCAGGTTAAAGTGGACACAGATGCCCAACAGCAAATTCTAATTATTTTCATTCCCAGTCTTGGAACAGAGACAGTTGCCAAAAAAACAACATAGATTGCGTGTTTACGTGTGTGCAGTGAAGGCATTTCCCCCTCATTTATTATTCATGTTCAAAATTTCTGCGTAATATAATACACAAGCAGCCTAAATAGTTGAATAATAAAAAGTGAATCCATCCTTACAACAGAAAAAGGCACATTTCCAGCACAGATTTTTTTGAGGCCATGCCCAGGTTATTCTGGTAAACTGATGTAGATAAGAACAAAGTCTTCTGAGTTAAGAAATTCTGGAGTCTAATTCCAGCACTTCCATTTCTAGCCATCTAGATCTTAGACAAATTAACTTTTCTGAGCTTCAGTTTTCTTTCAAGGTCTATAAAACGGAGGAAAAAAATACTAACTTTTAGGGTTCTTACAAGGATTAAATGTAATAAGGGATGTAAAGTCTCTAGACTCATTTGTTCCCATTTTCCTCTACAGATTCCTTCTTCCTCCCTGAAAGCCTACAACAAAATAGGAAACAGTTGCCGATGTTGGTAAGTAAGCCATGAAGTCAATTCCAAGGCAGAAGGTTTAAATAACCAAGAAAACTCCAGGAATTATTGATGCAGTTATCTTCCAGATGAGAAATGTTCATAGTCATGTGGAACATGCTGTACACTTGCTTCAAGGTCCCTGGCCAAAATTCCCATCTTGAATAGCAGTGGTTGGCTACCCACACTACCCTCTAAATGCAGCTATATTTCAGCAGTTGTCAAAAAGCTAACATGTACCGAAAACTACAAAAAGTTGCCTTTTCCTCCTTAAATTCTCAATCATATCCATTTGTACAAAAATGCCCCAAATGTATGAGTTTTGCCTTTCATGAGAAATAAGATTTTAAACTCAGGTCCACTAGGAAGTAGGGGCTGAGGATTCAGGAAGAATTATGTGCCTTTTGAAGTTAATTACCAGTTTCATTCTCTAGCTGATCTTGGATTGCTGAGCTCACAGCAAGCAGTTCCCTCCCTAAATTTGCCTCACACCTAGAAAAGACCCAGCCTGAAGAGACCCAGCCTGAGACATGCCTCTCTGTGCTCCTTTCCTGTACAAAGAGGGAAGGAAGCTACGTGGCTCATGAAATCATGAGTCACTTGTGTAGTAAAATGAATTGGCCACTCATGTTTGTACAAAGTTGAAACGGGGATGGGCTGAGAATGGGGCAATTTCAACACAGAAATAAATGCTCTCGGAAGAATCTATGCTGCTGAGATGCAGGGACTGCTGGCTTCACAGTGACGAGGTCCCCAGTATGGCCATCCTCCTAAGTCACAAAGCTTTATGGAGGCCTGATGACCTCGGTGACACCAGGAGATGACACAGAACATTACGGGTCATGGAGTCCTCTCCCTTCCACTTCCTGTTATTCTTACTTGCTTACTGCTTTGTTTCATGTGTTCTAAGGTCTGACGACCACCTCCATTAGTGGCTCTGAATGAGACACTGGGCCATGATTTCCCTGATGAATGCACATCGTTAGCCCTCCTTCTGGGATGAGGACATCCAAGGGAGAAAATGGCCAGTAGCCTGTTTAGCGTGAGAAGGGAGGAGGCCAACCGGGCCCGTGAGCAGCTCAGTGTCCTGCCCACTGAACCATGCCGCCACCTGGAAGCCCGCCCCTCTTGCCCTTCCTCCTCTGCACCTGCAGCTGAACACAGATGCACCCTGCCCCGTCCCCCACCGCTGCCTCGGCTCCTGCTTGCCAGCCCCTCTCCATAACTCACTTCCTCCCACCCTGGGACTTTTTATCTTCATCATCAAATGACATTTCCAAGTCCAGAAATTGAAAGAGTTATGATTGAGGACCACCACAGAAATGAGAATGACTTTCTGGTTTTGAGCTTGAGGTCACAAGGGATCCCAAATATAGTTCAGAAAATTATAACAATAGGAAATTTGAAAGGGGGGGGGGCGGATAGGTACTGCATACTTTGAGGCAGAGTTATAGACTCAATTTTCTAAAAAATTATTTAACATCTTGGCAGATCTATGTGTTCCCAGTCAACAGGAACTCTGCACACAGTGTCTACACAAGTTTTTCAGTGAGAGCTGAATCCCTTTTAGGCCTGCCTCCTAGACCAAGGAAGATGATGGGACACTGGAAGCTGGAAGAAGAGTCCCACCACTACCTAGAGTAAAGAATGGGGAGATTCTAACTTATCCTTCACCATAGACCCTGCACTCATACTTGGCTCTCTTTTCACAGTCGATGTCCTGGCTTTTCTGTCCTGAAGTCTATGAGCTCCCAGGAAGAGGAGGCCACTGCCTTCTCCCGTTTTAATGCCTCTGTCCCAGCCCATCTCAAGTTATACCCTCAATTCTTCCCGCAGAATTTTACTCTCCCTTCTCTCAACTGCTACAACTTTCACTGCCGGTATCATAAAGTTTAGAGCTTGACAGACAGAGAAGGACAAATATCATATGATATTGTGTGCATGCGGAATCTAAGAAAAGATACAAATGAACTTATATACAAAATGGAAATAGACCCAAGACACAGAAAACAAGCGATGGTTACCAAAGGGGAAAGCGGAGGGGAGGGATAAATCAGGAGTTTGGGATTAACATATGCACATATGTTAATATACTATATATAAAATAGATAAACAACAAAGACCTACTGAATAGCACAGGGCACTGTACTCAGTAGCATGTAAAAACCTATTAGGGAAAAGAATCTGAAAAAAAAAACAAACCAGATTATAGGTATATATATAATCGAATCACTTTGCTGTATACCTTAAACTTACACATCATCATAAATCAAGATACTGCAATAAAAAAATAAAATTTTTTTTAAAAGTTTAGAGCTTTGTTATCTAGCTGTTTCAGATATGTCAGTCTCTGGTATCGTATTTGTCTTATACCACCATCCCTCCTCCAAAGTGCCCAGGCCAGTGGCATATTCCAGGCGACATTGAACAAAAGCCTATTGATCACCCATATGTGTCATATGGGCTTCTCAGGTGGCTCAGTGGTAAAGAATCTGCCTACCAAGCAGGAAATGCTGGTTATATCCCTGGGTTGAGAAGATCCTCTGGAGAAGGAAATGGCAACCCACTCCAGTATTCTTGCCTGGAGAATCCCATGGACAGAGGAGCCTGGCAGGCTACAGTCCATGGGGTCGCAAACAGTCGGACACAACTGAGTGACTGGACATACACATGAGTCATACATCATGCTCTGTTCCGAGAATAAATGGTAGAAGAAGACACCGTCCCTGGCCTCCAGAAGTGTGGAGTCCACTGAGATAGGAAAGCAAAGAAGCCACTATCAGGAATCCATGTTAAGTGCTTTCTCATAGAGGGTGTGAATGCAAGCTGGAGCAACACAGTGGAGGGGAGACTGGGGAGCAGAGGTCAGAGGGTGCTTTTTGAATTAAGTTTTGAAGGCTAAGCAGAGCTTCACCAGGGAGACAAAGGGCAGAGGGGAAACCCACCAGGGGCAGAAGGACACACAAAAGCAAACAGGCAGAAAGCAGCCATGGTGTGAGGTGTTCAGGGAATTTGCGAGAATGACTGGAGACCAGGAAATATGAGAGCAAGGCAGCAGGAGGTGTGGAAATAAGGTCCAGGCATTCTACTTAAAAGGATATATGAATGCACTCAACATAATCGCTCTACTTGGTTCTTAGCACATTTTACTGCTGCTCATATTAAAGTATAACAAGAATTTGCTCAGCTGTTTTATAACTTGTCAGTATATGCCTCTGTGTCATTAAAATGTTTCTCTTGATTGTGGGAAATTTATTGGAGGACAGTGAGAATGCTTGTACCTATGCATTTAATAAATAAAATCTTGTACAGGCATAAATGCATTGTCTATCTTAAAACACACACACACACACACATACACACATCCTAAGACTTGGTGACTGTCATTCGAAGGAGCTGGTGGTACATCATTCACATAGTACTAAATGTACTGTTCCCATTCAGGGAATGGGAGGTAGATACACTTTCAGATTCATCAGTTTACAGCTGACGCTTCATACAGAACACCAGTCACTGACAGTGTATTGGAGCATCTTCCCTTGTTGCCGTATCTGTGCTTTTGTTTTTATGGCTTCCCTTCTATTTTATAGACTCAACCTTTAGGTCCTCCTCTCTTTTTGAAGATAAGATGACAAGTCACAGATGATGGCAGGAGTGGGCGAAGGCAAAGAATGGCTGGCAACTTTCCAGGTGATTACATAGCTGAGAACATGTCATCCTAAAGGAGGTTATCTTTGATAAACACAGCCTGCTTCAGATACGTTACAAACATTAGATTTTACTATGTAGCCACTCTGTTAATTTATGCATCGTTTTCTTGACTGTTCATTTTTAGCAGTATTAACCCAGTGTATTTCAGCACTTCCTTGGTAAGCCTTCTATAGGAAGATTAGAACAATTTTAGTCACTATAAACTATCTAGGCTTAGCAGATGCTGGTAATCTATGGGATTGTGACCTGAAAGGATTTCTGTACAAATGATTTCAAGTATCTCCCTTTTCAAGACTCCATTTCACATTCCCTCAAATGCTTTACATTTTCCCAAAGTACACTATTTCTCTGCAGAATCCTCTTTTTTGTTTATTAATTATGGGCAAGGTAGATATTAAATTGGTAAATATATTTGATTTTTTGCTTTGGTGGTACTTGATTAATTTTGAGTCAATTTGAAAAATGCACTAGAAAAAAATTTTGAGTGTGCCTTTAAATTTTTCCACAATGGTGTCAGTGACAGAAGGCAGCTGCAGCATTGACTTGAACTTGGTTTAAAGGCTGATATTTGACTCCAACTCTAAAAACACTCATCATTCTTACAATTCAATCTGAAGGCACATGCCTCCTCAATGAACCCCTCTTAATCATCATCTTTAATGGGGGCTTTCCTTGGAAATCCAGTTTTCAGTCTGCCTCTTTCTTATCCTCAGGGTACAAGGCATGAAATGTATTTTTATCTTGATACAGAACAAATGACTTACTTGGGTCAACTCTGATTATTATCTCAAGATCAGAATTTCTTGAATGAAAATACAAGGTATTAAAACACAAAGATTTTACACCAGTTCCACAAAACTATCTCGTGATATAACTCTTTTCCTGCTCCATTGATTTCATGTGAAAATGGAACACATTTCATGGGACGGTGCAGCCCTAATGATCACTTTTCTTTTCTTTTTTAGTTGATTTGATGTTTTCAAACAGGAGGGTTTTTACATAGGCCAAAGAAATTCAAATCTCAGAATTTTCCCTCTAATTCTTATCTTGCTATGGTTGCCAGACAAAATGCAGGGGCCCAATTAAATGTGAATTTCAGATAAACAACACATAGTTTTTTTTAGTATAAGCATCTTCTAGTCAATATTTGGGACTACTTGTACTAAAAAGGTCATTGGTTGTTTATCTGAAATTCAAATTTAACTGAGCCTCTTGTATTTTTATTGGCTAAATCTGGCAACCCTATATCTGAGGGCAGTTGAATTATGATCAGAATTACATTATCTCTAGATTGCAGGTCTACCAAATTCCCAAGGGGCCATTCTTTTCATGAGTATGTGCAAAAGCAGAGACTGTTGCACTGGCCATTCCCTGGGGCCCCATGGAGCCATCTGGCTTGGGGTCTAATGGATCTAGAAGACATTGGAGATTAACCAGTCCCTAAAAAGCTACAAGGCAACAAAAATAATGCCCTTCATAGAGTGGGCACTCCATGTATTTTTGTTGAAATCTTTCATGTTCATTAGTGCCAGTCAAGAGGAATAAGATGATAAAATATGACATCTTAAAAACAGTTTCTATATAACTCTTACCTTGAAATCTAAGCACATCTGATTTCTTAAGAACCGGATATAAATGCCACCTTGTTCAAGAAGCCTCCCCCCATCGCCTCACCACATCTCCTGCACCATCTTGCCAGCATTTACCATTTACCCCATTCCTTTGACATTCGACATAATCTGCTTACTATTCGAACTGACCTTCCATTTATAAATTCCCTGGGGGGATATCTGTAGGCAGTGGTAGCATAGCTCTGTGATTTAGCACATGAGCCCTACAGTCAGACCAATTTTGGTTTCAAATTGTGCTCTTCCCTTCTTAGCTCTATAACCCTGGACAAACACATCTCTAAGGTCTCAACTGATTATCATCATCTTTCAGTAAATTAGCATTGAGTTCAATAAGATGATGTATGTGTAGCTGTCAACTCTTAGACAGCACTGACCCATGATAGGCAATCACGGTCAGCATCATCGTCATATTATTATTATTATCTTCTCTGAATCTACACTCCCCAAAGTGTCCACTGCTCATCAGAACCTGTAAGAATTGACTGAGGAATCAGCGCCTGAGACTCTAGGCAGACACTCCAAATTCCCAGTCACCCAGAGAGAGAAAAGCACTGCCTGGGGACGGATAAGTGAGCCTCATTCACTCTACAAGTAAAGATTTCATTTTCTTATTTTTTTATTCCCCTTCACTTCTCTAAACCTACACATTTAAACCACCGCAGTGTGCATGTGACAAGCAGGAAAACTTTAACTGCCTTAGAGACTTGTTTCCTTAGTGGTACCAGCATAGGGAGCCCTCTGGGACCCTGGTCACCGCACGCTTCCTGCCTGACTCTTTATTGACTATTTGCTGCCTCTTTATTTTTCTCTCAGTCATCAGTGAGGAAGTTGCATAATTTAAAAGCTAAGTGGGACTCACTTTCTTGCAATCCGAAGTCATGCATGCTATTTTTTTTTCCCCCTGACTGTAACTCCTTTGTAAATGCTGTGGAAAATGCTCTCCTAAATACAAAATGATTTTGTTTTTGTGCATCCTGGAGTATGCATGAGATTGGATTTTTGATATTTGATTTCCAGTTTTACTAGAATCACTAGAGCAACTGGGGATATATAAGTTAAAAAGCAAAATGCAAGTTGCAAGTGTGTCCTCTGAGTTCTCTAGTGGCTTTTTCCAAAAATCACATTCAAAACCCTCTATGCAAAAACAAAACTATTTAGGGGCATCCATTCATGAACATAACATTTGCAAAACTGCAGTATCTTGGGAGGCTCCTGCTGTGCCAAACTCATTATTTTGCACTGGGACCCAGTGCCTTTCTCATAACAGGTATTCAAGGAACATTTGTTGAGCCAACCAAAGAACAAGTATTTTTTCAAGAAATATTTATTGAGCACTTAGGAGATATATTGCCTTAAAATCCATTTGCAGTATAGAGTTATTATCACTATGGTCATTAATAAATAATGATTTCACCACAACATTGTTTATAATGCCGCCATCCAGCAAGCCAGTAACATCAACTCTGGGAGTCTGGGTGATATAGTTCTTAGCTTCTGATTGTTTAGACTTAATGACAATTGACCTTGTTATTGCCACTGTTACCCACAGAGAACAACATGTTCCCAAGACCCCACCAATCTTGTTCCTATTGATTAATAAAGTCATCCAAGCCCATCAAGACTCAGAGGCAGTCTGAAGCCTTTCCTTCTCTAGTGGTCGAGCTGGTTTTGTGAGCAAAGTGCCCATCCTGCAACCTTCAGTGGGACCCGTCTGTTCTGTGTCCCCTGTCATTTTGGAAGCAGTTCAACACTGCAGGGGCCAGGCTGACCCCGAGGTTAGAGACCCCACCTCTAAAACGATTACTCTGGGAAAAGCGGGAAATATTGTTTCAATTATAAGGCCAACACACTGGACAGCCATGAACCACTTAAGAAGTTGCATAGTAGTTGACTTTAACCACAAAACCAAAATCACCATTTAGCAGTTCACTTCTGCACAGTACAGGGAAGATGGAGCGGCAGCTCAGTCAAGCTAGCCATTTCTTTCTTTATTTTGACTGTTCTCTGGTCCTGATTTTGCTATTAAAGACTTCCAAAGCCTCAATGTACTTCAGCGTTAATAGAAAACAGCTCAATGTGCCCTGTTTGCAGATGCGAATAGAGAGCAAGGTCAACACACTTAGGAGCAGATCCCTTGTACATAAGGAGTGAGCGGAGTTTCCAGAGCAGCTCTTCAGGTGTCTCCATTCTCGACTGGTTTTCATTCCCCCTTTGCAACACATCACTCCCTCGTGTTTCACCTCATTTCCTCCCTGTTTCCGTCTCTACTTTATCACCTATTCACTGAGACCCTTGTAATCTTTCATTTTCTCCGGGTAGGATCTGGCGGCTTTATTAAAACCAGGCTATTTCACAAGGGGAGAAAGTTCACAGGTAAAGTCTTGGCGCGGGCAGCCTCTATCCCCCACCCCCCTCACCCCCACCCACTCTACCCCACAAGCCATCCAGCTGTCCCAAACCAAAGGGCGCTGAATCTCTTACAGGTGATCCTCCGTATCAGTCCCAGCCTTGCAGCCTGAGCCTTGTGCTTTGGAGAGCGGGGGGATCAAAAACACACACAAAAGAAATGTGCTAACAGACAGGTGGTCACTTGGAATTTGGCACTCAGGGCTGCCCAACACCACTAGTCACCGTCAACATCCACTCTTACTGAGGAGCAGTGTTCCAGCTCCAGCGGCGTGCTTCTCTGGATCCCTGGCTTTGCATCTTGGAAGCCCAAGATGGCTTCCTTCTGAGGGTGGGAAGGGTCCTTCTGGCTTCTGATGCTGCCGAGGTCAGGGGACACTTTGGGGCAGGGGGTTGGGGGGAGATTTGGACAGCAAAAGCATTTAGGTATGAAAAAGAAAAATTAATTAACTTGTCAAGTCTTTCCTCTTGGCATGAATACAAAAGGATAATGAGGGACCATTTCCCAGTGATGCTGACCTCCCACTTTGCTGCTTCTGTCTGTGTTCTGATTCCTGGTTCCAGCCGTGCCCCCTATTAGCAGGATATTCCCCACAGATGCACACGTGGCAGAAGAATATCTCATAATATTAAACAAGTCTTATTATTCTTGAAGTTAAATGAAGGGCTAGAAGTGACTTGTTTGATAGTCTTTTGCAATTATCTTAACACCGATCATTAGAATTGCTCATCGTTTTATCTTTATAAAAGTATTTAATAAGATTTAAATTTCCATCCCAATAAAATTTTCATTTAAACCATTTTAATTTAAAGTCTACATTCATTCATTATACTCCAAATTTTACCTTTTGTTTTACAGAAAAGTGAAGATTTTAGAGGAAAAATAACTTTTGGGAACACGCAAAAATTTTACTTTGTCAGGTTTATGTTTAAGCTACACTTGTGATGAAACTTGTATCCACCTTGAATAAAATTACATTTTACTTTAAATACTTTAGAATTTAAAGCTTAGATCATGAAAGTCAGTAGAAAAAGTTGCATAAAAATCTTTGCTATGACAGCAAGATTAGGATTTTGGCGTAATGAAGGCAATCAATGAATGTTATAGATTAATAAATACTTTGTTAACTGTGAATAACTTAGTTTTCATGGAAACATCACCAACCCAAGAACAGAATATCCAGATGTCCACAACAATAACTAAATTCAGTCATTAGGTATTTTGTTGACTTTCAGTCATACAAGAACCCTAGCTTTCCATATATTTTTTCACTTTGTCACTATAAATGTATATGTCAAAGTAGAAAGACAAAATATCTAACTGCTTGTTAACCCAATTTATAACTTTTTAATATTTAGACATATGGTGTATAGGCCACCATTTGTCTTGTCTTGAGCCCTGCAAATGTAAGAGGCCAGGTCTGGGCAGTATTTTCTTTCTGAAGCTATTGTCAATAGTACTGGTCTTTTGAACCATCTCTTTATGGTCACTGGTGTAGGTGGAAGAGGACTGGATTTTTCTCCCCAGGAACTTAATTAATGTATTTTCTCAATAGGTAATTTGTCTTACAGATAGGGACAAAAGAGGAAAAGACAAGAATACTAAGTTCTTTGGTCTCATAATCAGTTTATTAAAGTATTTTTTGACAGTCTATGTGTACTCTTCAATATGCTTCCATATTTTATGTATAATATAGGAAAGAGTTATGTATGCATGTTAGAAACATGGTTCTGTGAAGTCAGACAATCCTGGATTTGCACCGTAACTCTGCCACTCATTTGCAGAGAAATTTATTTCAACTATTTAAGCCTTACTGTCTTGATCAGTAAAACAGTGATGGAAATACACTCATAAGATTGCACTGAAGACTAGAGATAATACACATAAAGTGCTTAGCAGATAGTAAACATAAACAAACGTTATTACAATTTCCACATGTTTTAATTCTTAAAGTATTAATATGTTCATTCATTTATTAATCCTCCTGTTCAAAATCCTTTGGGTGGTTACCAGGGTGAACGGGGTTGGGAGGTGGGCAAAATGGATGAAGGAGGTCAACTTTATGGTGATGGTTGGTAATCAGACTTGTGATCATGATCACTTTGTAGTGTATAAAGATGCCAAATATAGTGCTGTGCACAGTGGTAAAGAACCTGCCTGCCTATGCAGGAGACGAAAGAGATGCAGGTTTGATTCTTAGGTCAGGAAGATTCCCTTGGAAGAGGGCATGGCAACCCATTCCAGTATTCTTGCCTGGAATACCATGGACACAGGAGCCTGGCAGGATACAGTGCATAGGATACAGTGCAAAGAATTGGACATGACTGAATTTTTGGGGGCTCCAAAATCACTGCAGATGGTGACTGCAGCCATGAAATTAAAAGACGCTCACTCCTTGGAAGAAAAGTTATGACCAACCTAGATAGCATATTGAAAAGCAGAGACATTACTTTCCCAACAAAGGTCCGTCTAGTCAAGGCTATGGTTTTCCAGTAGTCATGTATGGATGTGAGAGGTGGACTGTGAAGAAAGCTGAGTGCTGAAGAATTGATGCTTTTGAACTGTGGTGTTGGAGAAGACTCTTGAGAGTCCCTTGGACTGCAAGGAGATCAGTTGGCTGATGACCCAACTAAAGGAGATCAGCCCTGGGTGTTCTTTGGAAGGACTGATGCTAAAGCTGAAACTCCAGTACTTTGGCCACCTCATGTGAAGAGTTGACTCACTGGAAAAGACTGTGAAGCTGGGAAGGATTGGGGACAGGAGGAGAAGGGGACGACAGAGGATGAGATGGCTGGATGGCATCACCGACTCGATGGACATGAGTTTGAGTGAACTCCGGGAGATGGTGATGGACACAGGGAGGCCTGGCGTGCTGCGATTCATGAGGTCGCCAAGAGTCGGACACGACTGAGCAACTGAACTGAACTGAAGTGACTTAGCATGCATACGTGCACACCTGAAACTTACATAATTCAAAAAAACAAAACAAAACAAACCCAGGCCCAACCAATCAACCTTTTCATAGCTTTCCACTGCCCAGAGTATTCCTTCTCATGGCATTCTACTGCTCTAATTTGTCCTTCCATCCTTAAATTCCAGCCTTCCTCCCACCCCACGACAACTCCCCCAGGAGAGCTATTCCTTCCCATCTCTATGTTTTTACTACCATGATTCCATCTACTTGGATGGCCCTTCATCTTCCAAGGGTTGGTTCAAGTGGCACTGCTTGCCAGAAGTCTTCCTATTTTCCAATTTCAATTAAATTTCTTCTCTTTGTGTTCTTATAGCATTATCTCTGTAGCTCTATTAGAAAACTAATTTCAGTGAGCTTGGCATTATATCACGTTTTGTGTATGCATCCATCATCTCTACCCCACTATCCATTTCTTCAGGTTAGATTATATCTTTTTACCTCTGCACCCATGCCTGTTCTCTTTCCATTGCATGTAAGTAACACAGTACTTGGTCCAAAGTAGGTGCTCTTAATTTTTTTAATTTTAAATTTATTGACATCAACTTCAGAGAAATAGACTACAACAGAATAAAAAATAAAAATAAAGGTTATTATTCAGATTCTTCAAGTACTGGTTGTTCTTGGTCCCATGGTTATGAGTTTTCTTGATGTTTGTTTTTTAAATGGCATTACTTATACTTCAAAACAGTTTGCTGATTTCCAAGAAAAGCACTTTGTCTAAAAGCACTTCTTCTTGACAAAGGGAACATTGTGAAGTACTGTACCACTTAGAAAAACATGTATTATGTTAATATATTGGAAAGATTTCAATATTTGGATATTTCAGCGGTTTCCAATGTCCACAAATTCTTTGATATTCCTCCCTTCCAAGGCAGGACCTAAATGTAGGTCTTCCTAAATGTAGGTTTGACTTAGTGACTTACTTCTTTTCTAAGAAATAGAATAAAGTGGAAGTGATAGTATGCGACTTGGGAAATTAGATCATAAAAATGATCTCTCATGGACCACTCCCTCTGGGGGAAGCCAGCTGCCACGTTGTGAGGACAATCTAGCTGTTCTATGGAAAGGCCCACGTGGTAGGGTCTCCTGGCAACAGCCACACGAGTGGACTTAGATCCCCCAGCCCTATTTGAGCTTTCAGATGACTGTAGCCCCAGCAGCTGGCCTTGCTGCTACCTTATGAGAGACCCTGAGGCAGAACCACCCAGCTAAGTTGCTCTCAGATTCCCAACTCTCAGAAACTGTGAGATAATAAATGTCGGTTGCTTTAAGGTGCTAAGTTTTGAGAAAACTCATTATTCATGATAGATAACTGATATAGATAGTATAGAAATATTACATGCATGCTCACTGTAGATATTCATAGTTTAACATCTATGGTCATTAATTCATGGAAGTGGTGAAAAAATTCACAGCAGTTGCCTAAAGTCATGGTCTGGAATCTACTTTGTACTACCTTTGTACTATGTATTAAAGTGTCTGCTATCGGGCAATCACTATTCTAAGTCTTGGAAACACAAAGACAAATCAGATAAGGTGCATGTTTTTAAAGACTCTAAATTCCAGTGATCTCCACCATCTTACCGACTACAAATAATAAGAGGAGTCCCACCTACTTGAATGGAAAATTATTTAAGAATTATTTTGTGTAACAGAGAAAGAATACAGGTGGAATTCAAGAAAAGGCTCTGGACCAATTATGATTTTAGCAGTTAGGGCCCCACACAATGCCAGGCCTGACAAACAGCTTCAGGCTTTTAAATCAAGGCCAATTGTCTCAGGGTGTATGACAAATGGAAGTTTGATAAATGGTCTGTCTATCACACAGAAGAACAATCACTGTCAATAATGCTATCCTCAGGGATGAAGGACAGTGACATCAATGGCAGGGAAAATATTCCATTAGTAAAACAGTCCCTAATTAATACTAATCTGTTCCTTGGAAAAGCTGCTTTAGTGAAAAGATTCCCCACCCCCACCCCTGCCCCACCCTATGCCAAACTGCTGAACATTAATTTGGAAAATTTCCCATTTACTTTCAAGAAATTTTAAAGAGCTTCACTTAGCAAAAATTAAAAATGAATCTATTTCTTAGCTCACATAATATATAAAGATGAGATTTTTTTTTACACTCAGCATCAATTCCTAATTGAGCATATCAGTTAAAAGTAACTACGTTCTATTATTCTCTGAATTGACATTTACTATCCCTTCTTCCTCTTTATCATAAAAATGCATGTATTAAGTACCCAACTGCATGTAATCTTAGGAACTGTGATACAACAATGACAGATGTAGCTCTTGCTTCCCTAAAACCTTGAGCACCCCATCAGATAAAATTAGCAGAAAGCAAATAAAAAATGCATAAAGGACAGTGAGAGTATTTTCATATCAGTTCATTTGGGGAAACATCAAGAAATCTTCGGTTCAACTGAAGAATATGAAGCACTTTGAAGGTGACATTCTCACTGTAATTCACATTACCTGTGGACAAGCATTCACAGACTGAGTCAAGCTCTCTTCAGCCTCAGGGCTCTAGCACTTCTACTTTGCATGTTCTCTCTGCCTCGTTTTCAGCCTTTAATCTTGCAGATTGAAAAGCATGTTAACAAACATGGATACCAAGGGCAAAAGGGGGGGATGAGATGAATTGGGAGATTGAGACTGACACACATAGACTATTATTGATACTATGTATAAAATAGACAATTAATCAACCCTGAATATTCATTGGAAGGACTGATGCTGAAGCTGAAGCTCTAGTACTTTGGCCACCTGATGCGAAGAACTGACTCATTGGAAAAGACCCTGATGCTGGGAAAGATTGAAGGCAGGAGGAGAAGGGGATGACAGAGGATGAGATGGTTGGATGGCATCACTGACTCAATAGACATAAGTTTGAATAACTCAGGGAGATAGTGAAGGACAGGGAAGCCTGGTGTGCTGTAGTCCGTGGGTCGTAAAAGAGTCGGACACGACTTAGCAGCTGACCACCACCACCACCAATGAGAACCTACTGTATATCACAGGGAACTCTACTCAGCGCTCTGTGGTGACCTCAATGGGAAGGAAATCCAAAAAAGAGGAGATATATGTATATGTATAGCTGATTCACTTTGCTGTACAGTAGAAACTAACACACAATTATAAAGCAACTATATTCCAATAAAAATGTAAACCAAACAACAACAAAAAAAGAGAGCATGTGTCTCTTTCTCTGGGAAGTGTTCCTTAACTTCCCCTAAACAATACCACATTTCTTAGTATGCATCCCTCTCCTTAACCTTATTTATTATGGTTCACGGCTCCCTTAATAACAAAGATATACTCATCTTAGTACCTAGGTATTCTCTGTCCCCATCAACTTTCCTTAGTATTACTTGTCACAGATTACAGTTATATATTTATATCATTATTTCATGAACATATGAAATATGTTTCAGGCAGTATGGGGAGGAGGGCTGTCTCTTTTCTTCTCTTCTAGTGCCTGGCACATTGCAGGTACGTAAAACAGATGTGAATATGTGAATAAATGAATAAACGAGCAGTGCAGTGTGTGTTCAGAGCCTGAGCTCTCAAGTTAAACACACTTGGGTACAGCCCAAGTTCTTCCTATCCAGTTATGTGACCTTTGGCATGCGTTTTTCCTCTCTAAGATTCAGTTTCCTCATGGGTAAAATGGAGACAATAATAGTTTCCTCACACGGCTGTCATGAGCTTGAGAAAATGCATACAGTGAATGTATTTAGCTTGAAGCCTGGCACAGAATAAGCGCTTAGTAGATTACTGCTGTTGTTGCTGTTATTGTCGTAACGGCTTCTGGTTCTACCTCCAGCCGTGGAATGAAATCATGATGAACTTAATTCTCCAGTTTTCCCCTCTTGGTCAGCAGGGTAGGGGAGAAAGGACTCCTTGCTGAGCTTCTGGTCAGCCTAGTCTCGGCCACTTGTGGCTTCCGGTCACCTCAGCCGCCTGGCTCCCTCCCGGCGGCCTCGGCTAACTTCACCCACCCCTCCCTGTAATCGCTGGGCTGCATTTTTATTTTCCTACAAGTCTTTCTAGACCCACTTCTTTAATGTACTTGCTTTTATCTCCTGTGACAGCACCCAGTTCCTAGGACCTGGCATAGTTTCTCTGAAGGGAAATGAATTCACACTCGAAAATGGTTGCACTCTCCTGACTTCCAAACACTGTCCCCAGACCAACCACATTCCCCTCTGACTGTCAGGATGACTTCCTGCCCCACTTAGGAGAGTGTCTGGCAAGAAAATGGATGGCTACTGTCCCCCTGTCCCTTGGGACATTTTAGCTTTGGGGACAAACAAGTTTAGTCACCGACGCTGAGGAAGGCCTCATGCAAAGAGAGCTCGCTTGCTCAGTCAGCCGGACCAGACCAGACCAGACAAGCCTGATTTGCCTCAAGGTCCTGGCTCTCGGACCCTCACTGTATTTATAAGTCTTAACAGTGTAACTGTGAATTCCATTCGGGTGATGCTGCTTCTGGCTGGCACAAGGCCACGGTTTCCCGTCGTTCACAAGCAATTTTGAGGCCTGCTGATATGGGCATGGAAACCGCTGAGGCTCTTTTATGTAACCGTGTGCATGCATTCTCTTGTTAAGGTTGTTTGGGATATCTTTAAATGTATTAAATATTTTCTGAAAATATGGCTACTTCCAGTGGGAAAAAGAGAAAAAAAGTGTTTTCTCTTCTTTCACCTCCCAAGACATTGCTTTGCAGTACACCCTATAAAAAATAAAGAGCTTTTTACTGAGTTCAAGATTTAAACAAAGACAAAGAAAAAGCAGTTTCTAAGCAGAAAAATGCAACAAAGACTTTACTTCTTACCAAATAACTTAAGAATGTCTGAACAAAAACATCCCAAAACCTGGCTAGTGCCAGAATTTTTCAGATAAGTAAAGAGAAGAGAAAAACACAAATTCAACCCCAAAGCACCAAGAAATCTATTAATGGCAAAAAGAAAGCAACATGCAGTTGAAAAAGCTGTTAAATACTTAAAGAATCGAATCTATTTCCTAGAAAGGGCAATTATACCTCAGAGAGTTTCTACATGCTCTTTTGGAAGCAGTTGGGAAAATCCTACAGGGGTCTATCTCTTCCTCCAGGAAGCTTTCTGCGACCCCAAGAGCTGCAGGCCTTCCTCTGGATCACTGCTCTCTTCTTAGAGGCTCCCTTACCACATAATGCTTGTGCATCACATTGTAAAGCATTTCCCATTGTTTAGTCCCTTTTTTGCAACCCCATAGATTGTAGCCCACCAGGATCCTCTGTCCATAGGATTTCCCCAGCAAGAACAGCGGGAATGGCATGTGTAGCCATTCCCTTCTTCAAGGGATCTTCCAGACTCAGGGAGCGAACCTGAATCTCCTGCACTGCAGGTGGATTTTTAAATTCTGAGCCACCTGGGAAGACCAAAGCATTTCCCACCGTGTATCTATAGTCTTTCCATCTAGTCTGTCAGCAGTCTGGGTGTAGAATATAGACTTCTATTTGCATTACCCCTACAGCACCTACCAAGATGCCTTGAACACAAGAGATCAATAAATATGAACTGATTAACTCACTTAAGAATTCACAAATATTTTCTTTAAACCCATAAAGAATACAAATAAGAAAGAGTGCTTCACTCCATTATACCAGGAAAAAAAAACCTAGAATCTGCTCTTCAAGACATTTTAAATTATTTGGGGTATTTATTCAACTTTTGGAGAAACTGTGGAATCTTTGGGCTAGAAAGAAATATAGCCACTTCGTGTCTACTTTCATATAACATTCCACCTTGCAAAATCAAAGCTAGATATAAAAGGCAGAAAAGTGGATGTGGATATGGAAAATACAAATTTATTTGCTGTATTTTGGTATCCTAGAATCAGGGAAATCTTCTCTTAAAAAGGAAAATGTTATCTTAGGATACAAACATTATTCTTATCTGCCGTTGGCAAGTTTTCAAAATTGTTATCCTCAATAGGATAATGTGAAAATTGAAACAGCTTTAAAAAACACTTTTAATGAAATCTAGTCTGATTAATGAAAGATTTTCTACCATATGACTGTCCTTTGGTCCATTTTTAGAAAGAAAATCTTTTGCTCTTTAGAATATGGATATGATAACATTTGTGCAAAAATTTCCAGTTTACAAAAATACATCAAAATGCATTAAAATATTCTTTCAAACATTCATACGTTTTATCTTATAAATATATATATTTATATATATTAGTACATATTGATTCTCAGTTTAAAAGCATTATTTCACTTAATGCTCTTTTAATGATTTATACATATGTTCTTTTGATGATTTATGCATATTTCTTTTAAATTTAGGAAACTGAAGTAGCTAACATGTTGGAAGAACAGCACCGCATCTCATTTATTTCATGGCATCCTATCTGCTCAGATTAAGACCAGATTATACTAGCTGTCTTTCCTCATATGAGTAAGAGAATACACCAAGATTTAATTATTTACTAAAGAGTATAAAGGGACAACTGAGTCTAGGATTTTCTGATTTTCAAGACTGCTAGCATCAGAGTACAATGATTCTGTCTTGGCCAATGTGAGATTTACAGAGTCACCGGGTTCTCTGATTTCATTTATGTGTATTTTTGAGGATGGCTGCCAGGAAATGGTTTGATACTAAGCTTAATATGTTGCGATGTCTATAGAATGGATGTGAACTTGCCTGGCTAATTAATGCTTACCTCTCTACCCAGATGGAGGCTTTGTAAGAGATCATCATATTCACTCCTGCACTTCCTTCCTTATTTAATGTTCTCATGGTCACATGAGATCACCAAATGCTCAGGTCCTGAGCTACATTTCCATGTTTAGTAAATCAGGAAATAGTGAAAGATGTGTTTTGTGACTTTCATTCCAAACTTAGATTAGGTATGAGTGTTTAATGGCAAGTGAATGGAATGAATGAGAAAGATATCAGATTTGAAAATCTGAATTGATATCTAAGACAATTTATAATAAAAACTGCATGTGTAAGGAATTTTAATCAATATAGTTTTCCTCTCAATGGAAACTCTCCTGATTCTCACAAGTAGAATCAATTATTTGCTCTTTTATGTCCCACCATTATTCTCATCATGGCACCCAAAACATGTGATTGTACTTGTTTTACACACTTGCCTTTTAAATATGAAGTTACTAAGGAAAGGCATTGTGTTTTACTCATCTCTGAATCCCTATTAACTTAAAAAATGCTGAAACATAGTGGATACTAAATATGTTTGCTTCCTAAACACTGAATAAATAAATGTTTGTGCAATCAGTGCCATGAAGGATTCTGTACTGGAGCTGGGAGATGATCAATCACTCAATATTTAGTGGTACCTACTACAGGAGGTTTCCTGGGGCTTTCCTGGTAGCTCAGATGGTAAAGCATCTGCCTACAATGCGGGAGACCTGGGTTCGATCCTTGGGTCGGAAAGATCCCCTAGAGAAGGAAATGGCAACTCACTCTAGTACTCTCGCCTGGAAAATCCCATGGACTGAGGAGCTTGGTAGGCTACAGTCCATGGGGTCGCAAAGAGTCGGACACGACTAAGCGACTTCACTTTTACTTTAGGAGGTAGAAGAAGGCAACAATGAGATGTACACCCGAGGAATCAGAAATGATGGAAATGAGATTTCCCTACATATAATGGGTAATCTCTGCTCTGCTCAGAGCAGAGATGAAAAAAAAAAAAAATCAAATTCAAGAGACTAAGACTCGATTGGAAACTAACCAAGTCTATTTAAAGTCTTTAAAAAAATTTGCTAGTAGGAAAGAAGGTTGGTTGCTCATACATAGGGTCATTGAGAAAGTCACAGAGTAACCATTCATACAAGCACTGTCTAGAGTTCAACCTTATCCCACCAAAGGTCACTACCTTTCCAATCCTGTGTGCAGGCTTACCCTTATGGTAAAAACATGTCACCAGTCTTAGAACCAGTCATTAGTCCTTTGTTCTGATCCCTTGAACACTCAAATAATTTGACTAATCACGTTTGCCTTGATTCTATGTTCACCAGGAGTTCTGATGGTGATAATGGAACTCACATAGCCTGCTCAGAGGTAGATGATGCATTCACCTGAGGACCTGAGTGTCTGGTTATCCTAGTTTTCATGTTGAAAATGAATAAACCAGCATTCTAATCAGCTTCTGACAATCAGGTGAAGGTGAGTTTGCCTTAGTGGATGTAGCAACACATGGTATACTGACATTCAAGTCATTGTGCTTGCGGATCTGAGGGCCAGAGTTTAATTTTAACCAACCCTCCAAGGTGATTCCTCCCTGTGGGTACATGTGGCCCTCCCTAAGCATCACATCTCAGTGATGTGACTCTCATGAGTCCCCATGAGCCATTTGCCTTTTCTTGAAATGTCTGCACAAATGATGTGCTTCTTACTATGCTTTAAACCACCAGAGAGTGATCCAAATTAACATATAATTAAGTGAGAAATTGTTTGGCACAAACTGAAAGTGACATACAAATTCCAAAAGAGTAAAGATTCTTGTGGTGGGCAATTATCCAAAGAAAGATCTCTAAAGACCTGTGGTCCTAAGAGAGGGACTTGAGGTCTGGGCAGGATGTGAGTGGGTGGAAAGGAGGGGAAGGGAATTTCTACCAGGACATGGGTCCACAGATGCAGGGCCCAGAAAGCTTGGGTCACATTATTGGAGTATTAGAACCAGAGATTGGTCAACATGCCCTCTCTTTACCCCCCTTTTAATAAGTCCTGGAGACTGATGAGAAAAGAAACAAATGTCTTATTTAAGCTTTGAACTGTAGACATTAATAAAACAAAATAAAATGAAACCCAACGTCTTAGTATGTGCCTAGTTTCTGAAGAAGGATGAAAAAGAATTGAAAGTGGTTCAGTCGTGTCCAACTCTTCTCAACCCCATGGACTAGAGCCCACCAGGCTCCTCTATCCATGGAAGTCTCCAGGCAAGAATACTGGAGTGGGTAAGCCATTCCCTTCTTTAGGGGTCTTCCCAACCAGGGATCAAACCTGGGTCTCCTGCACGGCAGGCAGATTCTTACTGCCTATGTCACCAGGGAAGCCTCCTCAGAAGGATATTAACCTCTTAATAATTTGCTCGTATAGATCAATTTTTTTTATACCATCAATTATGCAATGAGAACATTTACATGAACTTTTAAAGCAAACTAAAGAGAAAAAAAAGTAATATTCAGTATCAAAAGAAATGCAAGTTTGAATAGTCGGGTTATTTATCATTCCAAATTTATTTTAGAGACCAACAGAACCATAGGAAATGAGTGAGGGATTATGGTAATTAATTCCTAATAAAAGGAACATTAAAATAGATAACTTTCCTTTTAATTACCTTCCAAATAATTACTATACATAGATAAAACTATTATCTTTGAAAATGAAACATTTATAGTGGGGGAAAGTTAGATATGTAAATGCTTTCCCCCATTCTTTATAAAATAATACCAAAGAAGAAAATGAAAAAGAACTAAAATTACATTCTCCCAGATCAACCTTGACTCACAGCTTTTAAAGGTTATACTCCATTTATGGTTATTATAAAATATTGGCCATATTCCCCATGTTATACTCTATATCCTTGTATCTTAGTTTATACCTAGTAGTTTGTACCTCTTACACTTCTTCCCTATCCTGCCCCTCCCCCTCCCCTCTTTCCACTGGTAACCATTAGTTTATTCTATATCTGTGAGTCTGCTTCTTTTTTGTTATATTCACTAGCTGGTTGTATTTTGCGCAGATTCCACATATAAGTGATATAGTATTTATCGTCCTCTGTCATACTTATTTCACTTAGCATCATCAGGCCAGCTATTGTTAGAGATGTAGGAAATCCCTCTGATTTGCCTCCTAAAGATCTCTATTTCTGTCTCTCCTTCTCTCCCTTTCTCTCTCTCTCTCTCTCTCACACAGACACAGACACACACATACACACTCATTTACACACACACACAAACTTAAGAAACTTCAACATTCCTCTGTTTCAAGAGAAATACTACATAAAAATATACGGATATTTTAGAAAAACTTCATTTTCATTTCTTAACTGCTATTAAACTGGAAAACTCTTTGGAATCCTGTTTCTGAAAAACATATTTTAAAAATGTATTTACTTTTAATTGAAAAAGAGATTTTTAAAGAGATTACTCAAGTTAACAAAATCCAACAGTGACAACAGAAGACCTCTGTGGTGAGTGGATTTAAATTCTGAAAGGCATAGAAAAACATAAATTTTCCACATTTAAGTGGAGCAATAGTGACATAAGGACAATCCTGAAGAATGACTCTTGAGCGCTGAAATTCTCACAACCTTTTCTCAGGAAAGCTATAAAAAGAGTCAGTTTTGCCCGAGTCAGAGCAATTTTATCTAACTAATTGCACCCTCTGGACCTTTGAAAAATTGACATTCTCCATGACAGATCAGATTTGGATGTGGCTCATAAAGAAGCTCCCAAGGAGACTTTCATGCCTATTTCCCTCCTTAAGATCTAGAGCAAAGGTTGGCAAACCATAGCCTGAGGACCAAATGTGGCCCACTGACTGATTTGGTAAATAAAGTTTTATTAGAACAATGACACACTCTTGTTTACATATTGTCTCTGGGGCTACTTTCAGGTACAGGGACAGAGCTGAGTGGTTTTGACAGTAACCATGTGGCTCACAGTGCCTAAACTATTCACTATCTGGTCCTTCACAGAGCAAAGTTTTCTGTCTCCTGACCTGGAGGAATCTGCATCCCTTCTTTAGATCGAAAGTCAAGATACCTGGATTTTAAACTGTGTTCTGCCAGTAAACCTCTATCCGACCTTGGGCAAGTAGTCACTTCCCTCAAGGTTGACTTTTTATCTATAAAAGATGGAGAGTTAGCCCACGTGATCATCTATTCCATATTAATTCCCTCTAAATTTCTCTTTGCCTAGGGTTAAGACCTTTCCTCATTGTAAGATATTGTAAAGAAATCCAAATCAGTTTAAAAAGAAGCCTTTCTTCAAAACCCAAGTTTACAGTGAAATGTTTCACATCATTTCAAGCATTTAACAACCAAGTGATGATACCCCCTCGCTACCGTATCATGGACATGCCAGAAAGCTGCAGATTAGAGCTGGAAAGAGAATGTAAACAGCAATAAAATCTGTTTCAGACAAGGCAGCACATCTGGCCCACACTTTCCTAGAACAGATGCACCGTACTGCTTGTGCCGGAGATGAATGCTCTTTTCTATCGTGTTTTTGGTAAGCGAGCGTCCTGGCTCTGCTGCCACTTTGGAATCCTGAGGGAAATGGCAGGAGGCCTCACACCAAAAAAGCACTTTGCACTTATTACCAAAGCAAAATGTCTTTGTTTCAGTAGGAAGGAGGCTGTGCACTATCCGAACTTGAATGCTACGGGCATATTCTACATGATACAATTTCTCTCTAGACACACGACAGAAGGCTACAAAATTAACAAAATGATGCTAGAGCAGAACAGTCTCCTCCCTTCCCAAACTGCCCCAACAACTAAATGAACTTTTGTGTCTGCTGTCTTTACAGAATAAAACACTTGTGATATTATCCTAAAATCCAAAACATCTAAAGTACTTGACGTAGAGAGCAGAAAAGTCACTAGATCTCAATGCTAATGACTATGATTTTAAAACCAGCAAGCCTGTTATCTTCAAAATAAACATTTTTCTACCATTTCTTTTCTGCCTGGAAAATAAAGGTGTTGGCAGGTATCACTGCATCTCTAAACCAGAAATGACTGGTTCTTGGTCTCCATAGCAGGGGATTTTGAATAAGAACGAGCATATATATGGAATTTAGAAAGCATAACGAATGCTCACTCTGAAACACTGTATTTTGAAACATGAAGAAGTACTTAACAAATGAGAGCACTTTCCCAAACCCAAATAACCCTGAATAACAGAGCTTGGTTACCAACATCTCATTCATATCTTCTCAGGGATACTGCCCCAGGGGGCACTAGTGGTAAAGAATCTGCCTGTCAATGCAGGAGACACAAGAGATACAGCTTCGATCCCTGGGTTGGGAAGATCCCCTGGAGCAGGAAGTGGCCACCCACTCCAGTATTCTTGCCTGGGAAATCCCATGGACAGAGCAGCCTGGTGGGCTACAGTCCACAGGGTTCCAAAGAGTCAGACATGACTGAGCACACATGCACACACACAAGTGATCCTGAATTCTCTGCATTTACCACACAGGATAGACTTTTAGCTGGCACCTTTGTTTTCTGTAGTGCCTTTCTTTGCAAGAAAAAGACACTAGTGCACCATCCATCATTTCTGCTAGATCATCTTCCCAAATCCCCGAGAACAGCACTATCTGCTTTTCTCTCTCTCTCTTACAGAGAAACCTCTGAACTGGATGCTAATATTTTGCAGACCAAGCATGAGCCAAAATGGATTAAAAAATCTAAGCTGGCATATCTGCATCAGTCTAAGGCGTTTTCAAAGGAAGAACTGCAGCGTTAAGCTGATTAGCGGAGCTGCGGCTCTCCCCCGCCCCGCCCCTCCCCCAGCCCTGTATTTCACTTTACCTTCACTTCTTGGCCAGTCAGTAATTTTCTCATCCGCTGGGATCCTACTTAAGTCCCATCTCTGTGATCACACTTCTCTCCAGCCCTCACGATGCTTTGAACATAGAAGAGGCCTATAAATACTGTTGGTTTGTTTTGAGAGTCTTCCTAGATGGCCTCAGCCCATGTTGATCTCTACCTTCCTTAATGCCTTTGAGGTTTACTGTCTCTCCCACACAATTAACACTTTATTATTCTCAGCACTAAGAGTCTGGCCAGCATAACACATTTCATTTCTTCTTTATAACTGGTTCATGTGAGTTGGTTTTCTTTCTCCAATGAGATTGTCAGCTTCCAATGGATGAAGCTGTTTTCCATAACTTCTAGTGAACTGTTAGGCAGAAAACATCCCATAAATACTTTTTTTTTCCAATCCATAACAGCAGTTTTCATATAGCTTGAAAGTTTACGTAGCTTGCCAGTTGTATTGTGGGTGACTACAGGTCAAACTTTTATATCAGAAACAGCAGTAAGGTCATACAGTGGAACCCCCAAATGGGATAATCTTAATAAATATATATGGAATGCCCCGGCCAAATGAAAGGGACCATTTCAGTCATTACTTGCAGGGTGGAATATCTAAATTCATAAGAAAAGAGCTAAGTAAATGAAGGAGGAGATGTAGAGAGAACACATAGTAAGTGTAGGAAATTTGACTAACTGATCAAGTACAGGCCCAAACGGTTATAAAACTTGACAGTTCATTCCTTCATTCTTTAATAATCATGCATTGAGTCTGGCTATGGGTATAATCCATTTGGAAAATGATACAATCTTCTACAGTTAGTCCAGTTTCTTCAAGGCTCACAGATTTGCACAGTTCACACCTGCCCATTGTTCAGAATGCTTGTGGAATGAGAGGAAACTGCTAAGCTGTTTATTTCAACCAACACTTTGGGTGCCTCCTGACAACTCAAACATCTGTTTTAAGTAGAAACATCAACCGAGCCGAATTATTACATTGATAAAATTGCTCAATATTCTGCTTTGTTCTGCTTGTATGAACACAGCCTAATGTTTTCCATGACACCGAATTAGTACTTAAGTGGCTAAAGGAACCAGAGGAGCTTTTGCATACTCCATGCCAGCTGTGCTCTAAAGAGAATTAGGCCTGAAATACCCTGCTCAGAGGACAAGCCATTAGCACAGGCTTTACTTGTTTCATTAATATTGAGGAGACAGGAAAACTGTTACTTACACTATTATAAAATCTGATCTAAGCATTTCATGCTGGGACACCTCACCTAAGAAACCAGTGACGGGTTTGTATAAAGGGGAAGAGAAGCATTAGGCTCATCAGACACAAAACAAAACTGAGCCAAGGAACATTTGTGTTATGTTTCAAGTCAAATAGCACATTCTTTACTTCCTAGTGAGAGAAGATCTATTTTTTTCTCTAAATGGCTAACCTCTGGAAATCATTTGAGAGACCAGGGAAAGAGAACCCAATTTTGAACATAATCTCCACGGTGAGTCCAAGCCTGGTTGTCTCTGCAGTGGTATTTCCGTGACAGCCATGGTTGTCGCTGTTCCGAACTATCCCCGCCCCCCACCCCAGAGAAGTTCAAGTTCAGCTCCTGGATCAATAACTCCTTTTCCAACAGTAGGTGTCATTGTAGCTACTATGGCTGCAGACAAAACTTCCATTTTAGATATGATATGCCAAGGCGTGCTTACTAACGCTTTTTTTTTTGTCCTAGCTTTATTGAGATATAACTGACACAACATTGTGAGCGTTTCAGGTAGACAGCAGGATGACCTGATAAACCTTATGCAAAATGATTACCACAATCAAGTTAGCTAACACATCCTAACCTCACAGTTACCATTTTTTGGTGTGTGTGTATGTGTCGGTGGTGGGAACATTTAGGATTTCCTCTTAACGACTTCCTTTTTTTTCTGTTTATTTTATTGAAGTATAATTGATTTACAATTTCATATAAAGTGAAACTTTCAATATGCATTTCACTATTGTTAGCTACAGACACCATGCTGTACAGTCGATCCCCATTCATTCATAAGTGGAAGCGTGGACCTTTTGACCACTGCCACTCATTTCTCTCACCTTCTTAGGCCTTGGTAACCCCCTATCTAGCCTCTGTTTCTATAAGTTTGGTAGTTTAGGTGCCACATATAAGTGAGGTCATACAGTATTTGTCTGTTGTTGAGCCAGAACCTACTAGAAGAGGTAAGACAAGAAATGTGACTTATTCAAGTGTCTGGAATGTACAGAGTCAGTCAGATAAAGAACTTGTTCACAAAATGGCGTAGAATATTATTGAGTCACTGATGGAATACAGCTGATGGAAGCTTCTTGGAGAAACCAAACTAAGTAGAAAGGAATTTAACAAGGGGTCTGTTGAAAGGTCATTGTCGAAAGGAGTAAGTAGCAACTCTGGGCTTCAGGAGCCTGTGGAGAAAAACAGAATGAAGTGGTGCATGCGTGCGTGCCTACATGCTACGCTGCTTCAGTTGCGTCCAACTCTGGGCCCCCATGGACCATAGCTCGCCAGGCTGCTCTGAGCATGTGATTTCCCAGGCAAGAAAACTGGAGTGGGTTGCCATGCCCTCCTCCAGTGGATTTTCCCAACCCAGGGATGGAACCCACGTCTCTTACACCCACTGCAATGGCAGGCAGGTTCTTCACTGCTTGCACCACCTGGGAAGCCCAAATGAAGAGGCGCTGGGGTTCAAGTCCAAGCTGGGAACAGCATGTGAGAGCAGGACTAGACCTGAGAGGCACAGACTGGCCAGCCAGGGCTGAGGCAAGTTGACACAGTACAACTGCAATGACAGACGTAAATCATAGTAACATCTTTAGGAATGTAGTGTGTGCTGCAGAGTTGCTCACTCACGTCTGACTGTTTGTGATCCCATGGACTGTAGCCTGCTAGGCTCCTCTGTCCATGGGATTCTCCAGGCAAGAACACTGGAGTGGGCTGCCACTTCCTCCTTCAGGGAATCTTTCTAGCCCAGGGATCGAACCCGCGTCTCCTGCGTCTCCTGCACTGGCAGGGGGATTCTTTACCACTCAGCCACCTGGGGAGCTCACTAAAGAATGTCAGAACTGTTTTATTAAATACTCAAGCTCCCACACTTGAACACACTGATATGGTCTGGCCCAATCCTTCTGATTTTCCATAACATAAATGCTGTGCTATTCTTTCAGTGGCTGGCAGGTAATGTCAGGTTTGGATGATTCAACACATTAGAAGGAGGGTATCACTGGGGTAAATTTTCTTCCTTCTCCTGGGTGATGGCAGTGAAGCCAAAAGGTGATGGCTTTTGACTCTTTGGAGTCATCGCTAGCGCCACCATTTCTCTAGGGCAGAGCTCTTCAGAAAGCCAGGCACTGAATGCTGCAAACACTTTGGATATTGTGGTCAATTTCAGAGTAAAGGCAAATCCCTGGGACAGAATCAAGAACTTCAAAAGTTTTGGTTTTCCTAAAAACTGAGGCCATACATAATGTGATTGTACTTTTTCATGTTTAAGAGTTTACAGATTAAGTGTGAATTAATGCACTTTGAGTTTCTTTTATGTTTTTCACTTCAAGGTACCAGGGAATCAATAAAAAAAAAAGTCAGATTCTGGCTCCAAAATTCCAGGGCTATCATTTACAAGCTGTTCACATAGAGTTTCCACTTAGAGTCTGTTTTTTTATCTTAAGAAAATGGAATAATGGCACCTACATCTTAGAGCACAGTGGTAGCCACATAACAGAGCAGAATGATGGTCAAAGAGGCAGACAGATCAGTAAGTTCTGGAATATTTGTATCCCTCTCTCCCTGATCCCTCCCACAGCTATGCTGACATGCTCATGTCTTCATCGCACTTCCAAGCTGCAGTTTTCTCATTGGTAAAATAAGAAAATCATTGATTCTGAACAGAGTGGTTATAGGGATCAATTGAGAGTAAGGGAGTATTTTCTTGTTAATAAAGCTTCACAGGCACTGTCATCAGTTACATTGTATGAGGACATATTAACCAATAACTTTTTTCTTTGTTGCTATATAGTGGTTAGATTTATAATCTACATTAAAGACCAAAGCTAAACAAAAGCTAAGGATCTGTGCCTTAGAATGCTAAATCACCATTAAAGTAAACCATTTGGAAAACTCGATTAGCTGTTCAATTTTATATGGTGATGATTCTTTCCCCATGTTTTCCTCACAGACAAAAAAAAAAAAAGAAAATTTGTTTTTCACAGTATTAAGAAAAGCTGATGAACGGTCTGTGTCAGTGTTATATGTTTAGTAGATTTATTATTACTTTTGCAGTGTTTTGGCACAGCTCAATTTTAGATGCAATTACCACATTATAATCTTGGCAAAACCCACTGTTCCAAATAATGCTCTGATGTACAAACGAGTCTTCCTCACAAGTGAAAACTGTCAAGGGAAAGGTACCGTTACAACATGTAAAAATGAAAAGTCTCATTGAAGCACAGAATAACTATAAGTTTTACTTCAAAGGCACACACTATATACACACAAAGTAAAAAAAAAGAATGTTATAATTAAGATGTCTAACTCTCCCCAAATAACCCTCTAATATATAATAATTCATTGTAGGGTATGTAGGCAGGCTGGATCAAACAGCATCTCCCTACACTGTGAACTAGAAATACTAGACTCAAATATGTTGAAATATTTCTGCCACTTTTTTTTCAGAGTATGAAGATAAACAAGGTGTGATCAGAAGATTCTAGAATCATTTTATCACTGACACCATAAATTGGTGTGAGGGCAAGTTTTTATAAAAGAGTGTGCTTATAAATAACTTATAACTTCTATAACTTACAGTATTTTCCTTAGCTCCGCCTCACAATAACACCATGCATGGACTTTCTAACATAAAGGGCTTCTTGCTTTAGTAGAGAAACCGGCTCTGAAATGAGGGCAAACATCTATTAGATGATCCTTCTGGGCAGATAAATGTGAACAGCTTTTCTTTCCAATATCTCCTAAATATTAATACAATCAACACAACTGATACAGCAGCATTTTGGAAACAATGTTGATGATTACTGCAGTTGTTCCCAGCAGGAGGCAATTCGCCCCCCACCCCCCACCCCAGATATTTGACAATGCCAAACTTGCATCTAGTCCATCTAGTCGGTAGAGTTCAGAGATGGTGCTAAACATCTTAGAATGCACAGGACAGCCCTCTCCGCCGTCCCCCGCAACCCCCAACCCAAAGGAAATTATCCAGTCCAAACTCTCACTTTGGTATCTCAGGGCTTCCCTTGTGGTTCAGCTGGTAAAGAATCGGTCTGCAATGTGGGAGACCTGGGTTTGATCCCTGGGTTGGGAAGATCCCCTGGAGAAGGGAAAGGCCACCCACTCCAGTATTGTGCCCTGGAGAATTCCATGGACTGTGTAGTCATGGGGTCACAGAGTCAGACACAACTGAGTGACTTTCAGTTTCACTGACAACATACCAGGTATTGCCCCTTAACATTTCTTTCCTGAGTTGGTAGCCTTGGATCAGTCATTATCATGAGGGTCGATATCAGAGCAGGATCCAAACCCTTCATTTCCAGCTGGGATCCCATAAACAACACAGGAACACAGATCCAGACCAATGAGCTCTTGGTTTGTTTCAGGCTAAGTCTGTGGAATTTTTTTGAAGTTCTAGTTTGGCTTTGTTCAGTCATGTTAGAAAGTACGTAAGTATCATGCTGGTTTAAACTAGTTCATCAGGCTTACTTATGGACATGTTTTGGTTCAGTTACAGTTTGACATTTGGGTCTGTTCAGTTCAAGGTGCAGCCCATTCTGTGATTCTGGATTTTGGCTATGGCCATTTGGTTTATGGCCTGCCCATATGAGTGTGACTGAGCACAGAGCTGTGGCTTAGCACCAGTGATGGCCACAGAAGCTTCTGTACTCTAGAGGAGTTAATTTGCTCTTGACTTTGTTTTGCGGGAGGGCTCATTAATGCAAGCACCAAACCTAGAGTTTTTAGGATGCATGGACTCCCTACTTTTTGTCACTTGGTATAAGACTCTAAGACTTCACTAAGAAAACTGGCTTATTTAATATTATATTTATGAAAAAGTACAAAAGTCTCAAATGTTTCCAAGTTTTCCTGAAACTGTTTACTTGAATACACTGTGAAGAAAAAAGAAAGGAAAAAAAGTTCTTAAAAATCTCCAGGGATTAAAAAAAAAAAAAAAGAAAACCCATTTACTCTTATTTTGCAATGGCCCTGGTTGTGAAATCATCAGACTGAAAAATACTGCAGGCGTGTTGAGGGTGGCTTTTAGTGACAAGATTTCCTTAAGGCTGTAAACAAACCAAATTCATTAAGAGAAGAAACAGAAGTGGCAGATTTCATCATAAAATGGAGAACACATTTTCCAGCTGAATTATAGATACAGCACAAAACGCGGTCATTTCATTTTTTAAAAACCTCAGTTTCTGCAGGCTGAAACAGAACATTTCAATTGGCTCAGATCATGAAAGCCATCTGCACCTGCTCACAAAACAGCTTAAAGAAAAAAAAAAAAGTCTGCACAAAGGATTTTAACTTACACAGACAGTAAGGAATAGCCTCTGGTCCACAGGCACCCATAAAAGGAGGAGCAGTATGAAGCAAAGGAGATCATAATTTTTTTAAAACTACCAATAAATAATCATCTAAGATCAGTTTACAGCGTTATTTCTGTTTTACCTGTGGCAGCTCTACTTGACTGTTCTGGTTGTATGTTAAAAAGTTGGGCGATTAAAATTCAATTATGAGCGTTTTTCTTTTATGTAGCCTAGGGTTGAATGAATTACTGGCAGGAAACTTTAGCTCATGAACTCAATCAAAAATCCTTTCATTTGTCAGAGCTGCTTCCTGCCCCTCTCCTTTAAACATCTGCTTCTCCAGTTCAGGGACAAAACCAACTCTCTCTGTCCCTCCTTCCCTCCCTCTTTGTTAAAATAATAAGCAATCACCAAAAGTTCCCTTGCAAAAGTTACAGATTTTCTCTTAAACACACGCTTGATCCCAGTAGAGTTTATTTAATATATCTTTAATAGCTTCCTTGTATTCCTCGCTTCCTTTCCGCTTTTAAATGCTGGAAAATCTCAAGCTGACAAAAGAAGACATTTTTAAAATGCGAACCTTCGCAGGGCTAAGCCCGGTCGGTCTCCAGGCCAATTAGCTGGGAGCAAGGCGGCCCGGCGGGGGAGGGGGCCGGCTGTCGGGAATCGCCTGCACTCCTTAAATGGCTGGCACTTCCTGCCAGAAAAGGCCAGCTCTGCACAAACAGAAATAGGGTGGAAAGAAAACAGGAGGCGTTGCTCAAGTTCCAAACAAGCTGCGCGTGTGTAAGCGCGCGCCGGGAGGCAGCCCAGCCGCGGCACGCGGGCCTCGCCGGAGCTTCGGCCGAGGAGCCCACCGCCCGTTGGCATTAGCCTGGGGCTGGGGGGCGCCCAGGCCGCCGCCAAGGGGTGCCCGGCCGTGCAAGTCAGGGGGAAAGCGGACAGTGCCCTTTCAACAGCCAGCCTGCGCTGAGCGCGACCTAACCCCTCCGGTCGCCTGCGCGCCCTCCTGCGCAGGCTTCTCTTTGGGAAACGAAGTGAGGGCAGACCTCAGTGACTTACTCTTTAGCCTAAAAAAAATCAGGCTGGTTCTTCCTCTAGAGAAGGCTAGGTGAAAGTTTGTATAATTTGGGGGCTATGCTGCTTAATGATCGCAACCCCATTAAAGATCTTTTATTAATAAAATGTTATCACCCTTTTTGGGAATCTCAGTGTCACCCTAGAGGGAAAGACCTATTTTAAGAATGCTTACCTAGAATTTGTAAACGTTTTAAACTGCACGAAATGATGCTGCTTTAATAAGGCTGCTGCTGCTGCTGCTGCTAAGTCGCTTAAGTCGTGGCTGACTCTGTGCGACCCCATAGACGACAGCCCACCAGGCTCCCCTGTCCTTGGGATTCTCCAGGCAAGAACGGTACATAATACAACCAGCTGTTGTATCATAGTAAAGCTTTTGAATGTTTTCATATCTAAGCTATGCTTGTAATTCTAAATTTAGATAAAGAAGCTTCCGGTTCTTTTACCCTTCCCTGTTCCTATGGATGGAAGAATTTGAGCTATAGTGATTAGAAAATTACTGGTATCAAATCTGCTACAGTCAATACATTCATAATTCTAACACGTTGTAATAATTTACTCTTAATTTAAAAAAAATGGGTTATGTGGTTAAAGCCATGTATTCTTATGTTAATATGAGTAATAACAACAGCTAATATTTCTGAGCCCTCACCATGTGCCAACTGTGATACAAAGTTCTTTACATGCATAATTTATTTTAATCTCCACAACCCTGTCTGGAACTATGATTATGCACATTTGAAGAAACAGAGGTTTATATCTTTAATTTGCTGTAGTCCAGAGAGTTAGTATGTAGCAAAGCTGTGACTTGTACCTATCCACCTGCACTCAAAGCAGCCACCCATCCATCCATCCAATATGAAATGTCTATTATCTGGAAGACGCATTCAATCAAATAGATAAGACATACACAAATCATTTTTTTAACTTATACATCTATTTGATCAAATTGAAACATAAGAAACACAATATATTTTAAAAGTTCAGACATCAGAATAAAATACATACCTACTAAATCATAGACACAATAAACAGTACAAGAAAAAAAAGGCAAAAGGTAAAAAAAAAAAAAAAAAAACCTGCTAACAAGAAATCCAATACTCCTTTGACATACAAAATCTAACACTCAAGGTATTTCTCAAAAGACCAATTTTTTTCCTTGAATTTTCCAAAGAATTTTCAAAAATAAATTCAGGGAACATTTGAGAATAGCAAGTTTCCAAAACAAAACGTGCATAGCTAGATTAGTTTGTCAGTTTTGCCATTTTCTTTTTCAGTGGAAAGTTCATTGGACAAATTACAATCTCACCCCAGACAGGAAGTGAGAATGTTTTTGTAAATCACAATTTATGGCATATTAATGTCATGTGAAAGTTTTCCCAAATAACCCACATGAAATTTGGTTATTAAACTTGAAATAAACCTGTTTTCATACCTATACGCTTCCAGTAGAAATTACCTATAAATGGATTTTTAGATTTCTTTTTAGTTAAATTCCTGAGTGTGGTGGGCAAAAGGTTACATCGTTTATAAAAACTTTTGCTTTGGGCTAAAGCCAATACATCTTTGTTTTGATATTTCATCTGAAATGCATCAAGTTGGTTGCTTTACTTCAATATGACCTTGCATGGGCTATAAAAGTGTGGTCCAATTCAACTATTTCTATATTCATGTCAATTACACTATCATGCTTAATTCTTTGCATGTCACATTCAACAAAAATGTGAGGGCTCATCACATCACCATGTACTAACTATCCTAAGCACTAAAGACGAAAGTACATAAAACACAGCCCTATACTGGAGAAAGTTCCTGAGAGACCCAGAAGTAAATTCATCTTAAGAACCGGATAAGTGCCTCACATGAAGCATAACCCAAGTGTGTGGGACTCATAAGAAAAACTGACTAATTCAGGGATGGCCCTCTCCTCGACAAAGCATCTCATTTATCCATTCAACAAATATTTATTGGATTTTGAGGGATAAGCAGATATTTACAGGTGGGGAAGGTCAAAGAAGCATCATATGTGAAATCGTGACGTTCCGAAAGGGACTTCGAGTTCAGGGACACGGGGAAAATACGTACAAAATACAATGAGAGCACCAGGGCTCAAGCGATCCATCCTGTCTGGGTGTCAAGGAAGGCATCAAGACAGCAGAGGACTTATGAACTCCACTCCTGTGTCCACAAACTCCCCTTGTAAACTGCTAATTCCAAAAGTGGTCAAAGGCGTAGTACAGATTAAGCACTCAATCCCTTTAATATCAAACCAGTGAGAAAATTCGTGAGGCATTTCAGTAAGAGTCTGAATGCAGTCCAGTGGACGTAACTTATTTGCTGAGAAACAATGAAGCACTCCCACATGCACAGTAGAGAAAGTTTGGACCATACTCCCTTCAGCATCACACCCAGGAATGGAGCTACGCAAGATGGCTGAGAGATGGGGATTCAAGGGGGTAAGTCTGCTGTGAGGACACCATGGAGGAAGGACATGCACCCAGTTTATCTATTAAGAATGGAACCACCTCCCTCAGACCAGCAATTCTCAGACTCCTCACCCTGTCTCAGTTCTGAATTCCAAGGAAAACAAGGACATGATTCATACCCCCAGTTGCTTTTCTTTTCATGTGTAGCATGATCAAAAGAATAATTATACAGAAAGAAATTCTGCAAAGACAAAAATTGCGTGTGATTTGCCTTACATAAGGACCTCAGTGTGCTGCTGGAAACCTCTGATTTGTTCTGTTGACTGGCAGCTTCAGGTTACAAGCAGAGAACAGAAAGCCCTCATTAACATCTTCCTGGGCTCCAACAAACACAGAGTCAGCTCAACACACCACTGTGTCCTGACAAGTATATATCAGATTCAGACCGTGCAAAAAGAATTAACCTCAGTAAATAGTCTGTTGACTTCTAAGTAAAGAGAGAGATGGGTCACCCACAGCTCAGCGAAGCGACCCTGGAGAAAGAACTTGGAGAGCTTGCTAAGAGAAGAATTCTAAGATAGGAGTTCAGTGGCCGAAAAGAAAAATGTCACTGTGCTTTTAAACCCTCCCACACGCTCTTGCCTAATGTCTCATCCTCCTCCTCACCCACCAACCCACACATAGAAAGCCTAGATCAGACAAAATAAAGGGCAGATTTCCTATGGGCAAAGTCTAGCATTTCCTACTGGATGGACTGCCTGGCATCTGCTTTCCAGTTCATTTCAACCCGGTTCACTCCAAATCTTGTACATGCTGCAAGATGCTCCTGCCCCACCTCTGCAGAACAGAAAGTGGCTGAAGAAAACCACCCGCTCAGGATTGCATGTCTCACGTTAAATTCTGGACCACTGATCTCAGGTGGCTCAGTGGTAAAAGAATCCTCCTGCCAATGCAGGAGACATGGGTTCTATCCCAGCGTTGGGAAGATCCCCTGGAGAAGGAAATGGCAACCCACTCCAGTACTCTTGCCTGAGAAGCCCTATGGACAGAGAAGCCTGGCGGGCTGTAGTCCAAGAGTTTGCAAAGAGTCGGACACGACTGAGCGACTAAACGGCCGCAAGTGCACCATCAGTTCCGTCCTATTCCTAGTACATTTCTCCGGTTCCATTCACTCTGTCGTTCTCCTCTATGACTGTTCCACATTTTTCCTCTCTCCTCAAACCTCTAGCACCTTCTGCCCAATTCTCAGTCCCAGTTGCTGATTACCTTGAATTCTATTTCACTGAGAAAATAGAAGCAAATAGAACTTCTATGATTCCCCCCTCCGCCGCAAGACGTAATAAGCCCTTCACTCGTTTTTATACCTGCCTTCTCCAGTCTGGCCACCTGTGGCTAGTGATCACCTGAATGGTGACTAGTCCACCTTGAGATGTGCTTTTGTATGTCATATCCACAGGATTTTGTAATTTTATCAAGCATGAATGTAAAATGTCTCCTAAACAATTGCTTTCTATTCAGTACATGTCTTAATAATTTGTATATATCGGGTTAAATCAAAGAACTAAAATTAATGTTTCCCTGTTTGTGTTTTCAACACAGCGACTAGAATTTTTAAATTACAGCTGTGGCCCACACTGTTCTATCGGGCAGAGCTGCGCTGTTCTCTGCTGGGACTCCGAGGCAACTGTCAGGCTCTCAGCTAAAACCGAGCCACCCCTCACCTCTCCTTGTGCATTCAACCCTTCCCTTTCTCCCACACAGGGCCTTCTCTCCAGCAATTCTCATTGCTTTCTTCTTCAACAATTTATAATTGAATTGTTCCCATCACATATAAATATGCTGCTATACCTCCTATTATTATAAAGGACTCCCTTCCCCCCAAAAAAACCCAAAAACAAACAAACAAAAACTCTTGACCACACATCTTGATCTTGTTACCACCTTATCTCTATATAGCAGAAGTCCTCAAAAAATGTTGTCTATACTCACTGTCTCCAATTCTTCTAGTTCATCCCCTATGAATCCACTTCCCTCCCCATCCATCCACCCAAACGGCTCCTGTCAAGCAGAGTACACAGGAGCTAGCTGGAGCCAGTGGTTAAATTCAACAATTTTACAAGCTTCCTCTGAAACTATAGGTAGCTTGATGGAAGTATTTACAGCTTGGAAATTGGTACATACTACAAACCAGAAGAGTTGGTTTATTCAAAGCAGCTCTGAATGAAAATCATGACTTTCACCAAGTTTTATAATCAATTATCACCCACAGATTATCTAATTTATTGGGAGCATTTGGCAGGGACAAATACTCTCTCCTTAACTTCTTTCTCTGCTTGTCTTATGGGGCGCCGTCTTCTCTCACGTCTTCTTCACTGACACAGTGTTTCTGTCTCCTTTGCTAGTTCCAGTTGATCTCTCTGACCTCTAAGTACTGGAGAGTCTTAGCACTCAGCCCAAACATCGCTCTTTTTTTTCCCTTAGTATCACTAGATATACATCATTAATTTCTCCTATTGCTTTTATCACTATAGTATAATATAAAGCTTCTAATCAAGCATGTTATAGTTGTGTATTCGAGCTCAAAACAGTTCTAGATATCAGGTTGGTTTAGTAAATAGGAACCAAACAAACATCTTACAACAGGCTTTTCCTCATAAAGAGAATAAGATAGCCAAAGGATTTTTACTTTTGTAAGCTTGCTTTAATATTTTGTCTGATCTTTTTTCTAAAAAAACCCCCCAAAGATATAAGGATGGTGAATGGCCTCGTTACCATTATAGGTTTGTTTGTTTTTGTTTAAGCCAAAAACTATCTACACTTCTTCTCTGGTGTTTTTAGTCTTGTGGTCCTAAATACCCAAATGTACACCTTTAACAGATTTCACCTATGAATTGCATCCAACCTATCTCCTGCCTACTTGACATCTTCTAAGTTGTCTAATTGGCATATCAAACTAAATATGTCCAAAATAAAAATTCTAATTCTCCCTCTTCCTTCTTCCCCTGTTGGCAAACATGATGTTTCAATAATATTCCTCAGCTCAAAAATGACAGTTCCAGGTACACAGCCACACAGGTTGAGTTATCCTTGCTTCTGTACTTCCTTTGACACCTGACATCCAACACATTGCACTCCTAATATTCTGTCTTCAAAACATATCCTCTCTTACTTAGAATCAGAGCAAATCTTCCCAGGGGTCTACAAAGGCCTACAAAGTACCCCTGCTACCGCTCTGACCTCATCTCCCACCCATCTCCTTTAGCTTCCTCTGATCCAGCTGGAACATCTGTGTCAACAAAGATGCTCCTGGCTCAGAGGCTTTGTCCTTGCTGTTCTGCCTGAAAGCTCCTCTCCCATAAGGTCACATGGCCTGCTCCCTGACTTACTTCTGCAGAACCAACCGAAATTAATCCCCTTCATGGCAATTATCACCTTATGACATACCATCTTCACCTGTTGGTGTATTTTATCATCAGCCTAGCCTTAGCAGGCATGTTATTTGTTTTTCATTGCTGTACACCTAGCATCCATCAGAATGCTTGGCTTATATTAAAAGTTCAGTCCATGTTTGTAGAATGAATGAAAAACTGATGTCATATTACCAGCTTTGGATCCTCAAGAAAGCTACTGTCACTTTCTGTTCTGTGTGAAGTATTACCTGATGGACACATTTTGAACGGCATAGTATTTGGCTTCTCCACCAGGCTGCCTTTGCATACCAACTCAGTAGTGAGGGTGAAACAATGAAATCTGACTCAATTTGGAATGAACAGTGGCTCAGATGGTAAAGCGTCTGCCTACAATGTGGGAGACCCAGGTTCGATCCCTGGGTCGGGAAGTTCCCCTGGAGAAGGAAATGGCAACCTACTCCAGTATTCTTGCCTGGAAAATCCCACGGATGGAGGAGTCCGGTAGGCTACAGTCCATGAGGTCACAAAGAGTCGGACACGACTGAGCGACTTCACTTCACCTCACTTCACTTCAGTGACATTATAAACTGTTTTCTTCTAATATTGCCTTTTTAAATGAGGGATTTCAGGGATGTCTCTGTCTGAAAGTCTTTCAATATCATATCAGGAGTGCATGGAGGAAAACCTTGAATGGCTACAAGTGGAGTTATCCCTGGGACCATGGCCTTGGGTAATTTGTGGAGAGGTAGAGTTGGGGGTGAAAGGATCATAGGGGACAATGAAACATGCCAAAGGTCTTAATAAGAAAATAATCTTTACAGATGACATATACTTACCAATGGTGATTTTTAATCATGTGTTATTTATTTATTTATCTTTCAGCTGTGCTGTGCAGCATGCAGAATCTTATTTCCCTGAGCAGGGATTGAACCTGTTCCCCTGCAGGAGCAGCTTAGAGGTTTTTTTGTTTTTAACTTTTTATTTTATGTTGTGATAGCTTTGGGTGAACACCGGAGGGACTCAGCCATGCATATATGTGTATCCATTCTCCCCCAAACTCCCCTCCCATCCAGGCTGCCACATAACAGGAAGCTTGGAGTCTTAACCACTGGACTGCCAGAGAAGTCCAAGCAATGGTGATTTTTATCCCATAACCTCTCTTTCTTTTCTGCCATTGATTTGCACAGAAAACCAAGGTTGAAGTTGCATAATGAAAACCATATCTCCCGAACCCCTATCTCTCAAGTAAACTAAAGGTGATGGGGACTGACAAGAGGTGACTCTCATCCCCATCACCTCTGGGATTTTCACAGAGGGGAGGTCTCTATGTCTCACCCTAGAAGTCAGACTATATACCACGACTCATACACGGTTAGCAGAAATGTGCAGTACCATTTTTTTTCTTCAATATATTGGGATAACTAGATAGGTAGGCCTGAATGTTAATGATCATTGTAACATTATTTTTATGAGGTATTACATGATCCAAATTCTTGTTTTAGAACTGAATTTTGGGACTGTATTTATAAATGGGAACATGCCTGCATTGTGATTACTATTTATTAGGTTTCTAGTCAAGCCCAAAAGCCAAGTGGATTTTAACTTTCTATGGTGGTAGGAACAATCAGCTGTGATTATTCCTTTGATTTATGAAATATTAGGGGTTTCATCCACAGTTGAAAATGTTTGAGAAGCATCAGCAGAAAAAATAGGCCTCTAAATAAGGACAGAACAGGTTCCCGGTAGTATAGGAAGAACTCTCTTAGATGTGTGGCTTGGCTGATATCCATTCTGTCTTATAGACTTTGACCCATAAAGTTATGTTCTTTGTGTTGTTAGGGAATATGTGCTTTTCTCCCTTATACACACACACACATACACACACACAGACATATGCAGTAGATAATGAAGTTAACAAACATTTACTGAGTCCTGAAAACATACTGCACGCTGTGTTGAGCTCTCTGCATAATGTAATAGTTACTAGTTACCTCCTCCATGTGAACCAAGCATTTCACATGTGTTCTATTGAATCCCCACAAAAATGAAAGCAAACCCTCAGGTAATGCTCCAGGCAGGGCACTGTTCCCCGCCGTTTCCCTTTCCTCTCTCCCCTTAGATGCTCAGCACCGTTGTGAAGTGGGTACCGCCATCGTCTCCATCTTCAGATGAGGCAGCTGAGGCACACAGCGAGGATGAGATTTGCCCAAGGCCACATCAGCTACAAACAGTACAGCTGGGGTTTAAACACAAGCAGTCTGGTTTAGGTCATGTTCTTAGTCAAGTGGACCTTGCTGCCCTTTCATAGTGACCTCGAGGCAAGAGTCTTTATTACCTCCATCTTCCAGATGAGGACCCACATGAAATCCTCTGCACCAGGTTGCTCAGGTAGTAGGCAGAGGCCGGATCCAAGATGAGGCACGACGTGAAAGCCTGGGTTTTCACAGCACCGCACGCCCACTCTCACAACTCCCACTATACTATCTTATCTCTTTAAATGAGTACTTAGTTCCTCAAAGTCTACTGGTGTGCCTTCAAATTATTTTGCATAATCCCCCAACCACAGAAATACCCAAGGCTCTGCCTATAACAGATATTCAGTATGGGAAAGAAACTCATATAAAGAGTGATTTTGCATGGAAGGCAAAGATGATTAAAAAAAAAAAAACAACAACCCGGCAACACCACAGCTTCCCTTTGCTTCTGAGAAAAGGCCTGTGAAAACTGACTTTGAGTTTCTGGATCTTCCTTTGCTTTGCACCACTAGAGGTGAATCAATGCTAAAACAACTATAGCCACCCACCGGAGATGTGCTGATTTAACATGACAAATGCCAAGGAATTTAGACATTAAATTGATCTTGGAAGCTAAGCTCCCCTTCTTTAACTCCGACAGAAAAGGAATCACAAAATTCACAAGCAGTAGAAATCTTCTTGTCTAGATTATAGGTGGGGCTTGTCATTTACTAAAGGCAGATACTTATCTCCAGTGCACTCTTGTTTACCAACCAAGCAGCTGAGGCTGTTGTTCCTGTACTCAGTGGAATGCTGCCTCTTTATAATGTCTTTGGCAGGATTATTGCTGGCAGCACACAGATAGATTGGCCACCAAAATGTGTCTAAAAGGTTTGGAGGCTCTTTTAATATCTTTCTCTTGGTTGAGAAGTAAAACCTGGGATGTAAACCCTATTTCCCCTCGAGAAAATGGGCAGCTCTTCCAGCACATGTTTTAAATGATTTATATTGTCTGACAATGGAAAGGTAAATTCTCTCACAGGATTTATGGCATGATTCTGGGCCATCTGAGTTTTGTTGATTTCACCTTGTCTCATTGCTCAGAGAATTACAATTAGATAAAAACACCTAATGTCAAGACATCCAATAACCCCAGCACGGGGCATGGTGACTGTTACAAGCATGTTTCTCTGTGAAAATCACCAAAGATTATACATAGCTACCATGCCCTCCACCATACACACATTTTGACACTTTCAGACATATTTAAGGAAGAGATGATAAACTCTTTAACAAGGTAACAGGAATAAATACAATAAGCTGAAAGAATCATCCAAACAATTTTTTTTTTTTTTGAGATTAAAACTCACGTGGGAGTTGTGAAGGAATTTTGACAGGTCCTCTTAAGATTATTTTAAACACATCGGTAAATTTATTTGAGGTTAAATAACGGCAAAAATCCATTTACAAAAACAAAAATAGTCTTTTGAGACTGTCACTCAAGATAAAGTTTGACTTAATCTATGTAAATAGAGATAGCACTTTCTAGAAAGAGTTATAAAGTCAGTCACACACACAAACCTCAGTGGTGGCTCAAAAACATCCTTTGTTGCCGGACGTGAGAAAAACACACTCGCTTCTAAAAAAAGCCATAGGAAGGAAGTGGAAGAACCCCGGGGGCGAGTGGGAGTGTGAAAGGAATGCTGGAGCTCTTCCTTTTTTTTTTTTTAAACATGTATGCTTGCTGTGGTCCTTAATAGTAGGGCAGTAGTTCAAGTGAGCAAAGTAAAATCGTTGTGATTTTTTTTTGTTCCTATTCTGTAGGTGCACTATCAGCCAAATAGATTTGAAAATCCTGATCAAAGTAAGTTGATACTCCGGCATTAAATTGCCCCAGGGTTAAAATGTTTTTCTAAAAAATCAAAGGAAGTCAAACACCTGCATTTGATTCTCATCTCAAAACAACTTAGATTGCCAAAAAAGTATTAAAAGTCATCCAGGAGCGAACACAGGTAAGCAAAGCCTTATGCTGACAATTTGCTATGTCACACAACCAGCTGTATCTGTTAGGGGAGAAACTGAAGCCTCTTTTGAAAACACAAATGTGGTCATGCCTCTTCTTACTTAACATCCTTTGATACCTTCTCATTGTGCTAAGGATCAACACAAAATGATCAATATGACTTACAGAGCTCTTCATGACCTGACTGCAGCATAGCTGTCAAGCATGTCACCCTAGCTCATATGGGTTGAACGCGTCTTATACTCAGCACAAAAATTCTTTCAGTTAACCCCACAACAGTTGAGGTGGAGAGTCTCATTGCTCCCATTTTTCCGAAGAGGGATTAGAGAAGCTGAGTTACTTGCCGAAGATCATGAAGCTGGAGAATGCTGACATCAGACACTGTTTACTGAGGAAATCAATACCCATTCCCGCTCCCTTCTCACTGGGCTGCCTCCAGGATCACAGCTGGTAAATCTACATTCTCACTTTCCCAGCTTTCCTTACTATTTGGGTTGTGTTCTGGCCAATGATACACAGGCAGAAGTTCACCAGAGGGTTTCAGAGAAGCTTCTAGCTTTTTTGATAAAGAACTTGGCATTGTACACCTTTCCCCGCCCTCTCCCTTCCAATGGCACCGTCATGCCCAGGACCACTTGCGACACAGACATGACGAAGTGATACTTAAGAAAGCCTGTGATGAACTCGTGAGTCTTGCACCAATCCTGAACTGCTTATTTTCAGTCTTTTTGTTTTGTGGGGGCAATACATTTAGACTATATATCCTCCTCGTTTTCCTGGCTCAAATGGTAAAGAATCTGCCTGCAATGCAGGAGACCCAGGTTCAATCCCTGGGTTGGGAAGATCCCCTGGAGGAGGGCGTGGCAACCCACTCCAGTCTTCTTGCCTAGAGAATCTCTGTGGACAGAGGAGCCTGGCGGGCTACAGTTCATGGGGTTGCAAAGAATCGGACACGACCGAGCAGTTGACGCACACACAGTATACTTGCCTGGAGAATCCCATGAACAGAGGAGCCTGGCGGGCTACAGTCCATAGGGTCCCAAAGAGTCAGACATGACTGAAGCGACTTGGCATGCACGCACGCACAGCCCCGCCAACCTCTAAGTTCCTCAAAACTACCATGTTCTTCCTGCCCTCAAATCTTTACTCTTTCCTCTGCCTGGAGGAATTTCCTACTTATCCTTCAGATCTCAGTTTAAATATCATCTCCTCAGGGAAGCCTTTCTTGATCTTCTTACATCTTCCAGACAAACTCCGTTTTTCTTCAATTTATTCACAAAAACCTATACTTGCCCTCTGCAGCCATAATCACAATTACAAACAAATGAGTATTTAATGCTCATCTTCCCAAGCTACTTGGTAAGCTCAGGAGGTGAAAAATTGTGTTCTGATTGGACAGAGTAGGCCGTCAATATGTATTTATTGAATTAATCAATAAATATCAGCTAGATATTTATTCTTGAGCTAGACATAAGAGGTCATTCATCTTACACAGCTGAAACCACATGGCATGCCAGGCTGGAATATGTCTTGTTAGACTCTGTGAGCTGCCATAAATCTCTCAACAGAAAGGAAGGAGGGAAACTGAGCTGCCGAGGCTGAGTGTGAAGACAGAGGCAATCCCAGTAAGAAAGAAAAGAATGCTTCCAGTCCCAAGATAGTGGTAGTCCCAGAAATAGAGAAATACACCAAGAAGAAAACAGTAAGAGCAGGATGGGAGCCGTGAATGAAAGCAGGGAGGGCCTTGTAAAGACAATTTTCAGGAGGCCAAATATAGGCACAATGGAGTATTTTCTGCATCTCAAGTTTTGCGTTAGGCATTTTGGAGATTTTCCTGGGAAAACATATCCAACTATATAGTGGAGTTGTAGGAAAATGTTTCAGTTTATAGAAACTTGTCTTATTACCAAATTCCCTGTAGCCCATCTACTCTGTAAGCAAGAGGTAACTGGTTTGTATCATCCTTTTAAAATCACAGCTCTTTGTGTCATTGTAACACTCTCTCATCACCATGAAATTGATCTTTTTATATTCCTTTCTCCTCCATTAGAGGCTTTCTTGGTGGCTCAGTGGTAAAGAATCTGCCTGCCAAGTAGAACAGGCTTGATACTTGGGTGGGGAAGATTCCCTGGTGAAGGAAATGGCAACCCACTCGTGTATTCTTGCCTGGGAAATCGCATAGACAGAGGAACCTGGCGGGCTACACTCCATGGCATCGCAAAAATGTCAGACATACCTTAGCGTCTGAAATAACAACTCTTCCATTAGACTATAAACTTGAAGGTAGGAATCTTGTTTAATTTTGGATTCTCATCACAGAGCAAGTGCCAGCACAGAATATGAATTCACTCTATTGTATTATAATGAATCAACAAAATGCATAGGGATGTCAGGCATTTGGTAAATACACATCAAATCGAATCTTTGATACATGACTTGGAATTGTGTCCCTTTCAAGGTATTTTGTTCAGCGAGCATAGTTAAAAGAGCCTACAATCCACCAAAGTCTTCATTATATACAGAAAAACTAGAAAGGAGTCTGAATTTTCGAGACAATATGAATTGAAATGGCAATGTTTTTATCATGTGCATACCTCAAGTACAAAAACAACTCAAAACTTGCAATTAAATAAAAACAACTTACAAAATTTCTCTGCTCACCAATTCTGACCATCCTCTATTCTCTATTAATTCTGTGTCCTGAGGGTGATGGGAAAAGAAGAATGTAAGAAAGAGTAGATTGAGATGAAGAGCAAAGACCATGAAAGGGAGGGTGAGAATTAGAGAAAACAACAGAAAATACAAAGAATGAATAGTCAATTCACCCTTATTTTCTCTGGTCTGATAAAAAATGCATGCAGATCCTAATTTTATGGCCTACTCAAACTTCATAAGTTATTTAAAAAGAAATTAATTTAAAGCTAAATGCCTTCGATTTTTACAACTAACATGCTTGTGCCTTTTGAATCTTTTAGTCCTGTTCATCAAAACCATCAACCAAGTACTAGAGGAACAGAAGAATACCCTTAGTTGATGATCAGTACAATCTATTTCCTCATTTACAGAAAGTGAAACTTTTTTTAGTGTACATCATAATCTACCTGTGTCATAAATATGCTGTGTTTCATTTGCATAATGTACTAATTAAATACACATTGATATGAATTCAGTTAACCTGAGTGGCTTGTAGAAGTGTGAATGGAATCAAGTCCTGATACGGTAATGACAAAAAACATACTGGTAGTGAGAAAAAAAAAGTTTGCTTTAAATAGCTGAATTATTATTTTCTAGTTTAAAACAGAGTGAAACTGAAAGAGGCAGCTTGAAGAAGTTTACACGTGTTTGAAACCCACATCCTGTTGTTATCCACCGTGCTGGCACGGAGGAGATGAATGTTCTCAATAGGGTCCCGTTAGCTCTTATTTGCAGAAGGCTCCCCCCAAAAAGTCACATCCACACTCACGCCCCCTCCACATGGCTGGGCAATGGTCCAGGCATCACCACCGAGGAGCCTCATTTACTGAGTAAACATCGAAGCCCAAGAATACAGTGGTCTAACTCAGTAAGCTCAGACCTTAAGTTTAAAAGATTCTCCATGCTTCATTCCGGCCGCTATCAGCAGATTCCAAATCACTCATGAGCTCAGGCCCATCGGCCTAAGGCTTAAAAGACCTTATAATTATAACCAGAGAAGGCTAATGGCAGTCAGCCGCTGAGAATAAGAGCAACATTAGAGTACCCAGACTTTTGTTCCTTTTTATTTATTTATTTGGTTGAAATGCATGTGTTGTTGCTTCAGGCAGATGTTGGTATCCTAGCCTTTTGTACAGGAAGCTGTAGAAGGAGGAGGGGGGATGATTGGTAGGAAGCAGGAGGAAGGCTCGTTGGGTGGGAGCAGAGAATATTTTATAGGCCAAATGACATTTTTTATTGTTGTTGGCCCAACAACTTAAAAACACTATTTGTTGCTCTGTTCAGCACCGTTTCAAAAGGGTGAAAACAATCCTAACAACCTGAGAATCCAAAGAATTGCAGATTGTTGTTTTAAACTTTAAAATGGCTGTATCTTGAATTTCCTCCTTTATGTTATTCTATTTAACAAGCACTGATGCTTCCTAGGCTACTGCATGTCTTTTTAATTTTCTAAGAGGGGACTGGCCCCCTTCAAGATGTTCCACCAACTCAGCCGTGTTTTTCTCAGATGTTTCTTCGTTTGCTTCTTCCGAAAAGCATGTGTTGATAGACTACAGCGACTTGATTAAGATTTATTTTTTAGACAGTGTTTTCCCCTTGCAACTGTGAGCCGGCCTCACTCGGATGGGAAACCAGGGCAAATGATTCTAATGCACTTTCCTCCAAGCTTCCATCTCAATAACCCTTTAAAATGAAAACTGTAGAGAGTGAAATGAAAAATTTGTTTGCATCTGGAAGCGTTTACACACAGAGGTGTCCTTAGCTTCAGTTGTTTGTCTAGAATTTCCATTTATGAACCGACTTTCTCCAGTGGGGGTGCCGAAGACAACTGTTGGCAAAATCCTTTTTTTTTTTTTTTGCAAAAATCCAGAGGCTCCTTCAAGTTTAATCAGGCTGGAAAGGCTAACCATGACTCATAAGATTCCCCCGACACACACACAAAAGTCAGAAGTCAGAAGGAGAGCCAATCTCTGATTGCCCAGAGCAGCCACTGGCTTAACTGACAAGTCAGCGTATTGTCATCAAGCCAGTTTCCTGCTTGGAAGACCTTGACTCCTCTTAGCAAAGGTGTCAGCACCTCTTTTCCCGAACAATCTCAGCATGAATGACAGGGCCTGAGTTCAACAGAAGATGTCTTTAATCTTTTTATGGTTCAATATAAAGGTTACCTGAAAAAAAGCCTTAGGATATACTTTCAAGATACTGACTTCTGATTTTTTTTTTAAAACATCAGTGTGTCATGTTTGGATTTTATCATTCTTTTAAAGAAGCAGGGAAGAAGGGCTGCTGGACATCCACAGAGACAGTGTATTCAGCAAAACTTCCTATATGTTGATGTTTGGTAGAAACCAATGCAATACTGTAAAGCAATTATCTTGTAATTAAAAATAAATAATTAAAAAAAAAACTTCCTACAGCCCTAGGGACGCCGGTACCCATCCCTAAAGGCTTGTCAATCAAAGGACTCTTCTGAAATGCAGTTCTGACTTGGCTTGGGTATGTGGTCACTCTGTGTAGTGTGTTTGTGTTGGGGGCCACGTAGAAGAGTCTAGAAGGATGGGGGTAGGAAGAAGAAGGAACAAGAAGAGAGGACATCTCAAACTGGAGGTGCCCCATAAGACCCAGATGATGCTGGAAAAACAAAAGTTTCTTCACGAACGAAGAGAGTGGCAGGCACTCTGCCACCCCACACCCCATTTCCAACGCTCTTCCCCATTGCCCGGCCCTTCGTCCTACTTTGAATGGCAATATGGTACCTGGAGTTTGAGACTATGAGAGAAAGGAGAGGAGCATCACAGAGATACTGATACTGAGCCTTGATATTATTGAGCTACTCAACCAAATACCAATGATGACCTGTCTCCAGAAATACAGTAAATGTGAGAAGAAACGTCCCTATTTGTTTTAAGCACCATCAATCAGTGTTGGGTTATTTGCAGCCTCCCGTTTGAGCGCGCTCCAGCAGATGGTGAAGGGCAGGGAAGCCTGGCGTGCCGCCAGTCCGTGGGGTCACAAAGAGTCAGACATGACTGACCAACGGAATAACAACAAACCCTCCCCCCTCAAAAAAAAAATTGATTTGGTAGGGACAGCAGACCAAATAAGTTTTTTGAGGGATTTCCCTGATGGTCTAGTAGTTAAGACTTCACCTTCCACATGAAGAAAAAAAAGTCTTAAAAAAAAGTTATCTAGTCTTAGAAAACTTTGTGGGGAAAGGACAGCTTTGAAAAATTCAAGTGAAGCCTAATATTCTTTAGAAGGTAAAACCAATTTATCATGTCCTGCGTGTGTGAGCTTATTCTCTCAGTTATATCCGACTGTTTGCGACCCCACGGGTTGTAGCCCGCCAGGCTCCTCTGTCCATGGGATTCTCACATTTACCGTATTTCTGGAGATAGGTCATCGTTGGTATTTGGTTGAGTAGCTCAATAATATCAAGGCTCAGTATCAGTGGAATAGATTTCCATTTCCTTCTCCAGGGGATCTTCCCAACCCAGAGATCAAACCTGGGTCTCCCGCACTGCAGGTGGACACTCAAACTTTTATGCCTGCAACAACTTAGCATTGTTACACCATCCCCTAGTTCACATTTATTTAGAGGAAGGACAAGACGTATCATATAGTTGTCACTATGCAATTACTTTTTTTGACTGCATATATTTTTACCCAAGTTTCTAATCTTATTTTTCTGTATAAGGCAAAGATATCAGCTAATGGGATGCTTGGCTTATCCTCCGTCCTTTTTATAATACCGGACCACTATCAGAGAATTTTAAGAGAAATGTAACATAAGGAATGGAAAGGGCAAAGCAGTCTTACGTGGTCACTAGCAACGTACATGACACTGCAAGCTACTTCAACTCTCTGAACCTCATATGGCTCATTTATATAATGAAGAGTTCAGTTAGGTCATTCTTTCAGTTTTATGTTCTAAAAAGTTTGATTATAAGCAACCATGTTGTATAATCACAGATAGCTGTATAATCCTGTTTTTGACTAACAAGGAAGATGTCATATTTCCAATCCATCACCATGAACAAAAATTTAAATTGTAAAACTTATATTCGATAGAGTCAGAGTTCATAAAAATCAATGACATTCTCTGGCTCAAAGAGCCACTTCCCTCCTGATTGATGATTCTCTGATAGTGTTTTCAAAAGGTGGTCTGTAGTCCGTGCATCTGGCTGGGTCCCACTCAAGAGGTACTGGCCAGAATTTCTGGGATGTCACTCAGAAATCTGCCCTGTTCACCAGCATCCTGCGACATGCTGACCTACACCAAAGTCTGAGCACCACTAATTGGACCTAAGTGTCACTAAAAGTGAAATTGAGATGTAAGTAGACTAAAATTATATAGAGGGTGTGATCGTCAAGGGCTTCCCAGGTGGCTCAGTGGTAAAGAATCTGCCTGCCAATGCAGGAGATGTGGGTTCGATCCCTGGGTCAGGAAGATTCCTCTGGAGAAGGAAATGACAATCCACCCCAGTACTGCCTGGAGAATCCCATGGACAGAGGAGCCTGGCAAGCTACAGTCCATGGGGCTGCAAAGAGTCAGACACGACTTTACACATGATGATCAAACAAAATGCTCAGTCACAAAGTCAGCTCTTTATTTTTCTAAATGTGCTGACTTAAAGTAATGTATAATGTTCTCATAGATAAGATTAAACTTGACCCTCAATGCATTCCTGATTGCATACTTAGAATTCACAGAAATCAAAGTAAAAAACTTCCCCAGGATTCTGATTCCTGCTCATTTTGTTTCCTCTTGTTTTTCTCTTCCTGTTACCATTTGTTTTCATTTAAAAAATTTAATCCATGTTTTAAAAACCCTTGTTTTAATGCTCTATTTCATCTGCCACCCCAGAAATGGCAAGTTTTTGGTTGCAAGTGCCATATTTTTATGGCTTACTATAATCTCATCTGCCTGCACTTTCTGGCTTGTTTTCAATACTGTCATCCATTAATAAACCAAAGAATTTGCATTTACTTTGAATCTACGTGTTTATAGATCTTTACATGGCTAAGTATGACAGTAATCATTATACTGCTCCTCCAGGAGTTAAAAGTTTGAAAATTCCTATTCTAGTTTGTGTATTTTATTGGATTGAGTATATTATGGTATTATCATATCTACATAAACAATTTACTTCTTAAGATTACTTTATTCACCCTAAGTTTAGTTGTACTATCACATCTTTAACCAATTGTGGTTTATTCAGTTTTATCACAAATCAGTAAAAATAAAATGTTCTGTAAAATCCCATGTCTAATTCAGGTATGTTTTGAATCTGCTTCCTATGGCTGTTAAAAGTTGGAGCTAGAGCTGTAAGAGAACAACACTGCTTGCTAATGTTTCAAAGCCAATAAGACCATTTGAAAGGCAAGATAAAACAAACCAAAACAAACACATTGAGTAAAAAAAAGGCTGAAGCCCTTATAATTCCAACCATTTAAGAGCGATATTAGTCATTGTTATTTCATCACAGTAATATGTTTGGCATTTCTAAAGTGTTTCTCAATCAAAAAATGTCCGTGTATCTTGCAAAAAATCAAACTTTAATGAATCATCCAGAATGCCATAAAAGGAAGTCGGATGTCCACTGTGAAGGATGAAGACCACAGAGGCAGATGAGCCCACACTGTGACCTGCATGCCCCTCAAGGGAGAGCAAAGATGGTCCTGAAAGAAGCGGAAAGTAGAGTGGGGTTCTGAGAGTTCACACACCTGTAAGCACAGCAGATATCCCTTCAGTCTGTACTTTGTCTCTGCAGGTGTGGAGGGAGGGCTGCGGTGGCACAAGAGCACTTGGAGCAGGCAAAGTGGTTGGTCTCATTAAAAGGGGACCCAAAAGGCAGGAGATGAATTAGGAGTTTGGGATTAACAGAAGCACAATACTATATATAAAACAGATAACCAAAAAGGACCCACTACATAGCTCAGGGAAACATACTCAGTATTTTGTAATAACCTCTAAGAGAAAAGAATCTGAGATACACACACACACGTATAATTGAATCATTTTGTTGGACACCGAAAACTAACACAACATTGCAGATCATCTATACTTCAATAAAAAATAAATACAAATACAAAAACAAAAATGAAAGGGCACCCAATTTGGAATCAAGAGACTTGACTGTGTGTATCCTTATTTCTTAGTTGCGTAACCTTGAGCCTGTTGAAATCTCCCGGATAGAGACTATGTTTGCCCTCATAAAAGATCTGTAACAGTGTGCTAACATACTTCCTTCTCGGGGCCTTTCTGAGGGAAAATTGAGATAATGTATGAAAATCCCTGTGAAGTAAATGTTGGTTCTGACTGTAATTCACAGAAGAGCCGGATCACTTCCCTGGATCCTGTAACCTGAGTTGCGACCACGTGTACCCGCGTGTCTCCTGCCTGGGCCGTCTTTCCTACATTTGCCCACGTTTGCCTCAGCAACTCTGCATCCCCATGGAAACTGGCTGGGTTTGTAAAGCCTCCTCGTACACCAAGGTGTTGCCAGCTGTCGCTGAATTGGTTACAAAGCGAGGACCCCACCAGTTCATGTCTTGTATGACCCAGACCCCCTACTCAGTTTCGTATCTGGAAACTCTGACTCTTGCGTGCTGCAGGAGAAAAAATGATCTCCAAACCAATACCTACCTCTGGCAGGAATGTGCAGTGGAACAGACTGAGGCAAAAATAAGTCATTCGAACACAACATGCAACAGTGTGTACAAATATGCTTTATGGCTGAACTTGAGCTTTTTCTGATTGTTAACATGTCCCGTTCTTTTGTGCCACCCACACAAAAATGTGTTCTATTAGGAGTCAGGTTCTATTCCTGACCCTCTTAGTCAGACTGGGCAAGCTGTTTTAATTTCCCTCAGCTTTATTTTATCCATTTTGGAATCTCTCCTCATGGACTCTACCTTATTGAAGTTTCAAGTTATATCTTTGAAGCTAATAAAGGAGGGTCTGCAAATGAAGCATTAGGAATCATACCCGAAGTTGTAATGCTGGATCACTTCTCAAGGTGCTTCTGAAACGAAAACGCTGAAAGGAGTGCAAGTCCCTGACATATTTGCTACACTAAATACACGTTTCTTCAGCCGTACACATAAATCCTTTCATTAGAAGAGGAGTTCTGAACGGCAAGACCCTCTGACTTAAGCAAAAAGTTAGCAGATGGCACAGACTTAGCCATACCAGGGTTATAACATTAACATAAGGAATTCAAATTGCTATGGAAACAAAACATACTATTTACTCCTTAGGGCACAAAACAAGAGCTTTCCCGGTGGCTCAGTGGTAGAGAATCCTCCTGCCAGTGCAGGAGACACAGGAGATGTGGGTTCAATCCTAGGATCAGGAAGATCCCCTGGGGTAGGGCATGGCAACCCACTGCAGTATTTGTGTCTGGAGAATGCCATGGACAGAGGAGCCTGGTGGGCTTCAGTCCATGCAGTCACAGAGAGTCGGACATGACTGAAGCGACTGGACATAGCACAGGGCATGAAACAAACAGGATCAGCTAACTTTTCCTCGGATCTTGGTAGAAACTGCCACAGAGGAGGGCAGATTCCAGAAGAGGTCAGAAAGTTGGCAGATCAACATGCTCAGTGCAAAGCATCTTAGTCCATGCAAATGGACAGAAAAATGAGTGCGCTTTCCTGACCCTAGTGCTTGGAAGAGGAGGCGAGAGAGAGTTGGCAGGGGCAAAAAATGCGACAGGAAAATGACAGTGATACCTTGCTCATGAATTACTGCTGCAAACATTGTAATCCTTTGAGGGAACAACTGAAATACGGCTTCTGAGGTAGCTGCACTGCACTGAAGCCTGCAGCGTGGAAACTGAGCTCAGGAGAAAAAGGAACAGGTAACTCAGCAGTGACAACCGTGGCCCTCCTACATCCGTCCTGGGCTGGAGTTTTAAGAGGATGACAGCCTTTCAAAACCCTTATTCTGATGCCATTCTGAGTATCACTGGTAAGGTGAAATTGACCACATCTCTTGAGAAAAACGAATTGTCTCTTAAAGCAGTCAACCAGTTTCAAATGCAGGGTTCACTTCCAGGAGAGAAGCTGGAAACTGATTGATATGTTATTTCCTAGGTGCTGAGTGGCAGGATGCGCATCTAGGTTTCCTGTGCCGTGACACCCTTGCCCCCTTCTGGGGCTGGGTGTGTTCCAAGGACACACCTCAATAATCATCATACTCAGGGAGGTGTGTCATAGTGGGGCCCCTCTGTGATGGAATATTCAAGGCATATAAATTTAGAAATACTGGAGACTAACTAAACCATAACCTTATGGAAAAGTAACTCTTCCATTGAGCACATCACATATTCTTTCACATAGTAGGTCCACAGGTAATTTTTAAGAGAATGAAAGAATGGCCACGCAGCCTTCTGAGGAAGGGTAATGCACTCCTAGCACCTAACTTGTATATGTGCACAATCTAGGAAAAAAAGGAAAAAGATTTCCTTGCAAGTATAGAAAATTTATCAGCTCCTTGGACTTTGATAGAAAATACACAGTCTTTAAAGAAAAGGGTGAAAAACAACAACAGAGTCAGTGCTGAGCCGATGGCTGAAGTACAGAAAAACATTCTAATAGAGAATGAGCTGGTTTCAATAAGCCCTAAGACAATAGAAAAATTATGTCTCCATTGAGTGAAATTCCTACCCCACATATTAAGACAGTGGCACACACATAGACCAAAGAGAGGAAATATATGATTATAGGTGCTGGACTCAGCCAACACAAATGCAGCATGCGTATCTATTTCAACAACAATGTGGAACTGCTCAGTTTCTAGCCAGGGGACAAAAGAAAAGGAGGCATCAGGGGAAAACAACAACAACAAAAATCCTTCCCTACAGTTTCCCCAAGGCAACCAGAAAGTGAAACTTAATTAAACAACTGAAATGTAATTACCTACCGCTTACCACACGTGGTGCTGATGTGTGCGTCCCATTCTCCGTGCCTTATTAACTGCCCTGTGCTGCCTGGAGGTGGAAGAGAAGCACTGGATCGGGGTAGCCTTGGCAGGCGGGGGAATAAGGAAAGCACTGCTGACTCTGCTCCCCCTTCAGGGGTTCGATTCCTCCAGGAGCTGGTTTCAGCTGGCCGCACTCCAGGCTGAGACTGTGAGTTGTGTCTGTTTACAAAAGAGCTGGAGTATATGGTGTATAGACCTACTTCCCCACCAGTGGAGCAGCAAAAACAAAAAGGAGGCTTCTTACACTTCCTAGGCCCTGACTGTGCCTGCTCGTTCAGCCCGTTTGTTATTTTTACATTCTGTTTCGAACGACTCAGCGATTCCTCCTATAGGAAGAAGCATCAACATATGGCCCCTGTGAAGCCATATGACATTTGATTTCATCTTGACTCTGCAAACATGGAGTTGGCTTTCTCTTCCTGACAGGCACATACCTCTATAACCAGGAGGATGTCACCTCTGCTCTCTAGGATTTTAGTTTATTATGAAGGTTCTGCTATGATGGTATTTGGCTAGCTTTATTTAATCGTCTGAAACTTCCTCTTCGACCAGAACATAATCAAGCATACATCTTAAAAAGGGTTTCCCTGGTGGCTCCGCTGGAAAGAATCTGCCTGCAATACAGGAGATCCGGGTCCAATCCCTAGATTGGGAAGATCTCCTGGAAGAGGAAATGACAACCCCCTGCAGTATTCTTGCCTGAAGAATCTCATGGACAGAGAAGTTCGGCGGGCTAGAGTCCACAGGGTCACAAAGAGTCGGACATGACTTAGCGATTGAACATACACACACACACGCACATCTTAAAGGTAAATATATTTTCTTCCTTGTTTGCCCAGAAACAAACATTTGAAAAGTCAAAAATATGATTTTGGAGGAAAATAAATGAAGCAAACACTGGACTGCTTGAATGAAGGCATGCATGGATTAGGTTAAATCTCTGAAAACTCAGAAACACCCTCAAAAAGTTATAAATCAATGTAATGTCAGCATTATAAGTTCACTTCATTCATGTACCGTGTTAAGGACTTGGCCATTTTTAACTGCAGCTGCTACTAGTTAGAGGAATTCAAAGAAGCACCACTGTTCTCGAAAATGTGAAGTCATCTGTTATTGAAGATGATTAAGAATAATGGCGGGATGAATTCATGGTGGGAATTTTATATCACATAGATTAAAATGGGTTTCCCTTCAGGACTTGTCCGAAGTAAGCATCTATGATTCTGTGGCTATGGTGAGATTTCTGGGACAGCTGTCATAGGAATCATGATTGCACCACGCATCTGCTTCAGCTCTCTGGTCTGCCTAAATGGCTATTGGGTGACATACTCCTGAGAAAGTATTTAGATGGGTGATACTAAAGGGACCAAGGTTAAACAGCTCCTTTTTCCTTCTACTCACTTTGGCATATCCTGGTAAATAAATGCAGCCCATCAAAAAAGGGCCTTTTGCTCTATGTTTCTCTGAAATGGGTTCATTTGGCTCCCAATCTGTCCTCCCATTCATTCGCCCCTCCTTCACATCTCCCTTGGGTGTCTCTCCCTATCTCCTTGATGTCTAAATGTTGGGAGACCCAGAGCTCAGCCCACAGGCCTCTTATTGAGCCTCTTATCAAGCTTTAAATAATGTCTATGATTCTAGTCATTGATAACTGTCAAATTTATATCTATAACCCAGGTATCTTTTCTGAAATCCAGACTCATATGTCCAAATGATATCTCCTCTTAGATATCTAAGCTTTAACATGTCTAAAATAAGCTCCTAATGTTTTTCCCCAAAGGTTGATCTGTGAAGAAGACAGTCTCCTCCTTCTTAGCCTGGAGCAACCCCATCCTTCTACTTGCTCCAGGAGAAAACTTAAGTGTCATTGATGGTTCCTCCTTCTCCCCTCAAAGTCAAGCCATTAAGAGCGCAGTCATTGTGACGAGATATCCAGAAGCCAGCAAATCGTACCACTTCTGCCAATATTGGTCTGTTCTAAGACACAATCATCTCTTATTTGGATTAATACAACAGGCTCCTATAATCTTTAAATTTATTGGCCTTTCTCCCTCCAGTCTTTTTTTTTTTTTGAACACAACAGACAAAACGATCCATTGAAAACCTAAGCCAGATTATGCCACTTCTTTGCTTAAATCTCTCCAAGGAGTTCCCACCTCATTTAGAACAAAAGCTAAAGTTCTCAATGATGGTCTACAAGGTCCTTCACAATCCGCCTCCCACGTCCTCTCCCAGACTCCAATACCTCTTTGACATCAACTCCATCTCTCCCTCCCTGGCTTACTGCTCCAGCCACACTGGCCAGCTTGCTGTTCCTAGAACATGCCAGGAATGCCCCTGTCTCAGACCCTTTGCTCTTTTAGATCAGGCTGCTGACGCTCTTCCATCTGCTATGTGCATGGCACTCTCCTGTACCTCATTCAGGTCCCTGCTCAAAGGCCACCCTCATAGGGAAGAGTGCACAGTGATTCTATTGAAAGCTGGCCCCTTTCTTTGCCCCATATTATTCCACAGCATTGCCACCATCTAACATTTATTTATCTTACTTTTATTTTGGTTTCCCCACTAGAATGTAAGCTTCATGAGAGCTGAACTTCTGTTTACTGTGTGCCTACTACAGTACCTGGCACATGGCAGGAGCTCTATAAATATTTGTTGCGTTAATTGATACTGTGTTAAAAAAAAAAAAAAAAAAAAACACCTTGGGCCAGATACTCACAAACTACCTTTCTCTTCCATGTTAAAAGGTTTCCATGATCTCACAAAAGAAACCCACCTTACCTGGATGATAATTTTCATACATCTTTTAAAATGCAAATGGTCAACTGCCAGAAACTTAGTGCTTCCAAAGTAGTTTGGTGGGTAAAGAATCTGCCTGTGATGCAGGAAACACAGGTTCGATCCCTGGGTCAGGAAGATCTCCTGGAGGAGGAAACGGCAACCCACTCCAGTATTCTTGCCTGGAGAATCCCATGGACAGAGGAGCCTGGTGGGCTTCAGTCCATGGGGTAGCAAAGAGTTGGACACAACTGAAGTGACTCAGCACGCATGTATGCCAGAAACTTAAAGTTTTAAGAAAACAGACCAGATTATGAGCTAAAAGCAAAAACAAAACCCAAAAAACAACATGTATTTAAATACCTTCCAAGCAAACTCTCAGAAGCAGCCCACCACATATCATACGCTTGGCTATGTTGCTTTGCAAAGAGTGGAAACGTAAGGAAGCTCTGGAAGTCTGCAAACACCAGTATGTGGCCTTAAACTGATTTAACACACACAAAAATGGCACTGTGCCTTTGGAGACCTGGAATGTAGCATTACAGGTTTTCTCCAAAACAGCTTCATTTACTTAACATTACTCTGACCCTTTAACTTCTAACTTGCTGCACAATTAAGCCATTTAAACCTTCAACTTAGCTCTCTTTGTGCTACAATCTGGGTCTAAAGTGAAGCAAAAACAACCCTACACCTTAACTGTTTTGCTAAAGTTTGTTCTGTCCGATGAAGATGTTTGCATATGCAAATTTTAGCACCACATCTGATTAACACGCAATTGTACGGCTGAGACTTTTTTTTTTTTAACTCTTTCATCCAGTAAATGTTTATTCAGCCCCTACTATGTATATCAGGCACACAGTCAGGTTTTCCTAGCCTGTTTCAATGCAAAAAGTTTTTATATAGTGCTGATTGCAGTAAAGTTTGTTACCATAGAAACAAGGAGGAAAGTCACAATCAGAACTGGCATCAAGTTGCATTGAAAGTATGGTACTGTTTTTGACAGCAATGAAAAACAATCTAAATTCTGCACTGTTTATAAATTAAGGCAATAATCTTGTCTCTCTTGCATGGTCTGTCTTACTTTCCCATAAAATTGCAAAGGTTTTGAAAGAATCATTTATTTACCTCTTGAAAAGTTAAAAAAAAGTTCAACTTAGATTAAAAGGGACAGAATTTACTAGGTTTCATCAATATTTGGCTTGGGAAAAATTATGCTAGCCCAAAATAGTAATTTCGTGCAAATGAAAGTAATTTATTTTCACATGTTTATACAAATGGTTGTTAATTTTGGAAAGCTTTTTGGTAGCTTTCATGTCTACCCCTTTGTTTACTTTATTTACATGTTTCCTTTCTATTACAAGTTATTCTCCACAGTGCTAAAAGAAAGAAGAAAAACAAACAAGCAAACACTGAATTTAGGGTTAAGGTATCTAAGTTTGAGTCTGGATTATTTTATGGCATAGCTATGTGGGTTAAGACAAACAACTCTGTGACCACGAGACTCAGTTTTCTCATCTGTAAAATGGAGAGATACTTACCAGAATTATTCTGAGGTTTAAATAAAATAACCTTTAGGATGCCTGGTAAAAAGCAAAGCGATATCATATTTGTGACTTAAGGCAAAACGCTTGCCTCTCCCAGGCCTTCATTTCTCATATTAAAAATGAGGATTAAAAACTACAAAATTTATAGGACTGTTGTGGGATTCAAATCCTTAGTTTAAATTATTATAACACATAATTCATGCTCATTATAAGGTTCAGTTCAGTTCAGTTCAGTCGCTCAGTTGTATCAGACTCTTTGCGACCCCATGGCCTGCAGCAGCGCGCCAGGCCTCCCTGTCCATCAGCAACTCCTGGAGTTTCCTCAAACTCATGTCCATTGAGTCGGTGATGCCATCCAACTGTCTCATCCTCTGTCATCGCCTTCTCCTCCTGCCTTCAATCTTTCCCAGCATCAGGGTCTTTTCCAGTGAGTCAGTTCTTCACATCAGGTGGCCAAACTGTTGAGTTTCAGCTTTAGCATCAGTCCTTCCAATGAATATTCAGGACTGATTTCCTTTAGGATGGACTGGTTGGATCTCCTTGCAGTCCAAGGGACTCTCAAGAATCTTCTCCAACACCACAGTTCAAAAGCATCAATTCTTCAGCGCTCAGCTTTCTTTATAGTCCAACTCTCACATCCATACGTGAGTACTGGAAAAACCATAGCTTTGACTAGATGGACCTTTGTTGGCAAAGTAATGTCTTTGCTTTTTAACATGCTGTCTAGGTTGGTCATAGCTTTTCTTCCAAGGAGCAAGCGTCTTTTGATTTCATGGCTGCAATCACCATTATAAGATAGTATCGTTCAATTGTCCTGTCTCTTTGGAATTTTGCAAATGTGTTTGGTAGTTTCACTTATTCTTAGTTCTCTTTCATAGTATTTCTCATCTTTCTCTTTATGGACATCTTTATTCTTACCTCTCTATCTCTAATACAATTTTCCTATTATTATATTTGTATTTCTCTGATCCTAATAAAAAAAATTTTAGTGCATTTATGCAACTTTTTTCTTTATCTTTATGAATCTCATAGTTATATCTATTGTGAATTTTTTTAACAACCAGAAATATTAAACTAGGTCACCGATCAATTACATATATTTCTAAATGAAAAGGGTAGCAATGGTGACTTGCACTGGAAAACTAAAACATTATTTGAAACAGAATCTGCATAGAGTCATGTAGTTCATATAGCTATATGCTCATACAACCTACTCTTTTTTTACATTTTTAATTTGTTTTAAACAGATAATCTTTTGTAAATATTCAAACAATACACAAAGCTCTAAAGAGAAACAAGTATCACCTGCATCCAGCCACCTAGAGGTCATTACGATGAATGTTTTGTTGAACTGCTGTCACTAATCCCAGTGCATATATGTAAATACACATTAGACATGTATGTGTGTGTGTACTTAGTCGTGTCCAACTGTTTGCAACTCCATGGACTGTAGCCTGCCAGGCTCCTCTGTCCGTGGGATTTTCCAGGCAAGAATACCGGAGTGGTTTGCCATGCCCTCCTCCAGGGGATCTTCCTGACTAAGGGATTGAACCTGTGACTCTTATTATACTGCATTGGCAGGTGGGTTCTACATTGGCAGGTACTAGCACCTCCTGGGAAGCCCTAGATATGTATAATTTCACATAAATGGGTTCATGTACAGATGATACTTTACTGCCTCCTTTTTCATTTAATATTTTGCCAGGTTAATTCTATGTTATTGTAATATATATATGTCCTAAATTTTAATGGTTGCATAATATTCCATCATATACAGCTATCAGGGAAGCCTGATTCTTTGCAACACCATGGACACAGTCCATGGAATTCTCCAGGTTAGAATACTGGAGTGGGTAGCCTTTCCCTTCTCCAGGGGATCTTCCTGACCCAGGAATTGAACCAGGGTCTCCTGCATTGCAGGCAGACTTATTACCAGCTGAGCCATCAGGGAAGCCCTAATATATATAAATGTCCTGAATTTTAATGGTTTCATAATATTCCATTAAATAAATGTATCTTAATATAGTCAGTTCCTTATGGGTGGACATTAAGGTTACTTCCCCCTTCCAACTATTAAACACAATACTGCAGGGAATAACATTTATGACAGATCCCTTCAGAATAATGGCTCAGAACAAATTCGATGAACTAGTTCTTAAACACCTCCTAACTTACATATTTTCCTTTGTCCACAAACCAAGGAATTTTTTTTTTCTTGTTATAGAATTCAAACCTTGCAACACCTTAAAGTGAAGTTCACTATCAGTGCTGCTGTAAGTACAACTCTCCGTATGGGACAGTGGAAAAGGGTAGAAGAACTGTGTGGCCTGACCTATGACTTTTCAGTAATTCAAACATTCATGCAATATAAATAGTAGCGCTTAAACCAAAATGCTTCCTTATGCTACAAATCAATAAAAGTATTTCATTACTCATTTCTATGTCTACTTTAACTGAACATTTTTAGTCCATAGAAGACCCTATTCACAACCTCCAGAAATATACATTTCTTCAGAAAGAGGATTTTACAATGACTGGGAAAAGTCTAGTCTGGGGGATGTGTTAAGAATTCATAAAGTTCAAGGCAAGAAGGAGAGCAGGGAGATCACAATTTTCAAATCTCCTGTCCATAGAAATTAGTGCAGAATCTCAAGGAAAAATATGAAATATAAATAACAAGTCTTCTGGCTCAGTCTCCATTTCTAGAGAAAGCAACAATGGGAGGTGAATAGAGTGTAAGAGACTGGTGATTCGTTTTCTTCCTTTAGCCTGATTAATTCTACTTTGCAGAAGACTATGCATATTCACTCTGGATCCCTGAAAACTCTGCACTATCGCGCTGTACGCTGGCCATTGAGATGATGGTCTCTTTGCTGATGGGGAGAGGATAGCAAGAACAGTTTCTTTCACTTGTCAGTGCCCCCCGCCTTTTTTAAGCTTAGTCCTAAAATCCAAAATGGGCTTCCCTGGGGGCTCAGTAGTAAAGAATCCATCTGCCAGTGCAGGAGCCACAGGAGACACGAGTTCAATCCCTGGGTTGGGAAGATCCTCTGGAGAAGAAAATGGCAACCCACTCCAGTATTCTTCCCTGGAGAATCCCACAGAGAGAGGAACCTGGTGGGCTACAGCCCACGGGGTCACAAAGCACTGGGCACTACTTAGTGACTAAACAACAACAACAAAAATCCAAAACAGAGGGCCACTTTTAAGGAAAGAAACATGCTTGTCTGTCCTTGAACAAAGCACCTCCAAAGCCAAGAGTGATGTGTTAAAGTCATGCCAACCTGTATTGATGTCCACGGTACCGAACAAACAAGATTATATACTTGGGACAGATTATTCAATTCTGGTAGCTTCTGAGATTCATGGAGTTGAATTAATCCACACTTTAAAATATCTATGCCTTTAAAACACCAATCAGGCAGATGCGGCTTGAGAAACAGCTACCAAAAAAAAAAAAAAAAAAGAAGAGGGGAAAATATGATTATTTTTCCATTTCCATAATTATTTCTCCCCTTCTCTTCTATATAAACAGATGATACAGCTTCTTAGATGAAAAAATAGAAAGCTTTTAATCCCTGTACTGTGCAGTGCAACAAACTAAACAATACGAACCTAACTCTGGACAGTACTGTGATAAATGTTGTACAAGTCAGTCACTCATCCAACTGATGTTTATCTAGTGCTTAGCTCATATATGGAAGCGAAGTGAAAGTCACTCAGTCATGTCCAATTCTTTGTGATCCCACTATATAGCCCATGGAATTCTCTAGGCCAGAATACTGGAGTGGGTAGCCTATCCCCTCTCCAGCGGATCCTCCCAACTCAGGAATTGAACCAGGGTCTCCTGCATTGCAGGTGGATTCTTTACCAGCTGAGCTATCAGGGAAGCCCCATATGTGGAAAGTACTATCTAAAGCAGAGTGCAGGGTAGAGACACAAAACAGGGTCTATACTTTGTAAAAGCTCACAGTTTGAGATAAGCAAGCTGTGTAGGTATCTATGATTCAACCCAATATATTTGGAGTGTCACTTCAGTGCCACAAGCCAGTGTAAAAAAGTGAAGAATCACTCCTGGAGAGCAGTGGAAAAATTGCTTTGTGGAGGATGCACCATTTTTACCTGGCCAGCAACTATTGCAAACTCAAGACAGCTGTATCTAAAATACTTTTAGATACAGAATAAACAGGATAAAAGGTATCTTAGCAGATTTAAATCTTTAAGTGCTCATCTGGCATCATGAAAAAGTTAATAACAAAGTTAATATGGGTTGGCACATAACGGGTGCTCTATAAATGCTAATATCCTTTGGTAGATTTTTTTTTTTAACCTCAAGAAGTAGTTGTCAAACTGGGGTAACCACTAGGGTCACCAGAAGGATTTGTTAAAACAGAGGGCTAAACACTAGCGGTAAAGAGCCGACCTGCCAATGCAGGAGACATAAGAGATGTGGGTTCAGTTCCTGAGTCAGGAAGATCCCTTGGAGGAGGGCATGGCAACCTACTCCAGCAGTCTTGCCTGGAGAATCCCATGGACAGAGGAGCCTGGTGGGCTACAGTCCATGGGGTTGCAAAGAGTTGGACACAACTGAAGCGACAGAACGCACAGACTCCATCCCCAGGGTCTCCAGTTCAGAGAGTCTGGGATGGGGTCCAGTAATCTGCACATGTAACAAGTTCCCAGGTGATGTTGCTGCTGCTCTTCTGGGGACCACACTTTGAGAAGCACGGCCCTAGGGAATAGTTTAGGTGCTGTGGGAATACGCATCTGTAATTTTTCACATCAGAAATAAGTTCCATAGGTCCCAGCTTTTAAACTGTGCTTTTCTTTTTAATGTTTTACTAAAGAAAAGGGGGAAAAAAGTAACACGACTTTATATAGACCTGATCTTTTGGTAAGTCTGGGCAACGACTTCCCATGTGGAGTAAATTAAACTTTCATGCATGCTTTGTGCTTTGGAAAAAGTAAACAGATTCTGTTCAACATTTACCAAATGCTTCATCTGTTGCTGGTCATTGTGCTAATAAGCCCCTCAGAACCAGTCTCTGCCTTGAGGAGCTCACAGTGAAGTGAGGTGGACAGCTCAGCAAAACAGAGTTCAATTCGTGAAGCGCAGCTATGGGATACGTAAAACCATACGGTGGATTGAGTATTAGGAGAGGGTGAAAGAGGAGCAAACTCAGGCTGGCGAGCTGGGGAGGTGGTGAATCTTTCCTAATAAGATGACCCATGATCCCTGAGCACTGAAGTGTCAACAGGAGTTTTCTAAACAGGCTGCAAGAGCATTCCAGGTGGGGGGAACAGCACAGTGACATCAAGGGAGTTTTGTGTTTCTTTTTTTGTTCAGTCACTTAGTCATGTCTGACTCTTTGTGACCCTGTGGACCGCAGCACACCAGGCTCCCCTGTCCTTTACCATGTCCTGGAGTTTGCTCAAACTCATGTCCACTGAGTCGGTGATGCCATCCAACCATCTCATCCTCTGTCGCCCCCTTCTCCTCCTGTCCTCAATCTTTCCCAGCATCAGGGTCTTTTCCAATGAGTTGGCTCTTCACATTAGGTGCCAAAGTATTGGAGCTTCAGCATCAGTCCTTCCAATATAGTTCTTGTGTTTCTAGGGCTGCCAGCAATTTTGTTCAGCAACAAAGTGTTTGTGCACTTTGCTGATGATTTTGAATTAATGATAAACATCTTAAGAAACCCACCCTGACAGCTTCATATTGGAAGGGATTAGCCTGAAAGCAGGGTAACTGCATGGGATATTTTTGTTGCAGTAAAAGTGAGTAAATGTGAGATCAGGAGCAGCTAACATTGTGGCAATGGGGATAATCAAGAAGAGAGGATGGGGTGAGAGAGTAAAGCAGCAGAAAATAGAGGAACGGGGTCATTTATAGAAACTGAAAGGTGAGTGAGAGGGTGGAATTTACAAGAACCCTCATATTTCTGCAGGAGGATTCTTTACTGTCTGAGCCACTAGGGTTCTGTCTGGGATGAAAGACCATCATTGACTATCATAAAGAATATGGGAGAAAGAACAAATGTGAGTTTAGGACACTGAAGTGGGCATGACCATCAGGTGTCATCCAAGTAGACATGGCAATCACACAGCTGACTTGTGTACGGGCTTGGGCACAGGATCAAGGTTTTAAAATCCTTGACTTATCCACCATCATCCAGAAGGGAGCAGAAAGTGAGTGACTCTACTATCAAGTTGATTACAGATTATATTTTCATTATAGGGAGAGAGGCAATATCAAGAAAGTCTCCCCATTGCTGGGGTGGACTTTGCAGTGCTCAGGGCATTAACTCACCATCTATCCTTAATGATGACCTTTTGTTCATTCCTACACTCAGTACACAGAAGAAGCAAAGGAGATGCTGTATATTGAAGTCCTCTGCAAACTACAAAGTTCTGTACAAAATTAAGGGAAGATCACAAGGAGAGGAGAAAGAGGAAGACCACTGACCAACTTCTCAGGGCTTAGCCAAGAACTAGGGTATTGAATCTAGTTCTCACTGGTCCTTAGTCACCTGGACTTCCTCCAGTCCCCTAACGTGCTTTTCATGAAAGCACTTTTTTCTTTTATGAGTGCACCATACCTATGGCTCACCTGTGTCTTTGCTGACCCACAGGTTTGAACAGCCTGGAACTGGCAGCAGGAGCTATTGTGGGGCTGATATAAGAGCGGCTGTATACCCCTACACAGATGAGGATGTATCGTAACCCACGGCGTGTCTGTGTCCTTAGGGGAACTAAGCACTTTATAAAGGGATTTTTCTGTGTCTCAAAAAAAGTTATAGAGGAAATGGTAACTACAAGAGCTCATTTCTCTTATTTGAGTGAGGGCATTATCGGAAATAATACTTTATTCATGCCGTTTTACGCTGGGATCGTTCTACTCTAAATGCATCTGTCATGTAGAAAATGTATTTATAAATAGGTTCATATAGAGATAGAGCTCTACACAGCCATTAACAGACTCACATACAATCATTCTTTCATTCCAGGTGTCAACTGTTGTGCTGTTTTGCCCAGTTCAGACACAGGTCGTGGGCTTTCAAACTAATTTTGGAAAGCAGACACTGTGAAGTTGGTACGTGGCGTAAAAAGAAAACAGAAAAATTAGTATTCATGCCCCTCTGGTCTTACATTTCTCACAGAAAGGGAAAATAGTCTAAAATTATTTAATTAAAAAAACTTTAAAGGAAGGCAATGAACTGCAGTAATTTCTCTGTGTCACCTTCTAGAAATGTGTTTTCTGGCAAGTGAAAAGCTACAGATTTTGAAACTTATTGAACCCCTTCTTTTTCCTGCACAATGCCCAGACTCATTTCTTTTCTTTAGATGTTTACTCTTCTGGTTGGTTTGTTCTATTTTATATCCTCTATTTTTTAAAAAATTTCCTTCCTAGGAGGTCAGAGATGATTTCATGGAATCATGGAAATTGGTAACTGAAAGGGGTCTTAGTACATCAGCAATTAGCCTGACAAATAGTCAAGTGGGTTGGGGCTTGAACCCACCTTATAACAAAGGCTTCACTTGCCTCACAACAAGCTATTTCCATTACTTAAAGACAACCACACCATGCAACGTGAACTGCAAATTTATATTGAGTCATAATGATGAGTGGTGGCTAGAAGTCCTTTGCCCCCGGTATAATTTAATTTTTAACTCAGTTTAATTTACCTTCATAATACCATTTTGCAGACTATACCCTTTTCATACAGCACATACATTTCATACTCTCAGCTGTGAGCTCCCAGGGTAGGTACCATATCTTCACTTCTGTATCCCCAGCACCTAACCAGATGTACTATCGGAACACAGGACATCAGTTTAACTCTCAGATGAGGGAACTTCAGTTTGCAATGTTAGTTTCTAATGTAGCACATGGGAACATTATTTAAGAAGCAGTGATATTAAAAGGGAAATTAGTGTACTTACTCTTTGCAGCTTTTCAAATTACATGCTTACAAGTTTTGTTTTTAAATCGACCACAAAACTGAACATTCAACATGGTTGTCACTCGGAGTAATATTAAAAATATTGAACAATCTAACGAATATGGGGGGAGCCACAGGTGGCACTAGCAGTAAAGAACCCACTCGCTGATGCAAGAGACCTAAGAGGTGCAGGTTCGGTCCCTGGGTCGGGAAGATCCCCTGGAAGACAGTATGGCAACCCATTCTAGTATGCTTGCCTGGAGAATGTCATGGACAGAGGAGCCTGGTGGGCTACCATCCATAGGGATCACACAGAGTTGGACATCACTGAAGCGACTTAGCACAGGCCTAGCACAAGCAGTTCCCACAAGCAGCCACGTGAGGATAATTCCCGGGGAGGACAGCCACGGCTGGGGAGGATGGGGATGGGACACCGAGCACTTGCCTAAGAGGCTGCTAGTGTTGCTGCCAAGGGTGCACACTCCCTGGGGGTCGCATGGCTATGGCCAGGAGGAGGAGCCAGCAGCCCTGGGGCTCTCACACAGGAACCCCAGAGCCTCACTAGGACAGCCCCTGCCCCCGCGCATTCCACCTAGGGGTCCCTCCCACCTGGGCTCACAGGATGGCGGGAGGCACTGGTTGTAGGGCAAGGAACAGTGTCGTTTACCCACATTTATCAGCTGAATTAGCTGGTCATCAAAAATATAAAATCTCCCTCTGATTTTTAAGGGGGAATTATTACATTTTGCAGTGAAAGTTGGATGGATTCCCCACTTAAGACCCTTTGATATACTGAACAAACTACCATAACAACGAAAGAAACAAGAGTTGAAAAGAAAGAAATGTCTGTGTGTCTGTATTTGGGGTGTGAATGCCCCTCATGGAGGCATTCTCCACTGCACAAGAGACTCACAAAATTCACAACAGAGTTTTTTTTACTTCAAGTCACTTGAGTGATTTATTTTTTAATCACAAAATTGGTTTCCAACGCAACTTTTCAAGGACACATCTACTGCCTAAGACAAGGTATACTGATGTCCACCCTCATACAACAGGCCAGGCCAGGTCAGGTGTTCAAAACTAGAACAGAAGCTTGTAGCAATTTCCTGATTAAAAAAAATTTTTTTTTAATGCTCATTCTGTTTAAAGTAGTCTTTCCTTCTTAATGTCAGAAGTATACTTTTTGCTGGAAATATTCAATTGGAGAGGAAATAGTAAGACTTCTTGGTTCAAATAAAGCAGAAAATCCTGCTTAGACAACATAACTAAGGTCAGATACCATCTTCTACAACAGTAATCATGTTGAATTTTTATCATTCAAATCTAAATAAATTTTTAAAATTTTATACTACATTTCAGAGGTAACTTCCTTCATGAATTAGTAAATTACCTTCAAAAACTGGAATGTGAACTCAGTCATCCCCCCTAAATCCCCCCTCCCCTTTTCAATTCAACCTTAAAGTATACACTTGCAAAATTTCTTCCTCTTATATTCTCCTTTAAAGGCCAGTTTCTAGCAGACAATTCAACCAACTGCTGTATTTTTCCATATATGATGCCAGGGAATAGAAACAAGTGAGATAGTTTCTTATATGATATAATTGTTTCCACTAAAAACTCAGGAAAGCAGGAACCAATCCATCAACAAGGGCAAACAAAAGATTGTGTAATCCACCAATTTTAACTTTTGATCACTTGTAAAACTGAAACCTAAATAAGCCATAAACTAAAGAGATGGTAACTGTCAAGGTGTAGGGTTTCTTCTTCATTCCCTGCAGAATTATTAAACTTTATACTCTCTGTGGCCTTAACATCTAACACCAAAATTATAATTGCAGCCTCTTTATCTATGTTAATGTCACATCCATTTTTTTTTAACCAGAAATTAAGCAAGGGCAACTCCATTTTAAAGTGCTTTTTTGGGGAAGATGTGTGAGGCTAGTACTACTTTCTTTGATGTCTACTTACAGGGTTAATGGAAAGAGAATATCAAGATGCCCTTGTATCAATAAAAATGAAATGTGCTATAGTCTTCTCTGCAAATGAAAATTGACACGAATGGAACAATCCCATAGCCCTCAAAGAACGAAGTTTGAGTCTCCAGCTGGAGAAGTCATTAACAAGGTGAGAAATGTGATTGAAGCCAGCATTTAAGAAGCTAGAAGAGGTACATGATGACTCATGAACCTCCTGGACCAACCAACAGCCTTCCTCTACACTTCAAAGCCCAGCTGTTTTCACAAGTCGCCAGTCATTCTCAATGGAGCTATTACGCACTAGCAATTTACCCCTGCTTCTTTTACATTTCAATCTCTTCTTCACTTATTTACGTACTTTGGCCACCTGATGCAAAGACCCGACTCATTAGAAAAGACTTTGATGATGGGAAAGATTGAAGGCAGGAGGAGAAAGGGACGACAGAGGATGGGATGGCTGGATGGCATCACCAACTCAATGGACATGAGTTTGAGAAAAGCTCTGGGAGATGGTGAAAAACAGGGCGTGCTGCGATTCACGGGGTCGCAAAGAGTCGGACACGACTTAGCGACTGAACTGAACTGAACTGGTGTGCTGTAGTTCATGGGGTCACAAAGAGTTGGATATGACTGAGCGACTGAACAACAGCAAGAACAGCTAAATGTATTCACTGTGCTCACCTAAAAATAATGCTATTCTGATCTCTCTTTTCCTAGGAACTATTTCTTTTTTACACCATTAATTTTTGAAAGAATTTTTCACAAATGCTATGTCCACAATCTCTACTGCCCTATCTATAACTTCCATTCTCCAAACTTCACTGAAAATACGTGTCCCTCTGTTCTCTAGATGTTCATGTATAACCTTTTGATTGTTACAGTTTTCTTTCCATCCTCATCCTCTTACATACTTCTGCAGCATTTGATTCTATAGAATATCGCTTTTGTTCTTAAGACTCCTTTCTCCCTTGCCTACTAGTCAAAAAAAAAAAAAAATCACTTCTCCACGCAGAGCCTTGGAATGTAGGCAATTCCTAATTTAATAATAAACTTGCAGTTTATCTACTTGGTAAGATGTTCCGCCTCTACAAATTCATCTTCAAAGACATGCACGTAGCTTTTCAATCACTATCCTTGGACTTAAGTCCTCTCCAGAGGCCTGGACCCATAGTTCAACTATCCAATAAACATTTCCATCTGCTATTTCACCTGCTAATACGCCTAACTCCACACGTTCCGTATCAAACGTCACCATCTCTACCCCATTTTTCCTCCTGTTCTTGTTCTGACTTTTTTTTCAAAGGTTTCATCTTTCTCAGTGAATAATGGTTTCTTCTCTTTCAGTGTCTTCTCTTTTGGTCCTCAATACTGAATTGACAAGCCATTCTCCAAAGAAGAGATGTGGAAATATAGCAGTGAATCAAGCAATGACATTGAATGTGTCCTTAGGATAGAACTAGTTGTTTGGGGCTTTGAGAATCAACACCAGTCTGATGGTACCAAAGTACCTGTGATAGCATTTAGTTCAGCTTGAAAACAGTTTTCGAGCGTGACTTATGCAGGACTAGAACTCTGCTAGCAACGCAGGCTTCCTTCCCCAGGAATATGAACCCCCATAGTAGTGGAATTAATGAAAGAATGGTATGAGCTTGAATCAATGTCTTAACTTTCTTGAATAATCTCCATGAATATTTGTTCCTAATGAAGAGTCAATCTCTTGGGAGTTCCCTATTGTTTCAAAGGTTAGCACTTTCACTGCTGAGGACCCAGGTTCAATCCTTGGTCCGGGAACTAAGATCTCGTGGCACAGTCAGAAAAAAAAAAAAGAAAGAGAGAATGTCTTCACTTTTTCTAATTCAGCATTTTACAGTGATAATATAGAGAGGGAAATGGCAACTGACTTCAGTATTCTTGCCTGGGAAACCCTATGGACAGAGGAGCCTGGCAAGTAGCTCCAAACAAAAACAACAACAGAACCTGTAAGGTGCTAGGCATTGTTTAAGCGCTTTAAAAATATTTTCTCTGTTAACCCTCATCACTAGCTTGTGAAGCACCCATCATTAACTACTGAATGATGCCACGTAAGACTTCATGGAGTTGTGCAGGGCACAATCTGTGCAACTGTATCTCTTGGTCCTGATTTTTCTTCTTTTGACAAACGAAGATATTGAACCACAGAGAGAGGTTAAGGAACTTGTCCAAAGTCATGCAGCTACTAAGCTAGTATTAAGCAAGGATTCAAACCATGTAAACGGATATTCTGACATTTAATTCTCTGCTTAATCATTATACCAAACCACCTCTTCTCTTGAAGCACATATTGCAAATACTTGCTTTTATGCTTGTCTCCTCACTTAGAATGTGAATCCCATTAAAGGAAGAAGAGATTTAATTTCTTAAATTGTTATTCTTAGTATTTATAAAAAGAGCCTAGAATCTGGCATATAGCAGACACTCAATAAATTGTGGCTAATATCATTCATTTTTATCATTCTTATTACAAAATCAGCTATCAATTAATGTTTGTTGAATAAATGACTATGCTAATTCTCTAGTGTGTCAAACTAAATATATGAGAAAAATAAGTGGTAAGGATAGTAAATAACTTTTGCTTCGTATAAGCTTTCTGATTAATCTCTGAGACAGAAACCTATTCAACCACTCCAATGGGGAACTAAATCCTTACACTGCCATGGTATTGACCAGTGATCTTAAAATGGCCTCCAAATTGTGCAGTCATGGATAGTTGTATATTTTAGAGCTTAAAAAAAAGGTAAGAATGTATTCCCAGGAGAGGGCAGTCTGATGGAATGTTTCAGGGATGAAACTGAATGGATGGAGATATTGTGCAAAGAAATCAGCAGCCAGCACTTAACAGATCTGAAGAAGGAAAGATGTAAACTGAGCTTACACGAATAAAGATGCTTGTCACCAGAGAGTTTCGTGAAGGGGACCGCAGACAACCTGTTATTATATGTGTGTTACACCATGGGAGCAAGTGGAAAGCAATAGCTCTCTTAAATTTATTTGATTAATAACATCTGCTAAAATTCTCTTTAACAAATGACCACAGTCAGAAGTATATATGTCCTAAAGAGAAGCTGTTGGTAGCTAAAAGGCCCTTTGGGGGAAATTCATCTGATGAAAACCCTCAGGAGGATGCAGGGGGATTATGTGAATACATATGTCTATTTCTATCCTTGGATGGGATACATTTTTAAAAGCAAAACAAAGTTCAATGTTCAGTGGGCAGGGCCTTACCAGTGGTTTTAGGACTGGCAACCTAAGCAAAATACACTATGAAAATTTGATTTCACATAATTATAGCAACATAAACTTTGATTTTTGTCCTTTTTTCTAGTTTGAAAGATTTCTATGAGAGGGTAGAAATTTTAAATATAATATTTATTTTAGAATCGAAACACAGGGAGCTGGAACAGTCCTAACAGACAATCTAATGCAAGTAGATTACTTTACAGTAAGTGAATTGACAAAGTAGAGTCATTAAATACTCAGTCACCTTAGTAAGGAAAGAATCAAGCACTGATGTTATCTTTTCATGTTCTCACCATCATAATACTCTCCTTTGGATACATTTTATTGTTTAATTCCATGTTAGGAGATTAAATAGCTAAAAGGCTAAGGAAAAACTAGTCCTTTATTTTCATACTAACTCACAAAGACTGCATAAAAGGAGGGGCTTATCAACTGGATCATTAAATACACTTTGCTTGCAAATTTGTGGAACTGAGACACTGGATCCCAAAAGGGCCCCATGTGAACTCTGAGACAAAGTGGAATGGTATCCTGACACATTTATCACTGTCACTGAAATATTTACATCGGGTGCTATAAATCTGAATGACAAATCTTGGAAAGCACCTGAAAACCACAGGAAACATTCTATTCTTGCTTAATATATGGAAATAGTTAATGGCAGAAAAAGAATTCAGAGTTCAGAGCAAACAGGCAGTGTCTTTTAACACGAGCTGGATCCTGTTACTTGAGGCTGGATATCTACTGTTCTGCAGATTATGTGAATTGGCTACCATCTAGAACAAGGAATAAAAGAGACAAGTACATTTTCCACCTGGCCTGTACAATGATAATCAAACTGCTAAGCAGTAAATGGTAATACCATGATTCTTCATGTAATACCAAGTCTGACTGCTCGCTAGCCTCCAATGTGAATTTAAATTAAGCTATTGAGGGTAATAAATATGTGGCATATAAATACTCGACATTATTAATTTAAATGCATTTTCATGATTTTCAGAAAGTTCAGCAAAACTCTAAACGTTTTTATATTATACAGCGCAGGTCACCCTGGAATGATAAGGTCACATTTAAGTTAAAAATGTAACTTTCCTATCATCCTAAGTGAAGGAAGTCAGACAGAGAAAGACAAATATCATATAATGTCAGTTACATGTGGGATCTAATAAAAAATTATACAAATGAACTTAATATAAAACAGAAACAAACTCACAGATCGCAAATTTATGGTTACCAAAGGGGAAACATGGCAGGGGGAGGGCGGAGTGATAAATTAGGAGATTGGGATTATCATATATATACTGCAATATATAAAATAGAAAACTAATAAGGATCTCCTGTATATGTATAGCACAGGGAACTCTACTCAATATTCTGTAATAACATATGGAAAAAGCATCTAACAAGAATGGATATATATATCTATATATATCTGATTCTTTTTGCTGTACACCTAAAACCAACACAACATTGTAAGTCACCTATACTTCAATAAAAAAATTTTTAGAAGATGAAAAAAATGTAACTTTCCTACTAATAAGTGAAGCCAGCAGGTTGAATTCTTAATATGTTTTTTCATACTTTGTGTTTTTTCGACTATATGGCTGTGGCATGCATGCACTTAAGTAGGGTTAGAGTTATGAGGAAAGGCAGCATGATATGGGTAAAGCCTGCTTCATTTTCTAACCCTCTTTGAAGCCTATGTTCAGTTTTAGTATTTAGTCATGAAATGGCGCAAGGATAGAAAATGACTTGGACTGATATCGAAGCCTTTAGTTCTACCTGACATTTGGCTTTCAAAAACTGTGACTGGGAATGAGACAGCTATGTTCAGCTTGTATGTTTTTTTTTTTTCTGGTTCATCCTTTTAACTCTATGCAGAATCTAATCTCACCTAAGTACCGTTACTTTGATTTATGCATGAGTCAATTAAGCTTCAGGAATAACTGAACTTTTATATGATTAGACAGATTATAAAATTACCTGGAATATATTGACTCTTACTGTCAAGGAGCAGAGCCTGATAGCTACACTGTCTAGAACCTTAGTAGGCACTTCGTAAATTTTGTGCAATTCCATATAACTTGTGTGGATGAAGAATTAATAAAATGATGTTTTAGTTGCTGACAGATTTGAAATATGGAGTCCAAAGTTTTAATATATCCATAAATGTTAACCTTCTTGGTTTCTTTGGATGCCTAAAACCATCAGACTTTAGTTAAGAGGAGACTATGCTTATAGTCACTAAACATATTACACTGGGTATTTATTTAAATTAAAAGAAATTCATAAACCTAGCTCACCTGAGTCCTTTGGAGAGAATTTATGGAATATGAAGTATAGACAGGATAGGGTAATGTGGCTAGATTTGTTTTTAAGAGCATGTTTTTTACTTGGCATCATGTATTTATTTGATGTGTCTAACTTTCTCAATAAACTGGGCACACACATCACATATTCAGAGGAACAAAATTTCCTTTCTTTGATCATTTTGAATGTTTGTTTTTGATTACTTAATGTCCTTTTTATTACATAAAACTACTTAAAATGTTTGAAGGGAGATTGAGTATAAATATCAACTAAATTAATACATGGAATCAGGGGGAAAGGTCTCTAACCTCCCTCACTTTTCTGAAACTTAATAGTAGTATATTTTATTCCTTCATTAGCTTTTCGGAGAGAATGAACAGCAAGTACCATTGGACCACCTCCTCTTGATGGCTGATAACCATTTGGCCCCATAGAATAATGGGGAAATGTTGGTACTTTGGGCAATATCTTACACCCTGGGGGCACTTAATGGCCTTTATTCTCCCCAAAGCTTTTCTCACATTCAGGTAATATGTTGAACTCTAAGAGCGATGCAGTTACTCTTTCAACCCAGTAGAGTACCGTTTGATTTACCACTCTGCTGCACAAAATGGTACCCTGGTGGCTTGAAAAAGACAGTGGGGAGAACGTGGCTCATTAAATAGTAATTGATGCTGCTACTACTAATGCTAGTGCTACTGCCAGAATAACTGTGGTGCTTCCATTCTGTTCTTCCATGAGCCTGAGAATAAGCACCGTTCATCCCCATGGGCAGTCAATTGCCAGGCAAGCCTGGTGGAAGCACAGAGGCCGAGCTGACTGATGAGGCAATCAAGATTTCAAGATTCTAATGTGCTCCATGTTGCCTGAATCACATTCTACCTCCACAATCCACAAATGCATTACAAATCCTCATAAATCCTGATGAGATAGTGTTTCATGTAAGTAAAATTTCAGATATTTGATATTTACCCTTGAAGTGCCAAATTTTCCTACTTTCACAAATGAGTCTGGGAATTTTTCATAAATTGTCTTACACACTGTCTATTTGTTTAAAGAATATTTTGACCATAATCCAATCTGTCTAAATAACTGAGAACCACTATTATTAACAATAATTATTACACTGTACTGAAAAGTGGCAAAGCCCTCAAAACATTCCACATGTAATGCAACATGCCACAGTCTCTGGTTACTGGTCTTTTCTGTTTTGTTTCATTTTGCTTTTTATAATTTTTCTGACTCCTTCCATCTTGTTACAATTGTCATTTTTTGCTGAGATCATGATATCAGAGAAATTTTTTTGTAGATGGATTCATCTAATTTCTGAAGGCATAAAGTTGAAACAAATGTTTGGTTAATTAAAGGCTTGGAAAATAGAAAAATTTTTAAGAACTACGTGAAATTTACTTTTTTTTAAGATTTAAAAAATTTTTAATGGAGGATAATTACTTTACAATATTGTGTTGGTTTCTGCCATATATCAACATATATCAACATGAATCAGCTACAGGTGTACATATGTCCCCTCCCTCTTGGACCTCCCTCCCGCCTCCCACCCCATCCCACCTCTCGAGTGCCTCAGTGAACACTGGGGTACATGTGTCTTTTTCAATTATGGCTTCCTCAGGGTATACGCTCAGTAGTGGGATTGCTGGGTCATATGGTAGTTTTATTCCTAGTTTTTTAAGGACTCTACATACTGTTATCCACAGTGACTGTATTAATTTACATTCCCACCAACAATGCAAGAGTGTTCCCTTTTCTCCACACCTTCTCCAGCACTTATTGTTTGTAGATTTTTTGATGATAGCCAGTCCAACCAGTGTGAGGTGATACCTCATTGTAGTTTTGACTGCATTTCTCTAATAATGAGCAATGTTGAGCATCCTTTCATGTGTTTATTAGCCATCTGTATGTCTCCTTTGGAGAAATGTCCATTTAGGTCTTCTGGCCACTTTTTGATTGGGTTGTTTTTCTGGTGTTGAGCTGCATGAGCTGCTTGTATATTTTGGAGGTTAATCTTTTGTCAGTTGTTTCATTTGCTCTATTGTACATATATATCATGGAATATTACTCAGTCAGAGAAAGGAACATATTTGAGCCAGTTCTAATGAGGTGGATGAACCCAAAGCCTATTATACAGTGTGAAGTAAGTCAGAAAGAGAAAAACAAATGTCATATATTAATGCATATATATGGAATCTAGAAAGATGGTACTGATGAACCCATTTGCAGGGCAGCAATGGAGACGCAGACAGAGAAAACAGACTTGTGGACACAGTGCGGGAATGAAAGCGAGCGACGAATTAAAAAACTAACATTTAAACATATACATTACCATATGGAAAATAGACAACCAGACAGAATTTGATTCACTCAAACCCGGTGCTCTGTGATTCTACGATATTTATATTAGTTCCTCATAAGCATTGTGTCGTTTACTGCCTGGTCCTTGGATATATTCTATATTGCTGAGATTTCAGAAAAATAACTTCCAGATAAGTGAAATCTTAGTTGACATGACTCGAAACACTGTTTATAGAACATTATTTTTCCCTTTCATTTTGTAGTCTTGTTTTCCCTTTTATTAGTATTACTTTACTTAAGACCTCCTTGGACCTTTTTGGAAACTTTCGCCTTTTGTGTATGCACATGTATAATATTTGTACATGCACATAAAAGGGTTTGTGTGTGTGTGTGCCCATATCACCTTTTTATTCAGAAAATATTGCTGCTAATCACAATCACTTTGAAAGGTATAAGAACATCTGCCAATGTAAAAGATAACCACTTGCTATTACGATTTTCATCTCCTGGATGTATATCACCTTTGGCCAGGACCTCCTCAGAAGATAGACTCTGAGATGTCTAGCTCTCTCCTGACATAGTTCTGTGTGCCACTAGAACATCTTTTTGCAGCATATGTTAGGAATATCATATATTAGGAAAAGCAGTATTATTAGGAATCTTTAGGAATACTTGGATACTAAAGTGCCACCATTCAATGAATGCATATAAACAAATTACCTCCTATATGTTATTGCCATGCACCATTCTACTTTGTAGCACAGAACCACTGCTGTCATCCTTGGATGGAACTAACTCAGCTAAGTCAGTTTCTTCTAGCTAAGCATATTTACTATTGAGTAAGGTTTGATTGGTTAATTGGTTTGATGTAAAAAAAACACCTGAATTTATCACAGAATCATAAAAGTCTAGTACTATATTTTAAGTGGCTTTAAAAATAACACTTTGGGTAGCAGGGATAGGCAGACTTCAAGAAAAAAAGAGAAGTCTGTGAAGGGAAGGAAATTAATTTTCATCTATTGGATGTCCACTGTGCACTGGGCACTGCACTAAATGCTAGAGACACTTTTTCTCATTTAATCCAAACAGCAATTCTATAAGGTGGATATTATTACCCCATTTTGTAGAGGAGAAAACTGAAATCATAAATAGTACATTCATTTTTCCCAAGCTTATGTTTATTAAATAGAACAGTCATTATGTAAATCTAGGTCTATTTGACTCTGAAGACTGGGTTCTTTCCACTGTTGTACTCCATGATGCCTCTCTTCTGTAGAAATTTCCCTGTATATCTGTTGCCAAAATTCATTTAAATGCATTAGTCATTCCCAGAAACACTTAAAGACTAGACTGTTCTTATACCTATTCTCCTGAAACTATTTCAAAAAATTGCAGAGGAGAGAACAATTTCAAATTTATTCTGTAAGGCCATCATCACTTTGACACCATAACCAGACAAAGATATCATTAAAAAAGAAAATTACAGGCCAATATCACTGATGAATATTTATCCCAGAAATGCAAGGACTTTTCAATTTGCAAATCAATCAATGTGATATACCCCATTAGCAAACTGAAGAATAAAATTATATGATCATCTCAATAGATACTGATAAAGGTTTTGATAGGGCATAGAGGGAAACTATCTCAACATAATAAATGCCATATGTGACAAACCCACAGCTAACATCATAATCAATGGTGAAAGCATTTCCTCTAAGATCAAGTCCAAGACAAGGATACCCATTCTTGTCACTTTTATTCAGCATAGTTTTGGAAGTTCTGGCCACAGTGATCAGACAGGAAAAAAATAAGAGGAATCCAAATTGGAAAAGAAGGAGTAAAATTGTCACTGTTTGCAGATGACATGATGCTATACAAAGTCAAGAGACTAGCAGAAATCTACTAGAGCTCATTAATGAATTCTGTAAAGTTGCTGGATTAATTAATTGATGTACACAAATCTGTTGCATTTCTATACACTAACAATGACATATCAGAAAGAAAAATTAAGGAAACAATCTCATTTACCATCACATCAAGAATAAAGTACCTAGGAATAAACCTACCTAAGGGGGAAAAGACCTCTACTTCAAAAACTGTAAGATGCTGAATGAGATTGAAGATGACACAAACAGATGGAAAGATATACCATGTTCCTGGATGGGAAGAATCATATTGTTAAAGTGACCATACTACCCAAGGTAATCTACAGATTCAATGCAATTTGTATCAAATCACCTATGACATTTTCCACAGAACTAGAAGAAAAATTTTTTTAAATTTGTATGTTAATACAAAAGACCCCAAATAGCCCAAACAATCTTGAGAAAGAAGAATGCAGCTGGAGGAATCTGACTCCTTGATTTCACTATACTACAAAGCTACAGTAATCAAAACAGTATGATGCACAAAAATGGACTTATAAATCAAACAGAATAGAAAGTCCATAAATAAACCTATGCTTTTGCTTTTTGCTTGCATGCATGCTCAGTTGTTTCCAACTCTGTGAAACCCCACGGACTGTAGCCCACCAGGCTCCTCTGTCCTTGGGATTTCCTAGGCAAGAATACTGGAGTGGGTTGCCATTTTCTCCTCCAAGGGATCTTCCTGACCCAGGGATGGAACCCAAGTCTCTTGCATCAGCAGGTTGATTCTTTACCACTAGCACCACCTGGGAATTCATCAATTAATGAGTAACAAAGGAGGCAAAATATACAATGGGAAACGACAGTCTCTTCAGTACATGGTGCTGGGAAAACTGGACAGCTACATATAAAAAATAATGAAATTAGAACATTCTTTAACACTATATACAAAAATAAACTTAAAATGGATTAAAGACCTAAATACAAGATCAGTTAGTATGAAACTCCTAAAGGAAAACATATGCAGAACACTCTTTGACATGAATCACAGCAATATTTTTTTGGCTCTGTCTCTTAGAGTTTTGGAAATAAAAACAAAAATAAATAAGTTGGACTTAATTAAACTTAAAAACTTTTGCATAGCAAAAGAAACCATACACAAAAGACTGGGAGAAAACATTTGCAAATGATGCTACCAGCAGGGGATTAATTTCTAGAACATACAAACAGCTCAAACAGCTTAATTAAAAAAAAAAAAAAAACTAATAAAAAAAATGGACAGAAGATCTAAATACAGATTTCTCCAAAGAAGACCTATAGAAGGCCAACATATACTGGGAAAAATGCTCAATATAGCTAATTATTAGAGAATTGTTAATAACAACTACAATGAAGTATCACCTCACACCAGTCAGAATGACCATCATTAAAAAGTATATAAACCATAAAAGCTAGACAGACTGTGGAGAAGGAGAAATCCTCCTGTATTGTTGGTGGGAATGTGAACTGGTGTAGCTACTATCAAGAACAGATGGAAGTTCCTTAAAAAACTAGAAAACTATAATTTGAAAAGGTACGTGTACCCCACTGTTCTCAGCAGCACTGTTTATAATAGCTAAGACATGGAATATAGGATGCTTGGGGCTGGTGCACGGGGATGATCAAGAGAGATGATATGGGGTGGGAGGTGGGAGGGGGAGTCAGGATTGGGAGCTCCTATACACCCGTGGCAGATTCATGTCAATGTATGGCAAAACCAATACAGTATTGTAAAGTAAAATAAAGTAAAAATAAAATTAAAAAAGAAAGAGCCCATCAACAGGTGAGTGGATAAAGAGGATGTGGTATATATGCACAAATATTAATCATCCATAAAAAAGAACAAAATAATGCCATGTGCATAAAAATGGATGAACCTAGAGATTATCACATGAAGTAAAGTAAGTCAGAGAATGGCAAATACCATATGATATCACTCATATATGGAATATAAAAAATTTAAATGAACTTATTTATGAAGCAGAAATAGATTCATAGATAGAAAAAAAAAACCTTATGATTAGCAGAGGGGATAGTGAGAATACAGGGAGAGAAATTAAGAGTTTGGGATTAACACATACACACTATTATAAATAAAATAGATAAATAATAAAAATCTACTGCTAGCATAGGGAACTATATTCAACATCTTGTATAACATTTGCCCATGAATAGCATGAAAAGGCAAAGAGATATGATACTGGTAGATGAGCCTCCCAGGTCAGAAGGTGTCCAATATGCTACTGGGGGATCTAGAAAGAATGAAGCAGTTGGGCCAAAGCAGAAATGAGGCTTAGTTGTAGCTTTCTGGTGATGAAAGTCTGATGCTGTAAAGGACAATATTGCATAGGAAACTGGAATGTTAGGCACATGAATTAAAGTAAACTGAATGTATTCAAGCAGGAGACAGCCAGATTGAATAGGAATCAGTGGGTAAATGGGCGAATTGAATTCAGATGACCATTATATGTACTACTATGGGCAAGAATCTCTTAGAAGAAATGGAGTAGCCCTCATAGTCAACAAAAGAGTCTGAAATGCAGTACTTGTGTGCAATCTCAAAAATGATAGATGGTCTCAGGTCATTTGCAAGGCAAACCATTCAACATCACAGTAATCCAAGTCTATGCCCCAACCACTGATACTGAAGAAGCTGAAGTTGACCAGTTACCTGAAGACCTACAATGCCTTCCAGAACTAACATCAAAGAAAGATGTTCTTTTCATCATAGAGGACTGGAATGCAAAAGCAAAAAGTCAAGAGATATCCAGAATAACAAGCAAGTTTGGCCTTGGAGTACAAAATGAAGCAGGGCAAAGGCTAACAGAGTTTTGCCAAGAGAACTCCCTAGTCATAGCAAACACCCTTTTCCAACAACTCAAGAGATGTCTCTACATATGGACATCACCAGATGGCAGTACTGAAATTAGACTGATATGTTCTTTGTAGCCAAAGATGGAGAAGCTCTATATAATCAGCAAAAACAAGACCTGGAGGACTGCAACTCAGATCATGAGCTCCTTATTGCAAAATTCAGAATTAAATTGAGGAAAGTAGGGGAAAACTTCTAGGCCATTCAGATATGACCTAAATCAAATCCTTTATGATTATACAGTGGAAGCGATGAATAGATTCATGGGATGAGATCTCGTAGACACAGTGCCTGAAGAACTAAGGACAGAGGTTTGTAACACTGTACCAGAGACAGTGACCAAAACCAAAGTAAAAGAAATGCAAGAAGGCAAAGTGGGTGTCTGAGGAGGCTTTACAAATAGCTGAGGAAAGAAGAGAACTGAAAGGCAAGGGAGAAAGGGAAAGACACATCCAACTGAATGCAAAGTTTCAGAGAATAGTAAGGAGACATAAGAAGGTCTTCCCAAATGAGCAATGCAAAGAAATAGAGGAAAACAATAGAATGGAAAAGACTAGGGATCTCTTTTAGAATATTGGAGATATCAAGGGAACATTTCATGCAAAAATGGGCATGATAAAATGACAGATATGGTAAAGACCTAACAGAAACAGAAAAGACAAGAAGAGGTAGTAAGAATACACAGAAGAATTACATAATAAAGGTCTTAATGGCCCAGATAACCACAGTGGTGTAATCACTCACCTAGAGCTGGACATTCGGGAGTGTGAAGTCAAGTGGGCCATGATTTTGAACAAAGCTAATGGAGGTGATGGAACTCCAGCTGAGCTATTTCAGATCCTAAAAGATGATGCTGTTAAGGTGCTGCACTCGATATATCAGCAAATTTGAAAACTCAGCAGTGGTCACAAGACTGGAAAAGATCAGTTTTCATTCCAATCCCCAAAAAGGACAATGGCATAATTTTCCAGCTACCATACAATTGAGCTCATTTCACGGGCTAGCAGGGTTAGGCTCAAAATCCTTCAAACTAGGCTTTGGCAGTACGTGAACTGAGAGCTTCCAAGATGTACAAGCTGTGTTTAGAAAAGGCAGTGGAACCAGAGATCAAATTGCCAACATTCACTGGATCATAGAGAAAGCAAAGGAGTTCCAGAAAAACATCTACTTCTGCTTTGATTGCTTTGACTTTGAATCACAACTAATTGTGGAAAATTCTTAAAGAGATGGGAGTACCAGATTACTTACTTGTTTTCTGAGAAACCTGTGTGCAAGTCAAGAAGCAGCAGTTAGAACTGGACATGGAACAACTGACTGATTCAAAATTGGGAAAGGAGGATGACAAGGCTGTGTATCATCACCCTGCTTATCTAACTTACATCATATAAAATGTCAGGCTGGGTGAGTCACAAGCTGGAATCAAAACTGCCTGGAGGGGAAAAAAAAAAAAAAACCTGCCTGGAAGAATATCAACCACCTCAGATATGCATATACTACCACTCTGATGGCAGAAAGTGAAGAGGAACTAAAGAGCCTCTTGATGAAGGTGAAAGAGGAGAGTGAAAAAACTGGCTTTAAACTCAACATTTAAAAAATGAAGATCACGGCATCTGGTCCCATCACTTCATGGCAAATGGAAGAGGAAAAGGTGGAAGCAGGACAGATTTTTATTTTCTTGCATTTCAAAATCACTACGGATGATGACTACAGCCATGAAATTAAAAGACACTTGCTCCTTGGAAGGAAAGCTATGACAAACCTGGACAGCATATTAAAAAACAGAGACATCAGTTTGCCAACAAAGGCCCATATAGTCAAAGCTTTGGTTTTTCCAGTAGTCATATATGGAAGTGGGAGCGGGACCATAAAGAAGGCTGAGTGACAAAGAATTGATGCTTTTGAATCATGGTGTTGGAGAAAACTCTTGAGAGTCTCTTGGAATGCAAGGAGATCAAACAAGTCAATCCTAAAGGAAATCAGTCCAGAATATTCATTGGAAGGACTGATGCTGAAGCTGAAGTTCTAGGACTTTGGCCACCTGCTGCGAAGAACTGACTCATTGGAAAAGACCCTGATGATGGGAAAGATTGAAGGCAAAAGGAGAAGATGGTGGCAGAAAATGAGATGGTTAGATAGTATTACTGACTCAATGAACATGAATTTGAGCAAACTCCAGGAGATAATGGAGGACAGAGGACCCTGGCATGCTGCACTCCATGGGGTCGCAAAGAGGCAGATACGATTTACTGACTGAATGACAACAACAAATAACCTATAACAGAAAAGAATCTGAGAAAGAATATATATGCACACACACACACATACATACATATAACTGAATTATTTTGCTATATACCTGAAGCTAACACAACATTGTAAACTAACTGAACTTCAATCAAAAAACACTATTCTAATTTTTTGCAGTAATAATTTAATATTTTTCTATTCCTCTATTTCTTTCAGTGCGTTGATATATGTCTATCGTGATAGCATGGAAATCTGTGAATAAGTCTGCTCTTTTAACACACAGTGTGAGTTTATAGGACTGGAATATAAAAACAAGTGAAGAAATAGGGATCAAAGTCTAGCAAAGTCTCACATAGGACAGCCCCAAAAATCCCTGAGTAAATTCAAGTTACTGAAAGTAGATCTGATATATGAGTTAATCATTACTTGTAAATTTTCTACTTTATGTTGCTTTTTTCAAATATTATACTGCCTTTCAAATGGAAATTAAATACATATCGCTTGGATTATGCTTGAAAATGGTATCCATACCTTACAATATGGACGTTTGGAAACAACAGCTATGAAGTCATGTGCAACTACGTGTTCTTTAAAAAGAATCACTAGCAAAAATGGACACGACGTTACCTTTGTTATGTCCCATCTATCTACATTTTTACTGTGAAAGCATCCACAAACAAGATTTCTGCCCAGTTCAGGAGGTGTGCTATACATACTGAAAATCTGGAGCTTGATCATTTTAATCCACTTATTCAGTACTAAGTGTGAGCCTGAGGCAGATTAGAATATACATTCAAAACCAAAACAAGTAAATTTAAAAAAAAAAACACTGTAATCAGATGTAAAACTTTGTTATATCTTTGAAATCATTAGAAGAATGAATAATTTCCCTCAATCTCCCATATGCTGAAAGGGAGGAAGGGCATAGGGTTTGCACTTTTGGTTACCTGAAGCATGTAAAATCATACAACTTTTTTGATGCACATTAAGATAATAACTCTAAATAAGTCAAATACTTCACTAAAAAGAGAAAGTCTGAAGCATTGCCAACTAAAAGGAAATAGCAATAGTAACAAGAGCAGGACTTCAACCTTGAAGACTCAAGCAGTAGGGACCCTCAGAAATGTCAGGCTGAAAAAATTAGACACAGCTTAACAGCCCGTGGAAAGTACACAGAACAATAATCATTTTGATAGCATGCCATTCTCATGTGTCAGCCCAATCAGAGGAAGTGAAAGTGAAACAGTCACATCTGAACAGACTCGTCAAAGTTTCAAATAAAAATGAAAACACTAAGGGTTTTCTACATTTAGCAGAGGACTAGAGAAGAAAACTATAAAATGATTTACATGGTTCATACATCCAGAGTCTACAAAAGTGGACTGGATAAATACTTTCTTAGCCCTTTATTTAACCTCGGCTATTCAGGCAAGCACTGACTATCCAGTTGCAGCTAGAAAATCAATGCTGAATGCCCAAAGTTTAGAAAGTGCTCTGGAGGGATACTAGTGAATTTTAAGTATTATTTTCAGCATTGGCTTAGCTTTCATTTTTTTAAACAGTTCTTCAAAAGACTAATATCTTCTTTCTTAATTATTCTTGCCCCAAAGCAGTTCTGTCCCCTAGAAATAAGTACTTCATAAAGGAAACCCATACAAACGCCAAGCTCAAATATTTTCCTTTTGACAACAATGCCAGCTCCAGAAATGCTTTACAAAGAGCTAAGATGTGAATTTTCTCTCCTCTGGAACAAGGATGTTCTATCAAAGGTAACCCATTATAAGAAAACATTTAATGTGTGTGTGTGTGTGTGTTTTTAACACATCAGTTAATTCTAAAAATGTGGTTGCCCTAATACCAAAACCACATGGTTAACTTGGGATGGAAGAAAAGGAAACAACCATTTTGCGAAATTTTCATCAGTTGTAGCTAAATGATCAGCATCTTGTTATGAGCATCTTCCGTATGAATTTTTACAGGGAAAAACTTTAAGGATTCTAAAGGAAAGAGATGGCAGAAATGACTATTTCTAAGAAGCTCACTGTTTATTCAGAGGTACAGTAATCAAATGTCCTACAAGTAAAAAATCTTAACTTCATATAATTCTCATATAATTTTGATAAGAAGAGAATCTCTTCTAGAATAAACAAAGAGATAACATTTACTGAAAACTTACAATATGCTAGGGACCATGCTTTATCCTTTATATGCATTACCTTGATTCATTGACACTATAATGTAAACAGTATTATTACCTCCATTTAACAAATGAGAAAAATAAGGCTCAGGGAGGCTATGAAAATTGCTCTCTGCCACAAAACTAAGTGGCATTTGGGAACCCAAGCTGTTGGATTTCAAGGTTCTGTGTCTCTAACACCTAAGAGAATTTACTAGGAAATGAGGTATTTGAATACAAGTTAATTTTGTTCCCTTTGGCCAAGAAGACTGAATTGAGTGCAACGACAGCAGCCTCAATATAAAGGCATATTTAGGAATTTCTCCCAGTTGTAGAAATACAGTTTCAAATAATCTTGTCCAGCTAAAGTTTAGTCAGATGCTCCACCAAAACTGAGGTAACACCGGGTGAATGAAAGCCTTATTTAGTTTGGATTTAACTTTGAAATATGCAAATGTATTTCTATTGCAAATTCACTTTTGCAATAGGACTTTTCTGAAAACACGGATATTTTAAGAGAGTTTTAAAGAGTCATAGAAAAACCACAGGTGAATAAACTTTCAGCAAAAACAGAGACGGTCAGGATAAAATGTTTTACTACATATAGAAACATAAAAATGAACTGGCATGTTTCAAACTAATTCATAAGGCCAGATTCACACCAATGCATTCAAAACTGCTTCCGGCATGCCCAAGTGAGACGAGCTACAGCTCATCTTCTGTTTACAAACAGAAGACAGTCCACACAGACGCACTGCTGAAGACCCAAGAGTAACAACTAAATGCCCATCATCTGCAGTCAGTTTCATCCCAAGACCCTCAGAAGCCTGCATTATTATTCAGCCTGGCAGCACAATAGTGATTAAATGTGCAGTCATGTTATTTGATAAAGTCCCAACTGTGTATTAAACTACATTGTGGTTTCAATCGAATTACTGCTGTTCTGCTGCTCACGTACACACACACACACACACACACACACACATACACACACATGAACATACATGTACCAAGAGGTGTCTGATGAGAGTGTTAAGAATAAACAATAAAGCAGTAGCTTCAATACTAATACTCAAGTAAATTACTGATCACTCCTCTAACGCAAATTCTTTGTAGGCTTTGTACTACTTCTTAGTGGTTTTCAAGCTATTTTGACTGTAACCCACAGCAAGAAATGTATCTTAGATCATACCCAGGACATACACACACACAACTGGAACAAAATATCAGAAAGTAATACTCACTCTTACCAATGCAACTCATTAATTTCTGCCCCACTTCACTTTTTCTTGTGGTTACAAATCACTCATTTGGTTTCATGACCAGCTAATGGGTCATGGCCCGCAAGCTGCAAAGCACTACCCTCAAGTGCCTAACTGTCTGGTCAAAAGTTTAAGGATGAAGTACAGATGTGAGTAAGAGAAAGAAGAGATTAGAATGTTAGAGTATTCACTGTTAAACTCTAAAGTGTTTAAAGAACATAGAATTATGAGCCTTGTTAATTGTATTGCTTTTTAATGGACAAAAGGGAAAGGAACATTTTGGGTTGGTGGCCAAGAAACGATTCAAGATATTTGAAACGACCCTTGAATGACAAAGAAAAAATAGTATAATATCCACTGAACAAACAGGAAAACTGAAAAAGAGGACAAATGCTTCATTTGTTTACTCAGTCCACAGTAGAATCCTCACATGAATTGAACCCTTATTGTGGTACCCAGTCAACTCTTAACAGAAAGAACACCTTCCCTTCCATAAAACTGCAAAGTCTGTATCAACAATAAAATTATGGCAATTATAGGTCTGGTCAAAGCAGGAGCCCAAATTATCAGAAAATGTTTCATTAATTCCCATTAAATAAGAAACAGTGATATGACCTTGGCTGTAGCATCCAGGATATCAAAAGAACAGGTTCAAACTGACCAGTGACTCACTCAGTACATGGCATAGACTAAGATGAACTTCCTCTTTCTGCTCTTGTCTTTTCAGCAGTGCATCAAAGAAAGTCCACAGAGTAGGCACTCAGCAAAGGTTTGCAAAATAACAGAACAATACTAATGGCAAATTGACACCTAAAACAGAAACAGATTTTTTTCTTTTTTGGATGTTTACTTACTATAGAAAGCAACACCCAGGGCCTTTATCTGCAGTTTGTTAACCTGCTTTATTGACTATGCCAAAGCCTTTGACTGTGTGGATCACAATAAACTGTGGAAAATTCTGAAAGAGATGGGAATACCAGACCACCTCACCTGCCTCTAGAGAAACCTATATGCAGGTCAGGAAGCAACAGTTAGAACTGGACATGGAACAACAGACTGGCTTCAAATAGGAAAAGGAGTACGTCAAGGCTGTATATTGTCACCCTGCTTATTTAACTTATATGTAGAGTACATCATGAGAAATGCTGGGCTGGAAGAAGCACAAGCTGGAATCAAGATGCCAGGAGAAATATCAATAACCACAGATATGCAGATGATACCACCTTTATGGCAGAAAGTGAAGAGGAACTAAAAAGCCTCTTGATGAAAGTGAAAGAGGGGAGTGAAAAAGTTGGCTTAAAGCTCAACATTCAGAAAATGAAGATCATGGCATCTGGTCCCATCACTTCATGGGAAATAGATGGGGAAACAGTGGAAACAGTGTCAGACTTTATTTTTGGGGGCTCCAAAATCACTGCAGATGGTGACTGCAGCCATGAAGTCAAAAGATGCTTACTCCTTGGAAGAAAAGTTATGACCAACCTAGACTGCATATTCAAAAGCAGAGACATTACTTTGCTGACTAAGGTCCGTCTAGTCACGGCTATGGTTTTTCCAGTAATCATGTATGGATGTGAGAGTTGGACTGTGAAGAAAGCTGAGCACCAAAGAATTAATGCTTTTGAACTGTGGTGTTGGAGAAGACTCTTGAGAGTCCCTTGGACTGCAAGGAGATCCAACCAGTCCATTCTGAAGGAGATCAGCCCTGGGATTTCTTTGGAAGGAATGATGCTAAAGCTGAAACTCCAGTACTTTGGCCACCTCATGTGAAGAGTTGACTCATTGGAAAAAACTCTGATGCTGGGAGGGATTGGGGGCAGGAGGAGAAGGGGACGACAGGATGAGATGGCTGGATGGCATCATTGACTTGATGGATGTGAGTGTGTGTGAACTCCCGGAGTTGGTGATGGACAGGGAGGCCTGGCGTGCTGCGATTCATGGGGTCACAAAGAGTCAGACATGACTGACCGACTGAACTGAACCTGTTTTTGTTGTCACAATCCTAAAGTCTAAAAACTTTATAAAAGTATTTTTGGTATGCCAGTGATGCTTTAGGAGAAGGCAATGGCACTCCACTCCAGTACTCTTGCCTGGAAAATCCCATGGACAGAGGAGCCTGGTGGGCTGCAGTCCATGGGGTCGCAACTGAGCAACTTCACTTTCACTTTTCACTTTCACGCATTGGAGAAGGAAATGGCAACCCACTTCAGTATTCTTGCCTGGAGAATCCCAGGGACGGGGGAGCCTGGTGGGCTGCCGTCTATGGGGTCACACAGAGTCGGACACGACTGAAGCGACTTAGCAGTGATGCTTTATATAAGGGGAGAAATATAGACATACCCATGTGTTAAAATTTCTTTTTAAACACAGTTATAAAGATTTCCATTTCCTTGATTTTTATAGACTATAAATCCTACTCTGTGCCCTAACTCCTGCCTTTCACCTATACCCCATCTTCACCTTCTCATTGCTTCCCTCAATCTCCCAGAAACCTACTATGCCCAGGAAACCGGACCATTTTAGGATTTCCCCCGCACGTCTGTATGATCATGTTGAAAGCTACAAGCTTTTCTGTAGCACTGATACTATCAGCTATGTGATATAAGGACGTCTTCTAAGTGCTTCAATTAGTAAATAGCATGCTACACGCTTCAACTGGGGTAAAGTAAAAATGAAGTGTGTAGAAGAGTCAAATGATTATAACTGTTTAAAGTTTTCTGCAGAAAATGCATGAGGATGGAAAGGCTAAGGGATCGGGAGAAGAATGCTAGTAACTGACAGTATGAAGTTCTGGATGAATAGAAATGGGCTGAGTTAAAGGTGAGCTTTGAACAGGAAGAGGAGCCCTCTCTTTGAGACTCAAGGAATGAACACAGGGTAGGTATTATCTGCTGAGAGGGCACTGAAAAGCTGTGGAGTCAAGAGCTGATGGTCTGCTTTCTCTGCGAGATACACAAGGCAAGGCCATTTGCTACAAACACTGGGATTATATATGAGGAGGTAACTAAGCAGGTGAAGAGCTAATGAGTTCCTGTTATGTGTTAGTCACTATGCTAGGTCATATATCCATATATTTATATCTATATTATATAAAATATATGTTATATATGTTAATATATGTATGTTTTATTATAAACCCATATATATTACTGCGTCAAACAATCTATAACCAAAAAAAAAAATCAAGTCAGCACTAATATTCCGATTTTACAGAATAGGAAAGTGTGGCTTGGAGAGGTTTGTTATCTGTCCAGATTCACAAAGTGGTAGAGCCAGAATGTGAACTCAATCTATCTGACTGTAATCATAAATCCCAAGGGACATGAAAGCGAGGCAATGAGTTAAAAGATCATAGAATGTTATTTATGGGTCCTGCCAAGATCAGAAACTAGACATTCAGAATAGCACAAAGTACAGTTGGGATTCAGAAGGCAGCTTGTAGGATCAATCCCACATTGAGAGTTTTGCAGAGTAGATAAATAGAAAAGATGCTGCCTGTGCACCCACCCATATATTCTTGGCATCTACCTTTCCTCTGCACACGGACAACTTCTTAACATACAAGCAGCTGGGACCCTCTGCCTTGGGGCTTTCTCCAGCTGTGGAAGCAGGCTTGGCCTTTAGACAAGGAGGGGACAGGAAGTTCTAGGGATGAAGTTCCCCTAGAAGCATCCCTCAGCCCATGACCCATGGATGTTGGTGGAGAACTACCCAGGGACATGCTGCACACATTCGCCCAAGCTCCACAGTCAAGCTGAGCCCTGGTTACCCGCAGCAGCATCCTGCTTAACACACCTGCTATGGCTTCCTTCTCTCCATCTCACTTCCCCACATCCTTACACGGACTTCCCAGAATCATCTCCCGAGGCCACTAAGCCACTCAGTTCCTCATGATCCAGATTCTGGGGAATCAAAACCAAAACAATGAGAAAAGGTGCTAAAGAAGTCACAGAATTGAAAGTGCTGGTGAGACAGTTAATTCCCCTGCCACCCTTGAGACTCAGTGTGGGTAAAACAAGAAAAAGAATCAAGAGGAAGTGGAGAGAGGGAGACACCGTGGAACAGTCAAGATTGCTGAGGTCTCCACAAGGAAGAACAGGAGATGAGACACTGGGGACATGGAAGCAGGGGAGATCGTGTGATAATTAGAGTTTGAGATTTCATTGACAGGACAGGCTGAGGTGTCGATAAAGTCAAGGGTGAGACCATGGGAATCCAGTTCTCAGAGGAGCTGAGGTGAACGCTAATGAAATCAGAAGTCATGAAACTAAGAGCTGCAGTGTTTGAAGCATTTCCTTCAGGAATGTGAAATCTGCTGGGGTGATGACAGTAGTTGGGAGGAAGAGAAACCTCGGCAGCTGTCAAAGCATGGAAGTGACCTGAATAGCGGCAGACAGCTATGACAAAACGTATTAAGGGCCATAAAGCTGAATGGTGTGAATTTCAGAGGAGGAGGGAGAAGCTGAAAGAGGCAGTGTGGAACTAAGATAATGCTGACACATAACGTACACGAAGTGGGACATCGTGGTACATCAGTGCCTTGAGGTACATCGAGCTTCTCCGTCTTTTATCTGAGAAGAAGAAAAGGAAGGAAAGGTTCCTAGGAGAGAACCAGGTTTCACTGAAGGGCTGGAGGCAAAGGCATGCCACGTGGAAACAGGATGGGGAGAGGCTTTTTGTACAAAGGAAAAGAGTTTTCAGCAGGCACAGTGGAAAGAACTGGAAGGGAAGTCAGTGAAAGGACAATAAGCTGTTGGGAGAAAGGGAGGCTCCCTGGACCAGATGACATCATAAGGGAGGATTCATGACCCCAGAGCTTATGGAGGTGAGTAGGATGGAGTGGGGGACTAGAAATAACCCGGTAAAAGGCCAGGATGGTGGCGCCATAACAGCAGGGTCAAGAATGGGGAACTTTGGAGTCAGACTCTGAAGTTAGGTCCTGAATCTGTTATTGACTCTGGGACCTTGGTGACTTTGGGATCCTGGTCACATAACCTAAATGGCTATACCTCAGTGTGGGTGAACTTCACCACGGGAATAGGAATATGTGGAGGATAAAATGTAAATGCTTACTCCACTTCTGGCTCCCAGCAAGCACTTGATAAGTGTTCAATATTTTTTATTATAGCTAGCCACATGATTTTGAATGAATCCTTTGGTACAAAGGATTTTAATACCAACTGACCAAGGGTCTCAGGTATTGTTTGGACTCTATCACACAAAAATTAAACAGAGAGATTGACTGATTGGTAAAAATAGATTCCTTTTTCCTAGAAATTAGCAATTCTGAATCTGTATAAATGTCAGCTTTCCTGTCAGTAGGACTGGGACTACAGTGAAGTGTAGAATTTATGAAGACACACACTGGGTGAATGCAGGACTTGAGAATGAGTTCACTCTTAAATTTCATGCCCTATGTGTCTTGATTTCCTCATTCTAGTCTTGGCCCTGTCTGTGAGTAACTCCTTTTAGACTAGGTTGGTAGTAATCAAACTCCAGGGCAGAACCATTCAACTTACAGACCATGGGGCCAAACCAATCAATCTCAGTCTATGGACACATATTAAAAGCAGAATGACTATCTGGCCACTCTGTGTATGATCCAAGACTAACTGATATGAACAACTATATTTCTCAGAACTTTTCTCTAGAGTTTATATATGCTAACAAATTCCTAACTTATATGATACATCTCTTCACTGTTGTAAATTGAAAGTATAGGCCTCAGTGACTCAGATGGTAGAGAAACTGCCTGCAACGTAGGAGACCTGGATTCGATCCCTGGGTCAGGAAGATCCCCTGGAAAAAGAAATGGCAATCCACTCCAGTATTCTTGCTTGAAAAAGTCCATGGACAGAGGAGCCTGCTGGGCTACAGTCCATGGGGTTGCAAAGAATCAGACACGACTGAATGACTAACACTTTGTTATCTGTTAATAGATCTGTTTGTTTTACCATCATCAAGGGCTTCCCAGGTGGGGCTAGTGGTAAAGAATCTGCCTGCCGCTGCAGGAGACACAAGAGACTTGGGTTGGATCCCTGGGTCAGGAAGATTCCCCTGGAGTAGGAAATGGCAACCCACTGGAGTATTCTTGCCTGGAAAATCCCATGGACAGAGGAGCCTGGCAGGCTACAGTCTGTGGGGTCGCAGAGTCGGACACGACTGAGTGACTAAGCATACTTGCACGCCATCATCAAAGATATTCTAGGAAACACAAAGCTGGGGAAATTATTCAGTCACTTTATGAACTGTGCTTCTTGGATTCATACTCAGGTAATACACTCATGTGCTGACGTTGTTGTTGTTTAGTCACTAAGTCATGTCTGACTCTTTTTCGACCCCATGGACTATAGACTGCCAGGTTCTTCGGTGCTGACATTTTTACTTAAAAAAAAAAAAAAATTAATAGCACTGGCAAAGAAAATCTAACCATAATTCACACATTTTACAGTCATTATCACCTGCCATATATAACTTGGCAGTTGCTTTCTGCCTACTACATAAACATTGAAAAGCTATTGCAACCTCATTCTTCACACCTAGAAGTCTTTATTTGGGTTTCATATACACTTTCTGTGTGTGTGCTAGTCATTGTTCAAAGAACTTTCTCATGTGTTACATCATTTATCCTCATCAAAGCCCCATCAAGTATTTTCATTTATTAAGATATTTCTACTTAGTGTTAAAGACACAGATTTATTTTCATGCTTCAGTCGCTTCATGCAATCAATATTTTCAGTATGTGTTAACTACTGCAACAAGATAACGCGAGTTGTCTCTATTGACACTGACTTTCTAAGAGAGATGTGCTGTTCATTAAAATTACTTGATTTTAAAAATATAGGAAAGTTTGGATTACAAAGAGAAGAGAAAAAAATCTTACCATATCCTCCACATGTGTTGTTTTGGCCTGCTCCATATCCACTCTTCCCTGTGAATAGGATCCCCTCTACTTCCCTAGCGTTGCCACCCGCTCCTTCTGCATTTGATCTGGGTGGGACTGTTGATCATGGGCCTCCTTCCTCTGCGCACAAAGTGGACATATGAGCCAAGCCATATCCAAGAGACTCTGATTCTCTGGAGACTGCGGAGAATGACAGCTGGACAGAAACCAGGTAGAGCTGACTCTCCCCTGAGGAGGGAACCTCGAGACAGGACTTTCTAGTTCCTGCTGCCTGGAGCCTCAGAGCTGTCTTCAATCCTGCCCTTCCCAAAGTTTGGTTATTCAGGCTTTTCTCGGATTCTATGAGCAACCCCCTGTCCCTCTAACAAATTACATCATTGATTAAACGAGCCAGAGTCATGTCTGTTGCTCGCAACCAAAGACTATACACAAAGACACACCATCTTAAGACTTCTGTTCTAATTCATCTCTATTATTTTCCAGGGCTTTTCATAATCATATTTTCATATAGGTAAAATTCACTCAATTATGTTCCTGTTGTACATGTGGATGTTTCCAAGCTTTTTTATTATTATAATAAATAACTTTACAATGATTATTTTCATGGATATCACTTTTTCCATATTTTGGATTCTTTCCTCTGAGAGATTCCCAGAAATGACTTTACTGAGTCAGAGGGCACAGATATTATTGTGGCTCTCGAATGATATTCCCAAAATGTTTTCTAAAAGGACTCTACCAATTTATAATGAATTCAACCACTCATTTTCACTAGACTTCTGGTCAGCACTGACCATCCATGTAAATGTTGACATTGATGCTGTTTCCTTTGCTCATCTTGCTAGAATTATAGTTATCTACAATATAGAATTATAGCAAGTTTTCCTTAACAAATGGGTCATAGAGTAAGGAGCCAGTAGGAACCAGTTTTCATGAGTCCTGCTATAAGTACATACCAACACAAAAAACTGTGGAGACAGCCATCCTAATAAATCTTTATGGTGCATCTAAGAATTTTTAAATAAAGGAAAATAAAGGGACGTGTTTTCCTTTCCTCTTTTGAGCTATTTCCTTTCCAAGAGTATACCTCAGTGGTAATGACTATGTCATAGGCCTTTGGACAAGATAGTAAGTGTCCTGTAACAACAGACGCCACCCCCCTCCCACACATACCAAATGAGCCCCAGAGGGACACAGATGGGCAGCAGCTGCCCTTGGTACCCATACAAGGCCAGGGTAGTTCTTTGACGCCTGGGTTCACTCTGGACTCTAGAGATGACACCATCCCTATCCTACCTGACCTCTGATCCAAGCATCTGACAAGGTGAAAGCAAACATTCATTAGAATGACAGCCGTAGGTCAATGAGTCCTGCATGAGCAAATACTTAGTGCACAATTACTATTTACAGGAAAATAACAAGTAGAAAAATTTACAAGAAAGTAAATAGCCACTATGGCCCTCAATACACATCAACACGTGCCGCTTCTTCCTCAATCCAGCACCTTTTGATGCTCCCAGGATCCACCCATTCCAGTCCTTTGAATCTATGAAGGGTGCTTGGGTCCTACTTCTTACAAGTCAGCTTCGAGCCCCCCTTGACCCTAGAGTTACAATTCTGAGGGGGGACACAGGTTGTCCTGTTGAGGCTGGGTTCACATTCTTACCTCTCGGAATGAGGAGTCAGGCTGACTTCTACCACTGTTTCCAGTAAAGTAACAAACTTAGAATTCGGCCGATGCTGGGATTCACAAAATTCAGGGTCTGTAGAGTCGGACATGACTGAGCCACTTCACTTTCACTTTTCACTTTCATGCACTGGAGAAGGAAATGGCAACCCACTCCAGTGTTCTTGCCTGGAGAATCCCAGGGACTGGGGAGCCTGGTGGGCTGCCGTCTATGGGGTTGCACAGAGTCAGACACGACTGAAGCGACTTAGCAGCAGCAGCAGCAGCAGCAAGAAATTTCAGATTTTTTTCTGTAGGCCAAGGTTGCCGTTTAAAAGACTTAAAGCAGGGACTTGATACAACTAGAGATGTATTTAAGACAGTTAACTGGCAAAAGGATGGGAGATATGTTGAAAGGATAAGAGGGCAGTTTGGAAGTATTGCAAGAGTTAAAATACAAAATGGGAAGTGGGCTGAAGTGAATTTAGAAGAGAAGAGAGAGCTGCCCCTACCCTATCCATCCAGTGCTGTTTCCTGAGAGTAAAACCAAGGTTTGCCTGACAACTAGAAGAACATCCTTTTACATTTTGTGGCATCTATTTCCAAAAGTTGTTCATGCTTCCCATTAGCCCTAATTTCCTTAACAACCTTTTATAGATCTACAGGTAATTAATGTATTCAAATAACTCTTCTTGGACCAGGCAGAGGAGCCATGGAGACCTGAGTAGATAACTGCAGACCCAGATCACATTGAGCTATGCCAGGGTCATCCAGGAAGAAGTCTCATTGAAAAAGAAAAAGCTAAATGTGTCTGTGCCATGTTATGCTCTTATGTATTATGCTATTTATGCTTTTACTCAAGGAGCTACTGACTTAAATCACTTTTTGAAAATTCCAGAGCCCCAGAAGGCTGCAATTCCCTTGACTGAGAATGGCATTCTGAAATATATATAGGTCAAGGAATTCCCAAGTATGGTGGAGGAATTATTCCATTTGTAACAAGTTCTTAATGCAAAAATAAAGTTCTGAGATTAAAAAAAAATCACTTTTATTCATTTTAAGTGGGTTTCAAATTTTAAAGTAACTTTTAAAATTTTTAAAAATTAAAGATAATGCATTTTAAAACAATAAAGAAAAAGTAAAATTGCGGAGACAGTAAAAAGATCAATAGTTGCAAGAGGTCAGGGGGAGGGAGGGATGAACAGGTGGTACGCAGATTTTTAGGGCAGTGAAACTCTTCTGTATGATACTATAATGGTGGACACATGTTATTGTACATTTGTCAAAATTCATAGAAGATACAATACCAAAAGTGAAGCCTAATGTAAACTACGGACCTTGAGTATTAATGATGTGTCAATGAAGGTTCATCAGTTGTAACATATGTACCACTCAGGAGGGAGGGTTGTTGAAGTGGGAGTGGCTATGTATGTGTGGGGTCAGAGAGCATATTCATGGAAAAATCTCTGTACCCTCCTTTCAACAGCTGCTGTGAACCTAAAATTTTTCTTAAAAATAAGGTCTATTTAAAAGACAATGATGACAACAATGATGATTATGAGACAATTTGTTTTATATTAAAATACATGTGAAACTGCACTAAACAGAAAACACTTGGGAGGAAAAAAAAAAAAATCTCATCAATTTCCTAACCCCCAAAACCTAGATATCTGTAACTTACTATTTAAGTCATCTTCTACACAAAGGAATTTTTTTTTCCTATATTATAAAAAACTATTCTGAACAGTTAATTGGAAATATAGTAACTGAAAATTAAAGCAGATTAAAATATCTGTTTCTCCATAAAATATGTCCCTCTAAGGTCAAATTGGGTGGAAATAAATAGCTAACCTGGGAACAAACACAAGAATAACACTCTGAAAAGTGTTTCCAAAAGATAAACAGAAATACTCATAGAAAATGGACATATTAAAAAAAAAAAAGACAGCTGAGAAGTAAATCATCTTCTGGTAGAAATCATATACTTTCTTTATTCACCCACCTATGAAAGCCTTTCAAATCTTAAAAAAAAATAAAATAAAATGAACATTGAAAATTTATCATGTGAAACTTTTACTCCAGTATTTTAAAACATGAAAAATATCTTTATTCCTGTAATGCCACAAGACAGGTACTTCATTTATCTGCAACATAATTATTTCTTACAAGTCTCTGGATGAGAATATATTGAGAAAACATGGAGTACTTCAGTGGAATCTTTGTGATCACTGTTCAGGCCCAGGGCTCCGACACCAAACGAAGAAGAGTTAACATGTTGACATCTGTTTTAGGCTAAAAATGGAAATCGTGAAGTTCTCTCCCCTTCCAAGAGTTCCCTGGAATGGATCAAAAGGCTTCAAAAGACTTGGCACCAACGGAACTTCTAGGCAAAGTCTACACAGCACAAAATGAAATGGAGACTTGGCATCTTCCTAAAGAATGAGGGCTGTGTTGACTACTGCAGAAACGGGGCCACAGCCAGCATTTGGGGACCTGAAAAGCCGAAATAATTTACAAAGCTCCAGATTTTTTCCTTTACGTGAATCTATATATCAACTTGCCATACAACCACAACAAAAACTCCTTGCCTTTGGCATGACTGGACAATGACTAAACATCTAGGCAGGACCACTTTCCAAGCTGGACCCTGTGGCACACATGGATGAATCTCCCAGATAAGTGAGGCAAAGGCCTGTCTGAAGTCTGAATTGAGAAGCAACCTTCCCAAACTTCTACCTTTTTTTTTTTTTTTTTTCACACCAAATCAACTCTGCCTGTGAAGTTTTGCTTTTCTTGAAGCTGAGTCAAGATGAACTAGCATTTGCGGGTGGAGTGGTTACTTGAGAGCACACCATTCTCCACAAGGCGTCTTTCTATGTAAAGCAGAAGAGTTTTTGTTTTTGCCTTTGAGTTGGGGTGAGAGCAAAGAATTGACTTGTTTTTCCTCCAAAGGTAAAAGAGCCAACCCAGAGACTACCAAAATGTTGGCTTTGTTTATCATTTCCAAGTTGAAATAAAGCATAATGTGAATACTCAGCACTCTATCTTTTCCTGATTAAAGCGATCCTGCCCTTTGAATTGCTACACAGGATACTGTTCCGTGCGGCTCACTCACAGGGCTGTAATAAGTCACAACAGCTTGGCACCTCGCCCAACAAAACACAAACTCTCCTGAAGTCTTGAGCTTTCCCATGGCAACACCACAGTCACCAACACAGCAAACAATCGCTCCCATCCCTGCTCCCGCTCCCCTTTTCTAACAGCAAAGGATATCATTGCAGCCAGCCTCCTAGAACCATGCTCATTATCATCTATGAAAGGAGATAGCGACAGAGATCAAGTTGCCTTCAGTGCCGAACTTAAAATGAGATCAAAGGCAGGATAGCTCCAGGAGCACACGGAAGTTTTACATATACTTTCACTTTAAAAGAAAAGTGAGAAGCTGTATGTAAAGTATATTCCCGAAGGATTAATGTGCTTTGCTGCCTTGATTATCAAGTGGCTCTGGCCGGCCCGCAACCTTCATACAAAACCCCCATTCACTTTAGCCCGGGCTCTCTCCACAGCGGAGAGGGGGAAATGCCATCTTAAAGCTGCAGCTCTGACACATTCCTCTAACTGCAAAATTGGAACCGTTTTCAAACCTCAGCTGCTTTCTCCAGCGGAATGCTCATTCTGCTCAGATGGGAAGGCCGCCTAGAGCAGGGTGGCAGCTTCCTATAGCAGATTAAAGTGGTGCCACTTCCTTTACAACCGCCTCTTTTCAGATTCAAATAACATCTTTGGGGGTGACAATCTCTTCTCATAAGAAGTGTCTAGGCTCCCACAAATACCCTACAATGATCACCTCTCCTTGTGTATTAATTAGATTTTCAGGTGACGGATGGCCCACGAGAGTTCAGGAGCAGAACTAAAACCAAACCCAAGTGAATGAATGATCTGTGACTCATGGGTGGAGATCACTTTATTGGGGGGTGGGGAAGGCAAGTCTCAGCTTCATGTGGTTTTGAATGCTGATTGTTCCATTCTGAATTATAGCAAAGTCCTGCACATACTCATGGAAGGTTTTATAATTCTAGACTCAAACCTTAAACAGTGCTATAGATTACACTTGGGATCCCCTCGGCCTCCAAATTAGAATAAAAATTTCAGAGGAAATTTCATTTCAGCACAGCTACAATTTGGGGGGTTAGTCCATGTAATAAAGACTATAAAACACTAATGACAAAGTATGGAAGTAATTATACCTAGGTATTTCAATGATATCCTAAACCAGGAAGGAAAAAAATCCTGTGATTTGCTAAACAATAGCAGAATTCTGAAATGTAACTGAAGCCTTTTGAAGATACATATGGGTGACTGCTGTGTTATTTAAGATTCTACATGTATTCGAATACGAACCCACCAAGTCTATTCAAGTGATGATTTAAATAATTATGATATTACCCTAAACTCTGGCATGACTTTTTCACTTACTACAGACTCCATTATGTTTTATTTTCTATCATCTAATCATTTCCAAAACCCCTCAATCTAATGATGTAATTTTTCTCAATAAGAAACCGATCACAGATATAAAGCACTGGGCTAAAAAAAAAAAAAAAAAAAAAAAAGAGGTATGGGGCAGAGTTGCTCTAGCATCCCAGAATGCACTTGCCAAAATTATTTCCATAGCTAATTCCTACCCCTCTATGTTAAATTTAAAGAAAGCTGGACTCTGTGGTCAAAAATTACTTGCAATTACAGTATTTTTTTTGTCATGCTTGCTTGCTTTTAATCTATTTCTCTGTTAGAATCTAAAGTCCTTGAAGTCGGGAATCAAGTGCCTAAACTGGTGTCTTGAATACAATGGATATTGAACAAATACTGGTTGAATGAATGAATACAATGGATATTGAACAAATATTGGTTGAATGAATGAATCCTTCATTTATACATAGTAAACAACACATGTGCTATATACTTTCTGCTCTGCATATTCCTGTCCAAATTTAAAAGTCTGCAACAAAAAGAAATAGAACAAAGACAACTCTCTGCTTAAGTTCAGCAAAGAGCTAAAGAGAAAGAGAAAAAAAAAAAGAGAATCAAGTGTCCTTGGTGGAGTTAGCTGGCAATGTTTTCACCAGTATGTCTTGAAATTTCTGGATGAATGTTTTTGGGTTTTCGGAGAGAATAAACTCCCACTGAAATGAGTAATCCATTGTATCTGACATCATACTGAGATCTGGAATGCTATTGTATTTTACTGTGAAGGGCTTGACAATGCATTCACACTCAGAGGCCCAAGCCTCAAAACTGCCCTTCAGTTTAACCCTATAGATGTGGTTTTGTAGGAAGACTGTAGTAACTGTATAATTCTATCGCACATTATTCTGCTCATAATTATGAATGATTCATTCTCACCTACAACCACGGAATCTGTACAGAAAGAGGCATACAACTCAGTACCAAGATTACTGAGACCATCATAGATGGTGATGATGGTGATGATGGGGTGATGGGATGATGGTATTGAACCTACTACCGAGCATACCTTCTCACTTAGTCGTCACAGTAAGCCTGTTAGGCAGGTTCAGTTACATCACCATTTGACAGAGGGGGGAATTAATGCCTTAGAATGAAATCATTTCTCTCAGTTTGCTCAGTTAATAAGTGGCAGAGCTTGGGTTCTACCGCCCAAGGCCTTGACTATTACCATACTACATCTCCCAAATGGATGATTTTTGAGACTCTTATTAATTTCCAACATTTGCATGATGACAGATAGGAAGAATTTTTGCTACTTGCTCTTTTAAAAACTAACGTCACATTTGGAGCCAAGAAGTTATAAGTTTATGTTTTGATTACATCAAAAAGGAAATTTTACTATAGATACATAGAGAACTGATAGGCAAAGGAGACTACTCCAGAGAAAACAACCAAAACTGTCATTGTGTCAGAAGTGTAAAGTTGTTGGTTGTTGTTGTTTCTTTTTAATTTTACAAATTTATTTCTTTTTGGCTGTGCTGGGTCTTCCTCGCTGTGCAGGCTTTTCTCTAATTGTGACAGGCGAAGGCTACTTTCTAGTTGTGGTTGTGTAGGCTTCTCATTGTGGTGGCTTCTCCTGTTGTGGAGCGCAGACTCCGGGGCACGCAGCCTTCAGTAGCTGGGGCCTGTGGCTCAGCAGCTGTGGTTCCCGGGCTCTAGTGTGGGTTCAGTAGGTGTGGCACATGGGCGCAGCATGTGGGATCTTCCTGAATCTGGGATCTAACCCGTGTCTCCTGCATTGGCCGGAGCTACTAAGGAAGACTCTAAAGTTTGTTTTCTTTTTCAAATGAGGTAATGAAAAAATCAGTAAAGTCAAAGTCACTTAAAAGGGCTAAAAATACTGAAACAACCTTTTGGAGATTTATTCTGCTTATGAATTCATCAGGGTTTCCACCATCTCAACAACAGTATTACCTTAGGGGTGGCTAGACTATGTCAGATTTCACCCCAGCGTGAGCTGAAACTGCCAGTAACATGAAATCCCTGGAATCATTTTTCAAGTTACCCTATTGTTGCACACGAATCAAAAACTTTTAGTACATGGAAAAAAATAAATATTAAAGCCCTATTCAGGAAGTGTGACTTCTTGGATATATTTTCTAAAAAATGAATTATGACAGCAAGAAACACGTAAGCTTTTCTTCTCCTACTTTTAGGTTGGCGATAGGATGGTATCAGTGATTAGAAGACACTTCCTCATAGTCACAGAAAGCACTGGATCAAAGAGTCTGGACTCTGACTGACTCTTCACTCTGCCTAAATCAATCCAAACCAAGTCTCCTCTTGGGGCCTGTTTCCTCCTATGCAAAGAGAGGAGAGATCATCACCTCCTCTGATTTCACATGGTCGTTCTAAGAAAGAAAAAATTCCTTTATAAGCTATAACCTGCTATGCAAATGCACAGGATGCTTATCATACATATTTTTACAACACCATTTATGCAAATGATGATGAGTGCATTAACCATATGCCAAAAAAGTGGCAATAGATAGCTCAAGAAAGCATGTAACAATACTAATGGCCAACACTTAATGGAGTTCCAACTATGTCTAGGCTCTAGGCTTAGCACTTAAGGTGTTTTATCTCATTTAATTCTCACAATAACATTTTATGAGTTTTTATTCCATTTTATACATAAGAACACTGTAGCTCAAAGAGGTTAGGTAATTCGTCCATAGTGAAATCCAGGTCTGAATAGCTCTTCATCATTCTACTACATTTCACTATGTTTATTTACGATACATTGACTCAGAGTTTGAGAAATTATGTAAGCACATTCCTGGCATGCAGTAGAATCATATACAAAATACAAGAAGAGGCTGAAGAGTGGGAAGAAAGAGAAGTTGGATAGTCACAAAATAGTTAATTCCACTGTATAAAATCATTAGAAATCCTTATTACCTAAGATATTCCTGCAAAGCATCTTATAAAATCACACTGTGATTTCTGAAATAGCTCCAACCTTGAATGTTAGTCATTGCTGAGATATGAATGTACAACTTGCAACCTGCCTCCCATGGGGATGGCAGCAGCGGCTGGTGCTACAGATGGCTAGAGACCATGCAACCTAGATTGGATTCTCATAGCTGAGGCCAGCAAAGACCTCTTTCTGATTTTCCAAGATCCATGTTTAAGTTTAAACTACAGTCTTACATGTAGAAGGCATTACAGGAAAATGTATGCCAAGTTATACACAGTGTGCTTACAAGCTTTGGGGATCTAACTTTCTTATAATAGGGGGACTACCTCTGTGATGTTGAGTTTCACTCTGAGTTGGGCAATTAAAAGTTGCCTATATTTGATTTTCTAAATGATTTTTCCCAGATCCTTCTTATGCTTTTTATCAGGAGGTCTTTTTTCTTTTTTCCTATTACTATAGTATTTGATTTTAAGAACAAAGATATCTTTTCTTGCCAGGGTAGTATGTAAGCATAAAAAAAGAGGTTATAGATACCAGATAAAGGCCTATGTAACCAGAATGCATGAATGGCCCATATTTCTCCAAGTTCATCATCTTACAAAAGGAACGTTCAAAGCAAAAGATAGACTGTCTCAGGCCAAGTCCTTAAGGGCATTTTCTCTTTCAATCATCCAGTGAGAATCCAGAAAGGTGGGCTTTTTGTGTATGAGAAGCGATTGCAATTCAATATTAAGGACCTTAAAACATCACTGGATTCATCTTTAAAACTGTTTCATCAGAGACTGCATTGACAATGGTATACCTAGAGAGCACTCCCAGAGGATGTACAATATGTGTTTCAAAATTTAGCTGCTCTTCAAACTAAGTAGGCTGATCTGGACAATAGTTGCTAACATATATTGTAAAATGAATTTCCCTATAGGAGATCATAAGGGATGGAGGGGAAAGTAATACTGAGGCCATCTATCTTCTTTTCTTTAATTGTGGTAAAATGCATGCAACATAAAATTTACCACTTTATTTATTTAATTTTTCGGATAAACTAGTTTTTTAAATTTTTCAAAAATATATATATTGTTTGAAGTATAATTGATTTACAATGTTTTGTTAGTTTCAAGTATACAGTAACGTGATATAGTTATATACATATATACAGCATAATGGTAAAGAATCCGTCTGCCAGTGCAGGAGCTGCAGGAGACATGGGTTTGATCCCTGGGTCAGGAAGATCCCCTGGAGTAGGAAATGGCAACCCACTCTAGTATTCTTGCCTGGAAAATTCCATGGACAGAGGAGCCTCGTGGGCTACAGTCCATAGCGTTGCAAAGAGTAGGACACGACTGAGCACACACACATATACATATATATGTATATATATACTTTATAGATTCTTTTAACTTACCATTTAACTCTACTGTTTTAATCATTTTTAAGTGTATAGCTCTGTAGCATTAACTGCATTCACACTGCTGAAATACCATTAGTGCCATCCATCTCTAGCTAGTCCATTTATGTTTACCTGTTGTGAAAATTAGCCTTTGATGGCTTTCTTATCAGGAATCAATTCCAGCTAGTTATGTACTATATTGTGACAGAGAAACAAATAGCTAAGTTGGAATCTGATCAAGTCCATCCTATTATTAAAGCTCTATGAGTCATATCACCTCTTTCATTAGAATAACAACCATATTTGCTATTTCTCCAAAAATGTAGTGGCACCAGATAAAATAGTAATTTTTAAGATAGTGGGTGCTTGGAAGTGTTAGACTTTGCTAAAAATTTCACGCACATCAATTCAGTAAGCCTCGCCATGTTTAACTATCTTTATTATCCATATTACATGTGAAGGAAACCGAGATACAGAGGTTAGGGAAACTGCCAGGGTCCCACAAGTAGCAAGGTGTAGAGCTGGGGTGCATACCCCAAACCATCTGACTCCTGAGACTAACAGTCCAACTAAATGGTTCACAGAGTTCACTGCCACAGCTGCACCACCTGGGAAGCTGTCAGAAATGCAAATCCTCAGACCCTGCCCCTGAGCTGCTAAATCAGAAACTCAAGGTGGGGGGAGGAGCATCAGAGGTCTAACAAGCCCTCTGGGGGGCTGGGAGACTCACTGAGGTTTTTAAGAACCATTGCATGCACACCCATGGCTGATTCATGTCAATGTATGGCAAAAACCACTACAATATTGTAAAGTAATTAGCCTCCAATTAAAATAAAATAAAACAAAAAAAAAGAACCATTGCAGTAAGCACTGTCTCATTGCATTTCCCTTTTCTCAAGCTTCTTTCTTCATTTGCCAAGATCTACTACCAGTCAAAGTCTCCATTTTCATGCCCCACCTAAGCCTAGCCTCCCAGAAATTGCCCCATTCTTCAAACTGACTTCCCCCTTCCTCTCTTCTAGTCTGTCTTCCTCCCATTAAGGATGCCTCTCTCCTGCCACTGGTTCCTGCTATTATTTAGTAGAAGAGCAAACCTAATGGACAAATCCTATGAGGCTTTGTCTCATTTATTCATTCAATAAGTATTTACAGTGCCCTATAATATTCTCGGTATTTTAGGAAGTGATCGAGGTATCCACGAGACATTTATGAACAAAAGACAAAGATCCCTGTCCTCACTTAGGTTCTCATATGTTATTGAAAATGTCGGTAACGACCTAGAGGGATGGGATGGGGAGGAAGGTGGGAGGGACGTTCAAGTGGGAGGGGATACAGGTAAGTCTGTATGTCTGATTCATGTTGATGTTTGGTAGAAACCAACACAATTCTGGAAAGCAATTGTCCTTCAGTTAAAAATAAATTAAATTTTTAAAAATTTTTTAAAAAAGAAAAGAAAATGCAGCTATTTGGGCACTGCCACACATTCGGATTCTCTAGCTGTGAGACAGAACCCCAGAATCCGCATTTTATCAAGCATTCTATGTGATTCTGACCCCTGAATCAGGTGCCCTGTATATCCTGAAAACATGCCCTGGAGTAGTTTGGTTAGGAGCACCCAGTAATTTGCGTGTTTTTTTCCTAGGTTTCTTTTGCTTGTTTTCTTCCCTCAGTGGGGTCTTTGGGTGGGAAATGAAAAGAAAAACTTGAGGTCCACTGAAGCAGAATGCTTTCAAGAAGGGAAACTTTCTAAGGTCTCCTGGAACTAGTTCTGCACAGGGGACCTCGCTCAGTTTGAACCCTGGCTGCTGAGATTTTTAGATAACAACACAAACAGGCAAAGGGGGTCTGGTAGCCTCACCAGCCAGCCCACACAGCTTCTGGGAAGACATGTGTGGCTTGTAGGCCCTGGCATGGGCAACGTTTTCTGGATTTTTCCACAGTCCACACCTTTAACTCTGCCTGGTAGTTTGGAATCATTTTCAAGTCATCTTGGAAGCCCCCTCTTTCCTAATACGAATAAGACCAGTTTGTTTCCCATTTCCTCATACCACAGATTTTATTCACGAGGCCTCACCCACTCCCAGACAATCACTGCCTCCTCCCCGTGCTGGCGCCCCCCGCCGGATCTGAGGGGTATAATGAGCCTTCTGCCCCGTGGCACTGCCGCTGCCTTCTCTTTGTTTCAATTCCTTCTGCTGAGATAACCGAAAACACAAGGAAAATATTTCAACCTCTTCCTCCCTTTTCCAAGAGGCCACCCAAATTCCTGCCTGGTGTACAACACTGTTCCATTATTCTGTTTAGAAGATAATGGAGACCTACTTTGTACCCAGAATAAACACGAGGCACCGAACGGTTCACAGGGGAAGTTGCCACGGGAGTGGCGGGGGCAGGCAGGGCTCCATACCCGCCCGCAGCCGTCCAGACTGTAGGCCAGGGGACAAACGGAGTCAGCAGTCTAGAGCTGGAACGCGGCGACACAGAAGCCGGGAGGAAATGTGCTCTTGCAACGTACAAGGCCAAGCACTGGTGCTACTCGAGACAGCGGGTAGCTTCTACCCATCAACTCTAGAGCTTCCATCCAGGTGCCCAGGAGGCACTGGGAAGCTTCTGAGATACACAGTATCGGGTTCCTCAGCTAACACCAGCAACCTGGGCCATTTACCTCAGTTCTAAAGAATATGCTAAAAAAGAGCTTCTCAACCAGAGGGGTTTTGCCCCCAAGGGACAGCTGGCAAGTTCTGACTGTGGTCATGGTATAGTTCCATGTGTACAGAAAGTGCTGAATAAATATTTACTGAAAGGATAAGGGACTAAATGGTATCACAGAATATTTTGTGGGAGAATACGGTTATCCTTATTGTACACCTCAAATATTAGAAATGATACTCCGAAACAATCCCTAAATAACACATTCTGATCATCTATAAAATATATTTTGTTGTTGTTGTTCAGTAGCTAAGTCGTGTCTGATTCCTTGCGACCTCATGGACTGTAGCCTGCCAAGCTCCTCTGTTCATGGGATTTCCCAGGCAAGAAGACTGGAGTGGGCTGCCATTTCCTTCTCCAGGGGGTCTTCCTGACTAGAGATCGAATCCAGGTCTGGTGCATTGGCAGGTGGGTTCTTTACCACTGGGCCACCAGGGGAGCCATGTAAAATATATTTACGTTGATGTCATTTATTTCACACTTCTCTGTTCATTCAGCCTGCTACCTCTTGGGATTAGATTTCCCATAAACGTAGTATGTACTATGTAAAACAGAACTACCATTTATTTATTCAAAGGCTAGCTCTTTTGAACTTTAACATTTAAACTAGCCCTTGAGTCCCAGGATGTTGAGAACGGCTTCCACATTTCTTTCATATGCCCCTTTAAAGATTTTTGTCTCTTTTGAAATCAGAGTGTTTTCATGTTCTATTGGTCAATGCTAGTGGTTTGTCCTCAGATAGCATTCTCTCACCTATACTGACAGGTCAGAATGACACACTCTCCTCCTTCATGGTACCCAGAAGATCCAACAGAGAAGGGAGCAGTCTGGCACGGCCCTGAGGACATCTGGCCCAAAACCTCCTTATCACCCTGCGCTGGGCTATGCAGCTCACCTTAAGTGTCCACAGGCACCAAGGGGCTGGCTGCAAAGAAGTTGTAGAGATCCTGCTCCTGTCGAAACATGCTTCCGTTTTCTATAACTTAACTTCAGAATGCATTTCTTTCCAATGGTCAGATCAACAGTCAGACCGAGCCAAGAAAGTTGCCAAAAGCACCAGTGAACTGTAATAATCGCATGTTCTATCACATGGACCCAGCCTTGCTCTCACTTGGGCAATATGTCAGCCTGCGACTTCTCTGAAGAAAGAATCAGAGAATCTATGGTTCCTCGAATTTCAGTTTGGGTCAGTGAGTCACTTGTGGCACATTCCTACATTGCCTTCCATGGAATATTCTAGAAGGATGACTGCTTATAAAACAGAAGCAGTTATTCCCACTAATAAATCCTTCTTCATACCCTAGTAAGTCAGAGTACCTCTGCTCATTCCACAAGCAACCAAATACTCACCACAGATACACTAGTGAAGAAGAGACTGACCTCTAAAGAGGATGATGGGCCAAAATGGGGGGAAAAAATGTCAATTTTAAAGTGTGTGTTAGTCGCTCAGTTGTGTCCGACTCTTTGTGACCCCATGGACTGTAGCCCACCAGGTTCCTCTGTCCATGGGATTTTCCAGGCAAGAATACTGGAGTGGGTTGCCATTTCCTTCTCCAAATTTTAAAAAGACAATGCAAATTATAATGACTGTTGTATAGAAGACAAAGAAAGGGCAAAAATACAGAATATCAGGAGAGAAACCTCTTTAGAAGGGATGTTTAGCAAGACCATGATTTAGTAGGAATCTAAAAATTAAGCGGGAGCCAGTTAGGTGACAAGTTAGAGAAATCACCCTAGAAAGGGCTCTAGGAAGGAAAGACCTTGACTCACTTGGATAGATAAGTGTTCCACACGTGGCTGGAGCATGGTAAGCCAGGGCAAGGGTGGCTTGAGAAATACAGCAGGGAGCAGACTGTGCAGGACTCATATGGTTGGGCAAAGGGTTTGGACTTTATTTTAAATGCAACAGGCGGCCACTGAAGACTTTTAAGCAGGGGCAGGTTGTGAAGGAGAGGGTATGGGCTTCCCTGGTGGCTAAGATGGTAAAGAATCTGCCTGCCAATACAGGAGACCTAAGAAATGCAGGTTAGATCCCTGGGTGGGGAAGATCCCCTGGAGGAGGGCATGGCAACCCACTCTAGTATTCTTGCCTGGAAAATTCCATGGGCAGAGGAGCCTGGTAGGCTATGGTCCATGGGGTCTCAAAGAATTGGACATGACTGAAGCGAGTTAGCACGCATGCACACACATGACGTGTACACTTTCATGTAGCAAGGTCACTTGTGTGGCTGCATGTGTACCAACAGGGACATGGGCTCATTGGCTGTTGCAGCAGCTGAGGGTAGAGAAGGTACTGACTTGGGCCAAGATGGCGACCAGACAGCGGATTCAAGCTATGTTGTGGAGGAATCAAGAAAACGATCCAGCAGACAGAGATCAGAGAATCAGATGATTCCTCTGCTGTTGGGGCTCCAGGTGTCCTTCCTACCATGGTGGGCAGTCACATTTCAAGGTTAAGCACTCAGTCTCTTGGCCTTCCTTATCTTTCCAAGCCCTCTGGTTTTACTTGTCGTTCAGCTTCAGGCCTACATTCCACAGATATTCCTGGGTGTCCTGTTCATGCTTGCATTTTTAAATGGTGCCCATGGAAAGTAGTAAATGGTTCCATCCAGGTCACACAGTAAGCTGGCAGATTTTCCACAGAATGGAAGGTGCACCTTCACAAATCTCTGCTTTGGTGCCTTCCAAAGCACCCAGAAGGCACAGGGAATCACCGACAGCTAAAATACCTATGGTTCAAAAGCTAAAAGAATGTGTTTCCCATCTGATCTCCACAAATGCCTGAAATGTTTAAGCCGAGGTGATTTTAAAACTTTGCAAGACTTAGAGTTATTCCGAAGCCTGTACCTCCAAATGTGGCTTAAGACCCTTCTAGAAAGATCCCACTTCAGAGCTTCTGAATTTCTGCTGGTGGAGCTCAGCAATTTAACACACTACCCAGTGACTGCTATATACAGTAGTTCTGAGAACTGAAGTCCTGGAAGCTGCAAATATCTTTTCCTTAGAAGAACAATGTGATGATCTACATTGATTAACTTGGAAAACTGATAGAGCGTAGGGAGAAAAAAATGCTTTCTGGGATCTTCTTTTTCTGCTTTATTTTTTTATTGTTCAAGTTGCTAGGTGATTTTCATACTCTCGCAGGTTGGTATTATTTTAACTTTCTATATGAATAGGCTTGAATAGGTTAAAAAATACCATTCCTCAAGGTCACAGTATCAGAGTCAGGATTCAAACTCAAGACTGTTTGACTTCAAGCATCTGTTCCTTGCTCCCCCATCCTCTCCACCCTCCTGGTGTCTTCAGAATTCCTTTCCTCTTAAACTAATCCGGAGTCCAGAGCCCACAACTGCCTGGAAATTGGTCACATTTGTTCATGTCTTTCAATGGTTGAGGGGATTATGTATCACCCATGTATAGATTTCTTGCCCAGTGAAATGGGGTGGGGCGTGTAAAATGCACAGAGTTGCAGATTACCAGATATCTCTAAGAATTATACTGCACCTCCCAAGCTTCCCTGGTGGTTCAGATGGTAAAGAATCTGCCTGCAATGCAAGAGACCCAGGTTTGATCCCAGGGTTGGGAAGATCCCCTGGAGAAGGAAATGGCTGCCCACTCCAGTATTCTTGCCTGGAGAATCCCATGGACAGAATCCCTGGTGGGTTGCAGTTCATGGGGTCGCAATGAATCATACACAGCTGAGTGACTAACACTTTTCCCCCCGCTAAAATATACCTAGCTGCTCAATCTGTATATTCTTTCCAGGGCTGGCAGTCACAAGGGTCCCTTCCTCCTCACTGCCAGTTTCTCTAATGGTATTACTCCAGGAAGGAAAGTAAGAGAGGAACCCAGAGCGAGGCCACAGGCTTCCCAGCCTTGGGAAGGCAGGCATCTCTGTGATAGGAAGCAGCTGCCTGCTCAGCGAAAAATCAGGGGTTTCCTAGCTCAGGGGCCCAAGACTAATATGAGAGGGAAACCCCTGAGCACATGAGTCTGTCTTCTCCAGGTTCCTTTGTTGACAGATGACTTAACAGTAAAATATATTCATCAGAAACAGCATCAGTAGGAAACCAGCAGGTGGATATTGAAAATATTTTTACACTTCTAAATGATGAAGTCCTGATGATCAACCGAAGGCTTCAGCACAAATTATGAAGCCCACATTAAGCTGTTCTTCCCACTTAGACACTAGCAGCAGCCATACTTCTGGAACTAACATCACCATGCTTCTTAATGTCTTGAATGGATCAGTGTGGGTTGAACTAGGGGTCATTTCTGACAGCACCTTTGGTAATGAGTCTGTGTGCAGTACACAGATGCAGTCAGAATGAAGAAAAGGCAGATAAAACTGAGTGATATCTATGTACCAAATCTTAAGATGAGTGCTTTCAGTTATTTATGGCTTACAGCTCCAAGAAGGATGACATTGTTCGCACCATTTTACAGATGACAAAACTGAGACTCGGAGGAGTTAAGCAACACACCCAAGGGAGAACAGTAAGAAAGTAGAAGAGTGTGACTCAAATCTGGGAGGGTATGACCCTCAAACCTTTATTCTTATGTAATGCATGCTACTTCCCTTCATTCTTAAGTAATGTACTCTACTTCCTCACTTAGTGATCAAAGACAAAGAAGTCATCATTTAAGATAGCGAGTGAATAAAAGAATGCAATCACTAGAGAGATTATATTGTTATGACATATTTCAAGAAATCTACCTTTATTCTGGCTGATAAAATAGTTACCCCTGTTCCAGTTGAAGCTGGTCAAATGCAAGCCCTCCTGCAGCAATGGTGTGAAGTCCAGGTACTTACTGTAATCACCTGGACCCACATATCCATGGAATCTGCTACATGCAAAGCAGAATATAAAACACGAGTGTAAGATTCATGAGGGTGAGGACTTTTGTTTTATTCCCTCATGTATCCCAAGTGCCCATAGCTGGCTCTCAATAAACACAAGTGAAATGAATGAAAGCTCTAATTTTAGAGTAGTCAGTAGTACAATCTTCCTAAACATCTAGCAGGGGACATGGCAACCTGGCTCATGGGCCAGTGTTTACTCATTAATATATTAACTAGCCTCCCAGATGGTTCCCTACAATACCTGCTCCTGGTGCTCCTGTCTCGCGCTCTCTCCTCCCACCCTGTATCAGGGTGGGTCCATGTGGCCAGCAGAATACGGTGCAAGCAAATGTGTGTCCCTTTTAGGATTAGATTGTAAAAAACGGTGATCCCCGAGCTGGTTTTCTCCCTCTTGGCCCACTCTGTCTACGGGAAGTGAGCTGCTGTGACCTGAGAACACACATGCAGCCTATGGAGAGGTCAAGGACACAAGACACCAAGAGCCAGCAGGGAACTGGGTCCTGCCAACTGCCATGTGAGTGAATGTTTTCTCAACTTTTTATTTTGTATTGGAGTACAGCCAATTAACAATGCTTGTAATAGTTTCAGGAGGACAGCAAAGGGACTCAGCCATACCTATGCGGCCGCTGCTGCTAAGTTGCTTCAGTCGTGTCTGACTCTGTGCGACCCCATAGACGGCAGCCCTTCAGCCTCCGCTGTCCCTGGGATTCTGCAGGCAAGAACACTGGAGTGGGTTGCCATTTCCTTCTCCAGTGCATGAAAGTGAAAAGTGAAAGTGAAGTCACTGAGTCGTGTCCAACTCTCAGCGACCCCATGGACTGCAGCCTGCCAGGCTCCTCCATCCATGGGATTTTCCAGGCAAGAGTACTGGAGTGGGGTGCCATTGCCTTCTCCAGCCATACACATACATGTATCCATTCTCCCCCAAACTCCCCTCCCATCCAGGCTACCGCATAACACTGAGCAGAGTTCCCTGTGCGGTATAATAGGCCACTGTTGGTTATCTATTTTAAACATAGCTCTGTTACCTGTCAATCCCAATATGTGAGTGAATTTAGAAGCACATTCCCCATCTTCAGTCAATCCTTGAGGTGACTACAACCTCAAGGACACCTTGAACTAGCAATCCCCAAGTCCTGACCCTTAAACTACATGAGACAGAAGTGTTTACTGCCGTCAGCAGCTAAGTTTTGGGGTAATTTGTTATGCATCAATAGATAACTGATACAAGCAACTCATCTTTTTATTCATTAATAAGAAATCCAACTTTCGAACAAAAATCCATGCTAAAAAATTTTTACAGAGAATTCTAAGAATTTAATTCTGCAAATTCTTCTCCCACCCGAAAGTTTTAAAAACATAAATACGTGTCCTTCTTATTCGTGATGGCCACTTTTTCTTCGCTACTCACTAAACAGTCATGTGTATACATTTGTAGCTACAGGAGGGTACAGATGTGGTCTTATGGTTCTGTTTATTCTGAAAGAGGTTCAGATCAGGGGCAAGTACCTTCTTCTCCCATGGGAGGGAAGAGATATTCTTACTGATCTTTAGGAAAAATTTTCCTGCTGATATTAAATTAATTTTAATTCTATTTTAAGTTTTTATAAACTCACACTCAATAGTGGAGGAAGTACAACCCGTTAAACAAAATGATTAGATCCCTTTCAGCTTGTAATAAGTACCACAAACTCAATGAACATATCACAGCTCATATAGAGAAGACTTGCCCTGAGAGAGAATTGGTTGTGATTTTTCTGAATTCGGCAAATTACCTAAAGTGGTACTGTGCTCAAAAGATTATGCAAAAATACTCAGTGAAAACCATCAGATCATGCTGCAGAAGCTACAGAGAACCCTCCAGGATAGTTCAAGGAGATAAGAGATAAGAGATGGAGACCTAATTATGACGTACAATCAAAGGTCTGATGGTGCACCAGGAGTCTAGCGGAAAAGGGTCATTATGAAACGGGCCACTTACAGCATCTCTGCAGCCCTAAGGCAACTCTGGTCAGTCGCCTAAAGAACACAGTTTTTAGCTCATTCCCTAACTCTCTGGTATACTCAGGTTCATGGCAACTCAAGACAGAAGCTCAGGGACTTTCCTGGCGGCTCAGTGGTTAAGACTTCACCTTCTAATGCAGAGGTGTTGGTTCGATCCCTGGTCAGGGAATTAAGATCCCACGTGCCTCTTGGACAGAAAACCAAATAAGACAAACAAACATAAAACAGAAACAATACTGTGACAAACTCAACAAAGGCTAAAAATGGTCCACATCAAAGTGAAGGGCAGGTCGCTCGGTTGTGTCCTACTCTTTGCAACCCTGTGGACTATAGCCCGCCAGGCTCCTTTGTCCATGGGATTCTCCAGGCAAGAATACTGGAGTGGGTTGCCATGCCCTCCTCCAGGGAATCTTCCCGACCCAGGGATGGAACTCGGCTCTCCTGCACTGCAGGTAGATGCTTTGCTGTCAGAGCGAGTCTAAGACAGTCCACATTAAAAAAAAAATAAGAGAGAGAAGGAAGTCCATTTCATTGACTCTGGAGATGACCCTAGCAGAACGGCGTGGCCTGTCCCTGAGCAGACGTGGCAGCAGCACAAGGCCACTGTGAGGCCATCTGTGTTCCTCTCCTCTTGCCCTGTTTGCGTTCTTCTGGCATGGAGACATGCTCTTGTGAATTTCTGGATTTACATACGTGAGAGTCTTCCATTTGTTATCACTTTAAGAAGAGGGAGACAAGAAGAGCTTGTGAGGGTCATGTGCATGTTTAATGGAAGGAATGTCCACCAGGACCAGAAGGTTCTTGTCTTTGAAAACACGAGAACAGGTGAGCGACTTAAAAGGTGGAGCAGGAAGAGTGGCAGTGAGATGACACACCATGGGACAAGGACCAAGGAGGCCAGTGTCCTCAGACATCGTGGAATCCACGTGCTGCAGGGGTAGGTGCTCACCTTTGTGGGCTGTGGGGAGGACGCAACAGCTAGAGGCAGTCTGAGGGCTGAGAATAGCACTGAGGAAAGATGCCTTCCAGCAGGATCTGCACAGAAAAGATGCCCTCCTCAACTGGCCAGATTACCAAGCCAGACTTCTTCCATGGCATATGGCTGCCCACTGGGCTCATGACCCCTGAAACACACACACTCCCGTGTGTGTTTATTCTCTCCGCCTTGTAAATGCGGCCAACCTTGGAAGCATAGTTACTTTCCTCTGTTGCAAAAGATTTCAAGAAAGGCTCAACCCTCAAGGAAAGCTGGTATTTCTCTTATGATGGAGCACAAGAATTTGCCTAACGTTGCTTTTAGAATCTTAAATCACAAGTGGAAGACGTCAAAGTTGAACCCCTCCTTTCGAACATTTGAATTCCTTAAGTTTTAGGGCTATAAGTCACATTCTCTTCAAAAGATTAAAATGTGTTTTGTTATACTTGCTGAAATTCCTCCCAGAGATAAAAGAAATAAACATATTTGTGATTCCTTCACCAAATTTCTCAATAAGACTTTAAGGCCCCCAGGCATCAATGATCCATGTATGTAGGTGCACGCTGATGAGTTTGGGGTATTATTTATATTACCTTAATGGGACCAGTACAGTCTGCAGAATTAAGAGTGTGCAGGAAATATGTCCATAGAAAGCTTTTATTCTAAATATAGAAGATTGTAAGGACATAAGCAATTTACTCTGTGTATTGGACTGCTTTTCTTTGAGCCGTTCTGGTCAACCATGTAAACAAGTGTAGCAACCATTATTCCCTCCATGCAAGTCTGATGGTCATATGTCAAAGTAAAATGACCTAGCAGTTCCATTCCTTCCTCCCCTCAAATTACCAATATGACTGGACCATCAAATTAAGCAACTAAAAGCCAAGTTTTCTTTTTTTAGATTGCACAGAGTTTTGAGTTAGACGAGTGGAAAAACAGTTCCAAAGTCTGAGCTTTTTTTTTTTTTTTTTCTATAACAACTTTTCAACAGTTAAACCACTTTTGGTAAATATGAGTAAAGAAAGCGAGTTCCCAGTCACAGCACATGTTTACAACTAAGTTAAAGGCTCTTAAAAATAGGGTGTTTGATGGTCTACTGCCAAAATACGAACTCCAGCAGCCTGGAGTGCACAGCTAATAATAAAAAGTCAGTGTTACTATGAAAAATCCCCGAGACGAAGCTCCAATTCAGCTTTTCCCTTTCCATCGCAAAGTTCCCCATGATGACACTGAGACGTAAATTTGAAGTTAAAAGGTCAAGGTGAGAGGGAAGGGAGGCTCAAAATGGTGGGCGGTCACTTAAAAACAAAGGAAAACATTGCAGGATGGGGCTCATAACAACACAGCAAAACAGAATGGAGAGTCCAGCCACTACCTGAGGATTGCTTGCCTTATGGAAAGAAGAAAACGTTTAGATAGATAACAAAATAGATAACAAAAGTCCAAGTTAAAGGAACTACGTTAGGCATGAAGAAAGCTTGCTTGTTATTCAGATTCCTGAAGCCAGAATGAACAATACGCAAAAGAAATGAAACATCCAGATCTCCGAGAACTGGCTGCCCTGTGCAGACTGAAGAATCATACTACCCTAGTTTCCCTGGACTCATCTTCCCAAAACCACAAGCCTCAGCTCCAGGTTCTTTGGCCCTTGGAATTTTGGGATAATCTGACAAAGCTATGGACCAGGTTCACATGGAAAATGTGTGTACGTCATCACACAAAATTCTGCATTCAATTCAGGGAGTGCCAAAACTCAAGACACTACATCCCTTATCTTCTAGGGCAGGGGTCTCCAACCCCAGCTCACCCCCCCTGTCCACAAGGCTGCAAACTATTAGGGACTGGGCTGCACAGCAGGAGGTGAGCAGAGCACAAGCAAGCAAAGCTTAATCTGCAGTTTCCTATCACTTCCCATAACTCACATTACCTCCTGAACCATCTCCTCTCCCTTCTTCTTGGATGTGTGGAAAAACTGGCTTCCACAAAACTAGTCCCTGGTGCCAAAAACATTGGGGACTGCTGTTCCAGGGTGAAAGCAGGCTCTTGATAATATGCAAATACTTTCCAAAAGACACAGAGCCACTCCATTCCTGGTGCCTACTGTGGGCTGATTACAATAGCGCAACACAAATTTGTTGAAAATGTTTTAAAAGCAATTATAGCAGAATTTGATCCCCTAAAGAAAGTTCCAGTGACCTCACTTATGCTTAGGGCATCACTTGCCCATTTCTACATTGTTTCTGTCTCTGCTTCTACCAAAAATGGATTTCCTTCAGAATACTGACCATGAGTAAAGGCATCTCCTGAATTTCCATGTCAAACAGGTTAGGGGTGTGGTAATCTTATTGCAAGTCAGGGAGGAAGTACAACTGAGTTTGCACTGTACCTACAAAATCCTGAAGAAAGCCTCAGTGACCTTATCTGAGCTCTCAGATAAGAGAAAGCAGATGTTATAATGTCTTCATGGGATTCACTTGTCTTCAAGACACCACCAATGAACTTCAGTCAGTTCAGTCGCTCAGTCGTGTCCGACTCTTTGCGACCCCATGAATCACAGCACGCCAGGCCTCCCTGTCCATCACCAACTTCCAGAGTTCACTCAAACTCATGTCCATCGAGTCAGTGATGCCATCCAGCCATCTCATCCTCTGTTGTCCCCTTCTCCTCCTGCCCCCAATCCCTCCCAGCCTTCTCATGAGGTGGCCAAAGTATTGGAGTTTCAGCTTTAGCATCAGTCCTTCCAATGAACACCCAGGACTGATGTTTAGGATGGACTGGTTGGATCTCCTTGAAGTCCAAGGGACTCTCAAGAGTCTTCTCCAACACCACAGTCAAAAGCATCAATTCTTCGGCGCTTAGCTTTCTTCACAGTCCGACACTCACATCCATACATGACCACTGGAAAAACCATAGCCTTGACTAGACGGACTTTTGTTGGCAAGGTAATATCTCTGCTTTTCAATATGCTATTTAGGTTGGTCATAACTTTCCTCCTAAGGAGTAAGCGTCTTTTAATTTCATGGCTGCAGTCACCATCTTCAGTGATTTTGGAGCCCCCCAAAATAAAGTCTGACTCTGTTTCCACTGTTTCCCCATCTATTTGCCATGAAGTGATGGGACCAGATGCCATGATCTTCGTTTTCTGAATACTGAGCTTTAAGCCAACTTTTTTTCACTTTCATCAAGAGGCTTTTAAGTTCCAATGAACTTATGTAAACCTAAATTTCTTCTATAAAGGGCCCACTCACAGTGTAATCAGTTCTTGATACATTCCTCCATGGGAAAAGTCAACATTTCACCAGGAATCTATATTCAAGATCCTCCAGGTTTGGATTCCTGAATCTTGAGGGTATCAGTAATGAACAACCATAGCCCTCTTTCCCACCCAGTTTGAATATTGCCTTAGAATCCTTTAGGCTGTCCTCTGGGTAACTACTACCAATCTCCCCTGGCATGCAAGTTGAAACATATTTGTTACTCACAGATCCTATATGTTCAAGGACTTTCTATCTTTAAAAAAAATGGGAAAATGGCAACTGTCTCAAAGAATAATCTGTGGCCCATAGGCATTCATTCTGAATTCTATCTGCATTTCAGACGATGATCCTAACCATTATTGACTTTCAAATGTCTCATTGAACGTGGCTTCCAAACTCAAGCCTGGGTCATGTGTGAGCTGGAGTCTGACATTGTATAATTACCTTCTCCTAGATGCAGTCATTTCGGAGAAGGCAATGGCACCCCACTCCAGTATTCTTGCCTGGAAAATCCAATGGATGGAGGAGCCTGGTGGGCTGCAGTCCATGGGGTCGTGAAGAGTCGGACATGACTGAGCGACTTCACTTTCACTTTTCACTTTCATGCATTGGAGAAGGAAATGGCAACCCACTCCAGTATTCTTGCCTGGAGAATCCCAGGGATGGGGGAGCCTGGTGGGCTGCCGTCTCTGGGGTCACACAGAGTTGGACACGACTGAAGTGACTTAGCAGCAGCAGATGCAGTCGTTTGCCATGCCTATATACATGGGCAGTGGCATCATTCACTCTGTTCATACCTGGATTCCACACGCATGACTGAATGACCTGGCCAATGTCTCCATTTTATGCCTCAACTTCCTCATCTATCCAGTCGAGATAAGGTCATACCTACCTACGTCATCATGGATTATGAGGAAACATGAGTTAATACTCAAAAAAACACTTAGAAGAGTGCCTGACATATTACACTTAGTAAGTGTAATTTTAAAATATTGAACCAAAAGAATATCTTAAAGATCAATGTTTCACAGTTGGTGCACTGTACATTTAATCACAGAACTATAAAGGATTGGGTCCCTTCAGTAATGCATGCTCACCAGTTTAGTTCAACAAATATTTACCAAACGCTTGTTTACAAGAGGTTTGATACTACTGTAATAGTGGAACTACATAGAAAATTAGGCACCCATCTTGAAACAAAAATTCTAACGATTATGAACACCTATATTTTCTCCAGGCACTGAGAAGACACTCATCAGCCTGGAAAACACCTTCAACCTGGATCTGAGTACATTCAAAATCACTTTTCAGCAGAGAGCTGCTGGTCTCTCCTTTAAGCTCTGTCTAAGATCTGCATCCAAAATAAGCAACAGCAAGGAGAAAAATTTAGACCAATCTTGGTTTTAGAGATGAATCTGCTTCTTTGATTCAAGATCAAGTTTCTCTTCATAGCAACCTTGGAGTCCTTTTTCCCCAGACCTGTGGGTTGACTCACCAGATTCATAAGAAATAAAGTGTAGGCTTTCATGAATTAAAACAGTTTTCTCACCTCAACTTGTTTTCTGACAAATTAATGAATTAAAAAACAAAACAAAGCAAGACTCTCTTTTTCCAGTTTCTCTTATTCTAGATTGGATGTGCCCAGGGTGTCTGACATCCTCATGCCATTCATGACTGCCATTCTTTCTAGGCGAGTCATTGCTTCAAAAATATGCGTGGGTGTGCTTCTGGGAGCTCAAGACACTCAATGTCCTCATCGTAGATGCAAATTCAGTGGTGCATTTGGGGCCCAGCTACTGCACTCTGCCAGCTGGGCGCCCCGCAGAACCCAGGGGTCAAGACGGCTCTGGTCACTAGCGGAGTTAGCACAGGCCAGGGAGCCACTTAGCTGTCTCTAAAATGGGTATAATAATACCCCAGGGGATAAACAGAGATAGCTTGTGTATACACATGTGACAAACTGCAGATTTGCTATTCAGAAGTAAGATATTATTAGCATTCCTCAGCTGCTCTGACTTTGTTTCCCATAATTAGAATAAAAAAGCTACATTCACGGTATTCGCAGCACAGGGTTTCTGTGAGAACTGTATGACTTGTGTACATGTAGGGAGACATGACAGTGACTGTTGCAAACGCCAGGCCCCACTTCTGCCTGCTGTCTGACATCCTGCTGTGCTTCTGTCTCCCTTCGGTCCCGGCGCTAACTTCTTGATGGTCGCTTCTCTGTTTCTATAGCTAAAGACACATAATATTCTTCTTTTCCTCCAAAGGAGCCTTTCAGCCATTTCTCCTTAATTCTCAAATTTCAGTGACATCCAACAAAATGATCACAATCGCTCCAGGGAACAGAAGGTGGCTGACACAGCTTCCCTCACTAGTAGCATCAGAACCAGCATCTTGCACAGCCTGGCCAAAGCAGCACCCGGCCTGCACCGGCGGGCCCCTGTGCGGGCAGCTGTCCCGGCTCAGAGAAGGCACCGGCCAAAGAGCCCATCTCCGAGCTCTGAGGGTAACCGTTTAGGGTCATCACTTTCCACCTCCCAGAGTGCTTGCTTCCTTTTAATCAACACAGATCCATCTCCAGTCAGCCACTTAAGGACCAAAGAGCTGTGCATTGTTGTATTACTAGTTAAACGAATCATTCCTTTGCTTCCCCTCTGTCCCTACACCCTTTCCCATTAAAATATAAACTCCATCCAACAGGAACTCTGTCTCTCCTGTGTGGTCCAAGGGCCTGACACAGGACCCAGCATACAGTAGGAACTCAATATGTGTCACCTCTACTCCATAATCTTTTCCTTTGCACCAATATTTTCTACTCATGAGATAGTGGGCTACGAAATTACAATCTAGGAACAATCTTAGATCATCATGTCCCTTTATCCTTCAAATAATTGTGGCACTGGAGCCATGTTTTTAATCACATTAAGGCATATAAATATATGCCTGACTTTATATATATATATACTTATATATAAAGATATAAAGATGTTTATATATATTATATATAACATAGATATACACATGTGCCTTAGTGTTTATATATATGTTATACATGCTTTATATATATATATCTTACTAAGTTTTTACTCATATGTCTATATTATTTACATATGTGTATATATTATATGGGCTTCCCTGGTGGCTTAGAGGTTAAAGTGCCTGTCTCCAATACGGGAGACCCAGGTTCGATCCCTGGGTCGGGAAGATCCCCTGGTGAAGGAAATGGTAACCCACTCCAGTATTCTTGCCTGGAGAATCCCATGGATGGAGAAGCCTGGTAGGCTACAGTCCACGGGGTCGCATATATAATTATATTCGTTGTTTAGTCGCTAAGTCACGTCTGACGCTTTTGTGAGCCCATGGCCAGTAGCCCACTAGGCTCCTCTGTCGATAGGATTTCCCAGGCAAGAATACTGAAGTGGGCTGCCATTTCCTTCTCCAGGGGATCTTCCCGACCCAGAGATCGAACCCACATTTCCTGATTTGCAGGGAGATTCTTTACCATTGAGCCACCTGGGAAGCCACCACATAACTTTGTATATATACATAGATACTATACATATTATATAAATAATATATATACATATATATAATATACCCATAATTAAACAGGAAGTGGAGACTCTGGAGGCCCATCACATGTTCCTCCATCTCTTTCCTACTTCCATCCCTGAAGGATTCATAAAATATTTCTAGTTTAAAAGTCACTAATCCTAGTCATTCACATAACGAATATTCACTGTGAATCCAAAATATTCCAGGAACTGCTCAGGGCTGGGAATACATGGGGTGAACAAGACTGACAAGATCCCTGGTCTCATACAGCTTATATCCTGTGGAGAAAGACAGGAGGTGCACAATAAATAAGGAATCAACATGAACTCAGACAGTGATAAAAATTATGAAGACAACGAAACCTCTATGAAAGGGATAGGGGAAGACAAGAGAGAAGAGATCAATCATGTACGTCTACATGAGTTAGAGCAGCCAGGGAGGTCTCTCCAAGGTGGTGGTACATACGCCAAAAAGTGTATTTCAAGAATAATCCAACCAAGCAAAGCGCTGATGAATGCAAATCTTTGGTGCTGCAGACGGGGATACTAAGAAACAAAAGAGGACTGGTCCCGAGGTCATGCTGTTAGTTAGCAGTGAAATTTGGATCAAATGGAGATCTGTCATTCCATACTTTCCACTGGGATATAATATTCTCTTTCCTACTTTCTGCAATTTGACATACTCTTGTCTTCTGGAGCAATTTCCTTTCAAAAGAATTTTCCCTACATTCTTCCATACATTTCCTCACTTCTATTTTCTCTGTAAAGTCACCCATATAATCAACTTGTGTTGATGTATAGCATACTAATAATACTATATTATATAGATGAAAAATAACCACGGTAAACAAAGGGTGTGTGTGTGTAATGAGAATTTGGGGCACATTTTCTAAGCAAAACTAATACCCAATCTACCGGGTAAAAAAACAACACAACTTCCTTTATCTTAGAATTTTTAAAAAGAAAAGCTATGTTGCAAAATGTAATATGAAGCATTTTCAACTTAAAAAAAAAATCTTAGAAGTAAAGCTAAGGAGTTTAGAAGTTCCTAGGAAAAATATCAGCATCCCAGGTGGTGCTAATGGTAAAGAACCCACCGCGAATCCAGGAGATTAAAGAGATTTGGGTTCAATCCCGGGTCAGGAAGATCCCCTGGAGGAGGGCATGGCAACCCACTCCAGTATTCTTGCCTGGAGAATCCCATGGACAGAGGAGCCTGGTGGGCTACAGTCCATGGGGTCGCCAAGAGTCAGACACAACTGAAGGGACTTAGTAGGCATGCACAGGAAAAATATCACCATGTTTCTGGCTCTGCTCTAACAGAGAAGCCGAGTGTGTCTACTATTTAAAACAAAATAAACAGCAACCACAACTAATGCCCCATCTTGCTTTGTGAAAGAAAATGCGCTGGACTCACCGGGAGCCAAAGACGTGATCCACAGGCCCCCAAGATTCTAGAAGTTGTAAAGATTCAATTTGTAGAGCTGTGCTCTAACTAAATCAAGAGATAGGGAAGAAAAGGGTACTATTAAAGAAATTCTTATGATTGAATATTTGGTTGGGTAAATTTTCCTTTCTTGGTTTGGAGCAGATTCTGTGTATTTCTTTTTTCCAGTTCTATTAAATCCTTAAACAGATCTGCGTTTTAAGGGCTTAGGACTCCCTTGCAAAATAGATGATTACACTCTCTGTTTAGGGTTTTAGTGATACGGGGGGAAAAAAAAAACGGAGGCCATGGATTGAATTCCCCTCCTCCAGGTCAGTTTCTCAGTGATTCTCTTTTGTAGTTCCCATTTAAAGCAGAAACATGTTTTAAAAATGAAGTGATGACATATAAAATCCCATCCATTAATCCAGCTTTTTCAACTGTTGTGTGTATATGAAAGAGAGACAGACAGATGGAAAGACTGACACATACAGAAAAAGGATTACTCAATTTTTGAGGAAGGAAGGCTCTACAAGAATATTTTTCTTTTCAGTTTACATTTTATATTTCTTGTAATTACTTCACAGGGGTACTAGATTGGAAAACTTCTTTACCCACAGAAATATTCCAAGTGTAGTTGGGAGGATCTGGGTGAAGAAAATTAGTGTTTTTCCCCCAAAGTCAATTTAATAAATCAAACTCTAGTCCTACAACTGTGTTGCTCATACTGGAATCCTAAATCCCATTAAATAGGGTCAGATATAGAGTGATATACAGCAGACGTTGGAGTCCTTTGGACAGCAAGGACATCAAATGCTCAGTTAGTAAAGAATCTGCCTGCAATGCAGGAGACCCCAGTTCGATTCCTGGGTTGGGAAGATCCACTGGAGAAGGGATAGGCTACCCACTCCAGTATTGTTGAGCTTCCCTTGTGGCTCAGCTGGTAAAGAATCTGACTGCAACGTGGGAGACCTGGGTTCGATCCCTGGGTTGGGAAGATCCCCTGGAGAAGGGAAAGGCTACCCACTCTGGCATTCTGGCCTGAGAATTCCATGGACTGTATAGTCCAAGAAGTTGCAAAGAGTCAAGACACGACTGAGTGACTTTCACTTTCACTTTCTTAGTATGATATAGTCCTTTGGACAGCAAGGAGATCAAATCACTCAATCCTAAAGGAAATCAACGTGAATATTCATTGGAAGGACTGATGCTGCAGTTGAAGCTCCAATACTTTGGCCACCTGATGTGAAGAGCTGACTCACTGGAAAAGACCCTGATGCTGGAAAAGACCGGAGGCAAAAGCAGAGGATGAGATGGTTAGATAGCGTCACTGATTCAACGGACATGAATTTGAGCAGACACTTGGAGAAAGTGGAGGACAGCGGAGCCTGGCGTGCTGGAGTCCATGACATTGAAGAGTCAGACAGGACTTAGCTACTGAACAACAATGTAGAGTTACATGTTAATGACTTCTAGGAACAGTGCTGAGCAGTTAACATGGCTGTGCCCTTGCCCTCTGCCACAGCTGGCTGGAACTTGCTTCCAAGATTACTTCAGACCCTCCTCATGAACACTTCCTCTAAAAACCAAAACAAAACATTGTCAGCCTTGTTGCCTCTTCTTTCCCTTCTTCCTGTTCACGCTCAGTCACTCAGTTGTGTCCAACTCTTTTCAGCCCTATAGCCTGCCAGTTTCCTCTGTCCATGAGATTGACCAGGCGAAAATACTGGAGTGAATTGCCATTTCTGCCCCAGGGGTTCTTCCCCACCCGGGGATCAAAGCAGCATCTTCTGCTTGGCAGTTCAGTTTCTCAGTTGTGTCCGACTCTTTGCGACCCCATGGACTGCAGCACACCAGGCTTCCCTGTTCATCACCAACTCCACAGTTCAAAAGCATCAATTCTTTGGTGCTCAATGCTTGGCAGGCAGATTCTTCACCACTGAGCCACCTGGGAGCCCCTCCATTCTTCCTAGCAGATACATTTAAGGAGAAATTGAAGGTTGAAAAACAGAAGCAAAATATCAGGGAAGGTATTCAAATCAACTGAAAATGGGCCAAGACACCAAGTGCCCCTCATTGTTTTTCCAAGAAGGAAAGTTAGCGCCCAGGGATATAAAAGGACTTGCCTAAGTTGCTACTAGTCGGTATCAGTGGGAGCACGGGGACCTTCAACATTCAATTCCCAGGCCAGTCCTCTAATTATCACTAATAAGTATAAGAAGGAAAATATAGTATTACTATATCACTCCCTCTTTATTTATTTGTTCATTTATTGTGATGCATACAGGGAAAAAATGAGGCACTCAGAATAATTTGTTATCCAAAAAAAAAAAAAAAAAACAAAAACAACAACAAGGGTAGACATCAGACACTCTGCTCTTCAAAGACAGAATATGCTTACTTTCCCCCAGGCGCCATACTCACTGGCAAAGTCTTCTGTGACCCAGAAGACCGAAGGCAATTACATTGCCGATATATATCTGCTATGCTGCTTGACTCTCCCAAGGGCAGCATAAGAGTGCAAGGGGAGTGACGTCTTTATGAGGTTAACCCTTTTCTGTTTCAAGAGGAGACAATCGAAGGCAGATGTGTTCTGTGAAGTGTAACAAGAATCACTGGAAATTTGGTACTTAGGAGGAATGACAGCACCAAGTCGTCATCCAGAGGGGAAAAAATAAATTGTGCAGAGGAGCGGTGAGCTGGTGGAGCCGATGAGAGCGCTGATGTCCATGAAGGGAAAGTGAGATGGTAAAATAGCAGGGTGGGGAGCTGAATTATCATACAGGGTGAAGAGACTAAGGACGAAGCAAGGAAACTAATGTCTGTTAAGCCCTACCATGTGCCAGACAACATGCTGGGTTCTTTTATGTATTATTATCATTATACAATCCTCACAACCTTTGGAGATAATTTCTATTATCACAAAAAGCAGAAAGTTAGTCTTCAAAGATGTTAAGTAACCAGTCCTGGGGTAATACACCTAAGAGGGTAGACTGTCTTCCATGCTAAGGTTTTCTGGTTCTGATTCAGTCAACTGCTACTAAGTTGCAAACCACCCTCAAAACTTAGTGGCTTAAAGCAATTACGCAATATTTCCCATGATCCTCTAAGCTGTCTGGGCAGGTCCTCTGCTGACCCCACCGGGGCCCATTCACTCACCTGGCTGCACTGAGCTGGAGGATTGGCTGAACTAAGATGGCCTCACTACTGTGTTGGCAGTGGGTGCTGGTGGGAGGCTGGGGCACCTCGGTTCTCAGCATGTGGACGCTCATCCTCCAGCTGGCGAGCCCAGCTTTATGATACGGTGGTCTCAGTGTCCCAAGCAGGTTTTTTTTATTTTTCTGTTGGTTTGTTTGCCATTTTACTAAAGTATGACTGACAATAAAGAGCTGTATCTATTTAACATATACAACTCAATGAGCTGGGGATAAGTAAACACCCGAAAACAATCATCACCATCGAGGTCAAAAACATATCCACCACTTCCCAAAGTTTTCTCCTGTCCTCTATTTTTATTTACTTATTTGTTTATTCATGGTAAGAACACTTAAGACTTCCCCTTAACAAATTTTAAATCCAGAAGGACTTCTTAAAGCCCATCCTCAGAAGTAGCGCGATGCCATTTTCTGTCACATACTTTTGGTTAAAACAAGTCACAAGGTTCTTCAAGGCTCAAGGGAAGAAAGAGCATCCACTTCCCAATGGAAGGAGAGTTAAAGTCACATTACAAAGGGGCTTATGGCATGGAAGGAATCATGGGATCACTTAAAAAACAACTCACCATAAGCTCTGAACTCTGTGTTCCTTCTACAACCAAAGTGAAGTGAAAGTCGTTCAGTTGCATCTGACTCTTTGCGACCCCATGGACTATACAGCCTGTGGAATTCTCCAGGCCAGAATACTAGAGTGGGTAGCCTTTCCCTTCTCCAGGGATCTTCCCAACCCAGGGATCAAACCCAGGTCTCCTGCATTGCAGGCGGATTCTTTACCAGCTGAGCCACAAGGGAAACCCAAGAACACTGGAGTGGGTATCTGATCCTTTCTTCAGAGGATCTTCCTGACCCAGGAATCGAACCGGGGTCTTCTCCATTGCAAACCTTGAATACAAATCCCACACTATCCCTCAGTGTTCTTTTTATAGATTTATTAATGGGACTACTTTTTATAACCGGGAATAGATGTCAGAAAACTTCTAGCTCTCTCTCTACTGCTACCGGAACCTGGAGTGTTTGCTTTTAAATGGGTCTTAATTTTTTCACGTGTGAGTAAAGGGTTTGATCCGTTATCTCTCAAAGGGCTTACAGACTGTATACCTTGATAGAATAGTGTCTATTTTTAGATCAATAGCCCTCTTGGGGGAGGGGCAAGATGGAGATGAGAGAAGGTTAGAAATGAGATGGCTTCTATTTTGCCACGTACTCCCTCTTTCATTGCTGTAGGTTTGGAATTGAGGGAGGGGGCTGGTAGTGAGCAGAGAAACATCCTTCCCGTGGGTGGTTGAAATCTTCCATGATCTGGATGCTGTTCTGATCATCTCCATTTATTATATTCTAAGACGGCGTGGGTCCTCCCACATTATACCAAGAATAAGAGTACAAGTCCTTGCTCTAAGCACGTCTAGACCAGGTTAGACAAAGCATTTCCCATCCAACACACATTCATAGCAGTGAAGCCGACAGTGGAGGCAAGAAGGCTCTTGAGCTGGTCTCTTCCTGAGGGAGCTGAGAGCGTTCTCTGAAAGATATTGTTGCCTAGTCTTTGGAAGATCAGGTTCCCAAGGAGAACACTGATGTTTAATTTAGCACAAAGACAGCTCAGAATCTCTCTCTGGGGGACTGAGCCTGCAAAAAGACCCACATGCAAAGAATCTAAGCGAGAAAGGGAAGCTCTTGCCGGTGCAATGGCTACAGGACTTGGGGGCAAGTTTCCTACACGCGCGCTTGTGCCTGGTGTTTCAGGCAGGAGGACCGCTGCCCTTCCTCGTTTACCCTTGTGTCTGTACTTTGCTCTTTTTCAACACCTCTGTGAAACAACCAAATAGGATAATACCACCAGCACACAGGTTTTGCTGTCTGAAATTACACGGTGCAGTGTGGCAATCACATGTGCAAGCCTTAGCCGGTTTAGCAAGTATGGGCCTACTTAGGTGAACAACAACGAAAAATTAGCTTCTCAGCTGCTCAGCCAGAGAATGTTTTTATTTTTACATAATTTAGACTCCAGAGACCTCCAGAAATGAGCAGTGTACACTGAAGTATGGCAATCGTCATTCCAAAGACACGGTACAGTACACACTGTATTCAATTAAGCCACTTCTTTGCACCCTGGTTACCATGGCTCTAAGAGATTTTACTATGTATCCAACAAAACCCTGGTAAGTTATTAGCAGCTGAAGCAAACTTTGGCCTTAAGTAAATTTTCTGGGGAAAAAAAAGAAAAGACATGTAATTAACTTTCTGTTCAAATCCTTCAGAGCTCCCTGAAAAGAAGCCTGTTGTGCAGTGAGGGATTCGGGATGCTGGGCTTCATGTGGGTGAGAGTTATTAGAGTGCTGGAAAACTCAACCACATTTCTGACAAAAGAGAACTTTTGAAATGACAATGTTAATGATTCCACACTAACATAGGAACCGGCTGTGACTCAGGAAGCAAGAACACCGTTAAAAACAAATATCAAGCACAACGAACCCAACACGAGTTCGATTCTACCTTGCCACAGAATATGATCCTTCAAGAGGAGGAGGAGGGTCTGAGTTTAAATGATGGGGAATAAAGAGACTAAAAGAAAAGTTTTAATTGCTGTCTGTGCTCTGAGTTAGAACCAGCAAATCTGTCCTTGTTCAAACATCATCCACCGAGAACAAGACTATTCTCATTCTAATCCTGTCACTTCTTCACAGAAACACTGTGCTTTTTATTAAGAATCATCCTCACAGAAACTTGCTTTGAAGCCTTGGCAACATTTTCCTCGCATTTCTTATGGAAAGTCACACTTGAGGAGGTACTGAGCAAAGAAGAGATTCCAGACGAAGAACCACATCAAGGCTTGATGTTTCCAGCATGCTCCAGGTCGGGGTTGGGAAGAGGGCAGATTCGGGCCGCGTGTTTGTGTGCGGCTGCAGTGAGAGGACCGATTCCCTAGCAACTTGAGAGAGGGACCTGGCTCTCAAAAGCGCACATTTAAATCTCCACAGCAGGGAACTGCTACCTCTTTGTGACTCTGTGACCAGATTCCTTTAAGAATTATTCATCAGTCTGGATGAATAATTCAGTTAAATTGGTAAATTTGGATGCTTCCATTCTAATCATTCCAAATTCTCAACAGATAGCCGCAATTTCTCATTGACTCACACAACCCACCCACCACACTTTCTGGGCAACTAAATGGAAACCGAGCCTTTATTCTTGAAGAGGCAAGGAATCAACCTCTGACTCTAGTCAAGTTCTAGATGAGGAGTCCTGGAATCCCAGGAGTGGAAGAGATATTAATTGATCTTGTTCTGAAGAAGGGTACTATTTAACCCATTTCAGAGAAATGTAAACCCATCCCAGACAGCATCTCCACAGTAAACTCTTTAAGGAAACTGGATAATGTGGTATACTTCACTATCCATTTAAAATAAATAAAAAGAGAAAAGCCATATTCTTCCACAAAATATCCCTGACACCTCTTGGAGGTAGAATCCTGAGCGGGGAAACCGTGACTCTAACTTGCATATATCACTTCTCACATTAATAAGAACAACAGTTAAAAGTTACTGAGCCTCCTCTAGGTGCTAGGAAGTTACCTCCTTCACTCACCAACCCTATGTAGTTAGTTCTAAGACTATCATTCCATTTTACAGGTGAGAAAACTGAGACTGGAGAGTTTAATTAACCAAGAAGTGGTAAGCCACTGAGAAAGGAGCTGTGATTTGAAACTGGATAGTCTCACCCCCACCCCAGATTCTTAAGTGCTATGCTTATCTTGCCTCCGTCAGCTGAGGTTAAAACATCCCCACCCATTTCAGACTGTAAATTCTAAAAAGACAAAGGCTATATAAAATTGCTCATTGTGGATACATTCATTGTCTTGGTGTAGAATAAATTATTTATTGAATTAATGGGTAAGTTCCTCAAACTCTAAACAGCACCCATGTTCACAATCGTGATAAGAAATTTCAGGACTTTTGCTAAAACCATGAAGACCCGGACCACAGTGCATGTCAAATACTGTTATAGCCATTCCTTTGACCCTACTCTCTAGCTTTATTCAAGCCTCACTGAGAATGTGTAAACCTCTCTCTGCATCCTCTCTCCAAGGAAACAGAACAGCTTTCATTCTTTCCACCCAACCCTTGGATACGCGTAGGAAAGAGCCAGAGCCGAGTGGTGGAGAGAGAGCCCACCGGAGCTGTGCTTGGTATCTCAGCATCCTGCCTCGAATCAAGGGGGGAAGGAGTGGCTAGTTCTTCCCCTCGGCCATCCACTCCACCAGGAGCCATCCCTGTGCTCTGTGAACATGGACCAAATAGGGGAAACTGCTACCGACCGACCTCGGGGCAAGTAAGATATCTGTAACACACCAGCAATTAAAAAGCAAGGAAGAAAGCCAGCGCATCTCAAAGACCATCTGGACTCACAGCTTCTTGAAATTTCTGCACATGATTTTTTGTTTGTTTGTTTTAATGAAAAGACCTTTTCCAAGTTAGTAAATTCATTTGTTGGAAAGGTCAGTTTACACATCCAGAGAACCCACGGGGGCAATCTTAATTTGAGCTGGAAGGCCTAGCCAGCCTAAGAAGAGACGTGTAGCTGGTTCTGCTTCTTTTAGCTTCTCTTCTGCGTCTAGCAACTGTGCTTTTAAAACCATCTCCTTTGGATGCCAAAGGCCATGTCACACTGTATATAACTCACAGTGAATGGGAGAAGTGTGTAAATAGCAAGGCATTAAGCAGCTCAAGGGACTTGAAGATAGGTAATAGAGAACACTTAGGCAGTGCGCGATGAGAAGAGGCTGCTGGAGGGGAAATGTAATACTTGTCTTCAAGTATATGAAGGATTGTTATTGCTTCAGAGACACTGACTCCTCTGAGCCTTCCTTGCCAGACCATTTCCCAGGGCCTCTGAAACACTCTTCCCTGGTGGCTCAGATGGTAAAGAATCTGCCTGCAGTGCAGGAGACTCGGGTTTGATCCCTGAGTCGGCAAGATCCCCTGGAGAAGGAAATGGTTACCCACTCCAGTATCCTTGCCTAGAGAATCCCATGGGCAGAGGAGCCCAATGAGCTACAGTCCATGGGGTCACAAAGAGTCGGAGGCAACGGAGTGACTTTCACTTCACTGATGCACTCTTGCTGGAGCTCGAGACCCTCCGGGGTGGCGGGGATCGACCTTGCATGGGCCCCTCACTGCTCACACCCAACCACAGGGTCAGCCAGGCTCCACTCTCTGTCCCCAAACACCCAAGGTTTACCCAGATCTGCACTCACTGGCCCTGGCGCTCACTTTCATCATCTCTCTTGCTCTTCCCAGGCCTGCTGGGAACCCACATTCTTCTTACAGCACTGCCTGACCTGGGTTTGACTCTCTCTGCTGTTGGACTACTAACACTCTTGTTTTGAGCACCCACTATGAATCAGGCTCTACATTAACTGTTTTGCTAAAGAATATTAGCTTTCTTTTACAGATGAAGATTTCCCAGGTGGCGCAGTGGTAAAGAATCCACGTGCCAATGCAGAAGTAGGCTACAAATGTGGATTCAATCCCTGGGTCAGGAAGATCCCCTGGAGGAGGGCATGGCAACCCACTCCAGTATTCTTTCCTGGAGAATCCCATGGACAGAGGAGACTGGCAGGCTATAGTCCATGGGGTTCCAAAGAGTCGGACATGACTTAGTGACTAACAACAACAAAAATCCAAAATAGCAATATCACACAGGGCCACTTTTAAGGAAAGAAACATCCTTGTCCATCCTTGAACAGAGCACCTCCAAAGACAATAGTGCTGTGTTAAGATCATGTCTGCTTATATTGATGCCCATAGTTCCAACCAAACAAGATTTTATACTTGAGACAGATTATAACAACTATCCAATTTGGGTTGCTACTGAGCAACAGATGAAGATACTCATGCCCCAGAAGAAGAAAATTATTTCCCCAAGCTCACATAGGTAGAAGATGTGAAGTAGGGATCACACAAGATTCAACTAGAAAATCTATGCATGAAATTCTTCTACTTATCAAATCTTTAAGCCTCAGTTTCCTTATTTGTAAACTAGTCAAATGTTGCTTACTCACCTCTCTCTTTTTTTGAGCATTACATAAATATATAATAACAGTGTCTGGATATTCTAGGGCTGAATACATATTTATTCTTCTCTCTCTGAATTTCTTTATCAGTTTTGGTCCATTCTACCCAGTTAAGCATTTCACTGTTACTGTGTAAACATGGTCTTGATTTGCCAACTAGCCTATAAGTAAGAAGGGACTAGGTATTTAGCTGTATTTCCCTATTCTCCCACAGAACTTGTTAAAGTGTGAGGGAAATCATCATGAAAATGCAGAAGAAAGAATTTAGAATTGTTTTCATTAAACATGATCCTACCTATGAATGTATAAAAGAGACAGGATTAAAGCACAAGGAAGTAGTGGAGTCTACTTGGAATGGTTTAGCTGCCATGCATAGCAGAACTGGATGTTTTATTTTTTTTTGCTCCCAAATTTCCCTAATAAGCTTTTGGAGATTAAATAGCAAGGCTAAACACACACACAACAATAACAACAACAACAACAACAACAACAATGAAAACAAAATCAGCTACTCAAGCTACTTCATTTGAAAACCCATGTTTGCCTTGTAACTTAACAAAAGGTTTACCGACATAAGGGAGTCATACAGCATCAAACTTTAAGGTTTAGAAAAACTTGATAAACATTACCTAGCAATGACATTATTTCAAAGAAAACAGAGGGCTTCTATAAACAAACATTGACCTAAACAAGCAATATGTCTTGGTGGCATAATTACATTACTCTGCTGGCAAAACAAGCTTTCTATTCATTTTTGATAAAGGATTGTACCAACTTCTCTCTCCACTTGAACTCTTTTGCCTTTGTGAGATCTTATATTTACTGGAAAGAAGTCATAGGAAGGTCCTGGATATATAAGAACTCTTTCTTTATTACTTTGTTCTGGAAAACAGAACAAAAATAGGTCAGTTCTAAAGGAAATGATGGCTGCATATATAAATAATGTAAATACTCCAATCACTGTCCCAGGGAGGATATTCATCACATGGACAGCTACAGACTCCCAGATCTGGCCCATGAAGTGTTTCTATTCTCAGCCCCCCTCCCACGCACAGCCCTCCAATTCTGAATTGTCAATTGGAAACTTGATTATTATCAGTTAAAAATAACTGGGGAACTCTGGCAATGATTTAACTTGTTTGACTTTCTTAAGCTAACAATTAACATTTTAGACTATTGTTGACAAAATATTTAACTTTCCTGTGCCATTTGTGCAAACGACTTTTCTGATATTCCTGACACTCTCTGACAGACACACCTTTCTGAAGCTGCTTAGGTCTGTGCAGGGGCCGTAAAAAACCCTAAACACTTTCACACCGTTGCACATTTTAACTAGGATTCCCTGGGACCTCTGAGAATGCTTAAGTACACTGATATCTCAGTTTTACCTTGACAGCACTGAATTTGAAATATAATCCCTCTATTTACAATAAAAGCTATTTCACTATTTAAAACAGACACTGAAAGCTTAAGTACACTTTTAATCCCTGGAAAAACTGGTATTATGATTCCTTGTTTAGCATTTATAATTAGTAATACTAGTAATAATGCCTTGTATTTCTGCAGTGCTTAATTTTTTCCAAAGACTATCCAGAAACACACATATTCATTTGTTTTCTCAACAAGCCAGGGCAGCATTATTGTTCTGTCTTGCAGATGACTGCTAAGTAACTTGTCCTGGGTCACCCAGCTGGTTAGTGATCAAGCAGGCCCAGAACCAAGGATACAGATTCCTTGTCCGATCTGTTTTCTTTCCTCCACGCTATGTTAGGGAGAAGATAATCTCTGAAGCCAAAGATGACTTGGAACCACTTATCTATCTATCCTAGCAACACAGTCTAAGCAACAACAACAACAAAAAGGAGCCTGTCTCAGGCAAAAGGGAGAGATTAATAATGCACCACGGAAGCTCTAAACCTTTCTGTCCCATGGACCAGCAATTATTCAGTTTCACAGTTCATTCAAAGATCAAACATACTTCACCAGGAAATGATTTAGTGCCGAAAGCCTGCTCCAAGTGGTTAGAAAGGCAGACCTGCTTAAGCCCTTACAATCCAGGCCCTCCGAAAGGCCCTGTTCCTGCTGTCTCTGCAGTAAAGGGGCTTCCTCTGAACTTGTACTTGAGCTAAATGAAGAAATTGGCTGAGTAAGGGCTGCAGAATTAGGCTATGTGGACAGAATTAGAACTGGCTTGGAGGTTATTCTGACATTGTTCTGGAAACTTAGGCTATTGTAAATCTCAGACATTGTACATGTCTTGCAGTATCACGCCCCTCAAAGTCAACAATCACCTAAAGAATGGAGGTTCTCTTTCCACTCTCACTGAAAAATTACTGACTCTATACAAGGCATTGTACTAGTAGGTATGAAGGATACAGACCTCTCCTCTGAGGGCACTGTGCATATTCGATTTTAGATGATCAACATTTTCTCCCTTTCTTCAAAGGGCATTTATGGTCACTTAGGGCATACGGATAAACTATTAAAGGGGATACCTTCCACACACCGAGACAGAGATAGATCTGGTTATGGACAGAGCAGTAAGAAAGGACACCCATTCTGTGCAAAGGCTCCTTTAAACGGATGGTGTTTCTGAAAAGAAGAGGAGCCCGAGTGAAGTGAGACCAGCAGATTTAACTGGCTTAGTGAATCACTCCCAAAAGCCCAGGCCTCCCCTTTGGACACAATGTTATCAGGTTAATACAGTACTTGCATCACCATCTCTGAGTACTATGCTGAGTAACAAAGAGCCAAATTTAGACGCTAAAATGGAGAAGGGAATTTCCAATAACCAAAAGGGGAGTAGTGGATCACCCCTTGCCATGGCACAGGTCTGCAGTGAAAAGCCACCATCAGAAATACACTGCTCTTTTCACTCCTTACATGCACAGCACATCTCATCAATCCTCACGGCGCCTGCGGAGGGAGCCCCTCTAAGGGGGTGTTTCAGGAGATGACTGATAGTGAGGAGAAAGAAAGTAGATTCCCCTTTAGAAAAGGAGTGACAGAGCAGCTACCTCTGGCTTCTTATAGTGCTAAGCCTCCAGCCGGGAAAGGCCAGACACCTCCCAGCACAGACACTGCTGACATAAAGTTACAATCACCACTGAAGTTGGTTTCATTTCACATCCCCAAAACCCCAAGAAAAAGGCTTCCTTCCAAGGGGGAGGAGAGCAAAAAAAAAAAAAAAAGAAAGAAAGAAAGAACAAGGCTCTAAGCAGACACCTTCCTTGCAGCCGCTGGGATGTGAAGTCCACATCCAGTCTTGGCACCCAGGACAGAGATCTGTCTTCTCTGGGGCTGGGTGCCTAGTTCCCTGTATCACCCCCAGAAACACTTACCAGGAGACTGTGAAGCATACAAGGCTGTATTATTGGGAGACTTGCAGACAGATTATAAATTTACTGAGGACAATCAAGGCATTTAGATGCTTTTGGCCGCAAATGCCAGTGACACACACACATACAAACCTCATTCTTCTTTCCATTCGAGTGATTCTTTACCCACTCCCCCTCTCCACCCCCAGCATCTTTCTTTCATGAAACAAACTCCCATTGCTGTCCTAGGGAATTCCAGAGAGAGGTGAGGGTATAGCAGGTGGAAAGGAATGGAAATTAGGCCTGGAAGCATGAAATAACCCCACAAGCTAACTGTATCCAAGGATAAAACAACAAACATTGAGCAGTTTAACTGTTAGCTGTTATCTCTCGTCTGGAATTGGCACAAGGAAGTTGCAGTTCTAGGCATCCCAGGCAAAATATGTGTGTGCGCTGGAACAGAACAGAACCAATTCAGCCCCCAGGCTTTCTAGAAACTTCACCACCAGAGACCCAGGCCAGGGATAAGGAGGAGCCACAGAGAAGCTTGCAGGGGCCTGGCTAGAGGATGCTCTCTCCCCAGAGCTCCTTCTCAAGCTCCCTCCAAGAAAGAGTTCGATCCAGTGCCTTCCTCTCCTTTGGGCTTTTTGAGAACATTTCAGCTTGGATGTCCATTTCCTGTTGCTGACTTTCATTAGGGCTGGCTTGGGCACATGGAAGCTGTTCCGCGAGTGGACACAGGACTGCCGAAGCCCCAAGGAACTCAGAAACGGAGGAAGCTTGCAGGGCCATAGGGCCTTGGGGCTCCACCTTCTACTCAGAGGCCATGGCCCCGGCAGCTTTGGGGGGAAAGCCTGCACAGGCCGGGCGATCACCTGACCAGGGCTGGCACCAGAAACCAATGAGTCAAGGGCTACTCCCTCTGGGGTGGGGTGTGTCTGAGCCTCTGAGGAAGAACTTCCAGCCAGAAGCCTAATCACAACTCTCAGGTCGGGTACTCTGTCGCCAGGAGTGGCAGAGGACAAGGCACTCTCTAGGACAAACTGGGAACAGCCCCTTGGCGCCTGCACACTTTAGTGAAGGCTGCAAGTCAGCACTCTCTGATTGCAGTGCCTGCAGAAAGAAGCTAGGTGGGGACAGTGGGGGAGTCTGTAAGAAACCAGGGAGCAGGCCTCTCAAAAACATTCCCTCACCTGTCTTGGGGAGAATTCCCCAAGTTTTTGAATGAGGGAGCGCTCAGGGAACTTGCTCTGTTAGGGATGACCACTTGTGTTCTCTTTACCCAAGGAGAAGGGGCCACTTCAAAGAAGGAAAGGGAAATGGGAGAAGAAGGAAAAGGCTTGGCTAAAGGTCAGCTGGACTGGCTGCTAAACAAACGCTTTCAGGCTAAGCATGGCTTGTTGGGCCTAATCAGCGCGGGCCTGCCAAAGTGAGAGGTTCCTTGAGGCAAGGCCTTCCTTCTTCAGTGGCTCAGATCTTGCCGCTTGGAGCCAACCTTTCTGCAGTCTGCGGACCCCAGAGAAAACTCTGGGAAACTCAAGTTTCTTACCCCTTAAGAAATACTCTACAGGTGGAGGAAAACCAATGCCCAAGCAACCGCAGAACTTGACGAGGAAGGGTTTAACAACACGGCACCAACTGGACGCCCAACGGCCTTTGGGGTGGTCAGGGGCACCGTAGCCTTCCGCACTGTCTTCCACTCGGCATCAGGCCGAGGCCAGCGTCCGGCCTGACCGAAGGCCACAAGACCACCGCCGGAATGAGGAGAAAACCAGGTGTCTTACCGCAATGAGGGCCGAGTTCCTCTGGTCCCCCGGGGTGGAAGCCGGCGGCTGTTGCTGGGGCTCGCCGTCGATCCCACCGCTGCCACCACTGCTGCTACTGCTCCGCAGGTGCTGCTGGTGGTGATGATGGTAGTCCGGCGGGGGCGCTGGGGCCGCGGGCGCTGCCGTCTGGGAGGCCGTCGGAGGGGCGGCGGGCGCCGGCGGAGGGGCTGTGGCGGTGGCAGAGGAGGCAGTGGCCTTGGTGTGCTTGCCGGCCTTCCTGGCCCCCTGGCCGTGCTGGACGAGGCTCAGGAGCTGCAAGGTACTCTCTCTTTCCCGGTCGGAGCTCTCGGCCCTACCCCGTTCGTAGCGTCCTTCACAGCTCAGGTGGTGCTGGCGGCAGACGGCGATGCGAGCTCGAAGGCGCTCCACGATGGCACTGTGCACTCTCGGGGTGACCGAGCCCCCTCCAAGGAGCCCCGCCCCGGGGGCCCCCCCTAGCCCTCCCGTGGGGGCCTGCGGGGGCGCTGTGTCCCCCATCTTACTGGACACAATGATTGCTGCCCGTGGGATGGTGAGGTGGTGGGAAGCTATAGCCGGTTAGCACAGGCAAATCTGCTTTTGACAATCTGCGCTCAGAGCTCAGGACCACATGAATAGAAGTCTTCAGAGGCTGGGGGCGGTGGGGCGGGGGGGCGCGTAGTGGAGAAGGTATGGGGGAGGGGAGTGAGTAAAAAGAGGGTGAGGAGAAAGAACAGAAACCAATGGCAGAGGATAAGTTGGAAACAAACCCTGATCAACTTGCTCTAATTGTATTTGACAGCTCTGGAGAAGTTGGAGAGAGTTAGTGGGGATTCCCCCCAACCCGCCCCCCCCAACACCAAGCTGACAAGAGGTACTTTGTAAACACACGATCTGGGGGTTAGAGCAGGAACTCAGGGATTGTCAAGCAAGAGACAGGAACAGACAGCAAAGGGAATTGTGAGAGGTACTAACAGAGAGCTGGACTCCCCCGTCACCTAGTTGTTTCCGAAGATTCTTTTATGGGGATGTTTCTGCAGAGGAACCCACATCTACCATGGTCTCTGTAACCCACGGCCTTTACTTTTCCGCAATTTTTTTTTTTAAAGTGCTGTTTCAGAAGCTTTCTGAAGTCAATGTTCAAAACGTACAAAAATCAAACAGAGATTGTCTTTTGGCTTTTAATTTTTCCTCCCTTTCCCTTTGCTCCGGTGCTTTCTCCTCTTTGGGGGTGCTGTAGGATGTGGTCTTCTCCCCAAAGAGGGAGCAGCTTTTCAATTGTTAATGTCAGTAATTGGACTTCTGGACCATGCTTTTTTCTTCAGCTAATCCAATCACCGGTAAAATCCTCATTCCCTCTAAGGTTTCCCAGCCTTAAATGAAAGCAGTCTGAAGTCACTAGCCACTGAGAGAGAGATCCTTCAACACATTTTTTTTTTTTTTTTCTTCTTCTTTCCCGCTTACGTTTCTAGTCCTCACCCCCGGCTCGATTCTAATACAGTATCAAGAGAGACAAACTCTTCCGAGAGTAATTTACAAACGATGGTCAAACTTACAAACTTCCAGTAAATTGCACCGAGTCATGTCCAGCCACTTTTCTGTCCACTTTTGTACATTCCATCCCCGGCCAGTGGATCTGAGGGTCTGGACTCGCAATAAGCAATGTGGTTCTATCTCTTGGATTGCTCCGCTTTTAGAGATGGAAAAGAAAGTAGCTGGTCTTTTCCTTTCTCTTTTTCCCGTCTGTTGTTCGCCGCTGGGCTGACACTGGCTCCGCCGCCCGGAGTCACGGCGATACACAGGCTTTCATTGTGCTCCGATAGGAGAGGGAGAGAAAGAGAGAGAGTGAGACAGAGGGAGAAAGAGAGCCAGCGAGCTGCAGGGGGGTGGGGGACGGAGGGCGGGGGAGCTCTCGCCCGAGGCTCCCTGGTGGAAGGCGGGTGCCACTGCACGGGCGAGCGAGGCGGCCGGTGCGGGGAAAGGGGAACGCAGAGGGCCTCCCAGCGGCAAGAAGTGGAGGATCCCGAAGCCTGCGCATCTCGGCGTCGGCGCGCGCAGCTCGCACTCCGGCTCGGCTCGGGCAGGACGGCGGTACGTTGGGGAAATTCCCCAACCTCTACTCGACTGCTTCACCAGCCCGAAATGGTGCAGAAATTCCCGGCCAGTGGATGTATTTTCCCTGCCAGACCTCCGTTACGCTCCCCGCCTCCACCCCTCGAGGATATCACTTTCATTTTTCAGTATGTTGTCAATGACACCCCTGGGCACTCTAGCAAGAGCTGGGTGAACACGGAGGAAATGTTCCTGGGTGTCAGAAAGGGAGGCGTAGGGTGTGTGCGTATTGGGGGAAACGGAGGAGTGGGTGAAGAGAAGAAATTACATCATTAGCTCCTAAAGGGCAGGCGAGTTGTCTGTCTACCTGCTAGCCTGTTTTGTCTGTCTCTGGCTAAGTCAATCTTGGTGATCATAAGCAAAATCAGTAAGAATAACTAAAATATTCTATCACGATGAAATTACAAATATCAGTTCTCAAAAAGGAAAAAAAAACAACAAAAAAATATTTTTCTGAAAATACAAGATTCCCTATGACAAACCTAATGCAAGATCTGGGGCCTTCACCGTAGTCTGTTTACATACATAAGGAGGAAAATCATTATGCAGCAGTCCAGTTTCAAGTTCAACTAACACAAAACAAATACATCTCTGACACACATTGTTGTCTCATCTTCAGATAATCCTACCTTTAAGCTCTCAAAATGCATGTTGGATTCTGCTGATTACCATTTATGGAGGATAAACTAAAGTGAGCACAATATTGTTCTAGTCAGGACCATATAGTCTGTTATGCTCATTTGGAAGTCATTTGGATTTGAGGTGTCAAGCAGTGGGGCTTTGTTAATCTAAACCACCTCTCGCATCTCAGTTACAAGCTCCTGCTTCAAACTGAGCTGTGGATAGAAATGAGTAAGATCAGTGCAAACATTTATCTAGTTTAGTTCTCGATAGGCTGGTCTACATTAGTTCATTTTCACAAATTCTAGAATGTTATTTTGGGATTTGGGACAAGTGCATTCTGATGGAATGTAACTTTTTTTTTTACTTTTCATTGGAACATACTGCTGTCTGTCCCTTCCAAGGCTAAGTTCCTCATCACTCATGGAGAAAAGCAGAAATATCTTTTTTAGGTATGCAAATCTGAAAGAACTCTCTCATGAGATGTCATTAAAAAGGGAAGGGGTTCTGATCATTTTAGATTGGTTTTTAAAAACTGTATTCATTAGACATTACCTCGAGTTACTATCAGCACTTAATATATTCAGCAGTCACACTTGATAAGAAAAAAACCTTAATAAATTTAAACTGTTCACGCTACAGTTCTGAAGTAGCATGGATTTTGATTAATAACAGTTTTTGGTCAAAGCTGCTATTTCTAAATGATATAACTTTTACTAAACTTTAACTTCTAAGCTAGACAAGGACACACCTTAAAAACTTGTCCAGCAACAATTTAATAAATTTTCCTACTATGTTCTAGTGATGTAGGACTCTCCTTTACAGTGTCTTTTGTACACATTTGCCCTTTACAGCCATTTAAATTCAAGCTGACATCATTATCATACATCTCATTTCCATTCATGTCATTACTATTTATTTAGTCACTGTTTCAGCACAGTACTTTGCATAAATCTCCCTCCAATCCACCAAAAATCCTAAGGGAGAGGAATTAACTCCATTTATAAATGAGGAAACTGAGGCTTATTGAAAATAAACTATTTAAACTAACTAGGAAGTAACAGATCAGGACTCGAACTCAAGCCTGATTTCAAACCTATCCTTTCTTAACCACTGGACTTGTTGCCTCAGTATCAAGGGTGAAAGGAGTTACAGGGAAACCAGACTATACCCAGAATAGCTCAAGGGCTGCAATTACACCTCAATCAACATGCTGGAGTCTAAGCAAGTCCTATAATACCTCCAAGAAATGAGTAGTGAATAGAACTACTCATCTGAGTATGAGAGCAGACAAGTGAGAAAATATGCTCAATTATATCCAGCTGCCAATAAAAAAAACATTTTTTTTCCTTGTCTTCCCCTTTTATGGAACTGTTCCCTCTTATATCCCTAAAGCTTCTGTAAGGGCCCTATGAATTTTTTTTTAAAGCATTAGTTCCTTTTTATTTGTCCATCTGTCTTCCTCATCTTTACTGTTCATAGCTACCTACCATAAGGCATTTAATGCTATAGTGATAAATGTCAAGATCTCAAAAGTTGATGTGAGACTTGTAAGCTTACAAACTATTGTTATAGAATCAGTGATATCAGTGATGATGATAAAATAATACAGTGTCATAATACCTACTAAAGTTAATTCTGATTTTTCAACATTGTTTTCTTCAAGACTATTTGCTTTTGGCCCCCTGATCCATGCTAATTCTCATTTCCTGACAGCCTGTCTCTTTGCAGTTCTTTTGGTGTAATCATGTACAAAAGTCTCTTGCACTCTCCAAACACCTACTGAAGAAGCTTGCTCGGTTGCAGTGACCTCAGACATCAGCAAAGCTACTTATCAGCATTTCCTGATCAACAGCCAGAATACTGTTCTAACAAGAAAAATGTTTCAAGTCATTAAGAGGCATGACCTAGGAACTGAGTCAGCTGCCATTACAAGTCCTTAAAGTCATTAGTGCTTTCATTTTTATAAATTAAGTAAATGCTATTTATTAGATAAATATTTTTAACTTTCAGTTGGTACGTTCACTCTTCAGTTGGTTCGTTCACTCTTCATTTGGTTCAAACTTGTCTGTAGTGTCACATACACGAAATGATGCTCCCAAGGTCTTCAGAGATACTTTAGAGATCATTCTTTTGTTTTCCTTGGACTTCTTTTTAGACAAATCATTCATGATCTTCACCCTTCCCAATTAGCCATCACTTTTCCTCTAAACTCTGCCCTGTATCTTTTTGGGCACTATCACTGTATCTTCAACTTTCAACTGCAACTTCATATAGCTAAGGATTATTTCCATATAACAGACAAATAAGAATAGAGATGCATGATTAAAAATTTCCATTTCATACTTTTAAAAAAGGTATGCACTCTTCACGTGGAAAGTCAGCATCAGTATTCTCACAGCTTTGTAAGTTCTACCTGTTTTGTTTACAATCATAATAGGGATGACATTGGAAAATTAATTGTAGAAAATATTAAATCTCTATATAAGGACTTAATAAAATGCAATTTTTAATGTATATCATGAAGACCATTCCATGAACCACATTAATAGATGAAGTGAGGTTCAACTGACACTTGAAGAAACAAGGATCTGAAATTCACAGGGAACTAGACCCTACTAGAACGGCACTTTTAAGAATTAAAGATACAGAACAGCCAGGGTCCATTTGTTCACTCTGAAACCATTTTACTTTATTCTATTAAGGGAAAATTTAGAAGTGCAATTTAGAAGCAATGAAGATGCCAAAATGTGACTTTAAACTATTTTTGGCAGAATTTGTCTCTCTGAGATCTTTTGATACTAATAAATACTTATAGGGGAAGAGTAATGGATAAAAATAAATAAAATACATCTTACTCATTTACCTGTAAACAAAATTGGACAGGAAAAAGAACATTATGACCTATGCAAATACATATCATGAAATTATTCCTGAATGTGAAGACTGGAAGACTTTGCAGGCCTGAAATATATTTGTAAGGGACACTTTGGAAAAGGGAAAAAAGCACTCCTCTACTTGGAATGGGTAAGCTATAGTCTGATTGTGATGCCAGAGAATTTAGTTGAACATAACACCGAGGCTTCTTCCATGGCCCACTGATTTAGGTATTGACGGCAGTAAAAAATGTTAGTGAAGATCATTTAATACTACAAAAGGATAATAAGCAGATATGGGCAGGGATTCAGCAATAAATACACATAGATGTTAATCTAAATAGATTTTTTAAATACATGGTTTTCTAATAAACTGACAGGACATGAAGAGCTCATTTACTTGATAGTCATCTGATATAAAGGCATTGTTATATAACTTTCAAATACACTTAAAGTTAGGCTTGTGTATTCTATGTACAGTAGATAAAAGTTTTATTAGACTGCAGTGTTTCATGGAAATTAAGATGAACATGTTTCACACAAGATATTTTGCCATGAAGCTATACATAAAACATATAAATAGGTCACATGATACAGAGAAACAAGACTTGCGATCTTTACATTTACAGGAATTTACAAAATCTTCTCTGAAGGAAATGTGTTAAAATTCAATCAAACTTCTCATCTTGAAAGTAATCCGCAGAACTGAGATATTCTTGAAGTTGATCATATTTCTGTGTATATAATAGAAAAGCTAGTTATTCTACTCAAAGCAGTGAAAATAAACTAGGCCTTTTCAATCTACAGACACAAATAGGAACAAGTTTATCTCATGGCAATCATGAACAAGTATCTTTTTATTATAAACAGGGACTCAATTTCAAATAGTCATTTCTAATTCATAGAAAGCATTGGTAAGAGATCAAAATGAACATTATTATTAACTTCATAACTGATAAATTATGTTTTCTATTATCATATTTATAGCAGGAGTGTAACAACTTCAATAACTTATTCAACAAAAATTTGTTAAACACATATCAAATACTTTGCTAATGCACACACATGCTAAGTTGCTCCAGTCATGTCTGACTCTTTGAGGCCCTATGGACTATAGTCCTCCAGGCTCCTCCATCCATGGGATTCTCCAGGGAAGAATACTGGAGTGGGCTGCCATGCCCTTTCCATTGCTTTCCCTGCCTCTAAGGAGAACAGAGTTCACCAATGACAACCAATAACAAGGGGCATAAGGAAGTATAGACACTGCTATGAGGGTTCTGAAGAGAGGTTATAGTTAGCTGACGTGACCAGGAAGAGTGGCATTTGAGCTGTCCTAGGGAGAAAGACTTGGTAGGCGACAGTCTGGTGGAGTGTTTTCTCTAGGAGACAGAAATCCACAAAACAGTGACAAGACAGGAAAGCACGGGGTTTGACTGCAGTCTGAGGTTTTCCAGGGGAACTGAGAGAAGACTGAAGCAAAGAGGTAGTCAGAGAATAAAAAGTATGAAATGTTAGGTTATAGAGCTTAGCAATAATGTGACAGGCAATGGAAGGCTACCAAAGGTGTTAGGGCAGGAAATTGACACAATCTGAGGTGTGTATATATGTATTTTTTTAAAAGGTGTAAAACATCCAGTCTAGAATGGTTTGGCAGCTAGTTATGAGTCTACTATAATAATTTAGGTAATGAAGGCCTAAATCTGAGTGACAGCAATGAAGATGGGAGAGTAAAGACCAGGGCCGGACAAGAGGAAAGAGGAACTGGGACGGTTTGGAGATTTCAAGGTTGACAGAGTTCAAGTGCTTCCTTCTGCTGGGGAGATGAACTGACCTAACGGTTTCTTAGCTCTCCTTATGAGCTCTGCATCTGCTTCCAATAAAACGAGAGATGGTGTTGATAGCTCTGACATTTATGGTGATAGGGACTGAAACCTGATGTCCCTATGGACATACTTTTTTCACTTCCTGGTCTTCTGTGTTCACTACCTTATCCCAACAATCCTGTCTTCAAGTTCCCACTTGAAATCCCACCATCAAAGGTACTCTCAAAGAAAAATTGTTCATCAGCATTTGCCAGTGGCATATGACATTCTGTTCTTCACTTCTAATTTAGAACGAGGCATGTATTACTATTATAGTCGTTACATATTTTGATTTTATCATAATTTTATCATTTTCTTTTCTTACACTTGAGTTGCTCCTATCCTTTTATTATCGTTAGGTTAAAATCAGATCTCCTAGTTAAACTGTTAGGAGGAAGAAGCAGCAGCATGAAGTCAGTCTAGTTGGCAGGTCTTTGGGAAGAAATTCTGAGAGAGCCCAAGATAATGGAAGACAAATGCTTGGAGGAAGAAAAATGCTTGGAGGAAGAAAAATGCTTGGAGGAAGAAGAGGCAGGTAAGGGAAAAAGCAAGGTGTGAAACATAAGCTACAGAGTTTGTATAAGGTGAGAGAAGAGGCTCACATGCTGAGAGCTAAGAGCAGAAAGAGCCATGGACGTACCACTCAAGAAGCACAGAGCCCAGGTTCTAAAGGTTTAGGGTAGCTGTGGCCAAGAAGGCGGCACGCATCACAGGAACACAGGCAGTGCTACTACTCGAAGGCAAACACACTCTGACGGGGAGGTGGAGTGATGTGGAGAAATGTCAGGGTACTGATAAATTCTACAATTTAATCATAGGACAGAAAGATGCCTATGGGCTTACATTGGCTAATAAACTTCTTTGGTTTCTAGAAAATCTTTTGAGAATATCTATTGACAAATATTTTTAAAGTAGGAGGGCTCTCAAAAAGAAAATGAAATTCTTTGGTATTTTATGTGAAAAAATATGCATGTTGTCCTAAATATGCAGCATCCTGAAATACTTTCAATGCCCAATGCTGTGTTATTTTTTTAAGCATAATGTGACACTTGGCTTTCTTAAGAATCTTTTTCTTCTTGTAGGTCCCTTCTGTTGTCACAAACTTTGTTAAGCTTTCTCTAAGGTACATGATTTGGAAATGTACCTTAGAGAAGTACCTTTACTTCTTTCTGTAAGAAGTTTAATGTTCTTTCCAATATATAAAATTATTATATAGTATGTACAATACACAGTAATTTTGCTACACCTAGTACATAATTCTTTTAATTGGTGTCCCAAAAGGTCTTTCAACCCCACTATAGGATTGGTAACACTTCAATGCATCAATAAAAGCACTTAAGAATTTCATGTCAAAAAATAAATAAATAAAAATAAAAAAAGAAGCATTTCATGTCACTGAGGAAAATGAAGTTGGGACTTACTAGATAAGTGATGGCTCTTCCCCATGGCAAATGAAAAAGCACAGAGAAGGATAGGGAGGAAAGAATTGTGAGTGACTGAGAGAAGTGGATGGCATCACTGACTCAATGGACGTTGAGTTTGAGTGAACTCCGGGAGTTGGTGATGGACAGGGAGGCCTGGCGTGCTGCGATTCATGGGGTCGCAAAGAGTTGGACACGACTGAGCGACTGAACTGAGCTGAACTGAGAGAAGTGGAAGCAAAGTAAAAGATACAAAGCTGAAGAGAGTAAAATGAAACAAGACGACTGAAGGGTCAAGATGTGGGGAGCAGGCAAGGAGACCCCCAGCTGGTGGTTTGTGGTGGGTGGTAACTGTCAAAAGGGAAACTGACCTTGATATCCTCCTCCGGCCCAGGACACCCCTGTGGGACATGCCATGTCCTATGAAGTTCCTGTTTTGTCTGTTCTCGTGTTCTTTCCCTTGGCTCATAAGTTTATTCTCTAAGCTCTCTTTTTATTTTCCTCTTTTACAAATTTCCCTGATATAAATAACCCAGGCTTTTTTTTTTTTTTAGATTAAATATACTACTGATCTGAGTATCAACTCCTATCTGAGTTGATACCTGAAAACCTCCTATCTGTTCTCTCTTACACAGTCATGTAACTGGACGTGTTTTAGAAGACTGCGATCATGTTAGCATCCTTGCATTCTTTCCATGTACCATAACAATTCTAAAAGCTCTGTGAGCAGACCAGAGCTTATGAGCTGCCAGCAGATCTTCGGGAATCCAGTGCACTCTTCAAAATCCCCACTTTATCCTTGCTATCACATTTAATGATCAACAGGATATGGGGGAATCAAAATCAGTGCCGTGGCCTGAAACCTCTGCATTCCCCTTGATCTTCAGTTACAGTGCTCACTGCTCAGTCCCATGTCCTCAGGAAGAGGATGTGGGTGTATTAGAACTGGCAGCCGAGGTCCTTTCCTCAGATTGGCACCAGGGGCTTCTTCACTCTCACGTCACAAGAACTGTTCTAAAGATAGGAAGCAGACAAGCAGAGGTGAGTCCTATACTTTGTCAAAGAAAATAAGGGGACTTCATATATATGTATGGAAAACCACACATACATAAAAGTGAAAGGACAGAGGTCCTTCATTAAAGGACTATATTACTGCTGATTAAAATGTATCTGATGAGCTAAGTGAACACACAGAACATCAGGGCACCTCTTCAGGGTACAACAATGATGAACATGACAGGAATGGGTGGAAGAAGAGAAAATACCAAGACAGGGAGAGAGGGAGAGGTTCTCTTTTAAAAGTCACTGTCTTCTATTCTCATAATTCACATCCTTTTGCTGATCAGCAGTAGGCTCCAGAACCTACTGAATGAAATGGTTCTTCTATATTTACCTTACCTTCTCAATCCAGCCACTGTTTTTTGACTGATTGAAAATTCTTTTCACTGTTTCTTTAACCTGTTCATCCTCAACCTCTTCTGTCTTTGCAATGGAGCAACACTCTTGGTACAGCTCAAATTTAAAATGTTTCAGTTTATGGTAAATTCTGGTTCGCTCAGCACAAATTCTGCCAACAGTAAACACCTAAATCAAGAAATAAACATCATCTGGTATATGAAATGAATATATAGTAGAGGAAGTACAGCCTTTCTGGTGCTCAGATTTTCTTTAAAATAGAATCCATGCATTATTTTTCAAAATTTTTATACAATAATTCCTTTACCTTCTTTTATTTATACAACCAAGTTAACAAAAAACCGAGCAACTGCTATGTTTCAAGTACTGAGTTAAGCACTGGAGATACAGAAATAAAATATGCGCCTCCTATATCAGGGGAATGTACACTGCTGGGAGAAAAAAACAAGTGATTATAAAACAACATGCCAAATGCAATGCACGAGAGGCAATCAAGGTATACAGAGAAGGGACAATTAACACAGTCCAGAAAAAAGCACGGTTCTAAATTAGGTGATGTGTGAACTAAGTCTTTAGAAAACAGTGAGCCAAGTTTGGGAAAGAGGAGAAAGATGGCTTGTAAGGCAAAAAGACAGCCATACCCCAAAGCAAGAAAAGCACGCAAGCTAATATACATACAGTTACTGAGGTAAAAATGCCTGAATTATGATAATTTTCTAGCTTATAAACCAGCAATCTCTAATATTTTTGGCACCGGGAACCAGGTTCATGAAAAACATTTTTTTTCTTTTCCCCCACAGACCTGGACAGGGGAATGATTTTGGGATAGAACTTTATTTCTATCATTATTACATCAGCTCCACCTCAGATCATCAGGCATTAGATTCCAAAGGTTGGGAACTCCTGTTACAAACACGTAAACTGAAACAGGCTCTCACACCAATATTAAAAATACAGCACTTTTAACCAAATATATTTTTTTTCCAAAATATTATGCAAAGTAAAAAATAACTTTTTGTTTAGTTATATTTTTATTTTAATGTGGGCTTCCCTGGTGCTCAGAGGTTAAAGCGTCTGCCTGCAATGTGGGAGACTCAGGTTCGATCCCTGGATCAGGAAGATCCCCTGGAGAAGGAAATGGAATCCCGCTCTAGTATTCTTGCCTGGAGAATCCCATGGACGGAGGAACCTGGTGGGCTACAGTCCGCTGGGTCACAGAGTTGGACACAACTGAGCGACTTCACTTCACTTCAATGTGTGCTAAGTCACTTCAGTTGTTTCTGACTTTTTGTGACCACATGGACTGTAACCCCCTAGGCTCCTGTCCATGGGATTCTCCAGGCAAGAATACTGGAGTGGGCTCCACTGCCTTCTCCAGGGATCTTCCCCACCCAGGGGTGGGACCTGCATCTCTTACCTCTCCCGCACTGGCAGGCGGGCTCTTTACCACCAGTGCCACCCGGGAAGCCCTAATACTGGAGTGGGTTGCTATGTCCTCCTCGAGGGGATCTTCCCGACACAGGGATCGAACCCAGGTCTCCACATTACAGGCAGATTCTTTACTGTCTGAGCCACCAGCAAAGCCCAAGAATACTGGAGTGGGTAGCCTACCCCTTCTCTAGGGGATCTTCCCGACCCAGGAATCAAACTCAGGTCTCCTGCACTGGAGGTGGATTCTTTACCAGCTGAGCCACCTGGGAAGCCCCTTAATTAATGAGTCTGATGTAATTATACTAGCAAACTGTAAAAATTTTGATTTCTATGTTTATGTGGACTTCTAGGATCTTATGATTAAGAATACTCTTCTTGTGAACTCAACCATCCATTCTCTTTTAGAATGTTTTAAATGTATACTTTGTTATACGCATCTATAGCTAAAATTGGGAAACAGTGTCACTGCACTGACCTCATTAAATGTAACTGTACCTACATTATTTCACTCATTGTAGAAAATGCATCAGAAAGGACTTCAAACTTTATAACATGACCAATCTTATTCTCATGGAGTAACCTCAGAAATAGACAAACTTTCTCCTAATTTATGTTATTTGTCTTTGTGTCTACATACATGATGGGTTATGCTTTCATGAATTCAGTAAGAGTGATATAGTTACATTATTGACCTATGCAACTTGTATTCTATCTGGCAAAGAACTGTGCTGTTTTTCTGAAATCACACTGTAGGGATCACACAGGCGATGAGTTAAATAAACAATACAAAAGTATATTGGCAAAAATGAATAAAAGTTAAATATGATGGTCAGTAACAGTCAACTTTGATGCATCGTCTTGTGAAGATGGCATTTGGGATATTTTCAAATGTTTCTTAGAATTTCAAAATGCTGATGAAAAGCACATCTATATTTCTGTTTATGATTTGGGAAAATCTGTTTTTCAGATCATCAGAAACAATCAGTTATTACTGTTCATGGCTTGCTTACTGTAAGTATTGTTCCCACTGAAACATTATCATCAAACCAGTCATATAAATTACAGTTCACTTGCCAATACCTCCCACTTTAAGTAAAAAGATACTCCAACACTTGCAGTGAACTCTACGGGGAAGTCCATTTCTACCTTTCAAGTAGATGATGCAGGAAAAATCTCTTACGGCTGCTCTGGATAAAATATGGTTGACAAATAATACAATTTTTTGTTTTTATTACATTGTATTCTGTATTTCCACAAAACAAGAATTTATTTGTATAGAGATTTTGAGTTGGAACAAAAGGAGAGAAGAAGTGTTTAAGATTTTCTATTTTCTTTTCCCAGTATGAAACAAAACTATCTATTGAAAATCCTTTTCATTTCTAATTCCTATCCTCTTGGTGTTTACCTTACACTTAGTTTATCGACCCTGGAAGTTAATAAACCCAAAATTACCTTTAGGATATTCTTATACTATTTTTTTTTCCCCAAATATGAGCACATTTTATATGGAAGAGCCTAAATCATTATTAGTAAGGCTTCATAAAAAGCAGTAAATATACACAGTAAATGTACATAGTTGCTGCATACACTGCAAGTGGACCTCTCCTTTCACCGCTTCCCTGTTTTAGTGTATTGCTACAGCCAATTGTACCTTATGAATTAATGTATATAGTACAACACAGCTTATACTGTAGCATTCTATTTACATGAAGTTCTAAAAACAAGTAAATCAAATCTATACTGCTAGAATAGTGTCCTTACATGTCCATAAATGTATTCAGAGAGTACTTTTAATTAACTAATTGCATTTCTAAACATTAAGGACACTACTTGGGGGAAATTATCTGGTGGCTCTGTGGTTAGGACTCAGTGCTTTCACTGCCAAGGGCCCAAGTTCAGTCTCTGGTTGGGGAACTAGGATCCCACAAGCCACACAGTGTAGCCAAAAGAAAAAGGAAAAAAAAAAAAATAGAGATGCTATTCTAACAAGATAGACAATATTTTAAAAAATTGTCAGAGAGAAAGAGAAATGATAACTTCTGTGATGATTACCTCAGAGCAGATAAGTTAAGTGATATGTAAATGATCATTAATCCACTGTGTAGGGTTAGTATAGTTCTGATAAATCTGATAAATCTGAAGATAACCAAGTCATCTCAGTTATCAGTGTGAACTAGGGGCCTGACATAGCCAAAGATCAACCAGAAACAAAGCTAAAAATTGTCATCAAATTTTCCTAAAGCAGAAGATGGTGACTGCAAAGCAAAAGAAATAATCTGATCTGTAATTTATTAGACACAACACGTGGAAATGTAAATCAACACTTTAACAAATTAAAGCAAATATAATGAAACATGCATTATGCACATTTTAAACACGTTTTTAACACTGTGGATAGCTTTCTGAGGTATTTCGTTAGGCCCTCGTATACAGAGAAGCAATCAGTTCCTTAAGGAAATTAAAGTATGGAGAAGAAAGAGAAAAGATCTTCAAGGAAAGAGGGATGGGAAGAAGTCTATTGTCTATTTCCAAGTCTCTAGGAACACTGGGCTTCCTTGGTGGCACAGACGTAAAGAATCCGCCTGCAATGCAGGAGACCTGGGTTCGATCTCTGGGTTGGGAAGATCCCCTGGAGGAGGGCATGGCAGCCCACTCCAGCATTCTTGCCTGGAGAATCCCATGGACAGAGGTGCCTGGCGGGCTACAGTCCATGGGGTCGCAAAGAGTCCGACATGACTGAGTGACAAAGCACAGCTAAAAACCTAAGTGCAACAAGCTGAGTTAAGGGATTCTATTCCCTCTCAGCCTGTTCTTTGCATGGATGCATTACACGTGGCTAGGCTTCCTTGGTGGCTCAAATGGTAAAGAATCTGCCTGAGTGCAAGAGAACTAGGTGCAATCCATGGGTCAGGAAGATCCTCTGGAGAAGGGAATGGCTAACCCACTCCAGTATTATTGCCTGGAGGATTCCATGGACAGAGGAGCCATACAGTCCATGGGGTCGCAAAGAGTTGGAGTCAGTTGAGCGACTAACACTTTCACTTTTCACCTTTTTTATTACACAGGGCCAGCTGCCTGAAACTTAATGCCTCTTCTCACCGGATCTTAAGTGTCTTGAGGAGTCTGGACAGACTCTGGGCAAAACTAAAAAACCTGTTCGTCCTCCTAACTGCCTTTCAGATCTCACGTCTCTTTCCTCCAGGTGATTTTCTTCTCCTCTAATGCCCTCAGATATCACCACAAGCTGGTGGCCCAGGGCTCTGATCTCAGTACCCTATCCAAGACTGTTGTAGCTAAAACTATAGCCACTCCTCACTATCCTCAGGGGTTGGTTCCAGGACCCTCCCTGATACCAAAATCTGCAGATGCCCAAGTTTTACATCTGGGGTTCTCTATCTGCATATTAAACCAACCACAGGTGTAAAAATAGTATAGTTAAATCGTGAACAACATAGGTTTGAATTGCATGAACCCATGTAGACATGGATTTTTAAAAATAAATATACAGTTGGTCCTCTGTATCAGTGGATGAGGAATCTACAGAGGGAAGTCTAGAGGAAGCTTTCAACTTTAATTTTTTTTGTAAGTGTAATCATTTTACAAAGAGTAAAAAAAATAAATAGAAGTAGTCTGCATCTGCATCTTTTTTTTTGTCTTCACACTGCACTGTTCTGCTCTTGTTTATCAAATACTTTTCTTCAATATTTCAAAAATTTTCTTCTGTTTTGTCTATTCATTCAAAATTAATAGTACCTTAAATATACAGTAATGGTTCTAGGCTCTGAAACACCTCTGATGTAGTCTAAGTTGAAGCACAGTTTTCCTTCAAACCTCATCATTGGGGTGAATCTGAAAGTGTTAGTCACTCATTTGTGTCTGACTCTGTGTGACCCTATGGACTGTAGCCCGCCAGGCTCCTCTGTCCATGGGATTCTCCAGGCAAGAATACTGGAGTGAGTTGCCATGCCCTCCTCCAGGGGATTGCCCAACCTAGGGATCAAACCCTGGTCTCCGACACTGCAGGCAGACCCTTTACCATCCACAGTGAAGTGAAGTCACTCAGTTGTGTCTCACTCTTTGCAACCCCATGGACTGTAGCCTACAACGCTCCTCCATCCATGTGATTTTCCAGGCAAGAGTATTGGAGTGGGTTGCCATCTTTAATTATTTGTTTGTAGATTGTCAATTTGGTAGATGATCTGCTCTAAAATTTCCACTGGGATCAAATTCTCCTTGGGACTCAAAAAGGATTTCTGCTTCCTCTGGCTCAGTTACCTCCTTTGCATCCTTATCCCCTCTCCCTCACACTCCTCACCCTCTCCTAGTTTGGGTGATGTACACTTAGACAATATACACTGATTTTAGTACCTGACTGAATCTGGAGTGAATCTGATGTATAATACACATTTTCACATTAAAAAATGGCACACTCTTTCCCTGTGCTCTTTTTTCTTCTCCTGGTGCTTTCTCCATTTGTGAAAAGAAATTAGGGCTAACCATGCAGGCTTATTTAGTGAAAATTTCTGATTTTTGAGAACTAAAATGAGAGGTGGAAAAAATACCTGTTTATCATGTGACATGAAATCATCTGTTTCCATGGTCCTGGTGTTATACAGCTTTCCTGATAAATGCACTGAGTATGTACAGTGGCGATGCAACCCACAAGCCTGGCAGGAACAGTTCTCAGGATTCTTCGGTTGGATACTTACACTAGAATAATTTTCTACTCGCTCCTGAAAATAATTTCAAAATGTAATGAAAGTTTAAAGGATAAGAAACACAACAAAATAAAACATAAGAGCCCAACCAAATTAAAATTAAGAATAGGAATCATAATAATAGAATAAGATGTAAGAGCAAAACACACTGGTATGTCTCACTTTGGTATTGAGCACACAGTAGGTGTTTGACAAGATATATTTAAATTTTAAAAATGAATTTATAACTTAGGCTGTTAAAAGAGACCAGATTAAGAAAGAAACTAGCTTCATTTCTCTCAAACTTGTAAGTTACTACTAAGGTTTTAATTTACTTATCATCTCTCTTCTTTTCTTCAGATGTTGTAATTAGTTAAAATAGGAAAGAATAAGCAGAAAAAAAATTTCAGGATAATATAATTAAAAGATCAATTCATTTAGGTTAATAAAAATTGAGAAAAAAAAAAAAAGATCACATTTAGTCTCCATTGCATGAATTATATTTTCCACAAAATACCGCAGAAATAATTTAATTCTCCTGTAGTTGCTTACTAAAGTACTATGAAAACAACAAGTTTGAACTAGGATTGTTAGATTGCCAGTATTGCTATGGCCAGTCTAATAGCTGAGTTAGGAATGAATAAACAGAGAAAATATTTGGCATTCATAAATAAGCTTTATGAAGCTGTGAAATTACTTGTGCTTGAGCAGTTTTGCTTAAGCTCTAGGCCTGTGCTAGACACTCCTATTCTAATTAGTAGTGTGGATTAGCCTACCACAATATTTGAGCTGCACACAATGAGCATATTAACAGGGTCACTAATCTGCATTCTCTATCAGCCTGACAGTAATTAAGTATCCAGTAGAGTTTCCTTTTTACATTTATAATTCACAGCAACACTATCTTGTCCTTTTTATTGTTTCTCTTATTTCATGGTACTTCATGACATGCGTCAGTACAGGCTAACATTCAGGGTAAACAGGTGACTACTCATCTTCCCTTCCTGCTTCTCTGGAATTCACAGCACATACTGAGATGAAAGTTCTATCAGCTTGGCTCCCTGAGTGACTACAATTAATAGAGCACCCCTACTGACTCACAGTGAACATACGAGTGAAAAATAAAACTTTGTTTAGTTCAGCTGTTGAGGTTTTTGTTGTTGGTTTACTTTGTCACATTATTTATTTCTTGCAGCATAACCTACTTTGAACAAGATCATACTGAATTGATTATCTATGTGTCTAAATTTTAAAGCTAATTATTATCTTGTAACTTACAGTTATTATTTCAACACTGGGTTATCCAAATTCTGTATAACCTATCATAGTATGGAAAACATATTACAGCAGAATTCATGGGCTTTGAAGTCTGAGAAACCCTAGACCTAAGGTTTGTGCTTGGTTCAAACACTGGTCTGACTAATTACTAGCTGTGTAACCTCAGTTTTTTCTGGGTTACAATTTTCTCATTTTTAAAATAGAGGAACTAGCAGTACCTTTCTTGGGGGGTTACTCTGAAGATCAGATAAAATATTTTACTTTGGATATATATTACTTGGCAAAATTAAATGATCAATATGCTATTTTTATTTCTATTAAAGACAATGATAATATATTATACCATATCTTAAGAGCTGTGCCATGTACTTGACCTTAAAAATTAGTAAATATTTCCTTTAAAGTAGGTATTTTCTCTATCTGAGGAAGAAACTGGAATTCATGAAAGTTAAAATCACTCAAAGTCAAAAAGAAATATTCGGTGGCCCTAAATTCAAGTGACTGAAAGTTACTGTCGTGTCCGACCCTTTGTGACCCCAAGGACTGGATAGTCCATGGAATTCTTTAGGTCAGAATACTGGAGTGGGTAGCGTTTCCCTTCTCCAGGGGATCTTCCCAACCCAGGTCTCCCACATTGCAAGCGGATTCTTTACCAGCTGAGCCACCAGGGAAGCCCCCTAAACTCAATCTATCCTCCGAATTGAAGTCTTCTAACTCTTTTTTTCTTTTGTAATCCATAACTGTCCCTTAAACCTAAACCATCTGTAGCTAATTTATCTTCAAGTAATACGAGGCTGAACAGGCATTGGATGAAGCCAAATCTCCTGACACAAAATGAGGTAGAGTAGCTAATGATTTAGGTGCTAGAAAGACTGAATATGGAACTTGAACTTCTACTATCTTGCCTTTTTCTTCTTGCTAATTATTAAAAGATAAAAAGTTAGAACTAGGGAGGAAAAAAAGTCTTGTAAATCATATAGGACGGCCTCTACGATTAGAGATCATAAAATAGACATCTAGGGGGATAACATGGAATCAATTAGATCTTATAAATTAAAAAGAATCTTCTCCCAAATTGGTAGAATTACAAAATCTTAAGGTGGAGAAGGATGTCAAAGACCGTGTAGGTCAGGGCTTCCCTAATTATATTATGGGAACCAATATCCTAGAAGGTAATAATAGGTATTTTACGAAGAAAAGGAGCCTCATAGTAAAACACAAATTTGGAAAGTATTATATTTTATATTGCCCTGTTGACGATTTACATAATGCTTCTTGAAAAGCCCTCCAGCAGTTAAGTTAAACCTACTGTTTCTCAACCTTCTTTAACAATGGAGCTCTTTTTTACTGCAACAGTTAACAGCCTGTGAGACAATTTCCTCATTTTACCAGATGGGTTAAGCCCTAGAGATGTTTTAAAGTTATCATTTATAACTACTTAATTATTGGATAGATATAACAAGTGGGAATGATTAAAACAATTATAGCCTTAGAAGAGACAAGAAACAAGCTGATTATCTAACAAAGAAAAATGCTAATAATTTAGAAGATTAATTAAAGAAGTGTGACTGGTTATTGAAATTCCAAGAAGACTCTCACTCCTATCCCACCCCACCCTCAACCAGAGATTCAAAAACAAATAAAACTGTATACCTTGTATTGCTCTTTCCAACGACTTCTAGAGACTAAATTCTCTAGACGAGGCTGAACAAAGCGGTTATCCAAATAATGAAGAGAAGTCAACATATCTTGTGCGTATGACTTCTGCCTGGTGCCATCTGTTCAGGGAACAATAACAACAACAACAAAAACAATCACTTTGCCCTTATAAAACATTTAAATAATGGAATAGTTAAAGATTTCTTCCCATAGCTTTAAGCAGATACTTGGTTGGTTGATTAGAAACATTTTAAATAAAAAACAAACCAACCAACCAACCAGAAAGGTTAAAGAAATCATTCCATCAGAGTATTAGGGAATGGAAGAAACCACACAGGCCCTCTAATTGTTCCCTGAACACCTCAAACGTATTCTTTCCTGAGGGTCTTTACGCTTGCTGCACTCTCTGCTAGATTCACGCGTTGCTTCCTCCCTCACTTCATTCAGGTTTCTGTTCACAAGGTAACACTTGGGGGACCTTTTTGAGCAATCTAACACAGAAATCTATACTCTTGATCTCCTTATCCTGTTTTATAATTTTTCAAGAACTAATCCCTGCTGCTGATGCTGCTAAGTCGCTTCAGTCGTGTACGACTCTGTGCGACCCCATAGACAGCAGCCTACCAGGCTCCCCCGTCCCTGGGATTCTCCAGGCAAGAACAATGGAGTGGGTTGCCATTTCCTTCTCCAATGCATGAAAGTGAAACGCGAAAGAGAAGTCGCTCAGTCGTGTCCAATTCTTAGCGACCCCATGGACTGCAGCCTGCCAGGCTCCTCCATCCATGGGATTTTCCAGGCAAGAGTACTGGAGTGGAGTGCCATTAGCTGACATCATATCTTTGTTTACTCATTGTCTGTCTCTCCCAGTAGACTTTAAGCAACACAAGGGCAAGATCTGTCTATGTCATATAGTCACTGCCATATTCCTGCAGTTTTTCTCAAATATTGCCTGGCCCTTAGTAGACACTCAATGGATATTTGTTCAATACAGTTTGAATGAAAGCTTGCTTTGGCATGTAGGTAGATATTCAGCATTATTTATAGTCTTTATTAAGAGGCAGATTCTGAGCTAGATGCAAGGGGTATGTATATAGCAAGTATGGTTCTTTCCACACTTAAAGAAGGGAGGAAGGCAAAAATAGTTTCAATACATTTGAGAAGTGCATATATATCAGTGCCACCACACTCAGGATAACAGCATAGTTAAGGGAATGAGAAATATTACTTAAGTGGGTCACAGATAACTTTCATAGTGGCAATTACTTCACACTTACTCAGAAAATCTACAGTAAAAAGGGATTATACTCTAATGAGAAACAGCAAGGCACAAAAGCATAAAAAAGCAAGTAACTTTTGGTGAAATTAAAAGAGCTTAGAGCTTAGGCTGGGACAATGCATGGGTGTTGAGGTACCCTGTTGCTTTATTAATATATGCCCTATATCCTCAAGTTCACTGTGAACTCTCAAAGGAGAGGGAAAATATTCCTTTTGTACTTTCACATATTACAAATAATAAACACTAACAAGTGTGTGATGTGAATGGACTTTTGGTGTAGTTGATCCTAGAGTGAACAATTGGAGGGCCTTAAGATTGGGTCTCCTTGGTTTTATTTAATATACACATACACATATAGAACAATGAGATTGTTTAAAAATTGGAAAAAAAGAAACCCTGATTGCTCCATTTATATTATTAACTTACCATATAATGTTCCCAGAAAAGATCCATCTAGAGCATTGATCAGAAGAGCTTTCACAACTCTTTCAAAGTGAGTATAGTGGTCACTAAAAGAATCTGAAATTAATTTAAAATAAATATTAGAATCTGGCAGAAAAAAAAGTTATCTGAATACAATGGGTTCCTTTCTCCAAGGCTAAGAAATTAATGCTATAAAATGAAATTGCTTAATTACTCTAATTTTCTAGCTGGCTCAGTGACTTATCCAGTCACCAAGAAAATCTCCATTTTCCAGATTCACTGACTTCTAACACAAAGTTTCAAGTTCTTATTTCAAATCATCTTCACTTTCCAAACTTATTAAGGGAAAACTGTTTAGGAAATATTAAGATATTTTGTGGAAAAAATAAAAATCATCCCCTATGCACTCAAATTTAATTATCAACTTGACAATTACAGCAAGGAAGAAAACCTCTAAAGGTAGATTGCTCAGTATGTGAATGAACTCCTCTCTTATTCCTTATCTCTAAAACATGTTACATATGAAACTGTACAGGAAATTGCTACCCTAGCCAGAACCACAATGGCTATAAAAACTCAATATCCTTTCTGATGCCACAGATTTAGGATTTTCCATATCAATTAAGAAAAGTTATGTCTTCTCTTTTTTGTGCCAAATGTAAAAGCCTACTTTCCCACTAACTCAGTTTGGTCCATGGAATCATCTCTTGTGGAGGGTCAGGCGAAATGATAAGAGAAGGTTCCTACTGTTTCCCATTTCTCTTGGGTCAAGGTTTACTATGGCTGTGGAAATGTTCTCTGTCAAACACAACCTCTTCCTTGATCCAAACTGTCATCAAAGAACACCTGTCCCTGCTCTGGGCATTGTGAAGACATTAACAACTACCTGAGTGTTTCCAGACAAGTAGAACATGCTCAACAAGGGATTAGAGCAAATAAAACCGATCAATAGTATTAACATCCATGAGTGATTCTGACTTTGATTTCAGTTGAAATAAAACAAAAATGAAATTAAACATGAAGAAATCTTTTAATTTAGTTACTAAAAGGGTTGTATAAATCTTAGACTCCAGGGAAACTTTTAGTATGTAACCATCTTTAAGAAAACACCTTATTGAGATGCTAGAGTGGCCAAAATAAAGCAGTAATAAAACTACTGAACAATAGCATATATTTGCACTGGGGACCTCAGGCTTTAAAGGCCTACTTTTAATTTAAAATTTAAAAAAAAAAACTAATAGCCATTTATGAATACAGTTGGAAAATGAAATAGCAGCTTAATAGAATTCAATTTTGACTAGACTTTCATCCACCTTTGGATATAAAAGTATATTGTTGGTACATGCTTGATTTATGAGTGTTAAAATGAATTTAAACTCTGTCTAGCACTTCCCAAACTGAATTAGTTGAAAACTGTTCTGGAAATAGTAACTGTTGTGTTGAGAAAAAAAAAATCAAATGGACCCTCCTTCACATGCATTTAACTATCAAAAAACTGAAATAGAATTTAAAATTTTTATCCCACTGAATTTATCAGTCTTAAATATGCTAATGCCCAATGTTACTCACCTGTTATAGAGTTTGAATAACTGATGCTCTATTTCAAAGACAGTGCTGATAGTGTTTAAGATTGGGAGTGAAACAAAAGGGCAGAGAATCAGAATCATCTGAAGAGCTCTTCTCCTAAACACAGCATGCATTTCCTACTAATATGTGTCAGAATCTCCTTCACAAGGGTCAGGAAGAGGGCCTTGATTTCACTGTACTTGAATGGATGGGTAGGTGGTGTTGGAATTATGCTCCTGGCATAATTTTTTCTCAAGTTGAAATAAAAATATTACTGAGCAGGTAAAGGCCAGGCAACATTTTATGCACTTGCATACATTGCTTTATTTCTGACAACAAACCTACAAAGTACTATCAATATTCCCAGTTTATTTCTCATTGAGGAAACAGATACAGAGAAGATGAAAAACTTTCCAAAGATGACAGAACCAGTAAATATTGAAACCAAGGCTGGAACAGACAACCGGACTCTAGATTTCATGTTACAATCCCCTACAAAGATGTTGTTTTGCATGGTAGTTAGATTTGATCCTTTCATACTTCAGAACATGTAATTTTAGAGTTGGATGGGGAAACTGAGGAAAATTCAAATCCTTTATTTTAGGAATAATCCTTTATCTTAGGACACTCATGATGATGAAATAATTTAACCAAGCTTACACAACTAGATAGTAGCAGAGTCAAATCCTGACTCCTCCAGAGCTTTTCTCATCATTTTAATCCCTATATTGGATGGGCTTTTATAGGACACCCCAGAAATACTATTTAGAACTTTCCTCCTTGATTATAAAAAAAATTCAAAAGGATGCAGGAGAAAACCAACAATATTCATGTTTAGGCATCTTTATTTTTACAAGGTAATCAACTCCCCCATATTCAATCATCAGACAGTTTAATCATTCTGTCGATTTTCTGTGCATCCTTTACCATGCATTTCACATACATGCTAAGATTTTGTTTAGCATCTGACCTTTCCACTACTGATCTGATTTTCTCACGTCAGTACTACATTCCTTTACTTATTGAAATTTTATAATTATTTTTATAAAAATCTGGTGGGGGCAAGTCCTTCTACTTCATTTTGTGCTTTGAAAATGTTATTTATTCTCATACATTTGTTCTTCCAGGCAAACTTTAAGGCTGTGTTCACAAAGCTGAATGAAGAATTTAAGAAGATATAACTTCTTATATAATTTATTATTAATACCTCCCATAAACATTCTTATCTCTTTTACTCACATTTCCTTTTCTATTCCACAGTAAACTTTATTCCTGTACATTTAAAGCTATGCTTTTCTTCTTAAGATTAGGCCTAGTAACTATTTTTTTCACTAGTGTAAATGGAATTTTCCCATATTGTATCTTCTAAATAATTATTGACAGTATATAAGAAAACTATTGAGTTTTACACATTTATTGTGCATTAGTCATTCTCGAGACCTTTTTCTAAGGAGCATGAGATTCCTGGAAAATTGCAGAGTTGGAGAGAGAGATACTGATTGCAAATTCCTGGGCACTGAATGCTTTCTCCCTTAACCCTGAGGAGGATGTGGTCTTGCTAATGCTAAGTTTATTTCCAGAACCAAGAGAGGTTTATAAGTATTCTGTTCGGTAGAGGCACATGGATTGTTGGTGTACTTTCATGTCAAATGGAGATGAGTCCAGTGTAAAAGGGCAGGTGCAGAGCAATAAAAGGAACACTTTCTCTATTCTAACAAGTGTCCCTCTATTTAGAGAAAAAAGAACTTAGGAAAAATATGGAAATAGATGCTGTATCTACTCCTGCTCTCAATATATCCACATCCTTTCTCTTAACTTTTGTATCTTTGGTTAAATAAGTCAGAAACTGATGGCTTGTATATAGTCATATTATGTTCAGTAATAAATGTCTTTTCCTTTCCTGTAGTTTTATTTCTTGTTTTACTTTTGTGTCTGTTGCATTGTTGCAAACATCTAGAACAAAGTAGGAAATATTATTGTCTTGTTCTTTATTTTAAAGAGAATATCTTTGGCGCTTCATTACAATGTTGGATTTTGGGCTGAAATATTCTTCGTTATGTAAAGGACATATATTCATACTACTATTTTTAAGACTTAAAAATTTAGGTGTGGGCATTGAATTTTATCAAGTACTTTTTAAGAATCTATTGAAATTATTTTCTTTTGATATACATAACACATTAATATGGCACCAAATATTATGCCATTTTTATAGCTCTAATGGTTAGATAACTTTTTTTTTACTCTTGTAGATATTCCTTCATATGCCTATTTGAAAATCTTTTTCATCAGCTTAGGATGTGAGCCTGTTTAATCTGCCACAAACAGGTGCATCTGGCAACTCAAGTTATATTTTCTTCTGTCATACCTTTGAATTCACATCTGCATGTCTTTATATCCAAAAACAAGGTGAGCCTTTCAGTACACTCAAATTTCCTTTTACATATCTCACTAAGGTTACATAATTTTCTTTCTTTAGATTTCCATGTGTTATGTATTTTCCCAGCTAATAATTTGTGAGTGTCTTTATTTCTATTCCTTTATGTTATCTTCTCTGCAGAAATGTTTTTTTTTCTTTACGCTAGAAACTTCTTGGGTTTAACCTACATATTATTGATGAGATTCCTAAACTGCTAACTCGGCCCTCTGAAAGTGAAAGTGAAGTCGCTCAGTCGTGTCCGACTCTTTGGTGACCCCATGGACTGTAGCCTATCAGGTTCCTCCATCCATGGGATTTTCCAGGCAAGAGTGCTGGATTGCCATTTCCTTCTCCAGGGGATCTTCCCGACCCAGGAATCAAACCCGGGTCTCCCGCATTGCAGGCAGACGCTTTACCGTCTGAGCCAGCAGGGAAGCTCATTGCTTCCAATATATACTTCATTTCTGATTTTATATTTTTCATTTTCTGGCAGCTTATCTTTAACTACTTCCCTTTCACCTCAAATTGTTCTCTCCTTATGATTTCCTGTTTCTTTTTCTTAAGACTGCAAGGCAAATGCTTTGTACAATTTTCTTACGTTTCCTTTAATGAAACATTTTTTCATGAGCATTTTCTTCGCTTCGGTCTTCAGGGTAACATCACCTTTCCTTTGCGCCATGATTTTACAGGTACTTTTTATTTATCTTAGAACAAGAGGAGAAATTCTCCAGAGGAGAGGATTTAATATTTAACATAAATGGTTGTGAGACTGTTCTTAGTCCTACGCAGTGTACTGATAGAATGATTCTGCTTGATTGCTAGGTGGAGACCAAGTTAATGTTCACTCACTCTAACTTCCAGTAATCTAGCAAGTATTTTTCTACCACGGCACTAGTAGGCTGAGATGTACTCTGATAACCTACTACTTTGTTCTCTGTCACTGTGAACCTATGATAGAATACTGAAAGAATAATGTAATTTTAATATCTACAAATCAGAAGATGTTCCCCTCTCTCTATGTGTATAAGATTACCATGTGAACCATATAGATCTGAATTCACTGAGCCACTGCTAGTCCATCCCTCTACTTCCTTTGGTATCTTTTCTGGGAGTTGCAGTCTCAGAATAAATATGAATAAATAATAATAGGGGTTAATAAGAGGAAAATACTCTGATTATCTTTAAGTCCTTCAACCATACAGTAGGAAGGAAACTATTCTAAAGTGTTACAGGTGAAAATACCTCTCAGAGCGAAATGGCAGACAGCAAGGAAGTGAGAAAATATCGTCCTATAGTAGAACTGTTCTCTTCAAAAAGGTAAAATTGCATATGTCACTGATTGTCTCAACTGAGAACTGAATTTGGAGTTGCAAAATGTCTCTCCCAAATTCTGATCAGACACTGAATATGAGTAGTTATCAGTATTCCTATAGAGGTTGAGGCAGAGGGTAGAATGAATCTGGGAATACCAACCTAACTCAGGTCAGAGAACTGTTCATTATTCACCCTACAGAATATTGCTTTAATGAGAAAATATATTTTGATTTTCTAATGTAGGTATTAATTTACAGCAACTTTTAGAACATAATCCCTTGGCATATAAAAACTATATATACTATATTCATAAACGGCAGTCACTAATAAGTATTAAAAATATTAACCAAGTCATAAATCATCATCTTCAAATATGTAGCTTGTTTTTCCTCTGATGTTTTAATAAATCTGGTAATACCTAACATTTTTCTGTCTTCAGGAACCTTCAGTTGATATGTTTATTTTAATCATCCATCCATCCAACTAGTAAGTTCCTGTAATGTGTGGGCAGGTCTAATGTGTATTAGGATTACAAAGAGAAGAGAAGTTGATTAACCACCTAGGTTATTTTTTGAAAGTGGGGATGGCCATTTGGATTTCTTTTTTTTTTTTTTTTTTTTTTTTTTTTTTTTTTTTTTTATCTTTAATTCTTACATGCGTCCCACATGACCCCCCCCCCCCCCCCCACACTCTCTGGTCATCCCATGCACCTGCCCAAGCAGCGCATTTGGATTTCTTTATTGAATTTTACTTTTTCACATACCATAAAATTCACTCTTTTTGGTGCACAGTTCTATGACCAAAACACAAAGCTGTGTAACCACCATGACAATCAAAAACAGAAGTTATATCACCACCCCAAAACTTCCTTATGCTCCCTCTTAATCATTTAGATTTGTACATATTGAGTCTGAGGTGTCTGAAAGACACCATGATGAAAATGTTCAGTAAGAAGATTAAAAAATTGGGCCTTACCCTATGGAGAAGTCTGTGCTGGAAATAAAAGCTTGGGAACCTCCCCAGAGATTAGGCTGAAGTTACGAGGCAGAGACTGCCTGAAGCACAAGTAAAATGAAGGCAGTGTGAGGATGGAGCCTTTAGAAACATCGATATTCACATGGCGAATGGAAAAACAGGAATGCACTATTACAAAGGGGAGACCAGAAGCTAAAAAAAAACCACAAAAAACCCTGTGAAAATGAGAACTGTCAATGGCTAGTGGCAAAACACACAGCAATATCAGGCTAACAAGGACCAAAGAGCATTTTGGCAACTTAAAAGTTGTCACTAATTTTAGTAAGAACAATTTCACTGGATTGATGGGTATAACAGTCTAAGTACAGTGCTTTGCAGTTATTGGGAAATTCTGAACAAAAGATAAGTTTAGAAGAGCAGCTAATAGAAGAACATGACAACTCAAGGGAGGAAAGGCATTAATACGGTTGCAAGTTGAGAAAAGGGAGATTGTGAGGACAGTCGGAAAAGCTGCAATTAAGAACACAAAAGATAAAATGTATTGCATAAAAATGAGGTACATCTCCTTCTCAGGTGGATATGCTCAGTGTTAAAAACAAGCACAGGGCTCCTTGATATTTACCCACATGAACTGAAAACTTATGTCCATAGATAAATTTTCACACAAATATTTATAGCAGCTTTATTCATAATTGGCAAAACTTGGAAGCAACCAAAACATCCCTCAACAGGTGAACAGATAAACAAATTGTGGTACATCCATACAATGGAATATTATTCAATGATAAAAGGAAATGAGCTATCATGCACATTAAGACATGGAGAAAATTTAAATGCATTGTTAAGTGAAATATGCCAATCTGAAAAGGATACATGCTGTATGATTCCCATGATAAAAACATTTCAGCAAAAGCAAAACTATGGAGACATTAAAAAGGTCAGTGGTTGCTAGGGGTTCAGCGGCGGGAGGGAGGGATGACTAGGTGGAGAACAGGATAATTTTAGGAGTGAAACTGTTCTGATATTGTAATGGTGGATACCTGTTGCATCATTATACATTTCTAAAACCCACAGAATGTACAACACAAAGAGTGAACCTAGATGCAAACTATGAACTACAGTTAATAATGTATCAATTATCAATACTGGCTCATCAACTACACCAGATACATCAAGATAATGCAAGATGTTAATAACAGGGCAACTGTGTGTCATGGGTTATCTAGAAACTCTCTGTACTTTCCACTCAACTTTCCAGCAAATCTAAAACTTCCCTTAAAAAACCAAAGGTAAGCATAAAAGTATAGGATAGAGAAGAGAGTTAAGATACTTTCCATGTGCTGGACTTTTATTTGGTGTGGCTATGAGTGGGTGGTGGTTGTTTAGTCACTAAGTCATGTCTGACTCTTTTGGAACCCCCATGGACTGTAGCCTGTCAGGCTCCTCTGTCCATGGGATTACCTAGGCAACAATACTGGAGTGGGTTGCCATTCCCTTCTCCAGAGGATCTTCCAAACCCAGGGATCGAACCTGCATCTCCTGCATTGTAGGTGGGTTCTTTACCACTGAGCCACCAGGGAAGCCCCTAGGGGTAGGTATCTTTCCATAAATGTTCTATCACATCCTAGATACTAATATCCAGAATGATGGGACACCTCCTGACTTTCTCTGAGATTCAAATGTCCTTATGGCATGTGAACCAGTACTTACTGATATAAGGAAAACAGTCATTAATTTTCAACATACAGATGCCTATGCCTATCACTGGCATCTCTGTAACTGATTTCTTGATTTTCTTGAAATTTAAATCATACCTCAATCTACTATTTTATTTAAATCACAGTATCTAAACTGAATCATATTACACTTAACTTTAGTAAACATGCCTTTTAAATGCCTTTTGGAAATATGCATTCTTGAAGGGGAAAAAAAGTTTTCATCCAACATCCTGTTTATACCACAGGTGTAAAACATCATAAAAACAGTCTTTAAATTTATGTACAATTATAGGGATCAGAACAATAATATACACATTTAAAGACACCCTAATATTTTAGGGTCCTATTGTTTATTATATGTAAATATAAATGACTTAATTTCCTGACAGGTTTCACTATGTAACACTTCAAAAGTCCAGATAACACCAGTGGTTCTCAAAGTGTGGTCTATAGACCCCTGTAAGTCTCCAAGTCCATTTAAGGGGATTGGTGAAGTCAAAGCTATAATATTAAGATAATTATCTGTTGTTTTTGCCATTTTGCCATTGTCACTGATGGTGCAGAAGTAACTACGGATAAGGCAGCTGGCCCCTTAACATGAATCACAGCTGAGGAATCAAGCTATTAGTAATCACTATAGTCATCATTGCTATGCATTCAGTAAAAAAGCTACTTTCATTTAAAAATGTCCTTGATGAAGCAGTAAAAATTACCATTTCTATTAAGTCATGAATCTGAGTATATGTCTTTTAAAACTAAGTTGTGAGCCTCATTTTTCAAGTATATTTGAAATACCAAGTTTACCTGAAAGAACTGTTGACCAACTATGGTTATTCAGGCATCTGCCAAATATTTGATCAAAATGAACAAAGAAAATCTGTCATTTCAAGAACTCACAGTGTTTGTTACCGAAGATAAAAACTGGTATTTGAGCAGAAATCAGAATTTTGAAAAACCTGTATTTGCTACTATGAGCCTGACAATTGAATTTCCCAGTACCTAAAGAATTTTTTGATGATACTGGTGGTGATATTAATGAATGTGATTTTTAAAATATTATATAGTGAAACATATCAAAATATGGAAGATTCACTCATAGCTCAGTAGATAAAGAAGGGTTGACTCCTTGGTTGGGAAGATCCCCTGGAGAAGGAAATGGCAACCCACTCCAGTATTGTTGCCTGGAGAATCCCATGGACAGAGGAGCCTGGTGGGCTACAGTCCATGGGGTTGCAAGAGTCAGACACGACTGAGTGACTAAAGAGAGAGAGATATAACCAGTATATAGATTTCCCTGGTGTCTCAGATGGTAAAGCATCTGCTTATAATGCAGGAGACCCAGGTTCAATCCCTGCGTCGGGAAGATCCTCTGGAGAAGGAAATCGCAACCCACTCTAGTACTCTTGTCTGGAAAATCCCATGGACGGAGGAGCCTGGAGAGCTACAGACCATGTAGCTCTTTGTCCGAGTCACAAACAGCTGGACAGGACTGAGCGACTTCACTTTCACATAACCAGCGAACCAATATTTTCCAAACCAATGCATGATGTTACAAAATCATAAATAAGTAAAAGATCCATTCAAATTAAAAGACATCAATGGAGTGAAATGTAAGTACTAAAAGTTCATTTATATGCTTTCAGACTCCAAACTGCAACTAATCTTTAAGAAACTTAAGAACAAGTTATTTAAGAAACCTGTTGAATTTTGGTGCAGTGTCAGTGAGACTATCCACAATTATTTTGAAAATGCTTTAGAAACAACCCTCCTTTTTCCAGCTATCTACTTCTACGAAACAAAACTGCTTTCATCTAATTTAATGTCAATACAGACTGAATGCAAAAGCAGATTCAAGAATCCAGCTGCCTTGTACTAGGCTAGATATTAAATATAAATGTAAAACAATGCCATTCTTCTCATTTTTTGGGAAAAGTTATTTTTTCAACATGTAATGAGCTTATCACATAAGAATTTTAAGTCATTTAATTAATAAATATATTTTAAATTTCTCTTTTGTATTTCTACAATGGTAAATGTTGATAGATATAACTCACAGAAACAAAAGCTCTTTAGGGTTCTCTAGTATTTTTAAGAGTTTAAAGGGTTCTCACAAACCACTAGAATAAAGTATTATTATACAGACAAAGTTACCTGAAAATGAAACCATAGTTCCTAATCAAAGATTCAGAATATGATAGTAAAAGGCTGATTCAATACTTGACATAATAATTAGAATAAGTGATAAAACATCTGATATTTAACTTACAAAGAGAATTCTGTTCTATTGATTTCCGTTGTGATGTAGTCAATTGTTCTCCTCGCTGGCTTTTATTCGCTTCATCACCCTCCTCATCTTGTACTACAAAGCCATCAATAATATAATGATCTCCATCTTCACCAAATTCATAATCACCGTCTTCTTCCTCTTCCTCCTCAACATCATTTTCATCACTGCTGGGGGAGGATTTCTTTTCAGAGTCCTAGTCAAATTAAAACATATCTTTTAATAAAGTGTACCTTTAAAACTGTCATTAGGGATATGAAATTAAAAGATCAAATGTGAAACAATGATTGGTAGAAAATAATTTCATATCTTAAGGTTGAAAAAAGTCTTGTCATGTTAGATACTGAACTTTTGAAATTAGGAAAAAGATAACATACCCTAGTAAGTGATAAAATGTTTAAAATGGACATTAAGGTTATAAGTAGAAATAAAAAATGGGAAAAGTCAGACAAAACAAAATCTTAATTTTTAAAGAGTGAAGGAATGAGGCTCATAATAAAATATTAGATGCAATACTACAATCAAACATGCCCAAGGATACTTCACTAAAAAATAAATTCTAGAATTATTGCAAAAGAGAACAGACTCAGCACTTTGATTTTTATAGAAGTTAAATAATTTAAATAAAAATTTAAAAACAGTAAGAAAACCAATAAAATAGAACACACCTCAAAATCTCTACTACTATTACGTCTCTGACGAGATCTCTGTTTTGAGAGTTCTTTCAGTTTCTGCAGCTGTTCTCGCTTTCTTGTAGCTGAAGTTTTTTCAGGAATGTTTTGCTCCATCTCCACTGAGGAACATTCATCTTCGACCACTCTGCGTGGATGTTTAACACCCACTTTCCCAGCTAGGATATCACTGTCGTCACTCTCATCACTGTCACACATCACAGAGGAGATCCTTTTTCTCTTCCCTCGCTTGATGGGTTCTTCTTCTAAATCCTCCTCTGTTATTTGTCCAGTGTGTTTGTTGAGATCACCCTCCTCTTGACCTGAACCCTTTTCATGATCTGCTAAGTCAATACTTCCATGTTTAGTTTTGTTCTTTTCTTCTTCGTATGTTGAACTATTGTCAGTGTTAATGAGATGCTTACTACTGTTTCCTTCACCTTCAACATTAATTAATTTAAGCTCTCTTTCATTTTCTGGCTTCTTAATGTGATCAGACCCCTTGCTACTGTCAGGATCTTCGTCACTGTCAACACTTTCAATACTGTCAACACTTTCATCACTCTCAAGCTCGTCATCACTCTCACATAACTGCGAGATACTACTTCTTTTAGTCCGCCTCCAATCGACTCGAGACTTCTGTTCATGCCCTTGAGTTTTAGAATTTTTCCTTGTTTCATATCTTCTAACATGTACCATTTTCACTTAAGCTTCTACAAAATAAAGTTATTAGGAATATCATAATGACAATCAGATTACAACAATGAACGCATTTATGGTACAAACTATATTTATTTGATGCTATTAAATGGTTCACAAAGGTAAAATCACATGAAATAACTGAGTGAAGATGGCAGAATACTTATTCAACAAATAATTTATTGAACATCTATGAAAGCATCATATGAACATCTGTTCTGAATTATGCTATATATGTTTTAAGGAAAGAGGTTCATACAAAAATCATAGTCTTGTTCTTCAATTATTATCCATGTGTAGATAATACACTGAACACTGTAGATAATACACAGATAAAACACTGAAACATAATAATTAAGAAAAGTACTAGGTAGAATTCATTTAGTACAAAATGAGTGATAAAAAGTAACTGCAATAGAAGTGTAAAGATGCAGGAAGATCAGAACAGCAAGTGTTTCACTGAAGATTTTGTTGAAAAGCTATGACCCGATACACTTCTGAAGAGTTGATTACATTTTAACAGACAGAAGGAGAGAAAAAGGGATTTCAGGCAGGAAAAAATGATAAAGTCAAAATTTTGGCACTGAGAACAAACACATTTAGTAAATAAGTATGACCAAGAAGACACAAAAAAAGGCTTTATGCTGGGAAAAAAGGGACTGATATAGAAAAGTAGGGTGGCATTACAGAACGATTCCTCCCATAAGCAAAGAAGGATTCTGAACAGAGAAATGAATTATAACACAAAAGATTAATCATATGTATGAAGAAAGTTGTATAGTAGTAATAGACATAAAAAAAGTTAATGATGCAAAACTGAACGATAACTTATCTACCAAGATTTCAGCCTTTATATACTTCAGTAAAATGGTAATGGCTTAAACCGTTAAAAACTAAAGGTACAACATAATCCAATAGAAAACTTATTAACAATCCAATAACACAGGTGAGAAAACAGTTGAATGGCGAAACAGAGCACAGTATTTGGAAGGAAAACAAATGCTCTAAGTTTCTGATTCAGAAAAGGGTGAAACAAAGTGAAAGTGTTAGTAACTCAGTTGTGTCCGACTTTTTGTGACCCTATGGACTACCGCCCGCCAGGCTTCTCTGTCCATGGGCTTCTCCAGGCAAGAATACTGGAGTGGGATGCCATTCCCTTCTCCAGGGGAATCTTCCCGACCCAGGGATTGAACTTGGGTCTCCTGCATTGCAGGCAGAGTCTTTTAACACTGAGCCACCAGGAGCACCATCAAAATCATCCACAAGTATAAAGGAACAATTAGAGGCAAGATAACTAGAAAAACAGTAACACAGCATATATATATATTATATATATATATTATATATATATATGTTTCTATGGCTGCTAAGGAAAAGAGAAATATGATCACAATGCAATGAGATGACCTCAAAATACCCATGTAAGAACATATGTATTTAACTGAGTGCTATCTCCTTTAAAGAAATCACTTTATGAGGTTGTATTGTTTCAATATTGCTACGATGACACAGAATATTCTGGAGATTTCCTAAAAACCATAGTTTCAAAAAATATGAAAGTACTTACACTTTGGTTTTTATTCCAAAGAGAGGTTTAAATATCCACTTTATTCACTTGTCCTAGTCAGAAGGGACTGTTACCAGCTTCCAGAAATGAAATCCAGTTTGAAAAGATGAAGACTAACTACTATTAAAGATATGTTTAAAATGTGCTACAAACTGACAGTAATTTCAAAACTAGAATGTCACATCTTTTTTGAGCAATGGAAGTGTTACTGAACCAAGTTTATGGCTCCCCAAGATGCTTACTTTTTTTTGGTGGGGGAGAGATATCACCTATTTGATTGTACAGATTCTGTTATGTTTATAAGACAGTGTAACTGTTTCTATAATGGTAACAACTCATACAAAATAAGAACCACAGTTGCTAAGACTATACAAAAGATATTATAATGTAGGCAATCTTATGACAGTAACTGCTACAAAATACAGTCGGCATTGTAATAGTAATTGAACAAATCCTAGTCCATAGACCAAATATTCTGCTATTTGAAATTACACTCAGATTGCATCTTATAGAAAATCTGTATTAACATCAGCAAAGAATAAAACTGCACTCTTTTTTAAAAAGATCTCTATGTTGTTTTTCAAAGTATGGATTTTTGTACACTATAGTGCTTCCAGATATGTCCACCCAGTTTCTCTTTCAAGTTTTAAACAGATTACTGTTTCTTTTTATTAAGCACTAGGTAAATTATGTAGGTTATATTTTGAAGCCATGTAGTACAAAGAAGTTCGAGAAAGCAATGGCAACCCACTCCAGTACTCTTGCCTGGAAAATCTCATGGGTGGAGGAGCCTGGTAAGCTGCAGTCCATGGGGTTGGGAAGAGTCTACAGGACTGAGTGACTTCACTTTCACTTTTCACTTTCATGCACTGGAGAAGGAAATGGCAACCCACTCCAGTGTTCTTGCCTGGAGAATCCCAGGGACCGGGGAGCCTGGTTGGCTGCCGTCTGTGGGGTCTCAAGAGTTGGACACGACTGAAGCGACTTAGCAGCAGCAACAGTACAAAGAAGTATTTTTTAAGCACAGTTATAAATTTGCACAAGCTAACTGTATATGTACTTTTCACTGTAATACGAAGGTAAGACTGTTTTATAAAAATCTCTCTGAATTGGGAGAAATAATGGAAAAAAAAGTTTATGAAAACCAAAGACAAATATGGCCTCAGCAGGTACACTAAAGAATGGGCAGTAGGAACATTAAAGTAAAAGATCATTTTTATTAGTACTCAAAAGCAGTTTCATACACACTAGATGTTTGTCTTACAAAACTGTACTATGTGCAAAACAGCTATTTATCATATCAAGAGGTGACTCTTGATGGTAGAAACAACCAAGAAAGTCACACTATACAAATACCTGTGACTGCCACAGAGTTAAGTAAGCTATTAAAACACCCTTTATGTACAACAATTTTCAGTGCATTTTCAGACATATTTTAAAGTCCTGACAATGATCCTAGAAGGAAGATATTATCTATCTTCAATTATAAAAGTCAAAGCCAAGGACGTAGACTTTAAATGACTTACCAAAGATCACACAGCTCGTTAGTGACAGAACAGGGATTAGAAACCAGGTCTTCTGATTCCCAGTCCAGCGTTACACAATGACTGCTGCCAATATTATATTTGTACAAAGTAGGAAAAGTTATGCTTTCAAAAAGTCATTATTGTACCTCTCATTCATGCTAAATTTTAGTTCCAGAAAATAATCATTAAAATAGTCTGAGTAAGTTTACAAACATGCTTTTTAAATTATGTAACTGAGCACATGAGTTAGGCCAGAAACTTCTATAAATTATTTATCCAAAACTCAAAACAAGAATGTGCAACAGAGATGAAAATTTGAAGGCTTCCCTCTACCACCTTACTGACGACACTGATCACAAAATTTAAGGGATTCCCCATTGAATCCAAATGTAAAGATTCCAAAGAAAGGCAGTCTCTGGTGAGAACAAATTGATTTTGGAAAACTTCAACGTTGAATATTGAGGAGGCAAACTTTACATAAACAAAATTTCATTTGGCCAAGTGCCAAATTTCCAGGGCCTCTCTCCTATTTCAAAACTGCTGTTTATGTCAATAATGTCCAAATTGTCACTGAAAAAGATAATTTGATTATGGCTGGCTCTTTTTTTAAATTGTGGATACTTTTACTTTGTGAGCTGGGGAGAGAAGGATGACAGAGGGAAAAGGTGAGTGAACTGAACTTGAGGAGACAAATGAAAGGTTGATGGGTAAAACATCTCTTGAGCATTAGAATTCACTCACAAAACAGTCCAGGCAAATGGATGTAATTTCTATACAGGCTGAGTATACACTCAATTTCTTGAAATCAAAGTTTAAGCAAAGTTTTAATAATACCTTACCTTTTGGGCAAAGAGAAAAACAGAGGCTCCAAACAGAAAGCATTAAATAAGTGAATGAAGATGATGAGTACTATCACATCTTTGTGCTTCATGGTTAAAATCACTTAAGATGCACATACTATCTTGTCTGCCAAAGAATGTCAGGGCGATAACCCATAAGCCTTGTGCTCTTTCTCTAACGCAGGGGTTAACTAAAGGGGGTACTTTGATGCTACCTGAACTTCTGATCAGAAGAAATATCCTTTATTCTAGACTTTGAGATTAATTTATCAAAAATAGATTCATTCTAAGAATCACCCACTTGCCCTATGAACAATGTAGGTGGTAGTTTAAAAATTAAAAACTTGAAGGGCAGTGGAACTCGCACCATTACCTGAAATTCTACCAGAAGGGATGTGCTCTATCTGAAAAACATCACCCCTCCTTAAGGTTTCCTTTTGTATGACGGTTTGGAGAGGAAACCGTAACAAACCAAAGCACTGAATGCATATACTACGCGCTAGCACCAATTCGAAGCTGTGGCGTTTCTCAAGAATTCAACGACACGGTTTCTGCTCCCATGGAGCTCACAATCTGATGAACGGAACATGTAAACAAGCCAGAGTAATACATGATTTAAAGGCTATAGAATATGATTCCTTTTTTTTTTTTTGCTTTTACCGTATTGCTAGGAACAAATGTATCATAGTTCTTCCACTAAACAGGGCAGCACTACACGACAGAAGTAGGAAAACAGCAAGACATATATAGAAAAAGCCAATGTCCCCCATTTAGGCTCACGCTTCAGTATTCCACAATTTCGCACAGAGTGAATCCTGCCAGCTAGCATCCCGGACTACTATAGCATTCAACGAAATCTATAACCCTGAAGACGGTTCGCTAAATAGAGCAGGGCTGAGGGGCTGAGGAAGGAACAGAGCCTCTCGGAGTTAACACCAGACACTCTGGTTGTATCTCGTGATACAAACCTGGCTCCTCCGCGGGACAGACGTCTGGCGCAGCAAGCCCGCCCGCCCGCCCCTCGCCACCTGATGGGAAGGGCGCCGCGGCTGGGACCCAGGACCCTCCGACACGGCTTGGCGAGAAAGCGCGCGGAGCGTCACAGACCCCCAGAGCTTACAGGCGCTCGACCCCCAGAAAACAAACGAGAATCTGGAAAGGATCAGAGAACCGCGCGAAGTCACCCTCGGCGTCCCCCGCATCTGGCCGGCCCACTTCCCCTTCGCGGAAGGAGCGGGCGGGCCCCCACTGCGCGCGAGGGGGGCGAAGCGCATAGCAGGGAGCAGCCCCGCCCACCCCGAGAGCACCCGCGGGAACGTTTCCCGCCTGCCGCTGCGAGGCGCGGCTTCCCCCGCCCCTCCAACAAACCCTCAGCAGCAGGAGCGAAAGCGAGTCCCCGCCCCGAGGGAGCCCGCCCCGCCCCGCCCCCGCGCTCTCACCTTCCAAACCTCCCCAGCCTCCGCCTCCGCCTTTGCCTCCGCCAGGTACCCAAGTCCACACGAGAGACGTTCCTCCTCCTTCCGGGCGCCAAGGGAAGTCCCGCCCCTGGGCGGGGCGATGGGCGGGGCCGCATGGCGGGAGGGGGCGTCTTCCGGGAGCGTGCGCTAGTGGGAGGAGCGGCTGCCGCCGTTAGGCAGGGCGCCGCCGAGGGGTTCTGGTTCCGACTGAGGTTGGGAGAGGGTCTCGGCGGGCTTGTGCGGGGCCGGGAGGACTGTGCAGGCTAAGTAAGCCCGACGCGGGGAAGTGGGGCTTGCTGTAGAAAGGTCTGGCTGCGGGAAGGAATCCAGCGTCACGTCCCTCTGGGGAAGGGGGCCAGTCCCCGACTCCCTGACTCTTCCGCTCTCGGCGGTAACTTTGGGGTGTGGCAGGGGTTAGTGACGGCTGTTGACCTGCGATCTGGGCCTGAAGGAGGTTTGTGGTCGCGATGGGGAGATAGTCTTTCTCGCAGCCTCTGGAGGAATAAAACAAATGTTTGTAATCCGGATTATCCGCGGTGACTTGGGCCTCCTCTGCTGCCCAAGTAAAGTTAAAGGCCTGAGCCCTGAAACTTCCGCCAGCCAAGCCCAGCTAGGGACGGGGTCAGGGCCACCGGGTTCCTGGTGAGGTTGAAACAGTGAGTGTGTAAGGCTGTGTTAAAGTGAGTCAGTGAGAGTAGGCAGAATTTTGTGGGTTGCTTCCGTGTGAGTGTGGGAACAGTCCCACAGTCTCACCATGTCGGGGAAACGGAAGCGTGTGGTGTTGACCATTAAAGATAAGCTTGATATAATAAAGAAACTTGAAGATGGAGGTTCTTCCAAACAACTGGCAGTGATTTATGGAATTGGCGAAACGACAGTTCGAGATATAAGAAAAAATAAGGAAAAGATCATAACTTACGCAAGCAGTTCAGACTCCACAAGTCTTCTGGCTAAGAGGAAATCTATGAAACCATCCATGTATGAGGAACTGGACAAAGCGATGCTAGAATGGTTCAACCAGCAAAGAGCAAAAGGGAATCCCGTGTCTGGACCAATTTGTGCAAAAAGGGCAGAGTTCTTCTTTTATGCTTTGGGAATGGATGGTGATTTTAACCCCTCTGCCGGTTGGTTAACTCGTTTTAAGCAGCGGCACAGCATTAGAGAGATCAATATTAGAAACGAAAGATTAAGTGGAGATGAGACTGCTGTGGAGGATTTTTGCAGCAACTTTCGAGACTATATTGAACGAGAGAATTTGCAGCCCGAGCAAATCTACAATGCAGATGAAACTGGACTGTTTTGGAAATGCCTGCCTTCCAGGACTTCGGTAATCAAAGGTAAATGCACAGTCCCTGGGCACAAGTCAATGGAAGAAAGAGTCACTATCATGTGTTGTGCCAATGCAACAGGTTTACACAAACTTAAGCTTTGTATTGTGGGGAAAGCAAAGAAACCTCGTTCCTTCAAGTCAACTGACACCTCAAACCTGCCAGTGTCTTATTTCAGCCAAAAAGGCGCATGGATGGATCTTTCCATTTTCCGACAGTGGTTTGATAAGATCTTTGTGCCCCAAGTAAGAGAGCACTTAAGATCCAAAGGGTTGCAAGAAAAGGCTGTACTCTTATTGGATAATTCACCAACACATCCAAATGAAAACGTCCTGAGGTCAGATGATGGCCAAATATTTGCTAAATATTTACCACCTAATGTGGCTTCGTTGATTCAGCCCTTGAATCAGGGAGTCATAGCTACAATGAAGAGAAACTACAGAGCACGTCTTCTCCAGAACAACTTGGAAGAAGGCAATGACCTGAGATCATTCTGGAAGAAGCTAACTCTACTAGATGCACTTTATGAAATAGCAATGGCATGGAATTTAGTAAAGCCAGTTACCATCAGCAGAGCATGGAAGAAGATTCTCCCTACTATAGAGGAGAAAGAAGGCCTGGACTTTGATGAAGAAGATATCTCAGTGGCTGCCATCGCTACTATTTTACAACACACCAAAGGATTGGAAAATGTGCCTGCTGAGAACATTGAAAAATGGCTTGAAGTGGACAGTACTGAACCAGGCTATGAAGTCTTAACTGACAGCGAAATCATCAAAAGAGCACAAGGTCACACAGATGAATCCAGTGAAAATGAAGAGGAGGAAATAGAACTGATTCCAGAGAAACATATTAATCATGCAGCTGCTCTCCAATGGACTGAAAATTTATTGGATTATCTAGAACAACAAGGTGATATGATTCTGCCTGATAGACTGGTGATACGTAAACTTCGAGCCACCATCAGAAATAAACAAAAGATGGCAAACTCAAGTCAGTAATGGCATATCAGTGTTAGCATTGTTTTGGTAATCGTGTAACTCTTGACCTCCTTGCAATATGGCTTTTCTTGGTGTTCTGAGTTCTCAGACACAGCCCTGTGAAATATAGATACTATATATATCTATATCTATATCTGAAGTGGTTTAAGGATTATGTGTTTTGTAGCATCTGTCCCTTTATTTGTGTAATCAGAAGCTGATTCTGTATAGGTGTAAGTTATATACGCATTATGTATTCACTTTCATAGATCTACAATTATCCCTTCCATTAGAGTGGTATTCCATAAATTTTCTAGCAGAAGTTACAGGTAACAGTGAACAGGTAGATCACTTTCCTGAAATCTTTTGTTAGTTGTGTGAGGGCAGCCACAGTAATCTTTTATTGTGCTAGCCATCTTAAGTGATTATTTGTATATTTGTATACAATGATGGAATGAGTGATCTATAATAATTCAAAATGAGAAAACTGATCTGTGAATTAATAAAATAACTTAGGAATCATGCTTTTCTTTGTTTTAGAGGGGAGATTTCTCTGGAAATTAGGAAGTGGTTGCTAACTTCGAAAGCTAGAAAACTTAGAAAACTATTGGGAAGCTGATATTCTGACATTCATTTGTAGAAACAGGTGAAAATTTGGGGAACTTTAGGTTATTTATAAAAAGAATAAATAGACTTGTTTTAATTGGATCTTATTAATTGAATAATTAATAGTATAGGTCTAGTATTTATTCATCTAATTATAGTACAGGTTTTGTAATGTTACCTATGGTGATGTGAGCACCCACCTATATGTGAGGGAATATTTTGGGTATTTGTAAGTTTTTTTTCTTTTTTACTATATACTTGAAAGTGTTATAATTTGAAAAGTTTGGTGATAATTTCTCTATATGATGTGAAAAGAATGAAAAAGTTTTTATTTTTAATAAGCCATAAATTGTCTATTATGAGGAAAGCAGAAATAATTATGGAAAGTGACAGATTCTAAGGAATTTCATCATTATTATTTTGACATTTGTAAAATGGTATTTCATTTGTCAGAATTTTGATACTTGTTTAACAATGTAGGTTTACTCAAGGCATTGAAAAGACTTTGCCTATATAAATATTAATTTCATTTGTAATTTAAAAGTTTTGGCCCTAAATTTTAAAAAAGTCATTTTTGAAATGTTTTAACTTTTTCACTGAAACACTTGCATTTTGTAGTGACTTTCTAAAGCTTTCTAAAGTGAATTCTAAAGTTTCAGAAATATTTGTAGCTTTCCATAATTTCTGTTCTCTTTATGATGTATGTTCAGATTTTTAAAAAAGACTTACCTGTGTCAACAATTGTTTAAAATTGTGTTTGTTGCATGAATTGCCTCAGTAAACAGGAGAGAAAGCATCAGAAATTAGCATACATATTGAATCAGATAATTACACATTCTGGTGTAAATTAAATTGTATATAAAAGTACTTTTCATTTTTCTAAAATGAAAATATGCACTAAAAATCTTGGAATTTCTGTATTTGCTCAGTTTTTAAATTAACCTTGTCAGTGAAATTCAGTGGTATCATTGCCACCTAGTGGTAAAGTTAACATCACTGTTAAGCTGTGTGGTTTTAAACTTTAATATCTAGTAAAACATTCACTGTGTTGTGGCCTTGAGTGTGAATCTTGTGACTCTTTCTCTGTCCTGTGAGAAACCACTCTTCATTCGTAGGCTTATAGCTATTTGCTCATTTCTGAAAACTCTCAACAATGGTAGATAAAAAGTTTTGTTTTGGGCTCTTCTTAAACATAATTATAAAATCTGCCAATTACTGAATACCATGTTATGTTCTAAGCAGTGTATTTCTATCACTAACCCCCAAATTATGAATTAGGTGGAAATACTGATGCTCAGTTTATACTTTTAATTGCTTAAGATCACTTGGCTACAGGTAAGAATTTAAATTATAAATTATCCATAGGGTCTCAATCTCACTAGTCTTATGAGGTTTTCCCATTGGTGAGCCTTGATCAACTGCATTACAGAGTTTCTCTAATCCCACACTCCTAATAGCCAAGAAAGCTGTGAGAGTAGGATTACCTGCAGGGGATAATGCAGGAATTAAGGAACTTCCTTTATGAGAGATTTGGGCTTTTGTGGGGTAGATGGGAGAAGGGAGTGGAATTTCTTGCTGTATTTAAAGCGGAAGAGTGGTTCAAGTCCTAGAGATCTTGAAATCAAGGTAAAAAAATTATGTATTTCAAAAGAACAAAGCCATCTGTAGGTTTACTGGTCTAATTATAAACATTTAAAACAGCCAATATAATATGATATGAATTGTGTAAGGAAACCATTATGATTTAGTTTGCGTATTAATTCCTTCAGTGGCTTCTGCTCTTTATACCCTCTATATTTTAAGATTTTGGTTTTTACTACTCCTCAGTGACTTCATACATTTCCATTACCTCCTTGCTTAAGATCCCAAATTTGCTTCCAGTCACCCAGTCGTCAGAATTCCAGATTTGTGTCTTCAGTTGAGAAGCAGTATTCCAGTCTGGAAGGGAAATTTAAATTGTTGCTCTGAGATTCTTTAGAGAGAGGAAAGATTATACTCTGCTTATTAACTTCCTTCTGTCAGAAATGATACACATTATTTCTGTTCATGTTCTAATGATAAGCACTCATCATCTGGCCCTACCTTGATGGAAGGGGTGCTCTAGAATAACTCCCTAAGAGGCAGGTGCTTCCTAATATATGCCTGGATTCTTGCATTAGATCTCCTGTTCGTTATATCCAGATTTCTGGTCCCAGCTCTCATAGCCTCATTATATAGAATACAGTTTTCTCACACATAGTTTATGGTCCTCCAAAAGTTTACCTTCCTGTTTTGAGGATAGCTATGCTGCTGCTGCTGCTAAGTGACTTCAGTCGTGTCCAACTCTGTGATCCCATAAATGGCAGCCACCAAGCTCCTCTGTCCGTGGGATTCTCCAGGCAAGAATACTGGAATGGGTTGCCATTTCCTTCTCCGAGGATAGCTCTACTTGGTTCCTTTTAAGGTATATACATATTTGTCTATTATTTATATATTTGATGTAAGATAAGAATGAAGCATCTGCTGTCTGTTTATCTTGATATCAGAAGTCCTAGCCATGTGATATTGGATGTCTCTAAATCTCTTGAGTCTTATTTTTAAGATGGGATAATAACACAGATTTTTAAGATTAAATAATGTACAATACTGTGTGAACTAATATGTTTTTATATTATTAATAGGAAAGATTAAAGGACTAGTTCAGTCAATAAATCATGACCAATTATTTGAGACCCCCGTGGACTGTCCTCCACTATCTCCTGGGATTTGCTTAAACTCATGTTCATTGAGTGAGTGAAGCTATCTAACCTCATCCTCTGCTGCCATCCTCTCCTTTTGCCTTCAATCTTTCCCAGCATCAGGGTCTTTTCCAATGAGTTGGCTCCATGCATCAGGTGGCCAAAATACTGGAACTTCAGCTTCAGCATCAGTCCTTCCAATGAATATTTAGGGTTAATTGCCTTTAGGATTGACTGCTTTTATCTCTTTGCTGTCCAAGGGACTCTGTAGAGTGTTCTCCAGCCCACAGTTTGAAAGCATCAATTCTTTGATCCTTGGCCTTCTTTATGGTCCAACTCACATCTGTACATCTACTGGAGAAACCAGAGTTTGACTATACAGATTTTTGTTGACAAAGTGATGTCTCTGCTTTTTAACATGCTGTCTAGGTTTGTCATAGCTTTACTTCCAAGGAGTAAGCATCTTAATTTTAGGTCTGCAGTCACTGTCCACAGTGATTTTGGAAACCAAGAAAATAAAATCTGTCACTATTTCCACTTTTTCCCAATATATTTGCCATGAAGTGATGGGACTGGATGCTGTGATTTTTGTTTTTAGAATGCTGAATTTTAAATGAGCTGTTTCATTCTCTTCTTTCACCCTCAGTTCAGTTCAGTCACTCAGTCATGTCCAACTCTTCAACCCCGTGGACTGCCAGGCACCAGGCTTCCCTGTCCATCACCAACTCCCAGAGCTTGCTCAAACTCATGTCCATTGAGTTGGTGATGCTATCCTACCATCTCATCCTCTGTTATCTCCTTCTCCTGCCTTCACTATTTCCTGGCATCAGGGTCTTTTTTATGAGTCAGTTTTCACATCAGATGGCCAATGTATTGGAACTTCTGCTTTAGTATCAGTCCTTCCAATGAGTGTTCAGGACTGATTTCCTTTAGAATTGACTGGTTTGATCTCCTTGTAGTCCAAGGGACTCTCAAGAGTCTTCTGCAACATCACAGTTCAAAAGCATCAGTTCTTCAGTGCTCAACTTTCTTTATGGTCTGACACACACATCTAGACATGACTACTGGAAAAACCATAGATTTGACTATATGGATCTTTGTCAGCAAAGTAATGTCTCTGCTTCTTAATATGCTGTCTAGGTTGGTCATAGCTTTCCTTCCAAGGAGCAAGAGTCTTAATTTCATGGCTGCAGTCACTATCTGCAGTGATTTCGGAGCCCAAGAAAATAAAGTCTGTCACTGTTTCCATTGCTTCCCCATCTATTTGCCATGAAGTGATGGTAACAGGTGCCATGATTGTAGTTTTTTAAACGAGTATTAAGCTAGTTTTTTCACTCTTTTCTTTCATTTTCATCAAGAGGGTTCTTCTTCACTTTCTGCCACAAGAGTGGTGTCATCTGCATATCTGAGGTTATTGATATTTCTCCTAGCAATCTTGATTCCAGCTTGTGCTTCATCCAGCCTGGCATTTCACACGGTGTTTGCTGCTTATAAGTTAAATAAGCAGGGTGACAATATTCAGACTTGACGTACTCCTTTCCCAATTTGGGAACCAGCCCATTTTTCCATGTCTGGTTCTAACTGTTGCTTCTTGACCTGCATACAGGTTTCTCAGGTGGCATGTAAGGTCATCTGGTATTCCCATTTCTTCAAGAATTTTCCCCAATTTGTTGTGATCCGCACAAAGGCTTTACTGTAGTCAATGAAATAGATTTTTTTTTTTCTTCTGGAAATCTCTTGCTTTTTGTATCATCCAACAGATGTTGGCAATTTGACCTCTGGTACTTCAGCACTTCTAAATCCAGCTTGAGCATCTGGAAAGTTTCAGTTCATGTACTGTTGAAGCGTAGCTTGGAAATTTTGAGCACTTTGCTAGTGTGTGAGATGAATGCAATTGTGTGGTAGTTTGAATATCCTTTGGCATTGCCTTTCTTTGGGATTGGAATGAAAACTGACTTTTTCCAGTCCTGTGGCCACTGCTGAATTTTCCAAATTTGTTGGCATGTCAAGTATAGCACTTTCACAGCATCATCTTTTAGGATTTGAAATAGCTCCATTGGAATTCTGTCATCCCCAATAGCTTTGTTCATATTGATGCTTCCTAAGACCCACTTGACTTTGTACTCCAGGGTGTCTGGCTGTAGGTGAGTGATCACACCATCGGGGTTATGGGTCATTAAGATCTTTTTTATATAGTTCCTTGTATTCTTGCCACCTCTTCTTAATATCTTCTGCTTCTTTTACATTTCTGTCCTTTATTGTGCCCATCTTTACATGAAATATTTCCTTGGTATCTCTAATTTTCTTGAAGAGATCTCTATTTTCTTGAAGAGATCTCTTTCCTATTCTATTGTTTTTCTCTATTTCTTTGTGTTGATCACTGAGGGAGGCTTTCTCCTCTCTCCTTGCTATTCGTTGAAACTGCATTCACATGGGTATATCTTTCCTTTTCTCCTTTGTTTTTCTCTTCTCTTCTTTTCTCAGCTATTTGTAAGGCCTCCTCAGGCAATCGTTTTCCCTTTTTGCATTTCTTTTTCTTGGGGATGGTCTTGATTATTGCCTCCTGTACAGTGTCACGAAGTTCCGCCCATAGTTCATCATGCACTCTATCAGGTCTAATCCCTTGAATCTATTTCTCACTTCCACTGTATAATCATAAGGGATTTGATTTAGGTCATACCTGAATGGTCTAGTGGTTTTCCTTACTTTCTTCAGTTTAAGTCTGAATTTTGCAATAAGGAGTTGATGATCTGAGCCACAGTCAGCTTCCTGTCTTGTTTTTGTTGACTGTATAGAGTTTCTTCATCTTCAGCCACAAAGAATATAATCAGTCTGATTTCGGTGTTGGCCATCTGGTAATGTCCATGTGTAGAGTCTCCTCTTGTGTTGTTGGAAGAGGGTGTTTGCTATGACCAGTCCTGCTCTTGGCAAAACTCTGTTAGCCTTTGCCCTACTTCATTCTGTATTCCAAGGTCAAACGTGCCTGTTACTCCAGGTATCTCTTGACTGCATGCTTTTGCATTCCAGTCCCCTGTGATGAAAAGGACATCTGTTTTTGTTTTTTGTAGAAGGTCTTGTAGGTCTTCATAGAACTGTTCAACTTAAGCTTCTTCAGCATTGCTGTCTGGGGCATAGACTTGGATTACCGTGATATTGAATGGTTTGCCTTGGAAATGAACAGAGATCATTCTGTTAGTTTTGAAATTGCATCCAAGTACTGCATTTCCGACTTTTGTTGACTATGAGGGCTACTCCATTTATTCTAAGGGATTCTTGCCCGCAGTAGTAGGTGTAATATTCATTTGAATTAAATTTGCCCATTCCAGTCCATTTAGTTCACTGATTCCTATCTCCTGTTTGACCACTTCCAATTTACCTTTATTCATGGACCTAACATTCCAGGTTCCTTTGCAGTATTTTTCTTTACAGCATCAGACTTTACTTCCTTCACCAGTCACATCCACAACTGGGCATTTGTTTTGCTTTGGCTCAGCGTCTTCATTCCTCCTGGAGCTATTTCTCCACTCTTCTCCAATAGCACACTGGGCACCTACCAACCTGGGGAGTTCATCTTTCTGTGTCATATCTTTTTGCCTTTTCATACTGTTCATAGGGTTCTCAAGGCAAGACTGAAGTGGTTTTCCATTCCCTTCTCCAGTGGACTGTTTTGTCAGAACTTTCCACCATGACCCATCCATCTTGGGTGGTCCTACATGGTGTGGCTCATAGGTTTGTTGAGTTAGACAAGGCTGTGATCTGTGTGATCACTTTGGTTAGTTTCCTGTGATCACCCAGCAATCTTGAGTCCAGTTAAGTAAGCAAGGTGACAGTATATAGTCTCGATGTATTCATTTCCCAATTTTGAACCAGCCTGTGGTTTCATGTCTGGTTCTAACTGTTGCTTCTTGACTTGCATACAAGTTCTCAGGAGGCAGGTAAAGTGGTCTGTTATTCCTATCTCTTTCAGAATTTTCCACAATTTGTTGTGGTCCACATAGCCAAAAGCTGTAGTGTAGTCAATGAAGCGGAAGTAGATGTTCTTTTGGAATTCTCCTGCTTTTTCTGGCTTCCCTGGTGGGTCAGATGGTCAAGAATCCTTCCACAGTGCAGGAGACCTGGGTTCTATCCCTGGATCAGGAAAAGAAGGAAATGGCAACCCACTTCAGTATTCTTGCCTGGAGAATTCCATGGCCAGAGGAGCCTGGCGGGCTACAGTCCATGGGGTTGCAAAGAGTCAGATGTGACTGAGCAACTAACACTTTAACTTACTGCTTTTTCAGTGATCCAGTGGATATTGCCAAGTTGATCTCAAGTTCCTTTACCTTTTCTAAGTCTAGCTTGTACATCTGGAGTTTCCCAGTTCCTGTACTTCTAGAGGGCATGAAAGACGAAGAGTGGGAGTGTGAGATAATTGGAAGTATAGGGCTTTGTGGTTGAAGGGAAGAATTAAAGGTCAAGATTGGCAACTTTTGGTATTGATATTTGCCATGTGTTGAGCCAATATATACGATTAGGCTCTGGCACTGTTTTCAATGCTCTAAGCTTTCTCTTATTTTAGTGTGAATAAAAGGGTTAATCTCCACTTCACACGAGACAGAAGTCAAGACACTTATTTTTTCATATTATAATTATACAGTGTTTGAACATTCTCAATTTGAAGCCATCTCCATAAGGGAAGAGTGGCATTTCAGTAAATCCTAAAGGTATCACACAAAAAGATCAAATTTGGTTGCAAATAACTTACAAGTATAATCTAATATTTTATATTAAAAAGGTTCATCAAGTTTAAAGGAACAGATCAATCTGTAAAGGAGTGATGTATAAGTAAAGGAATATCAGATTAGTGACAGGCATTTATATAATCTATCTTTTTGAATGAGAAAAATAAAAATGTTTATTAAATGAATCATCACAATGATGGCAGATTTATTTTTAATACATTTTAGAAATATGATCATACTGGGATAATTTCAGGTTGGCTGAGAACAGTTTGTGGTTTCAGTTTCTGTCGAAAAGAAACCAAATAGCAGAGGGAGCCTACTTTTTTACTAATCACATTTTGACAAAGTATGAGACAGATGGTTGGTATTCAGTGCCACTCTGATATTAAGGGAATAAATGGTATCAAGCATCCAAGTATCTTTTCCATTCCCCCTTTTTATACATAAAGCGTTTTATCTCTCAATCTAGCAAAGCGTATGCCTTCATAGCAGCTGATTGTTGTCTACAGCCTAAGCTTCAGTTCTCTTCCTTCTGTTTGATCTCTACATCCTCACAGAATAATGATAAAAAGACCCTAAATGGATTTGTCTGGTACTATTATTGACACAAGTAATAGGGAATTGTCAGTACATATTATATGGGAGAAAATGTACATATTTCATTCTTGATAAAAAACTTATTTGATAAGGCCTTTTTTTTGGTATAAGGCATGTAAAGACACATTTTTTTTTTGTTGTAGAAAAGTATGAGAGCTCCTTGGCAACTGAAAACGAAGAGCTGTATTTGACCATTTAATTAAACATAATTTTCTATTATCATTTGAGTATTTATAGCTAGTTTATTTTTATTCTGTTTATTATAGATACTTTAACAAATGAAACAATTGAATGTGATGTAGAAAAATAAATTATCCATGAATTAATTTTTAGCTATATTTTTACCCTGATAAGTAGAATCTCCTTTTTTTGTAATCTTAAAGGGAAAAAATGTTTCCTATAAGAACAAATATGTCCCTTCAGTTCAGTTCAGTTCAGTCGCTCAGTCGTGTCCGAGTCTTTGCGACCCCATGAATCGCAGCACACCAGGCCTCCCTGTCCATCACCATCTCCCGGAGTTCACACAGACTCACATCCATCAAGTCCGTGATGCCATCCAGCCATCTCATCCTGGGTCATCCCCTTCTCCTCCTGCCCCCAATCTCCCCCAGCATCAGAGTCTTTTCCAATGAGTCAGTTCTTCGCATGAGGTGGCCAAAGTACTGGAGCTTCAGCTTTAGCATCATTCCTTCCAAAGAAATCCCAGGGTTGATCTTCAGAATGGACTGGTTGGATCTCCTTGCAGTTCACGGAACCCTCAAGAGTCTTCTCCAACACCACAGTTCAAACGCATCAATTCTGGCGCTCAGCCTTCTTCACAGTCCAACTCTTTACCCTCTTTTAATTCAAATACTCTGTAAGTTTCGTTAGTGTTTCTGTGAAATTTTGTCATTTATTCATTCATTTGTTCATTCATCCCAAATATTTAGCTACTCCATAACCAAAAAATTTAAATAATCATTCCCCAGTTTCTTCTTGCAGGTTTGTGTGATAATGACCTTTAGATTTAATCATACATTTTGCATGTTAGAAAAATGACTCTTGCACTTTAGTGATCAATGAGATGATGAAGATTTTTGATAATTTTTAGCATACAAATTGGTTCTTTTTTAAAATGTAAATTTATTTATTTTAATTGAAGGCTAGTTACTTTACAATATTGTATTGGTTTTGCCATACATTGACATCAATCCGCCTACTTCCCCATACCATCCCTCTGGGTCATCCCAATTGGTTCTTAAAACCAGAATTATTTTGAGGTTATCATTTAGAAGTGCTTATAATATGTAGGGCTTTGCTGTTGACTCAGACAGTAAAGAATCCACCTGCAATGCAGGAGACTCAGGTTTGATCCCTGGGTAGGGAAGATCCCCTGGAGAAGGGAATAGCAACCCATGCCAGTACTCTTGCCTGGGAAATCCCCTGGATGGAGGAGCCTGGTGGGCTACAGTCCATGGGGTCACTAAGACTCGGACACCCCTGAGCGACTTCACTTTCACTTTTCACTTTCATGCACTGGAGAAGGAAATGGCAGCACACTCCAGTGTTCTTGCCTGGAGAATCCCAGGGACAGGGGAGCCTGGTGGGCTGCCGTCTATGGGGTCCACAGAGTTGGACACGACTGAGGTGACTTAGCAGCAGCAGCAGCCAGTATTCTTGCCTGGAGAATCCCACGGACAGAGGAGCCTGGCAGGTTACAGTCCATGGGGTTGCAAAGAGTTGGACCCAATTGAGCGACTAACTGGAGAAGGCAATGGCACCCCACTCCAGTACTCTTGCCTGGATAATCCCATGGATGGAGGAGCCTGGTAGGCTACAGTCCATGGGGTCGCTAAGAGTCGGACACGACTGAGCAACTTCACTTTCACTTTTCACTTTCATGCATTGGAGAAGGAAATGGCAACCTACTCCAGTGTTCTTGCCCGGAGAATCCCAGGGATGGGGGAGCCTGGTGGGCTGCCGTCTATGGGGTTGCACAGAGTCAGACACGACTGACGCGACTTAGCAGCAGCAGAGCGACTAATGAAATATTTGGTTTCTGTAAATACAGGATACAAATAATTTACTTTTTAAACATATATTCCAGATATTTATACAAAATACCTATTCTATATTACCTAGAGATTAAATGCTGGCTTAAAAAAAGGAAAAATCCAAATACAAATAAAAGCAGAAAGCTTAAAGTGTTCTATAATGGTTATAATCAAAAAGAATTAAAATATTTAAGATAGAAGCTTTGTCTTAAATGAATTTTCATGAAATCTCTCTCAAAGTAATGAATGTTTTATTGAATTGCACAGATGCCTGGTCTCTAATGTGTCTTTTGTTTGTACAGTTATTATGATAGTTGTTTTAATATCAATCATATATCCTAGAGCTAACAGAGTTGCCTTCTAGACTGTTGTCACCTTTCTGGCTTAAATAGTTGGAATATATGAATTTAGTCTAATAATAACTTAAAAGTGATTTGGATTAACAAAGAGGCCTGCAGATGTTCTAGAGAGGAAATTAGCTTTCAGGGATTCAATATATTTCTTGTCAGTTCATGACAATATACATAGTTACATAACATTTTAAAAAAGGGTAATACACAAAAAGCTTCAAAATAAAAACAGACACATGGAACATTTCTGTTTCCTAGATTAGGATACCCTTTTCTAATAGTTAAAACTGAGTAGCACTAAAAAAAAATCCATACATGATTGACTATGATAAATTATATCATCTAATAAATTAAAATTTATCAAAGACAACTGGTATTCTTTAGTCCAAATCTGCTCAACACCATATGTGTAAGAGAAGAATGTGGTTTGTCGGAGCTAGTGTGAAAAAAAAGGCTATGAATAGTTTAATATCAACCAATAATTAATGCAGTGTACATTAACAAAATAATGCTTAATGAATATTTACAGAGGGCTTACATATGCCAGACACTGCTCTAGGTACTTGGAATTTAGCAGAGACAATTACGTATTGCTCTTAGCCCATGGTAACACTCAACAAATTATTTTATTTCCCTGTGGATCTGCTAACAACAGGGAATTAGTTTGTGGCTCAATAAAAGGATTAATCTGGTACTAGAGTTATCTTCAGATATAATTGACTTCCTTCAAAAGTATGGAGTTTTCCATCACTTGTAGAGCTAGAAGAACTGTTACACAGCCTATTCACTAGGCCTTTTTAAAGAAGGGGTTCAGTCATCATATTGTTTGTTGAATGAGATTACCTTTTCAACCATAAGGCTCCATGATTCTTTCACACTGAATTGTCGTAGGGTGAATGCTGATCATATTACCAAATAGCAATAAAAATACTTTCAGAAATTTTCATTTATGCATTCAGTAAATATTTACTCAGTACTTGTGGGTCAGGCACTGTTCTAACCCTTAAGGAACTATCTTTAACAATAAATATGATTTTTGGAATGAAGCCTTTTATTTGATTCCTCTAATTTCAAAGAACCACATTTTGCCATCAAAATACACAAATTTAGAATCTTAAAAAGAACAATGCAAATCCAGAAAGAATTAGACAATAAACATATGAAGCAGGTAATATGCCTGTCTTTCAATGACATTTTATACTGAAATTCATGGGGATTTGTAGGGGCTTCTATGTTGAATATATAGATATTTACAAGTATTATATCCTCTTGTTGGCTTTATCCCCTTATCATTATGTAATACTCTTCTCTTGTAACATTCTTTGTTTTAAAGTGTATTTTGTCTAATATAGATATGCAATCCCTGTTTTCTTTTCATTTCCATTTACATGGAATATCTTTTTCCATGCATTCACTTTCATTTTGTGTGTGTTTTTAGATCTAAAGTGAGTCTCTTGTAGGCATCTTGTATATAGGTCTTGTTTTATATCCATTTATTTATACTGTGTCTTTACCTAAACATTTAGCCCATTTACATTCAAAATAATTGTTAATAAATATGTATTTCTTGCCATTTTATTGCTTTTTCGTTGTCTTTAAAATTCTTCTCTGTTCCTTTCTTCTCTTGTTCTGTTCTCTTGTTATTTGATGACTTCCTTTGGTATTAATTTTGTATTCCTTTCTCCTTATTTTTTGAGTATCTGTTATTGGTTTTTTGCTTTTGGTTACCTTGAGGTTACTATCTAACAATCTATGTATATAGAAGTTGATTTTTAGTTGATGGTCACTTAAGTTTGAACTCATTTAAAAAGAACTGCATTTTTACACCCTTGCTAATGTTTTATGGTTTTGATAATTTATATTTTAAAATTTTGTATAGTACTTTGTTTTGGATGCATTTGATTTTTACTAATTTGGCTTTTAACCTTCTTTCCAGTTTTAAGGATAGTTGATCCACTATCTTTTATATATATTTGCCTTTACCAGTAAGGTTTTTTTTTTTCATAATTTTGTTTGTAGTTAGAACTTTTTTTTTTCCTTTAAAAGAAAACACTCTCTTTTTTTTTTTTTTTTCTTGTAAGGACACTTCAGTGGTGATGAATTTCTTTAGCTTTGCTTATCAAGGAAATTCCATATCTGTATTTCAATTCTGAATGATAACCTTGCTGGGTAGGGTGGTTTTGTTTGTAAGTTTTTACCTGTGAGTACTTCCCTGTTGGCTCAGATGGTGAAGAATCTGCCTGCAATGCAGGAGACTCAAGTTTAATCCCTGGACCATGAAGATCCCTGGATGGCAACCCATTCCAGTATTCTTGCCTGGAGGATTCCATGGGCAGAGGAGCCTGGCAGGTTACAGTCTACGGAGTCTCAAAGAGTCAGACATAACTGAGCACTTTTACTTTGAATATATTATGCCAGTCTCTTTTGGTCTATAACCTTTCTGCTGAAAAATCAGATGATAGTCTTATGGGGGCTCCCTTGTACATAACTGGTTTTTCTCTTGCTGCTTTTAAGTTTGTATTTATCTTTAACTTTTGACATTTTAATTATAGTGTGTCTTGGTATGGGTCACTTTAGGTTATTCTTTTTGGGAATCTTTGCTTCCTGGAATTGGATGCCTGTTTCCTTTGCCAGGTTAGGATAATTTTCAACCATTAATTCTTTGAATAGGTTTTCTGTCCTCTGTCTCTTCTCCTTCTGGGATCATTATGATGCAAATGTTAGTATGCTTGATGTTGTCCCAGAGGTTGCTTAAACTAATCTTGTTTTGAGAAACTCTTTTTCCTTTTGCTTTTCTGCTTGTGTTACTACCCTGCCTTTATTCTTCTGCATCCTCTCATCTGCTGTTGATTTCCTGTAGCATGTTTTTCATTTCAGTTATTGCCTTCAGTTCTGATTATTTTTAATATTTTCTCTTGGCTGACATTCTCAGTGAGTTCATCCATTCTTCTTCCATGTTTTGTGAGGATCTTTATGACTGGTTCTTTGAATTATTTATCTCTGTTTTACTTATTTTTTCCCTTGAAAGTTTGTTTTGTTCTTTTGTTTGTAAAGTATTCCTTTGTCTGTTCATTTTACCTAATTCTCCCTGTGTTTATTTCTATATATTAGATATATCAACTACATTTCCCAGTCTTGAAAGAGTGCCTCATGTAGAATATGTCCTTTGGGGTGCAGTGGCACAACTCCCTATGGTCACTTTATCTAGGTATTCCAGGCCTATCCCCTGTGTGGGCTGTGTGCCCCCTCTTCTTGTGGTTGGGCCGTGATTGCTGCAGGCATGCTAGTCTGTTGGACTGGTCCGCTGCAGCAAGAGCCTTTTGGTGGGGCACTGATGCTGTTCAAGACCACTCACCAGGTGGGATAGGACTGGTTCCCTGGTGCAGGAACTACTTGGAGGAGCGCTGTGACTGGCCAATGCTGCCTCCCAAATGGGATGAAATACAGGCCACTTTGGAGGGGCAGCTGGTATAGTGAATTGAAAAGTGGTGGTACTTAGGGGTATGCTTGGGCAAGGCACAGTGTTAGCTAGGCTGATGAAGAGTGACAGAAATGGTGCCTGCCAGTGCCAGGGCAGCTAGGTGGAAGGAGAACAAAATAATGGTGCCTGCCTTCATTTCCAGTCCAAGAGAAAATTCTATCAGATCCCTCTCCCTCTGGCGCTTACTATAAAATCGGTCGATGATCGCCTTCTTATATGACCAAGTGCTTTTCAAGCTGCTGATTCAGTACTGGAACTTGGAACAGGTATGTGCATAAGCTCTTCAAGAGTGGAATTTTGGTTTCCCATAACCGTTCAACTCTCCTGGACGTAAATCAGATGTTCTGTGGGCTAGTCATCCTGATGAAGGTCTCCCATGCTGGGGATCACACTGTGGGGTTCAGACCCCTCATTCCTTGAGAGAGACCTCTGCAATTGTGATATCCCTTCTGCTTGTGGGTTGCCAGTTGGGAGTGTGGGTTCTGACTAGACAGCATCTCTTCCCCTCTTCCCCTTCTTGATGTGGCCTTTAAAAAATATTCTTAGTTGTAGAATATCCCTTTTGGTCTCCAAGTCATTCTCAGAGATAGCTGTGCTACATCAAGTTGTATTTTGGTGAGTCCATGAAGGACATGAGCTCAGGATCTTCTACGCTACCATTTTGATTCAGATCTCATGAGATTTATTTCCTTAAAACTTTCATGACAACAGGTCTCCATTTGTTTGAGTTTATCTTTAAAATGCAAACTGAGATTTACACCTTCAGACTCTTTTAAAAAATTTTAGCCAAAGTGAATTAAAAATTTTGTAGATTGGGTTTATAATTATCTTTTTGCTCAGCAAAATCAAAGAGGAGGAATGATGAATACCAAATACTTTATTTATTGGCTGTAATTCAACACCAGAAATTACAAGGAGGACTCAATTACAAGTTGTTATACAACCCACATATGCATTGATTTATTTCATTCAGTAATTTCTTTATTCAATCATTTATTTGACAAAAAGTTTTAAAGTTTATACAAAGGTTAGTTAAGGTAGGATATGTTAAGATAAATAAGACACAACCCCTGGTTTGGAATTTAGGGTCATAACTCCATCTTCAATATTAAGATCATTAGAGTTTCCCACATCCACAATAGAAGCTTAGACCGTGTATGAATGATTTTCATACAATGAAAAGATTTTCTGATAAAAATCTCTTAAAATGTTGAAAGTACCTTAGATGACTAGACTACCTAGATGTATGCAACTTATTCAGAGTTTTCTTTGAAACTGAATGTTATACTAGAGTTCCAGTTAATTTCACAAAGCCACTCTGAATAATATCCACTATAAAGTATCATAAAATGTGATAAGGTTACCTGTTTTTTATTAATAGATTTATTGTTAGAAGATTTCTGAGTATACAGAAAAATTATACAGAAGGTATAGAGAGTTCTCATGTGCTTCCTCTTCCCTACTGCTCCCACACCCCCTCAGATTGATGGTGGTGGGTTAGTCGCTAAGTCATGTCGGATCCTTGCCACCTCATGGACTGTAGCCTGCCAGGCCCCTCTGTCCATGGAATTTCCCAGGCAAAATTACTGGGGTGGGTTGCCATTTCCTTCTTCAGGGGATCTTCCTGATCAGAGATCAAACCTGTGTCTCCTTCATTGCAGGCCTAACACTGAGCCACCAGGGAAGTTCCCCCCCACAGTTTACCCAAGTATTAATATCTTGCATTCAGTTCAGTTCAGTTCAGTTCAGTCACTCAGTCGTGTTCAACCCTTTGCAACCCCATGAATCGCAGCATGCCAGGCCTCCCATACTGTTCATGGGGTTCTCAAGGCAAGAATACTGAAGTGGTTTGCCATTCCCTTCTCCAGTGGACCACATTCTGTCAGACCTCTCTGCCAGGAGCCAGTGTGGGGAATCACGCCGGTGGCACAGGTCATGAGGAAAGGGGCCTGACAAAACGCAAAGGCAGGATCAGGCCTCAGGGGTCCCCTTGGATTTTCTTGAGCATCTTCCTCCAAAACCAGAGTCTGCCTGCTTTACTGTGTTATGCTTTCCACCTATTCTTCTAACATTAACAGGGGGCTGTCCCCCCACCACCTTTTTCTGGAAAAAGTTAATTTAGAGCTTTTAGATAATAAGTCTCCTGGGCATAATAAGAATGTTTCAATCCCAAAACCCCTCTGATGGCTCTCTAGCCTGCCTGACAGGTTTGTCTGGACTCTTACAGCTGCACCTGTGATTGTTTGCGGCCTCCCGACTGAGAGAGGCACAGGAAGCTTAAAACATCCTAGGAATGTAGGGCTTCCTGGAGTCAAAATCATTAGAATAGGACTGATTAAGGGTTTCATTTGTTGAGCCAATACGTGCTGCCAAATTTTCATATCTTTTATTTGTTGATATAGTTGGTATGTATAAAAAACAGGTAGTAGCCCTGGTATTAGCAACATTAGATCTTTGAGTTAAGTACTTTCTTTGTTATAACCCACTGCACCTTTGTTCTACAGGAATGTAACTTTATTTAGTACTTTGAGGGTGATGCAAATTAAAGAAAAAACACTTCAAGGGAAAATGAGTTTTCTGGTTGTTAGACATTTATCTAGGAAAAGAGCCATAAAAATGTTAACAGGCCCCCTGGCCATAAGATGATGTGAAACCACCTAAGACCTTTTGTATACAGGAAGGTATGCAAAAAGAAAGCCTGGTCTCAGTAAGGGTCAGGACTGCTGCCCCTGCATAACTCTGCATATTCCATTATTTCTTTATGTACAACTTGGGGTATATAAGCTGCTTTTGAAAATAAAGTCTTGGGTCTGGCACCAATGCTTGGCTCCCCCATGTCGTTTTTTTCTCCCCTTTCAGGCTGAATTCCCATCTGGAGCACAGAGGCTCTCTGTGTCTACTTTTTTGCCCTGGCTTCTAAGACCCACGCGAGAGGGAGCCCAAGGCAGGGCACCCTCCGCTATTCAAGTGGGCACCAGTGGCCTATGTAGACAGTGCAAGCTCCTTGTCTCGGAGCTTTATTGGTCTCCTGTGTAAACCAAGTTATTCAGCCTCTATTCTCCACTAATTTTCCTACTACACTATTCTTTCCTAATCTCTCTTTATATCTCTAATGAATAAGTCTCTCCTCGCCGACTCCATCCCCACTTTGAATTCCCTGGATCCACTGGGGCTGGACCCCGGCACCTCTCTACCATGATCCACCCGTCTTGGGTGGCCCCACGTGGCATGGCTTAGTTTCATTGAGTTAGACAAGGCTGTGGTCCATGTGATTAGATTCACTAGATTTCTGTGATTATGGTTTCAGTGTGTCTGCCCTCTGATGCCCTCTCCCAACACCTACCGTCTTACTTGGGTTTCTCTTACCTTGGATGTGGGGTATCTCTTCACGGCTGCTCCAGCAAAGCACAGCCACTGCTCCTTACCTTGGACGAGGGGTATCTCCTCACCGCTGCCCCTCCTGACCTTGAACGTGGAGTAGCTCTTCTTGGCCCTCCTGTGCCCACACAGCTACCGCTCCTTGGACATGGGATTGCTCCTCTACGCTACTGCCCCTGACCTCAGGCATGGGGTAGCTCCTCCCCCCTGAGATTACAGTCTCTTATAATCCTTTGTATTTCTGCATTGTCTGTTGTAACCTCTCCTTTTTCATTTCTAATTTTGTTGATTTGATTATTCTCTCTGTTTTTGTTGATGAGTCTGGCTAAAGGTTTGTCAATTTTATCTTCTCAAAGAACCAGCTTTTCATTTATTAATCTTTACTATTGTTTCTTTCATTTCTTTTTCCTTTATTTCTGCTCAGATCTTTATGATTTCTTTCCTTCTACTAATTTTGTTTTTGTTTGTTTGTTTGTTTGTTCTACTTTTTCCAGTTGTTTTAGGTGTCTTGAGGTAGGATTGTATTGGTATAAACTTCCCTCTTAGAACTGCTTTTGCTGCATCCCATAAGTTTTGATTTGTTGTGTTTTCATTGTCATTTGTTTCCATAAATTTTTTGATTTTTCTTTTGATTTCTTCAGTAACCTGTTGGTTACTTAGAAATGTGTTGTTTAATCTCCATGTGTTTGTGTTTCTTAGAGTTTTTTTTCTTGTAATTGATATCTAGTTTCATTGCACTGTGGTCAGAGAAGATGCTTGATATGATTTCAATCTTAAATTTACTGAGGTTTGATTTGTGACCCAAGATGTGGTCTATCCTGAAGAATGTTCCATATGCACTTTAGAATAAAGTATATTTTGCATTTGGATGGAATGTCGTGAAGATATCAGTGAGATCCATCTCATATAATGTATCATTTAAGACTTGTGTTTAGTTATTAATTTTCCATTTGATGATCTGTCCATTGGTTTGAGTGGGGTGCTAAAGTCTCCTACTATTATTGTGTTACTGCCAGTTTCTCCTTTTATATCTGTTAGTGTTTGTCTTATATATTGAGGTGCTCCTATGTTGGGTACATAGATATTACAACTGTTATGTCTTCATCTTGGATTGATCCCTTGATCATTATGTAGTGTCCTTCCTTAACTCTTGTAATCTTCTTTAAGGGCTATTTTGTCTGATATGAAGATTGCTTCTCTAGCTTTCTTTTGCTACCCATTTGCATGGAATATATTTTTCCATCCTCCCACTTTTAGTCTATATGTGTCTTTAGGTCTGAAGTGGGTTTCTTGTAGAGAGCATACATATGGATCTTGTTTTTGTATCCATTCAGCCAGAAGCATTTAAACCATTTACAGTTAAAAGTAATTCTTGGTATACATGTTCCTATTGCCATTTTCTTAACTGTTTGGGGTTGATTTTGTAGATCTTTTTTCTTCTCTTATATTTCTTGGCAATGTTAAGTCCCTTTAACATTTGTTTTAAAGCTGGTTTTGTGGTACTGAATTCTCTTAACTTTTGCTTGTCTGAAAAGCTTTTTTTATTTCTCCATCAATTTTGAATGAGATCCTTGCCAGGTGCAGTAATCTTGGTTGTAGCTTTTCCCCTTTCAGTTCTTTAAATATATCCTGCCATTCCCTCTAGCCTGCAGAATTTCTGTTGAAAGATCAGCTGTTAAATGTATGGGGTTTCCATTGTATTTTCCTTGTTGCTTCTGCCTTGCTGATTTTAATATTCTTTCTTTGTGTTTAGTATTTGTTAGTTTGATTAATATGTGTCTTGGCATGTTTCTCCTTGGGTTTATCCAGTATGGGACTCTTTGTGCCTCTTGGACTTGATTGACTATTTCTTTTTCCATGTTGGGGAAGTTTTCCACTATGATCTCTTCAAAAATTTTCTCATACCCTTTGTTTTTCTCTTCTTTTCCCAGGACCCCTACAATTCAAAAGTTGGTGCGTTTGATATTGTCCCAGAGGTCTTTGAGACTATCTTCAGTTCTTTTCATTCTTTTTACTTTATTCTGCTCTTCAGAAATTATTTCTATCATTTTATCTTCCAGCTCACTGATTCATTCTTCTGCTTCAAATGTTTTCCTCTGATGGACAAGGCTGAGTGAGGTGGTAATCCTGTCTGCTGATGATTTGGTTTGTATTTTAGTTTTGTTTGTTGTTTAGATGAGGTGGCCTGCACAGGGTGCTTCTGGTGGTCGGGTCATGCTGGGTCTTGTATTCAAGTGGTTTCCTTTGTGTGAGTTCTCACTATTTGATACTCCATAGGGTTAGTTCTCTTGTAGTCTCAGGTCTTGGAGTCTGTATTCCCACTCGAAAGGCTCAAAGCTTGATCTCTGGTCAGGAACAAAGATTCCACAAGTTATGACATTAAGTGAAATTAAAACAAATATCCATAAACAAGAAACCAACGATGAACCCCAGACAAATGGCAGTTACAAAATCAGGCAAATAATTAAAATAATGGAATATACACATGTACATATATACCCATGAACAAAGTCAAAACAGTCCAACAAAAATAAGGTACAATAGCTTGACCTGGTGAACAAAAGAAATAAAAAATTATACTTACCAGTTAAGAACAAAACTAACTAAAGCAGAAACTGTAAAGCAAAACTAAATCAAGGTGACAGGTGGGGGAATAAAGCAATGAAAACTAAGCTAACAAATATGTTGAGAGGAAAGGAAAGAAAGAAAAGAAAAGATATATATACAAAGTTAAATAGAGGAAGATGAAGAAGATTTATATACATTAAAGATTAACTGCAAGGGGAAAAGAACAATAGGAAAGGTAAACAAAGGAATAAATGTAGAAAAAATATTGTAGGCTTAAAAAAATTAAAATTATAAAAAAAGAGAAAGAAAAAAGAAAACAGAAGAAAAAAGAGAGAGAAAAAAAAAAAACCCAACTCCATAGAACTTCAAAAGTCCAACATAGAGGCAGTGGTTTATGACAACAGTAATAAGTGTGACTGAATATACACATATACATATATACCTATAAGCAAAATCAAATCAGTCCAACAAAAATAAAGTAGAATGATTGACCCAGCAAAGAGAGGAAGCCATAAATTATATCTACCAGAATAAAACTGATGAAAGCATGAACTGAAGAACAAAAGTAAAGAAGGTGCCAATTTGGGAATAAGGCAATGAAAATAAAACTAACAAATATGTCCAGAGAGAAGGAAAGAATAGAAAGAAAGAATGGATATGCAAAGTTAAATAGAGTTAGATAAAGAAGATTTATATACATTAAAGATTAACTGCAAGGGAAAAGGACAATATGAAAAGCGAAGGAAAGAATAAATGTAGAGAAAATAATAATAGGCTTAAAAAACTAAAATTAAAAAAAGGGGAATAAAGAGGGGGAGGGGAACTCCCCAGAACAGCAAAAGCCCAGTGTAGAGGCAGAGATTTATAACAAGAATACAAAAATGTAACTTAGAAAAATAAAAAGGTCAAAATCGTAATTAGATATCATAGTGTCAATAAAATCGACAGTTACAACAGAGGGGAAAAATAGAAAAAAAAAAGAAAAAAGAAAAAATCCAAAAGAATCTACAGAACAAGTCAAAACATCAGAATAATAAATGTTTTTCTTGAGTCACTACTGTCAAGAGTCCTTCCCTGCTGGGAGTCACAGTCTACTCACCTCCCTAGGATGCCCTCCAACACTACTGATCTCTGGACCTGCTGTGGGGGCAGCTCAGATTCTAATCTGGCCCTACTCCTATGTGTTCTTGCCTCCAATGTCCACAGCCATCAGAACTAGTGCGTTTTCTTTTGTGGGAGCTCTCAATGACGTTTTATATATTTCATAGACACAGTGTCTGCCTAGTTGTGCGGATTTAATCTGCAGCTTGTACAGCTGGTGGGAAGGTTTTGGGTCTTCTTCCTTAACCACACAGGCCATGGGTTTCAGTTGTGGTTTTATTTCCACCTCTGCATGTGGGTTGTCCACTGGGGTTTGCTCCTGAGGCTGCCCTGGAGGACTTGGGTTTGCCCCTGTGAGGGCCAGGTGTGGAGGTGGTGCAGCTGCTTGGGTCGCAGGGGTTCTGGCAACCAGGTACTTAGGGGAGTCGGCGGCTTGGGCAGCAGGAAATATAGTGCTCTAGAAGGCTATGGGAACCGGTATTGGCCAATACCTTCCAGTATTCTTGCCTGGAGAAACCCCTGTCAGAGAAGCGTGGTAGGTCACAATCTGCAGGGTCCAAGGAGTCGGACATTACCAAAATGACCCTGCACACATAGACATAAGAATTTTTTTGCCCGTGGCAGCTCTACCCCAGTGAGAGTTGAGCATGAAAGTGGTGCATCTGCTTGGTTTGCAGGGACCCTGACACCAAATGTGTAGGGACACAGATTGCCTCCATCACCGGAGTTATGGCCCTTTCAGAATCTTTTTTTGAGCCTCTTGTAGCTGGTGATTAAAAGGCCTTGGCCAGTCTTTGTCCATAGCTTCACCTCTTCAGACACTTAGAGGGCTCCTTTGCCTGGAGTCCTTCTCTGTTTTTCGGCATATCAGTCACATAGAGGGGACCCTGGCTGGAGCCCTACTCTGTAGTTCAGTTCATCAGGTGTTTGTTGGACCAGCCTCTCTATTGTTCAGTTGAGGATGCTGGCGTGTGGGGAGAGAGGCTATGGTGATGGCTCCACCCCCTACTCGTGACTCAGCAGTATCGCCTTGCTTCCATGGCTGCCTGGCTTTCCTCCCCAGGCATTTCCCACCACAATCTTCTCCTTCACATCCCCTTGGTCCGTCTCTCCACAGTCAACACCAACCCTCATCCTAGAATTGCTCCACAATCCCCAAACTCCAGCTCCCAGCTGCTGTCCCTTCCAGGGGACCTGCGTCCCTGTCCTGCATATCTATCCAGGGTATGTATTGCTGTGGCAAGGACTACCTGATTCTCATTCTATTCAGGCTGCCACAGATCAGCTGTTTCACTCTCAGCCTTAAATGTTTCTCCTCTGGCTCAGATAATTGCCCCGATGTGGGGATTGGACCCCTGCTTCAGTTCCCCCACCCACCGAGGGCAGGCCCAGTCCTACTAATACTCCAGTTTAGTAGGGGGGGAACTCCCTACTTCCTTAGTCCTACTGAGTTTTGTGTGGTTCTACATATTCTTTTGCACTGGTCAGGCAAGTACTCCTGTTCACTCTCAGTTGGTGTTCTGCATGCACTTCTGTGTCTGAAGGTGTATTCCTGATGTATCTGTGGAGAGAGATGTACTCCATGTCCACCTACTCTCCCGCCATCTTGTTCTCTCCATTGTAACTTAAAAAAAAAATTTAGTATTTCATGAATTTGGTAGTGAAATTAAGCAACTCAGTTCCATGTTAGATAAAATACAAAATTTTGATCAATAGATAACTAAGTAAAATTGTCCCTGCAGACAGTGATTTCTGACTGGTATGCTGCTGCTAAGTCGCTTCAGTCGTGGCTGACTCTGTGTGACCCCATAGACAGCAGCCCATGAGGCTCCCCCGTCCCTGGGATTCTCCAGGCAAGAACACTGGAGTGGGTTGCCATTTCCTTCTCCAATGCATGAAAGTGAAAAGTGAAAGTGAAGTCGCTCAGTCGTGTCCGACTCTTAGCGACCCCATGAGATCAAAATGAGATCTACTTTTCTACTTAAGTCAGTGTCCACAAATCATGTAACTCAATTGAATAGGAGACTCCTCTTGTATCAACTTCAAGGCATCCAGAGGAACAAAAAATATTTATAAACACACACTCTCTCACACACACATATCTATACCCTACTCAGGGAACATATCAAACACATAAAGTATTTTTCTATATCTTAATTTGGTTTAGTAATAATGGATACTTAAAAAATAAAACATTTAGTGAATTTAAGGGCAAGAAATAGGAGTAAATAGAGTTAAAGGGTAGGGAAAAGAAAGAAATATTTTTGAGACTGTGAACTACCTGGATCTTCTGCTATCTTAAGATTTTTTAAATGGAAAAAACATAAGAGATAAGGAAGAATAGAAACAGAAGGGAGGGCATACACACATGTTCCCAAGACAAATGCAGACGTGACTGTTTGATCCTGGGATGGTAGCATGAGCTGGACACAATCTAGAGAGACGATTATAGTGATAGCAGAGTCATAGTGTGGGAGGCACGCATATAGAACAATAGCGTAACAGAAAGAAAGGATAGTTGACACCTAGAAGATAGCACACACACAAGAGTGAAGATGCATATAAAAGGCAAATGTGCATAGAGAGAGGAGAGGCAACAGAACTCACACTTCCCAGACACATTTTACCTGGAAGTCACTGTTGCAATTTTGTTATTTAAATAGTTTCGATTCAAACTTCATTTGGAACTATAGAGGATCTTGAACTCTTGATTTGGGGAAGTATTAACTAAGCCCTATGAAGAAAGTTTAAAGGGAGAAAAAAGGCCATTTTAAATGGAGTAACATCCCCATCTTGTGGTGTTTCAGAATATTGACTGCTTTTTAATGGCATTTCGAGTGTACATAATTAAACGATAGCTAACTTGATTATTCTTGGGAACAGGGGACAGTAATTACAGAGAAAGTTGAATCTGCAATTTCTCAACCTATTAAAATTTTAATGGAAGAGTTACACTAGTAAACAGTAGGTGCTAATTATTTAATAGTTCACTGTTCAGTGTTTGCCTTAACTTACCAAGGTCAGAGCAAGAGTCAAGAGGTAATCTACATTTGAATTTACCTTTTCTCAAATTTATTGACTAGAAGTTTCATTTTTTAATATTACAAAATCTCATTTTCTTGCACGTTATGATATAATGAAAAGCTAGGACCACTAGTGCTGCCGACAACAATTCTTACATTCAGTTCATTTCAGTCACTCATTCATGTCTGACTCTTTGAGACACCATGGACTGCAGCACACCAGGCTTCCCTGTCCTTAACCAACTCCTGGAACTTGCTCAAACTCATGTGCATAGAACTGGTGAAGCCAACCAACCATCTCATCCTAATGCGTCCCTTCTCCTCTTGCCTTTAGTCTTTCCCAGCATCAGAGTCTTTTCTAGTGAGTCAGCTCTTCACATCAGGTGGCCAAATTATTGGAGCTTCAGCTTCAGCATCAGTCCTTCCAATGAATATTCAGTATTTATTTCCTTTAGGCCTGACTGGTTTGATGTCCTTGCAGTCCAATGGATTCTCAAGAGTCTTCTCCAATACCACAATTCAAAAGCTACAATTCTTCAGTTCTCAGCTTTCTTTATGGTCCAACTCTCACATCCATACGTGAGTACTGGAAAACCCATAGCTTTGACTAGACAGACCTTTGTTGGCAAAGTAATGTCTCTGCATTTTAATATCTAGGTTGGTTATAGCTTTTCTTCCAAGGAGCAAGTGTCTTTTAATTTCAAGGCTGCAGTCACCATCTGCAGTGATTTTGGAGCCCAAGAAAATAGTCTATCACTGTTTCCATTGTTTCCCCATCTATTTGCCATGAAGTGATTGCACCAGATGCCATGATCTTTGTTTTTTGAATGTTGAGTTTTAAGCCAGCTTTTTCACTCTCCTCTTTTTCTTACTTTACTTTTCTCCATTCCCTTAGCCTGGGACCCATCTGGTTACCTGTAATATGGAGTGGAGTCTCTGAAAATGCATGGTTAGGAATGTAAGTGTATTCTCTATTATCTTACTTTTTGTTGATTTTGTTCTTTGGCATAAGAGGTTTAATTTTTAATTAATCCATGATTTAAAGCATTCACTGAAATGCTGCTGATGTGCCAAAACTGTGTAACTAGGAATATAAAAGTAGGGAAGGTGAGATACAGCCCCTACCCATCAGATGCTTATAGTCTAATTAGGGACATAGACAAACACATGAGTCACATTGAAAAGTAAGGTGATGTGGATGGGGATTAAGACAGCAGAGGAAGAAGAGAGGATGTGTAGCTTGTCTCCTCCCATAAATATGTCAAAATTACCTCTACATGTGGAACAATTCTCATGGAAAACTATCTGCAAACTGGCAGAACTCCTATAAAACCCAGGCTACAAAAAATATTCCCACATAAATAGTGAGGAAAAACAAACAAACAAACCCCCAAAACATTGAGTTGCTCCAACAACTTGGGAGGAGATCACATCCCTGCCAGGGCCACTGAGCAGAAAGGAAGTCCCACTTCATACCCTGTGCAGGCTTTAGCTCCTCAAACACCATCCACACTCTATCAAGGTGATAGTGGCCAGTACACCATAAGGAAATATATAGCTGGTGTCCAAATCGAATTTAGTCCTGGCACTGAAGACATTTAGCACATACAGCCTATATGGGGATGATCCCACATAAAAACACCTCTTCAAGATCATGAAGATACATGTTTCACCTAAGTTTATAGAAATAGAGAAAGGTAAATAAAATGATAAGGCAGAGCAACTACTCCCAATTAAATAAGCAAGAGAAAACTCTCCACAAAAAACCCCTGAGAAACAGAGATAATCACTTTATCATTTATGCAGTTCCAAAAGTTGGTACTAAAAGTTCTTACTGAACAGAGCAGACAGGAGAAGCAAAAAGAACTACAGTCTTACAGCCCATGGAACAGAAAACACAATCACAGAAATTTAGACAAAAAGAAATGGCAGAAGAATAAGTCCCACAGGAAGGATCAGGATAAACCCCCAGAAAAGCAACTAAGTAAAGCAGAGATGGGCAATTAAAAAAAAAAAAAAGAATTCAGAATAATGATAGTGAAGATGATCCAGGATCTCAGAAGAAAATGGAGGCAATGATTGAGATGATACAATAAAAGTTTAACAAAGACCTAGAAGAACTAAAATACAAACAGAGTTGAGCAATCCAGTAACTGAAATGAAAAAATGCACTAGAAGAAATCAATAGCAGAATAACTAAGGCAGAAGAACATGTAAATGACCTGGAAGATAGAATGGTGTAAATCACTGCCTTGGAAAAGAATGAAGAAAAAAATGTGAAAAACAAAAAAACGAAGACAGTTTAAGAGAACTCTGGGACAACATTAAAAACACGAGTATTTGCATTATAGGGGTCCCAGAAGGAGAAGAAAGAGAGAAAGGGCCTGAGAAGATATTTTAAGAGATAGTTGCTGAATACTTCTGTAACAGGGTAAAGGAAACAGTGACCCAAGACCAGGAAGCACAGAGAGTCCCAGTCAAGATAAACTCAAGGAAGAACATGCTGAGATTAATCAAGTTGGCAAAATTAAAGACAAATAAAAAAGTATTTAAAAGCAACAAGGAAAAAACAACAAACATACAAGAGAACTCCTCATAAGGTTATTAGCTGACTTCTCAGCAGAAACTCTACAAGTCAGAAGGGAGTGGCATGATATATTAAAAATGATGAAAGGGAAGAACCTATAAGTAAGAATACACAGCAAGGCACTCTTTCAGATTTGACATAGAAATAAAAAGCTTTACTGACAAGCAAAAGCTAAAGGAATTCAGCACCACTAGACCAGCGTTGCAACAAATGCTAAAGAAACTTCTCTAGGTGGAAAAGAGACCAGCAATGTAAAACAACTTTGTGCATATATAGACTTGTATCAAAACCTAATGGGAACAGCAAACCCCAAAACTACAATAGATAAAAAGAAAAAAGTAAAAGCAACCCAAACAGAACACTAAAGATGGCCATCAAACCCTAAGAGAAGAGACCAAGAGAGGAAGGGAAGAAAAATAACCTATAAGAGCAAACCCAAAAGAATTAACAAAATGGTAATAGGAACATGTGTATCAATAATTACCTTAAATGAAAGTGATTGAAATGCTCCAACCAAAAGACATAGACTGGTTGAATAGATACAAAAACAAGACCTGCATATATGCTGTTTATAAGAGGTCCATTTCATACCTATAGGCACAGATATACTGAAAGTGACAGGATGGAAAAAGTATTCCATAAAAATGGAAATTGAAAGAAAGCTGGTGTAGCAATACTCATTATCAGACAAAATAGACTTTATAGAATGTATTAAGAGACAAAGAACGTTTACATAATGGTCAAGGGATCAATTCAGGAAGAAGATACAACAATTGTAAATATATATACAGAACTTAGGACCACTTTGATATATAAGACAAGTCATAATAAGGGAGAAATTGAAAATCAATAAGGAAACACTGGCACATTCAGTTCAGTTCAGTTGCTCAGTCGTGTCTGACTCTTTGTGACCTCATGAATTGCAGCACGCCAGGCCTCCCTGTCCATCATCAACACCCAGAGTTCACCCAAACCCATGTCCATCGAGTTGGCTATGCCATCCAGCCATCTCATCCTCTGTCGTCCCCTTCTCCTCCTGTTCCCAATCCCTCCCAGCATCAGAGTCTTTTCCAATGAGTCAACTCTTCGCAAGAGGTGGCCAAAAAATTGGAGTTTCAGCTTTAGCATCAGTCCTTCCGATGAACACCCAGGACTGATCTCCTTTAGAATAGACTGGTTGGATCTCCTTGCAGTCCAAGGGACTCTCAAGAGTCTTCTCCAACACCACAGTTCAAAAGCATCAGTTCTTAAGCACTCAGCTTTCTTCACAGTCCAACTCTCACATCCATACATGACCACTGGAAAAACCATAGCCTTGACTAGATGGACCTTTGTTGGCAGAGTAATGTCTCTGCTTTTTAATATGCTATCTAGGTTGGTCATAACTTTCCTTCCAACGAGTAAGTGTCTTTTAATTTCATGGCTGCAGTCACCATGTGCAGTGATTTTGGAGCCCCCCAAAATAAAGTGTGACACTGTTTCCACTGTTTCCCCATCTATTTCCCATGAAGTGATGGGACCAGATGCCATTATCTTAGTTTTCTGAATGTTGAGCTTTAAGCCAACTTTATCACTCTCCTCTTTCACCTTCATCAAGAGGCTTAGGCCAATGGATTTAACTGATATTTATAGAGCATTCCATCCAAAAGAAGCAGAATACAGCATTCATCTCATGTGCACATGAAGTATTCTCCAGGTTTGACAAAAGCTGGGCCACAAAATGAGCTTTGGTGAATTTAATAAAACTGAAATCTTATCAAACATCTTTTCCTATTACAGTAATATGAGATTAGAAGTAAAATAGAAGAAAACAAATTGTAAAAGCCATGAACACGTGGAGGATAAAAATATACTAGGAAAAAAACAATAGATCACTGAAGAAATCAAAGAGGAAATAAAAAAAATACCTGGAGACAAATGAAAATGACAATACAATAACCCAAAATCTATGAGATACAGCAAAAGCAGCTCTAAGAGGGAAGTTTATAGCAATACAAGTTTACCTCAGGAAACAAAAAAAATCTCAAACAACCTAACTTGTCCCTGAATGGATGAATTTAACTCAGATGACCATTATATCTACTACTGTGGGCAAGAATCCCTTAGAAGAAACGGAGTAGCCCTCATCATAAACAAAAGAGCCCAAAATGCAGTACTTGGATGCAATTTCAAAAACAACAGAATGATCTCTGTTTGTTTCCAAGCCAAACCATTCAATATCACAGTAATCCAAGTCTACGCCCTAACCAGTAATGCTGAAGAAGCTGAAGTTTAATGGTTCTATGAAGACCTACAAGACTTTATAGAACTAACATGCAAAAAAGATGTCCTCTTCATTATAGGGGACTGGAATGCAAAAATAGGAAGTCAGGAAATATCTGGAGTAACAGGTAAATTTGGCCTTGGAGTACAGAATGAAGCAGGGCAAAGGCTAACAGAGTTTTGCCAACAGAACGCACTGGTCATAGCAAACACCCTCTTCCAACAACATAAGAGAAGACTCTATACATGGGCATTACCAGATGGTCAACACCAAAATCAGACTGATTATATTCTGTGCAGTCAAAGATGGAGAAGCCCTATACAGTCAGCAAAAGAAGACTGGGAGCTGACTGTGGCTCAGATCATGAACTCCTTATTGCAAAATCTAGACTTAAATTGAAGAAAATAAGGAAAGCCACTAGACAATTCAGTAATGACCTAAATCAAACCCTTTGTGATTACACAGTGGACGTGACAAATAGATTCAAGTGATTAAATCTGATAGACAGAGTGCCTGATGAACTATGGACGGAGGTTCATGACATTGTACAGGAGGCAGTAATCAAGACCATCTCCGTGAAAAAGAAATTCAAAAGGCAAAATGGTTGTCTGAGGAGGCATTACAGATAGCTGAGAAAAGACGAGAAGCTAAAGGCAAAGGAGAAAAGGAAAGATATAAGCATCTGAATGCAGAGTTCCAAAGAATAACAAGGAGAGATAAGAAAGCCTCCCTCAGTGATCAGTGTGGAGAAGGCAATGGCAACCAATTCCAGTACTCTTGCCTGGAGAATCCCAAGGACAGAGGGGCCTGGTTGGCTGCAGTCCATGGGGTCGTGAAGAGTTGGACATGACTGCATGACTTCACTTTCATTTGTCACTTTCATGCATTGGAGAAGGAAATGGCAACCGACTCCAGTGTTCTTGCCTGGAGAATCCCAGGGACGGTGGAGCCTGGAGAATCCCAGGGACCGTGGAGCCTGGTGAGCTGCCATCTATGGGGTCGCACAGAGCCAGACACGATTGATGTGAGTTAGCAGCAGCAGCAGTGATCAGTGCAAAAAAAAAAAAAAAAAAAGAGGAAAACAATAGAATGGGAAAAACTAGAGATTTCTTCAAGAAAATTAGAGATACCAAGGAAACATTTCATGCAAAATGGGCACAATAAAGGACAGAAATGGTATGGACCTAACAGAAGCAGATGCTATAAAGAAGAGGTGGCAAGAATACACAGAAGAACTGTACAAAAAAGATCTTCATGACCCTGATAACCGCGTTGGTATGATCACTCACCTAGCGCCAGACATCCTGGAATGTGAAGTCAAGTAGGCTTTGTGAAGCATCACTACAAACAAAGCTAGTGGAAGTGATGGAATTCCAATTGAGCTATTTCAAATGCTAAAAGATGATGCTGTGAAAGTGCTGCACTTAATATGCCAGCAAATTTGGAAAACTCAGCAGTGGCCACAGGACTGGAAAACATCAGTTTTCATTCCAATCCCAAAGAAAGGCAATGCCAAAGAATGTTCAAAGTACCACACTACTGCATTCATCTCACACTAGCAAAGTAATGCTTAAAATACTCCAAGCTAGGCTTCAACAGTACATGAACCATGAACTTCCAGATGTTGAAGCTGGATTTAGAAAAGGCAGAGGAACCAGAGATCAAATTGCCAACATCTGTTGGATCATCAAAAAAGCAAGAAAGTTCCTGAAAAGCATCTACTTCTGCTTCATGGACTATGCTAAGTCTATAGTGACTGTGTAGATCACTACAACCTGTGGAAAATTCTGGAAGAGATGGGAATACCAGACCATCTACCTGCCTCCTGAGAAATCTGTATGCAGGTCAAGAAGCAACGGTTAGAACTAGACATGGGACAACTGACTGGTTCCAAATTGGGAAAGGAGTACATCAAGGCTTTGTATTGTCACCCTGCTTATTTCACTTATATGCAGAGTACATCATGGGAGATTCTGCGCAAATGAAGCACTAGCTGGAATCAAGATTCCCAGGAGTAATATCAATAACCTCAAGCTATGCAGATAACGCTACCCTTATGGCAGAAAGCGAAGAACTGAAGAGCCTCTTGATGAAAGTGAAAGAGGAGACTGAAAAATTTGGCTTAAAACTAAACATTCACAAAACTAAGATCATGGCATCCGGTCCCATCACTTCATGGCAAATAGATGGGAAAGCAATGGAAACAGTGATAGACTTTATTTTTTTGGGTTCCAAAATCATTGCAGATGGTGACTGCAGCCATGAAATTAAAAGACTCCTGCTCCTTGAAAGAAAAACTATGACCAACTTTAATAGTATATTAAAAAGCAGAGACATTACTTTGCCCACAAAGGTCTGTCTAGTCAAAGCTATGGTTTTTCCAGTAGTCATGTATGGATGTGAGAGTTGGGCTATAAAGAAAGCTGAGTGCCGAAGAATTTTAGCTTTTGAACTGTGGTGTTGGAGAAGACTCTTGAGAGTCCCTTGGGCTGCAAGATCCAATCAGTCCATCCTAAAGTAAATTAGTGCTGAATATTCATTGGAAGGACTGATGCTGAAACTGAATCTCCAATATGTTGGCCACTTGATGTGAAGAACTGACTCATTGGAAAAGACCCTGATGCTGGAAAGATTGAAGGTGAGAGGAGAAGGGGACAACAGAGGATGAGATGGTTGGATGGCAATATCGACTCGATGGATAGGAGTCTGAGTAAGCTCCAGGGATGGACAGGTAATCTGGCATGCTGGAGTCCATGGGGTCGCAAAGAGTCAGACGTGACTGAGCAACTGAACTAAACTGTACTGAACTTTCCCCATAAAGCAACTAGAGAAAGAAGAACAAACAAAACCTAAAGCTAGTAGAAGAAAAAAAATCGTTAAGATCAGAGCAGAAATAAATGAAATAGAGACAAAGAAAACAATAGCAAAGAAAAATGAAACTAAAAGCTGTTTCATTGAGAAGATAAACTGAATTAGTAAGTCTTTTGCCAGACTCATCAAGAAGGAAGAGGACTCAATAAAATTAGAGCTGAAAAAGGGGAAGTTGCAACTGACACCACAGAAATACAAAGGATCATAAGAGATTACTACAGGCAACCATATGCCAATAAAATGGACAACCTGGAAGAAATGGACAAATTCTTACAAAGGTAAAATCTCCCAAGACTGAACCAGGAAGAAATAGAAATATGAACAGACCAATTACAAGTACTGAAATCAAAACTTGGTTAAAAAACTGCCAACAAACAAAAGTGCAGGACCAGATGGTTTCATAGGTAAATTCTATCAAACATTTAGAGAAGAAATAACACCTATCCTTCTGAAACTGTTCCAAAAGACTTCAGAGGAAGGAAAACTTCCAAATTTCTTTTTTTTAAATTTATTTTTTAAATTTTAAAATCTTTGATTCTTACATGCGTTCCCAAACATGAACCCCCCTCCCACCTCCCTCCTCACAACATCTCTCTGGGTCATCCCCATGCACCAGCCCCAGGTATGCTGCACCCTACGTCAGACATAGACTGGCGATTCAATTCTTACATGATAGTATACATGTTAGAATGTCATTCTCCCAAATCATCCCACCCTCTCCCTCTCCCTCTGAGTCCAAAAGTCCGTTATACACATCTGTGTCTTTTTTCCTGTCTTGCATACAGGGTCGTCATTGCCATCTTCCTAAATTCCATATATATGTGTTAGTATACTGTATTGGTGTTTTTCTTTCTGGCTTACTTCACTCTGTATAATTGGCTCCAGTTTCATCCATCTCATCAGAACTGATTCAAATGAATTCTTTTTAACGGCTGAGTAATACTCCATTGTGTATATGTACCACTGCTTTCTTATCCATTCATCTGCTGATGGACATCGAGGTTGTTTCCATGTCCTGGCTATTATAAACAGTGCTGCGATGAACATTGGGGTACATGTGTCTCTTTCAATTCTGGTTTCCTCGGTGTGTATGCCCAGAAGTGGGATTGCTGGGTCATAAGGTAGTTCTATTTGCAATTTTTTAAGGAATCTCCACACTGTTCTCCATAGTGGCTGTACTAGTTTGCATTCCCACCAACAGTGTAGGAGGGTTCCCTTTTCTCCACACCCTCTCCAGCATTTATTGCTTGCAGATTTCTCCAAAGAAGACATACGGATGGCTAACAAACACATGAAAAGATGCTCAACATCACTCATTATTAGAGAAATGCAAATCAAAACCACAATGAGGTACCACTTCACACCAGTCAGAATGGCTGCGATCCAAAAACTTCCAAATTTCATTGTATAAGGCCACCATCACCCTGATACCAAATCCAAATTACAGGCTAAGATCACGGATGAACATAGACACAAACATCTTCAACAAAATACTAGCAATCCAAATCCAACAGTACATTAAAAAGGATCATGCACCATGGTCAAGTGGGATTTGTCCCAAGGATGCAAGGATTTTTCAATATCTGCAAATCAATCTGTGATACATCACATCAACAAACTGAAGAATAAATACCATATAATCATCTCAATAGATGCAGAACAACTTTTGACAAAATTCATTTCCAATTTATGGTAAAAATTCTCCAGAAAGTGGGCATATAGGGAACATAGCTCAACATAATAAATGCCATATACTATAAACCTATAGCTAACATCATACTCAATGGTGAAAAGCTGAAACCATTTCCTCTAAGATCTGGAACAAACAAAGATGTCTACTCTCACCACTTTTATTCAACATAGTTTTTGAAGTCTTAGCTATAGCAGTCAGAGAAGAAAAAGAAATGAATCCAAATTGGAAAAGAAGAAGTAAAACTGTCACTGTTTGTAAATGATACTATACATAGAAAATCCTAAAGATGCTACCAGAAAACTACTACAGCTCATCAATGACTTTGGTAAAATTGCAGGTTACAAAATTAATACACAGAAATCTGTTTCATTTCTATACACTAACAATGAAAGATCAGAAAGAGAAATTCAAGAAACAATCCCTTTACTATCATATCAAAAGCAATAAAATACCTAGGAATCAACCTATCTAAGGAAACAAAAGCCCTGTACTCCAAAAACTGTAAAACACTTATGAAAGAAATCAAAGATGACACAAAGAGAAGGAAAAATATACCATATTCTAGGATTAGAAGAATTGATATTGCCAAAATGACTATACTACTCAAGGCAATCTATAGATTCAGTGCAATCCCTATCAAATTACCAATGGCATTTTTTCAGAGAACTAGAATAAAAAAATCTTAAAAATTTATGGTGACACAAAAGATCCTGAATAGCCAAAGCAATCTTGTGGAAAAAAAAAAAAATGGAGCTGGAGGAATCAGACTTTCTGACTTAAAACTACACTACAAAGCTGTTGTCATCAAAACACTGTGATCCTGGCACAAAAATAGAAATATATATACCAATGGAACAGAATAGAAAGCCCAGAAATAAAGCCACACACCTATGGTCAATTAATCTACAACAAAGGTGGCAAGAATATATAATGGAGGGAAGATCATCTTTTCAAAAAATGGTGCTGAGAAAACTAGGCAGATATGCAAAAAAATAAAATTAGAACATTAACACCATACACAAAAATAGTGGATTAAAGACCTAAATATGAGACCAGACATGTAAAACTCTTAGAGGAAAACCTAGGCAGAACACTCTTCGACATGAATCTCAGCAGTAAATTTATATAAATATAAATATAAATTTATTTATTTTAATTGGAGGTTAATTACTTTATAATATTGTATTGGTTTTGCCATACATCAACATGAATCCGCCACAGGTATACACGTGTTCCCCATCCTGAACCGCCCTCCCTCCTCCCTCCCCGTACCATCCCTCTGGGTCGTCCCAGTGCACCAGCCCCAAGCATCCTGTATCATTTTGATTTGTCTCCCAGAGTAACAGAAATAAAAACCAAAAACAAATAGGAATTAATTAGACTCAAAACCTTTTGCATAACAAAAGAAACCATAAACAAAATGAAAAAAACAACACTCAGAATGGGAGAAAATACTTCCCAATGATGTGACTGTTAAGGGTTTAGTCTCCAAAATTTACAAACGGCTCATGGGGCTTAATATCACTGAAAACAAGCAAACTTGTGAAAAAATGGGCAGAAGACCTAAATAGAAATTTCTCCAAAGAATACATACTTATGGCCAAGAGGCACATGAAAAGATGTGTTCACCATCACTAATTATTGGAGAAATGCAAATCAAAACTATAATGACACCAGTCAGAATGGCAATCATAAAATAATCCACAAACAATAAGTACTGGCAAGGGTGTGGAGAGAAACAGACTTTTCTCAAGTGGGACCTCAAAAATTGAAGACAGTAAGCCAAGTTTGGTTGATTTTCTTATATAATTATTAATATTGACTGAATAAATACATGTTAAATAGCTGTGGACTTTTTGGAAAAAGAAATGAGTGGTAAAAAATTGAAACATTTAGAGAAGCCAACTTATTTGTAATTTCTTCCATATAAAGGAGAGCTTACAAATCTATAAGAAAGATGTCATCAGGCAATTCATAAGTTAAACTATTGGCTTACATAAAAAAAGTTCAACTTTGCAAGTAGCCAGAACATTATATGAAAATATGTAAAATGATGTAAGAAAGTGAGAGTCCATATTTTTAAGTATCAAATTATAAAAGATTAGAAATTAATTAGGGTCATTTATTACCAAAGATGTTGAAGTGAAGTGAAGTTGCTCAGTCGTGTCCGACTCTTTGCGACCCCATAGACTGTAGCATACCAGGCTCCTCTGTCCATGGGATTTTCCAGGCAACAGTACTGGAGTGGATTGCCATTTCAAATGAGGGTAAATTGGATGAAGTTTTCTTGAAAGCATTTTAGCAATGGTCGTTTTCTTAAATTAGAGATTTGCACAACTTTCAATCCACTAATTCTGCCTTCAGGAATTCATCCCAAGGAAAGAACTATGGATATGGACTAAGGTTGTGTTACAAAGATATTGTTCATAAAAAGAGAAAATGAAGAATGACCTGCTTAACGATTTGGGAGTGGTTACGTAAATTAATTTTGATATACTATAAAAACAAGTGATCTTATAGAAGACTGTTCATTGGCATGGAAAACCTAACTTTATCATAAGAAATGAGTCACAAAACTCTGTAATTCTTGTTTCCACTTATGTATCTAAAATGCATATATTACGTAAAACAGTAGAGGGAAAGTTTACAATAAGATGTCTATAGTAAAATTTAGGTGATGACCTTAATGATAATGCCTTTTCCCTTTGCATAGATACATTTTCCAAAAGTTTTTACAATGCACAGTTATTAATTTTGCAACAAAAAAGGAAAACCTATGCAATTATTTTTAAAAAGTTCTCTTGTAAGAAACATCATATTATATAAAGAATGATTCAGGGGTAATAAACCTGATGTATCTATAATAGCATTTCTGAGTCAAATCCAAAAGAAGACTGAAAATGCTTGACAGAAAGACTTGGCAGTTACTGAGAGAAAAGTCATTTGTTTCTGGAGCAAGTTGAAGTTAGGTAAGCAGAAGTCAATTTCTCTCATCATCTCAGAGCTGAAACTTTGCCCTAGGCTTGGTTACTTGGGAAAAGCTTTCTGTTTGCAGACTGTGCTCTGGGAAGAACACATCATGGCCTGAGCTTCAGCATAGGTGGAGTTTGTTCTGCAATCTTTAAAACATTGGACAGAATAACAGTAGCTTTTATTTTTTTTTAATTTTTATTTTTACTTTATTTTGCTTTACAACACTATATTGGTTTTGTAGCTTTTAAAGAGCAGTCATGTCAGAGTTGCAGACCATTTACCTCTTGCAAGAGGCTCTGGTTTGGATTTTTGTTTACAGCAGAATGTTCTTTCTTCTGGAAAAGCCACCTTGTGTGTGTAAAAATATAATAGAATGTGATGAGAAAATAGAAATTCTTGAAAAATGGCAAAATTAACTGTTCAAATGATTAAATTACTCCTTCAGTTCAGTTCAGTTCAGTCGCTCAGTTGTGTCTGACTCTTTGTGACCCCATGGACCACAGCACACCAGGCCTCCCTGTCCATCACCAGCTCCCGGAGTTTACTCAAACACATCTCCATTGAGTTGGTGATGCCATCCAACCATCTCATCCTCTGTCATCCCCTTCTCCTCCTGCCCTCAATCTTTCCCAGCATCAGGGTCTTTTCAAATGAGTCAGCTCTTTGTATCAGGTGGCCAAAGTATTGGAGTTTCAGCTTCAACATCAGTCCTTCCAATGAGTATTCAGGACTGATCTTTAGGATGGACTGGTTGGATCTCCTTGCAGTCCAAGGGACTCTCAAGAGTCTTCTCCAACACCACAGTTCAAAAGCATCAATTCTTCAGCACTCAGCTTTCTTTATAGTCCAACTCTCACATCCATACATGACTACTGGAAAAACCATAACCTTGACGAGATGGACCTTTGTTGGCAAAGTAATGTCTCTGCTTTTGAATATGCTATCTAGGTTGGTCATAACTTTCCTTCCAAGGAGTAAGCGTCTTTTAATTTCATGGCTGCATCACCATCTGCAGTTATTTTGGAGCCAAATAAAGTCAGCCACTGTTTCCACTGTTTCTCCATCTATTTGCCGTGAAGTGATGGGACCAGATGCCATGATCTTAGTTTTCTGACTGTGAGCTTTAAATTAGCTTTTTCACTCTCCTCTTTCACTTTCATCAAGAGGCTCTTTAGTTCTTCTTCACTTTCTGCCATAAGGGTGGTGTCATTTGTGTATCTGAGGTTATTGATATTTCTCCCAGCAATCTTGATTCCAGCTTGTGAAACATTGTCTTTATATCGCAGGAAGAACTCTTGGTATTTTTTTTTTTTTAATGACAGGTACAATTTCACAACTTTAATGACATGGCATATGGAAGGAGGCAAAAAAAAAAAAAAGAAAGAAAGAAAGAAAGAAAGAAAGAAACCACCTCAGTTTTTCAGCTCTTTGGAGAGATCTGGGGCAAAGGAATCAGAATTCAACAATAGGATTTCCTCAGCTGAACTAAGGATGGAGAACAGATGGTATGGAGTCAACTCCCTGGCTGACTGGTCTTTGGGGCAAACAAGGAAAATGCCTTCTACAGCCAAAGGGCGATGAGAACATTCTTTGGTGGATGGACTTTAGGCTCTGCACTGACATTAACTTCTTTTGGGATGTGGAAGCTTCCAGATGAAGGCTGGTCAGGTAATAATGGCTACCTCTTCCTGGTCTCTGCTCTCGGACACTGAGTTGATTATGCTTCTTAAATACTTTATGAATTCCATCCTGATCTCTTCCAGGTCGTCCTTGAGATTCGAGTGCACCAGCTTCCGCTTGTTCAAGGATGGTGCCAAAGCTGGGTTTTCTTTGTTACTTCCGAAGCCTGGTTTGTGGTGTGCAATTACCAGACACTGAGTATTCTGTAAGAACTCCTGCTGGAAGAAGTAGGAATACCATGTCTCAATTTCCTTCAGGTGACTTAGGATGTTGGCATTGAAGACGATCACCACTCCGTGAGTCCTTCATCAGGGCTGGCCAGCAAGACTCGAACTTTGGATCGCTGCCACAATCCCAGAGCTCAAATTCACACCCTGTGCCTTTGTTGTTGCTGGTAACATGTGGGTTCTCGAATTCCAGGATCCTCACTCCTTGGGTTGGGTTGTATTCAGTGATGCCAGAAGATTATGTCATAAAGTTGGCCAAAACGGTTTTTACACTCTCGCAGGGCCCCACAAACAGGATCTTGGCCTTCAGCATCTCTGCCCGGGGACCACTCAGGTGCTGCTTGAACCTGCGTCGTAGTCTCTATTTTTTTTTTTTTTTTGGAGAGATAATTCTTGTGTAAATGAAAAATTTAATTTGCAACGTGCCTTCACTGTGTGTGAACATGTGGGCAAGTGTGGGTGTACATGTGTTTATTTTTATGTATTCATTTGTTTATTTGTATGTTTGATATTTCTGTTTGATTGTGTTTGAGCAGTATTTGAGATGTCAGATATTCAGGCCAAAAATACTGCAGGGATGAATGCTGGCAGGAAAAGACCATAAAACAGAACTAAACTAGTTTGTAGATGCTCCATCTGGTGAGACTGCCCATGGGGGTCAAGGCTGGGTCCACTGCTGTGGGTACCAAGCAGACTTTGTGTTGAAGGAGGTGGATTTTCCTATTATAAATTCTCTGGAATAGGAAATGAGGATGAGGAGGTAGCCTTCTGGATTGGATACAGAAGGAGCTCCTTTTGTGACTATCCACTTGAATCTAGTCTAGATATTCTTGTAGGCACTTCCAGTGGTGGTTAGAAGTTTTCTTTGCCACAAGGAATCAGCCTAGTAGCTACACATGGACATTCCCTGCAAAAGCCTCATGAGAATGATACAGGATGCCTGGGTTCATATAAAGTAGCCAAAGGTGAGGTGATTTTTTAATTTTACATGTTGTTAATTCCCTTCACTTATTCATAAAGCTCAGATGCAGAAACTGGCTTAGGTTCTGATAGAGATAATTAATCATACCTGTATCCATGTTTAGAAAGGATTTGAGACAGTAATCATTCTACTTGAATCTCTCTTCCAGAAAAAATCTGATTTAATTAGCCTGGAGCACCAGAATTTTTAAGAGTAGCCCAGCTGACTCTAATGTGCCAGTTTGAGAACTGAAAAGGAAGCCTGGTGGCTCAGATGGTAAAGAGTTTGACTGTAATGCAGGAGACCCAGGTTCGATCCCTGGGTCAGGAAGATCCCCTGGAGAAGGGAATCCCGTGGACAGAGAGGAGACCGGCAGGCTACAGTCCATGGAGTCACAGAGTCAGACATGACTGAGCAACTGACACTTTCACTTTAATTTGAGAACTGCTCTTTTAGAGACTAGTGTGGAAGAGGGAGCAGCCCCAGTGTTACCAAACCATGTGCATTTGCCCACATGCAGCAAACCAAACGCAGAGATCTTGAGGCCTAGAAAGAGTTTACTCACATGGCAGCCAGTCAAGGAAATGGGAGTACAATGATCAAATCTGCTTCCCTGAAGTTGGGGTGGTTGGGATATGTATGGGGTAAGCAAGATGATCTTAGGCTTGGGGAAAGATTCTTGGAGGCAGGGAAGAGGTGAAGTAATTGATATTTTGAGAAGGTGCTTCTGGAGGACAAGTTTCTGTATATTCACAATGGAGGTGAACAGAGGGCAGAGTTTTCCAGTCCTCTGACATCAACACGCCATTCATCAGACATCTGTGAGGCCCCAGGTTTAGAGTTGGTGGTCCCAACTGGCTGTAGCTGGCTCACACTGGGCAGAAGTGAAAGTGTGAAAGTAGCCCACGAGGCTCCTCTGTCCATGGAATTCTCCAGGCAAGAATACTGTAGTATGTTGCCATTTTCTTCTCCAGAGGATCTTCCTGACCTAGGGGTTGAATCTGGGTCTCCTGCATTGCAGGCAGATTCTTTACTGTCTGAGCCATCAGGGAAGCCCCCACACTGGGCAGAAGCTGACTCCAAGTTCCTGTAAAACAACTGGTCTGAGTGAAACTGGGAAGGCAATTTACAAGCAAGGGAGTTTTAACAAGCTGTTCCCTTGTCTGCTGACCTGTAAGACAAGTTCAAGAATGTCTGTTGCTTACTGCTGCTGCTGCTGCTAAGTCGCTTCAGTCGTGTCCGACTCTGTGTGACCCCATAGATGGCAGCCCACCAGGCTCTGCCATCCCTGGGATTCTCCAGGCAAGAACACTGGAGTGGGTTGCCATTTCCTTCTCCAATGCATGAAAGTGAAAAGTGAAAGTGAAGTCACTGAGTTGTGTCCAACTCTCAGCGACCCCATGGACTGCAGCCTACCAGGCTCCTCTGTCCATGGGATTTTCCAGGCAAGAGTACTGGAGTGGGGTGCCATTGCCTTCCCTGCTGTTGCTTACTAGCTCTTGTTAATTGTATGGAGTATAGTTTCAGCAGCAACTCAGAGATGATTTGGTTGTTACCTAATTGCTGGCAGCAGAGTCTTGAGTCCAGGGAGGCCAATTAGAAGGGTAATTGCAGTGCAGAGTTACGCAAGAGCAAAAGTCGGCATTCACAGGAATCTGCAAATACTGTGCTTCCTACTATAGGGTATTTCAAGGAGAAGGAACCTGAAATCTTGCTACTATGCAAGTAAGGGCTATTATGATCTTAGCATTCAGTTCAGTTCAGTCGCTCAGTCATGTCCGACTCTTTGCGACCCCATGAATCGCAGCTCGCCAGGCCTCCCTGTCCATCACCATCTCCCAGAGTTCACTCAAATCCACGTCCATCGAGTCGGTGATGCCATCCAGCCATCTCATCCTCCGTCGTCCCCTTTTTCTCCCACTCCCAATCTCTCCCAGCATCAGAGTCTTTTCCAATGAGTCAACTCTTACAATGACTCAACTTTGAGGTGGCCAAATTACTGGAGTTTCAGCTTTAGCATCAGTCCTTCCAATGAATATTCAGGATTGATTTCCTCCAGGATTGACTAATTTGATCTCCTTGCAGTCCAAGAGTCTTCTCCAACACCACAGTTCAAAAGCATCAATTCTTTGGTGCTCAGCTTTCTTCATAGTCCAACTTTCACATCCATATATGACCACTGGAAAAACCATAGCCTTGACCAGACGGACTTTTGTTGGCAAAGTAATGTCTCTGCTTTTCAATATGCTATCTAGGTTGGTCATAAGTTTTCTTCCAAGGAGTAAGCCTCTTTTAATTTCATGGCTGCAGTCACCTCTGCAATGATTTTGGAGCCCCCCAAAATAAAGTCCGACACTGTTTCCACTGTTTCCCCATCTATTTCCCATGAAGTGATGGGACCAGATGCCATTATCTTCATTTTCTGAATGTTGAGCTTTAAGCCAACTTTTCACTCTCTTCAAGAGGCTTTTTAGTTCCTCTTCCCTTTCTGCCATAAGGGTGGTGTCATCTGCATATCTGAGGTTATTGATATTTCTCCCAGCAATCTTGATTCCAGGTTGTGCTTCTTCCAGCCCAGCGTTTCTCAGCATTACAGGCTATGAAATAGAGAGGAACAAATCTGACTCTATATTGGATCTGTTTCTTTAACTTTTGTATTCTAACTGCTTTTACTACAAGTTAATCACTATAAAGAGATGTTGTCTATATAAGGTGTACATAATGGTGCATGGCTGGGAACCCTGCCTCCCATACCTCATGTTAAGCTAAGATACCTTTGTTTAGCTCACAGGAACCATCCTGACTAGGTGCACCTGTGAATGGCTGCAGGAAATAAGAAATTAACACATCCCTTCAGAAGTCTGGCTGGAATCAAGAAACTTGTACAACAACCTATTTCTTTCTTCACTTTACCTCCTCAGTTCCCGGTCTTTGTTCTATGAAAGAAACTAGCATCCAAAGCCTGGGAAAAATGGTTCTTTAGGGCATCATATTGCACCGTATTCTTGGTCTGCTGGTTTTCCAAATAGAGTTGCTGTATCCCATCCCAACAACTCAATTCTTGACCTATCGGAGTGTCATACAGTGAGGTGTACAAGCTTGGACTTGATAAACACTTATATAACAATTCCTATAAAGAACAGTCTTTAGATGAAAATATTTAAGTTCAAGGAGTCTGAAGTCACATGATGTTAGAAACATTTATACCTATATTTGATAGGTATAAAAGATATTTCCCATATGTTTAACGTATGAATGAGTAAGAAAGATAAAGCCTGAGAACATTTCCAGATAAAAAGATAGTAAAGAGATGTGACAATGAAGCATTTTTATGAGATAGTGGACTGAAAAGCAAAAATTGCGATACAGGCTATCACTGGGACAACTGATGAAATTTTAACACTCAAAGTGGATCAGATAATAGCTTTGTATTCCAGTTAAGTTTCTTGATTTTTGTTAATTACATTCTAGTTCTGAAAGAGAATGTCCTTATTCTTGGTAAAGGCACATAAAAGTATTTAGAAGTAGGGGGCATAATGTCTCCAACTTAAGCTCTTATGGTTCAAATAAATGCCAAGAACGTACAAAAATATGTATAGGAGGAATAAAAAAGCAAATGGGGCAATTGAGGAATCTGGACAATTAGTATACAAGTATTCATTTTTCTATTCTCGTAACTTTTCCGTAAGTTTAAAATTATAAGAATCAACACAAGAAGAATCTAAGGGAATGTGAGGCAAAGAAAACACCCTTGAGATGGGAAGGAACTTGACATGTTGTAGGAACTAAGAGATACCTCCTATGGCTGAAATGTGTTGGCAAGATGATAGGATGGCAAGTGATGAGGAAATTGATGAGGAAGTTGATAAGGGAATAGAAGGTAGATCATGAAGTTCTCATAGGCCATGGTAAGGGATATGACTTTAATTATAATGGGAAGTCACTATAAATTTCTGAGCAGGGATGGATGTAGCAAGGTGCACTTTACAGTTGATTCCAGGGAATGATTTTTCCTGGGGCTGTTTAGGCTACACGTCAGCTTCTAAATAACTCAATCAATGTATCTACAGAAAGGAGGGAAATGAATAGGTAGGCTTCCTTGGGCCTCTTGCCAGGTGAAGAAGGATGAGGAAAAACCCACTGGGACCACACTGGTTAGCCAAAAACAATAGCTGACATTGTTTACACCTTGCCATGTCTGGGCTGCCTAGCAAACTATAGGTACTGACTCCTATAGCAAGACTTCATTCCACTTTCCCAGTTCTAGAAACATTCCAAATCACATTATAAATTTTCCCACATTTAAGACCAAAAACAATAGTAAAATCCCACACCTAAACCCTCTCTAAAAGGAGATGACCCAATCAATTTCTCTATTCTGTTCCAAGTCCAGCATCTTTGGGTAGTGTTTATTACACCATGTCAAGTTTGAATGGGCTCTTCTTGACCCTGCAGTTGTGGCTAAATGACAAACTTAATATATATTGGAAGAGAAATGGGAAGTTGTCCAGCAGCTTAGGTAAAGAGGCTCACTCCTCTTCTAGAAGGAGTGGCTGTGTCTGGACCCACAGTAATAGAGGGCTTTTTCCAGCAGTCACAGCAGCTACTAGTTACAAGTAATAAAGTGATAGCAGCTGGCATTCTTAGACAATTCCCAACTGCACTGGCATTTCTACTCAGACTCATTGGTGCCTAAATCCTTTCAATTTATAACGCTTATCCCAAGTTTGTCATGATTGCATTTTAAGAGAGTCAAGAGTCAGAATCCTGCAATAGGAAAGAATAAGTCTGACTCCATATTACAGCTATTTCTTTTACTTTAACCTTTGTATTCTATTGCTTTTGCTTTAAGAATGTTGCCTGTAGCCTAAAATATACAGGGTAGCCCATTTCAAGCCTCTGATCTTTAAGGTTGTAACACTTCTCCTTTCAAATAGAAATTTAAAAATGCAGAATAGAGAATAACATTTGTCTTGATCGAAGTTTACAGGAACACTGTGACATGACCTACATGGACAGCTTCAGGAACAAAGGATTCTGGCCCAAGAAGTGTACACAGCCAAATACACCCCTCCTCTTTTAAGTATAAAAGAAATCTGAATTCTACTTTGATAAGATGATTCTCTAGGACATTAGTCCACCATCTTCTCAGACTCCTGGCTTTCTGAATAGAGTTGTTATTCCTTGCCCCAGCACCTCATCTCCTGATTGTGCATTGACCAGAATGAGTTTGGACTCAGTAGCAATCCCTCTCCTGCAGACAAGGACCTTGTGGTGTCAAGGAGTATGATGTGCTTATGTTTTCAGACTCCTGTTTGTGATGATGAGAGAAAGCAGACTCTATGCCTCTGAATTCTTGATATCTATGTTTTTCCAGTAAATCCAGCTCATTATGTTTTTACACATGACACTAGAATTTGTCCTCACTCACCTTTAGTTATAATAAAAATTCCTATTTCATAGAAGGAAATGAATGCAGTGAAGTTGCTGTACTGTTATATGTATGACATTTGCTAGATAGATATCTAAAGGATCTCCCTGCTCTGCTAGCAGACTGATTTCCTGCAGGTGACAGAGTAATTTTTTTTACAGGTTCTCCTTGCCAGGAGTATCTCCCTTGTCCACCATCATCAATGACTATCCTTGAGTCTGGTATAGATGAATATTCCCCTTCTGAAGTATAAAGACTCCATCGGGTCTTTTATATTGTATCTTCTGGCATACAGTCCTCTTCTGATCACAGAACCTGAACTCTCTAAAGGAAATGAATGTATTTTGATTATAACTGCACACCTTGTAACCAAGCAGGACTCTATGGGGTTTTCTGGGACAGACATCCCCCACCTCCGTGTCCTCTACCTGCCTCTTGTTTGTAGAAAGCTTTAGTTTCCCAGGCCTCCCCTGAGTCACAAAAGGCTGGCTCAAGAATGAACAATTGAAAGAATGTGAACATATAATAACAAAGAAAACAGCAGTTGGGCCAGGAGACCCAGTAACCATTTAAACAGTAAATCAGCCACATGGCAGTCATAGAAGGACATAGATAACAGTGTTTGATGCACATCCCTGAATTGTTCTGCAGATACTAAAACGTCCACCAGATGGCAGCAGCTAACTTCATGATGACCGTGAGCATGTAAACCCTAGACTGGCTAGAGTCTAAGGATTGATGATGTTAACCCCTGTGAAAGCAGCCTGTTACCTCACCCTCAACCAATCAGAGAATTGTGCACAAACTGCTCATGCACCCTGCAACTCTCTCTGTCAGCTTGCCTTTAAAAACATTTTCCTGAAATCCATCAAGGAGTTAAGGGTCTTTTGAATATTTGCCACCTCTCTACGTTGCTTGGTGCCTGCAATAAAGGCTGTATTTTGCTTCACCACAACCTGGGATCAGTAGATTGACTTTATTGTGTATGGGAGAGTGTCCCTAAGTTTGGTTTGGTAACAATCTTAGCCCACCATACCCCTATTCCTTTCTTCTCCCAGCTACAGAGATGGGCATATGCCCCCAAACCAGGGCTGTTAAGACTCCTTCTCAGAACCTCTTCGGGGATTTGCAGATGTTCTCATACAGTAGGAGCTGTCAGACTGCTACTTTGCCAGTCTTGGGGTGCTGGGGATGCTTATGCCTGCTCTATGAGGAGAGTTTGAGGGACACAGTATTTGTGCACTTCATCGAGCTGTGCCTCAGGGCAGTATAACTTCTGGACTTTTTAGCTGAAGTGGCCCCAAAATACCTTTTTATTGCTTAGGTGAAATTTTGTCAGGTGTAGACAATAGTCTGCCTAATTTCATTAGGGCTTTACTGCTTTAGCTGAATACTTTCCTGGCAAGTTTATAAGACTGGGAATTGTTTTAGGAGTTGAGCCATCACAGGACCTTCTTGGTCAAGTTTGTGTTTTCCCTTGCAATTAAATTCCTTTAACATCCATCAAGTGCCATAAATCTTATTGAGTCACGATTCCAGAATCCAGATTCTGCCTCTGAAGTTCGGTCTCTTGGCAACAGCAGTTGCCTCTCCTTGAAGCGCTAAGTCACAGTTGAATACTTTTGTTTTTGTTGCTACCTTTAAAACAATAGGTATGAGGGAACATATAGGCTTTATTTATATGAGTATTATTATAACAATATTTTGTATTAAATATGAAAGGATAGGATTTTGGGGGGTATATTAAATAATATTTTTTAGTATATATACATTGTTTTAGCTCTTTTATGAAAATCAACATTTTAAAGTTGAAATGTTTTGAATTTTGAAAAGCCTGGATTCTGATTAAAATTCTCAAAGCAGACATTAGAATTTCTTTACATTTAAAAACTATGATGTTATTATATTTTTATATAGCTTTTTGCCTTCGAGTTTTGCAGAGGCTTTAAGAATGTTTAAATATATATGGATTATATGTAGAAAAGTAGATATTGTTGATAATATGATTTAATAATTACTTTTTAAAGTAACTGGCATAAACTTCATTAGCAAGTAGGAAAAATGGGAGATATTTTGAATAATGAGATCTATCAGAAACTACTGAGGGGTAGAATAATTTATTCACAGATGGTTTCATATTAATTAAATTGTAACATATTTACTGAAATCATTTTTAGAATTTTCTTTGCTAGTTCATTCCGACTAAATTTCATAATAAAACTTAGCTCTTATGATTTGCACTTAGCAACCACGTAGGTAAGACATAGCTTGCTTTAAGAAAGGCCAAAATACGAAATATTAACTTCTGATAGATGATGAAGATGAAGGAAAGTATCCTTGTGAAGAAAGGTTTTTTTCCAATGAATTAATCACATCTTAAATAGTTCTACTAGTGATTTATTTTCTAAAATGTGCCTTTAGCAATTGTATTAGTTTTTTATCTCTGTGTAACAGATTACCATAAGCTCAGCAGCGGAAAGCAATTCCCACTTAGCAATTCACAGTTCTGTGTGTAGAAAGCCTGGCATGGCATGGCATGGAGGTGGCCTGTGCTTTGGGTCTCACTGGTTGAAATCAGAGTTCCAGCCAGACTGGGTTACTTTTGGAGGACCTGGGGATGATCTCAGGTTGTTGGAAGACTTTGGTTCCTTGCGGTTATAGGACTTTTCCCCTGTTTTCTTACTGGCTGTCAGCTGAAGACTGCCCTTAGCTCCTAGATACCACCTGCATTCCTTGCCATTTGGCTTCCCTCATCTTCAAAATGAGAAACAAAAAATCTCTGTTGCACCAAACCTCCACCCTACCCCATCTTTGAACCTCTTTCACCAGGAGGAGACAAGTTCCTTTCACAGCCTAATTAGTCACACTAATTAGGTCAGGCTTACTGAAGGCCCATTGAAGATATTTACCTGTCTTAAGGTCAGCTGATTTGGGACTTTTATTATACCTGTATACTTCTCAACAGCAGCACCAGGTGAGTGTCTGAGTCTCTGGGAGAAAGGTTGCATACAAGGAGAGGGGTGGGAATATTTTGGGAACTATCCCAAATTCTACCTATTACAGCAGTCAAGTGCACCATGATTAGATTTAAAAAATTCACTTAAAAATATGATTTCTAGCTCAAAATAAGAGGTTACTTGGAAGACTTAAAAGCGTTGTGGGTATGAAGAACTCTTGATGTTTATGAAAGATGAGCTTGGGAAGCTATTAGCACATGCCTTAGCTTTGAGCAGGGTAGGGTGCTCACTTGAGTTTTTCTGACCTCACGTTTGGCTTTGTTTCCTTACAGGAAAATGCCAGTCATAGGAAAGCAGCACCCATGTCAGCCTCTTCTCTTTTATCTTTGTATCCTCCTTCTCAGAAGCAGAAATACAGTCCCCAAAGCCTAACTATTCTCTGAATAAATTCACTTTATCTCTCCTGAGGCTAAGCTGCAAAAACACTGCTCATATTCTCCCAGCCACTTAGTCTCTTTTTCTCATTTCAAACTTCAAAATATTCTTTTAACAAGGAATCATGCCAAAACCTTCCCCAAAGCCCAATGGCATAAGTAGTTCTGCTTTCTAGAACCCAGTGCTCTAGTGAAGTTTCATGATGTTATCCCCAGTCATTACAGAAGTGTTAAATCACAATGTATACATTGCTGAAGAAGTAGGATAATATGTAAAACTGCCATATTTCTTTGAGAAGTAAATGGCAACCCACTCCAGTACTCTTGCCTGGAGAATCCCATGGATGGAGGACCCTGGTAGGCAGCAGTCCATGCAGTCTTGAAGAGTCAGACATGACTGAGCAACTTCAGTTTCACTTTTCACTTTCATGCACTGGAGAAGGAAATGGCAACTCACTCCAGTGTTCTTGCCTGGAGAATCCCAGGGGTGGAGGAGCCTGGTGGGCTGCCATCTATGGGGTCACACAGAGTCAGACACAACTGAAGTGACTTAGCAGCAGCAGCAGCAGCCATATTTCTACTTAGCTGTCATCCCATACAGAATCACCTTGTGCCAAGAGATTCATTCATTTCAGAATCAAGTTCATTAGTTGTCACTGCTTTATCGTGGATTTGCTGTCTCAGTGGTGAGTTAGGGACTGCTGCAATTTAGAGGTTACTGTGAGCCACCTTTGGTGCATCAGCTCCAGGTATTTGTCCCTGAGTCACCAGATCTCAAGTCTATAAGTGTACCTTAACCAGCAAGGCTGCATGAGAAGTGATGTGTGAGGGTTCCAGTTCAAGTTGTTCTGGATTCAAATCCTAGTTCTTGTGCTTACTAACTAAAATCATTTAATGTTTCTGTGCTTTAGTTTTCTATCTTACTAGGTGCACTCTTAGTGTGACTGGTGAGTAATAAGTGCTTACTATGTTAGACACTATTTTACATACCCCCACCTCCTGCATGTGTGCTAAGTCCCTTCAGTCATGTCTGACTCTTTGAGATCCTATGGACTATAGCCCACCAAGCTCCTTTGTTCATGGGATTCTCCAGGCAAGAATACTGGAGTGTGTTGCCATGCTCTCCTCCAGGGAATCTTCCCCACCCAGGGATCAAACCCATGTCTCTTAACATCTTTTGTATTTGCAAACGGGTTCTTTACAAACTAGCACCACCTGGGAAGTCCTGCATTGAGGTCAAAGTCTGTTGACATGCTTCTTGTCCCTTGGCTCAAGAACTGGCAGAGCTGGATCCACATGATAAGGCATCTCTTTCTTTTAAAATATGCCAAGAATCTAATCATTTCTCCCCCCATCACCACCACCAACACCACCATCACTACCACCACCACCATCATCAATCACCACCACCACCACCATCATCAATCACCACCACCACCATCACCTTCATCACCACCATCACCACCAACACCACCACCATCAATCACCACCACCACCACCACCACCATCATCACCACCATCACCATCACTATCACCACCACCATCACCACCATCATCACCACCCACCACCACCATCATCACCACCATCACTACCATCATCACCACCATCACCTTCACCACCATCACCATCATCACCACCATCACTACCATCACCACCACCATCACCATCATCACCACCATCACGTTCACCACTACCACAACCACCATCATCACCACCGCCACCATCATCACCACCATCACTACCATCATCACCACCACCATCACCTTCACCACTACCACCACCACCACCATCATCACCATCATTATCACCACCATTATCACCACCATCATCACCACCATCACCACCATCACCACCACCATCATCACCACCATCACCTTCACCACTACCACCACCATCACCACCATCACCACCACCATTACCTTCACCACCATCACCATCACCACCACCATCACCACCACCATCACCTTCACCACCACCATCATCAATCACCACCACCACCACCATCATCAATCACCACCACCACCATCACCTTCACCACCACCATCACCACCAACACCACCACCACCACCACCACCACCACCACCATCATCACCACCATCACCATCACTATCACCACCACCATCACCACCATCATCACCACCCACCACCACCATCATCACCACCATCACTACCATCATCACCACCATCACCTTCACCACCATCACCATCATCACCACCATCACTACCATCACCACCACCATCACCATCATCACCACCATCACGTTCACCACTACCACCACCACCATCATCACCACCATCACCTTCACCACTACCACCACCACCACCACCACCATCACCTTTACCACCACTATCACCACCACCACCACTATCACCACCACCATCACCACCATCATCACCACCATCACCATCATCACCATCACCTTCACCACCACCATCACCACCATCACGTTCACCACTACCACCACCATCACCACCACCATTACCTTCACCACCATCACCATCACCACCACCATCACCACCACCATCACCTTCACCACCACCATCATCACCACCACCACTATCACCACCACCACCACCACCATCATCACCACCATCACTACCATCATCACCACCATCACCCTCACCACTACCACCACCACTACCACCATCACCACCACCATCACCTTCACCACCACCATCATCACCACCACCACCACCTTCACCACCACCATCACCATCATTATCACCACCATCATCACCACCATCACTATCATCACCATCATGTTCACCACTACCACCACCACCACCATCATCACCACCATCACTACCATCACCGCTATCACCACCACCACCACTATCACCATGCTCCCCAAAACCCACCTGCCCAACATAATTGCAAAGACATCCTAACTGGCCTCCTTGCTTTTATTCTTGCTCCCCTAAAGTCAGTCCTTTATATAAAAACCAAGATGATGATTATCCTTTAAAAATATGAGTTTGGTCATGATTGTTCCTCCTTTCAGAATCCTGCAATCATTTTCTGATTTATTCAGTGTTAAAAATGAAAACCCTCACAATGGCCAGAGGCCCTTCATTATCTGATGCCCCATTAACTCTCTGACTTTTCTCCTGCTCACTGGGCTCCTGCCTTGCTGGTCTCTTTGCTCTTCCTCAATCATTCCTAGGCCTGCTTTCACCTCAAATTTTTTGTAGTTACTGTTTGCTGTGTCTGAAATGCTCTTCCTCAGATATGTGCCATCTCCTTATATCTTTGATCATATCTCCTTCTCAGAGAGGTTTACCATGACCCTCTCCTCTCATGCTCTTGATTTCCCTTAACTTGCACTGCCCTTTCTTTTTCCATAGGCTGTATTATAATTTCTACACATTATATATTTTGCTTATTTAGTATGGCTACTAGTTTCTGTTCCCATATGGTAGCATATTAGCATCATGGCAGGGATATTATCTGCTGTGTTCTCTCATGTATCCCACATGCCTGACAGCTAGTAGGGGCTCAGTAAGTACAGGTGAGCCTTGAACAACATGTGGGGGTTTGGGGGTTAGGGGTGCTGGCCCTCCATGCACTCAAAAATTCACATATAACTTACCTGTGTGTGTGTGCTAAGTCACTTGAGTCAGATCCAATTCTGTGACCCTATGGGTTGTAGCCTGCCAGGCTCCTCTGTCCATGGGATTCTCCAGGCAGGAATACTGGAGTGGGTTGCCATACCCTCCTCTAGGGGATCTTCCTGACCCAGGGATCAAACTCATATCTCTTACATCTCCTGCATTGGTAGGCACATTCTTTACCACTGGCTCCACCTGGGAAGGCCACATGTAACTTTCAGTTGGCCCTTTATATCTGTGGTTCCTCAATATCTATGGTTCTGCAACCCAGATTTAACCAACCCCAGTTCATGTAGTACTGTAGTATTCACTGTTGAATAAAGTCCTTGTGTAAGTGAACCTTCACAGTCAAACCTGTGTTGTTCAAGGTTCAATCGTATATTTTGAATTAAAGAATAAATGGATGCTGTGCTGGGAAGCCAAAGATAGAGGAAGATGGATGTGATGGCAGTTTAACAGCTGGTATATCACAAAGAGCAATGCAGAATTTTAAATAAGAGCATGAATCAAAGAGGCAGACCACTGCAAAATTTGATTACAGTAACCAAAGTACCATCTGAATCTGTTGGTTCTAAATTAATCTTTTCAGGCATGTGTAGATATTTAAGAAGTAATCTAGTGCTCTACCAAGTGCCTGATCTTAGGTGTTGAAAAGACATTTTGATTGACTTGCTGTCATCTCCATAATTATCAAAACTCAGGTGTGTCTATGAGGCAAACTACTAATCACAGTTCAGGCAGGTAGGGAAAGGGAGGACACTGGGACTGAAGATTTATCAGTGATCTGAATTATAGTTTCTACCTAAGAAGTCATGGTAGACACATTACATTGGGACTTTGAATTCCTACAGATACGGGTTTGAGTTCCAACTCTGTCATTTTGTAGTGGTATGGCCTTGATTAGGGCTTTACACCTCAAGCCTTCAACTCCCTCTGCTGCAAAGTAGGGAAAAGTAATATTATCCTAAAAATTAGAAGTAGTTTTGTGAAAGTAAGCTTTTAATAAATAGTAGACATTGTTGCTTTGTTATTGTTGCTGGTTGTACTTAGATAACTAGGCTTAATTTAGATTTAGATTAGTGTTTATATCTTCTACAGGCTGAATTATGCTCTGCTGCTCCCAATTCATATACTAAAGTGCTAATCCCCAGTGTACCTGGGTTTGGGGATAAGGCCTATGAGGAGGTAATTAAGGTTACCTTATGACTTACAAGGTCTTCCCATGTTGTTGCTCAGCTGGTAAAGAATCCGCCTATAATACGGGAGACCTGGGTTCAATCCCTGTGTTGGGAAGATCCTCTGGAGAAGGGAAAGGCTACCCACTCCAGTAATCTGGCATGGAGAATTCCATGGACTGTGTAAGTCCATGGGGTCACAAAGAGTCAGACATGACTGAGCAACTGAACTGAACTGATGACTTATACAATGAAGTCATAAGGATGGGGTAATATCCAGTGGATCAGTGTCTTTGTTAGAGGAAACACCAAAGAGTCTGTTTTCACTCTTTCTCTCTTCCATGGAGGATGCACTGAGGAGGTGGCTGTCAACAAGTCAGGAAGAGAGCTCTTACTGGAGGCCTAAAAGGTTGATACCCTCATCTTGAGCTTCCCAGCCTCCACTGTGTGAAATACGTTTTTGTTGTTTAAGGAATCCAGTCTGTGGCATTCTGCTATAGCAGCCCAAGCTGCCTAAAACAATATCCAATGATGTTTCATAGAGTGAGGTTTTAGGTGAACCTTCAGTGTGTAGATAGCATCCAAAAGAATACTGCTGGTGCTCGAGTATTCTCAAGGCCCATGCATTGTAATGACTCCTGCAAGTGGGCTGGGATTCCAGGAAATACTCTTGTTTATACAGAAAACAGGGCTACTACTCAGGATCTGAGGTGGAAGATTGGCAATGGACTGGGCATGTGGCCAGTAAAGACAGAGCCCGCTCTCCCCCACCTGGACTCATGCCAGGTTTGAGATGTTATTTCTTCCTCTGCTCATGTCTTCTTGCTGAATCAGACAAAAGTGAGCCTATGGATGAAAGGCACTAGTGCCCAGAGCTGACTGGGGCCAAGGAAAGTGAAGATAGGTAAGTTATCTGTGGCTAGAAAGTAATCACCCTCATTAGACCTTACAGGGCATCCCAGGTGGCACTAGTGGTAAAGAATCCGCCTGCCAATGCAGGAGACACAGGAGATGTGGGTTCAATCCCTGGGTCAGGAGGATGCCCTGGAGTAGGAAATGACAACCCACTCCAGTATTCTTGCCTGGAAAAATTCCACAGACAGAGGAGCCTGGTGGACTACAGTCAATGGGATCATGAAGCGTTGGACATTACTGAGCACACACATGGCACACGCAGAGACTTTACAGAGCTTTTAAAGATAAAACCTAACACCACTAAGCCTGAGGAAACATCAGGATGTTATGAAACATCCTCATGAGTTGTTTCATAATTATAGGTGCCTGTTTGTTGTCATTTAAAAATATTTCATATATAATTAATAGGACTGAAAGTGGCTGTCTAGCTATGTCTAATGGACTAAATTCTCTAAGATATTACTGAGTGATTGGTACAAGATCTTTTATGATTACTTCCTGGGCAATCTTATCTAGCAATTGTCCTTTACTCGAGGTCTGGTTTGTGGTTCTCAGTGTGTCTTTATTTTTACTGTCAGTTTATTGATTGCTTAGCCTTGATAATATTTCCTGAAGCTCGAGAGATTTATCCTCCAAATTGGATATTGTCATTTCCCTTGCTTGGGTAGGCTGAATATCTGAATTTGCCCTAATCAGAATTGACTGTTCTGGATTGACAAAGAGCCCTGTGGGCTAAGGCATGATAGGCATAAGGAGTAAACTTCAGTATTCTCGAAGCAATACTTTTCCATTTGGTTTATGACAATTCAGAAAGTTCCATAGTATCTTTTAAAGGAATAATTTGGAAAAATTTTCAAAATATAAAGCACACATGCAAAGCATATTTACTACAATATGAGGATTCACTTAAACTCATTTTGGTCAATATCCTTTTATATAGGTGTAAACTCTCCAACTACATTCAATAGAAATAGTTTAATAAAAATAAATGTAGTCTGAGATGGACATGTACACACTGATATGTTTTTGATGGATAACTGACAAGGACCTACTATATAAGCACATGGAACTCTGCTCAATGTTGTGCGGTGGCCTGGATGGGAGGGAGTTATGGGGAGAATGGATGCACGGATATGGATGGCTGAGTTCCACTGATGTTTACTTGGAACTGTCACAGCATTGTTAACTGGCTATACCCCAATACAACATTAAAGTTTAAAAAAGTAAGTGTAAGTCATATTGCGAAGCATGGAAGAATATCAGGATGAAGAAAGCATAGTCCTTAGCTCTTAGTAAATGTTAGAAGAATATCAGGATGAAGAAAGCATAGTCCTTAGCTCTTAGTAAATGTTAGAGGCAAGCTGAATAGCAAACATAACCCAGTGTGAAATCTGGTAGGGAGTCAGAAACTCAGGGGGGTACTTTAGGGTCAAAGAGGAGTGCCACTGAACATAACCAGGCGGTGTCATGACATTTTCTTCAATATGTGCCACTTACATTCATTGTTGAAAGATAAATGGAAATTATCCAGGTGGCTGGGGAAAGAAGAGTAAGACACTGCAGACAGAAGCAAGAGTGTGTTCAAAGGTCTGAAAAAGTAGGTATAGTTGAAAGAACTTTATGTATGAGAGTAAAGTATTGTAGGTGATGAAGCTGAGGCCAGACGATAAAAATCATATTTTAGGACATTTGGATGAAGAAATAGGATGTGTTCATAGAAACTGAAGTGTTTTGATTATTTTTTGTACTTCAGACATTTCATTGGTGATTAGTAATATCTACTGATTGTTTGCATTTATTCTTCATCACAACCTTGTGTCCAGATGAGTATTTGTAATATATTGGACTTTACTAAAAAGATAGTTCTTTTGTGCTCTCCCCTTATTTATACTTCTTAATTTTATCTATATTTAATTTTTAATTATTCACTGTGACTAACAATGGCAGGATAGATGTTGTATTAGCTTGAATAATGGTCCTTCTAATCCATTTTTAGCCTGGGAAGTTTACTTGTTAAATGGGAACATGTTCAAAAGAAATTATGTGACTACTAAGAACTGAAATCAAATTTTTCTTGTTTCCATACTGTATAATACTGGGACTAGATATTGTGTCTTGTTCCTACGTTAATCGGTGCTGGGACCAGGTAAAAATAAATTGGTTATCTGCTTTAAGAAATGCTTGCTCATCGAAAAAAGAAAAGTCAAAAAGAAAAGTAAATCATTGAAACAGCTTACTTATCAGGACTAATAGCTTGCCCATCAAGACACCCTACCTCAGTGCATTTTGGTAGAGGCATTTGGATGATTATAACAATAATGATAAAACTCTGATCAATTTTAACCAGTTTCCATTTGCAAGACCACCATAAAACTACTCAACCAAGATCTTGAAGCCCTACCAATACTCAGCCTTAATTTCTCATTTTGAGCCATTTTAAAGATTCTATCAAAGTTACTGGTCCACAGATTTTATTGGGAGGAATTGGCAGTCAATACTATTCTGCTGTGAATTATCTTTGGCAGCCTACTGTTAGAATATAATTTCCTCTATGATATTCTGATAAAGTTTCTGCAGCAACATTGCTTATAGGATAGTACTTGAAGACTTGATGAGAAATGCAGAATTAGATGAGAGCATAAATTAACTAAGTCATTTACTTTTTGCAAACACAATTCTATAAAATAAAATGGGGTAGCTGGTGGCAGAGAGAGAGATTTTGAGTGGTGGTGGGAGGGAAGTCTCATATATCTTGCCGAAGTACACAGTTCATTCTCTGAACTCTTAAGGACTCCTGTAGTTCTGAAAATGAACAGAAGAAATTGTTTACATAAGATTGATCAATACTTCTCTATGTTCTATGATTTCCCTACTATATTATAATTAGAGTTAACCTGTCAGTCTCTCATTCACTCCACATAGAGGCTCCTTGAGAGAGAGGCTATATTTTATATATTCCTATGTATTCTCCATCTAGCATACTGCCTAACAGATACTTAATAAATTCTGTTGGAGTCTCCACTGGTGGTCCAGTGGTTAAGAACCCACCTTCCAATGCAGAGGACGTGGGTTTGATCCTTAGTTGGGGAACTAAGCTCCCATGTTTCATGGGCATCTAAGCCCATGCGCCACACTACTGAGCCTGTGTGCTCTGGAGTCCACATGGCACAACTAGAGAAGCCCGTCCATCACAATCAAGACGCAGCACAGCCTCCCCCCAAAGTTATTAAAAAATAAATTTGTTGAAAAGATGAATGAACACTTGCTCTGCTGCCTTCACTCACCTCCTGAAATCCTACCTTCTCTCAATCACCAGTCTTTCCATTGAGTTGGTCTCAAGCCCATTTCCTCTTGGACCCTATGCCTGACCTGAAACTGTTCAAAGTTAATTTCACATGCTAATTTTGCTGTAGTGAAGAACAGAATTTTTTTTCTTCCTTTCATTGATTTTTTTGTACCAGAGGGATGCTTAAATTCTAGCTGGTCATAAGACTTGAACTTGGAGCTAAATAGCAAATTTTAAAGTTGCAGACACTGCTATCTATTGATTTCACATGACCCACCCCCCGACATTTAACTTTTATTCCCTTGTTACACACATTTCACTTTTACATACAGGAATCTCCTGAATATTCAAGCTTCTCTTTTCCTTCTGTGCAACATCCTCCCATGAAGCTTGCTTCATGACATCAGCACTATTTCCTTTGGTCTCCGTCTTGCACTCTCTGCCCCTGCTCCCTCACCTTTCTCCCTTTCATCCAAGGAGTTACTTTCCATCAAATTATTGTGATGGCCTGAATTTCTCCAAGCCATCAGCACCACTGAGGCATATTGCTCTGTGTCTCTAGAGTATCGGTAAGCCCATGTTAAAGCCTAAAACAAGGCTCTGGAGGAAGGTGAACAGATCTGATACTATGGGGCAGGATCAATACCTAAGCTGCCAACCATCTTGTGATGGCTGCATGTAGTAGGTGCCATCCTGATGAAGAAGTACACAAATGCTGAGGTTTGAGGGAGATCCAAGAAGTTCACTCACCCCCAAATAAATTATTTACCAGCTGTTAAAATTCCTAATGATCAAAGTTCAAAGGCCATCATTTATTTTAAAAAATCTTTCAAAAACTGTAAAGATCACAGAAAAAGATAACATAACTTCACATTTATGATGCCCACAGTAACTTTAGTGGAGTTACCTCTGTAAAGGTGAAAGAACCAAGGTGTCAGATCCAGCTTTGAGGAACTGAACCATAGACCAAAACTCTGGAGAGGAGACAGGTATTCAAATTCGAATTTCAGATACTTTGAGGCAAGCGCACTGCAGTTTAAAATGACTGTCAGGAACCGCGCGGGTAGCCATGGCGGAGGTGCAGCAGCTCCGGGTGCAGGAGGCGGTGGACTCGATGGTGAAGAGCCTGGAGAGGGAGAATATCCGGAAGATGCAGGGCCTTATGTTCTGGCGCAGCGCCGCCTGTTGTGAGGAAAGCCAGGCGTCCATGGAGCAAGTGCACCAGTGCATTGAGCGCTGCCACGCACCTCTGGCTCAAGCCCAGGCCCTGGTGACCAGCGAGTTGGAGAAGTTCCAGGACCGCCTGGCCCAGTGCACTATGTATTGCAATGACAAGGCCAAAGATTCGATAGATGCAGGGAGTAAGGAGCTTCATGTGAAGCGGCAGCTGGAGACCTGCGTGACCAAGTGTGTGGATGACCACATGAACCTCATCCCAACCATGACCAGGAAGATGAAGGAATCCCTCTCTTCCATTGGGAAATAGCTGTCTGCTAGTGGCCATCAGGGCTGAGGGCAGGAATCAATTTAAAAAGAGGAATGGGGATTTGGGTCTTTTAAGGAGAGTTGATGAATGAGGAAATTAAGAACGACAGCAAGCCTAAGGCCTGTGTTTCTTTCCTCTGGACGCTGGTTCCTTTTTGTTTCAATCCTAGAAAGTGAAATGGATAAAAAGCAGTGCTAAAATTTGGGTCACAGATAGCACAGGAGGTATGTTGTGAGCCTGAATTTCATGTGGCAAGTACTTCTGCCAATAGGGAGTCTCCCCTGTACCAAACCAGGGCCCTCCAAGGTACCAGATCCTCATACTGCACAGATACCAAGAAGCTGGCAGGTTCACGTAACCAGCTCCTGGTCTAGTGGAGTGTGAAAGGAGGTGTTTCTGTTTGGTGTCCGCCTGCTGTTTACCAGAAGGATCACTACAACATTTTCCACAAATGAATAAAATCCATGCAGTCACTAATGTAGAAAGGAGCAGGAGTCTTCCAGGGGATTTGTTTTGCTTGTTTTTCTTTTATAGGCAAGGGCATGACGTTAAGATGTAAAGTTGGGAGAGGCAGTTTGGATAGAAACGTTGAAAGGGTCCCTGCAGGTACTCCTTTCTGACCATCAAGATGTGGATGTGTGTTTCTTAAAATTCTCATGCATCACATCATTCAGCCGGGAGACCCTGCAAAATTGTAAGAAGCGATCTCACATTGATAAGGGAAGCAAGTACTCTCCCTCTCACTGGCAGCCATGGTGGGCCCTGAGGCCGCCTGCAGCAGAGTCAGCAAGCTACCAGACAATCTTACAGTGACACTCAGCCTGGAAGGGAAACGGGGTTTTGACAGTATAATATGCTCATATTCAGGAATAAACAGTGAAAGAGGAACTATTAGCTACTTCATTAAGAGGGTTGTGAAGGACGGGCTTTGGAAAAATCTGTTTCTCATGAAACAGAATGAAAGCCTAAACCCAGTGTTGCTTACTTTGCCCCCTGAAATAACAGCTTTGTTGAGACAATCCCCTGGTGACAAAAAAAAAAAATCAAGGGAGGAAAAGTAAGCAACTCAGGGATGAACTGTGGCTCCTTTAGAGCGATGAAGGGACTGCCCTCCATTACCAAATACCACTTTTGCCAGGGCCTTTGCTACACGCGTTGTTCTTGCCCCAGTTCTGGCCCCTTATCATTCTGATAAGGACCTTGTCTTTTTACCAACTTACTACTTGAAATGATAATAATGTCTGTTTGCTGTATCAAGACTGTGATATATTTTCCTAGTGGTTTGGTTTTCGCAATAAATAAGACTTAATTTAAAAAAAATAAATAATAAAATGACTGTCAGTCCCATTCCCCATCAGGACCTCAGACCTCTCTTAGAGGTTCTCTTCTTTTCTCTAGTGTCCATAAGAAATTATCTAGAAATTTCTGTATCAGTTCTTTTTCTATCCATTCTGTCATTTCTTTGTTTCCTTAGTTGCCTGGCTTTGGAATCCTCATCTCCACTCTGTCCAAGGCTATAGCTGATACACCTGTGGATTGCTTCTTGCAGTCCTGGGAACTCTGACTTTTGTCATATTTATGCTGTCAGCACTGCACGAAACTGTGGTGCAGCACAGTGTAGGCAAGGGCTTAACTTTGTTTTATTTTAATTGGAGGCTAATTACTTTACAGTATTGTAGTGGTTTTTGCCATACATTGATATGAATCTGCCACAGATGTACATGTGTTCCCCATCCTGAACCCCCCTCCCACGTTCCTCCCCATCCCATCCCTATGGGTCATCCCAGTGCAGCGGCCCTGAGCACCCTGTCTCATGCACTGAACCTGGACTGCTGATCTATTTCACATATGATAATAAGGGTTTAACTTTTGATTAGGCTTTAGAACAGCTGTGGGATAAAGAAGGGTCTGAGATGGGAATACCAGACCAACTGACCTGCCTCTTGAGAACCCTATATGCAGGTCAGGAAGCAACAGTTAGAACTGGACATGGAACGACAGACTGGTTCCAAATAGGAAAAGGAGTACGTCAAGGCTGTATATTGTCACCCTGCTTATTATCATGAGAAACACTGGGCTGGAAGAAGCACAAGCTGGAATCAAGATTGCCAGGAGAAATATCAATAACCTCAGATATGCAGATGATACCACCCTTATGGCAGAAAGTGAAGAGGAACTCAAAAGCCTCTTGATGAAAGTGAAAGAGGAGAGTAAAAAAGTTGGCTTAAAGCTCAACATTGAGGAAACGAAGATCATGGCATCCGGTCCCATCACTTCATGGGAAATAGATGGGGACACAGTGTAAACAGTGTCAGACTTTATTTTCGGGGGCTCCAAAATCACTGCAGATGGTGACTGCAGCCATGAAATTAAAAGACGCTTACTCCTTGGAAGAAAACTTATGACCAACCTAGATACCATATTCAAAAGCAGAGATATTACTTTGCCAGCAAAGGTCCGTCTAGTCAAGGCTATGGTCTTTCCAGTGGTCATGTATGGATGTGAGTGTTGGACTGTGAAGAAAGCTGAGTGCTGAGGAATTGATGCTTTTGAACTGTGGAATTGGAGAAGACTCTTGAGAGTCCCTTGGACTGCAAGGAGATCCAACCGGTCCATTTTGAAGGAGATCAGCCCTGGGATTTCTTTGGAGGGACTGATGCTAAAGCTGAAACTCCAGTACTTTGGCCACCTCATGCGAAGAGTTGACTCACTGGAAAAGACTCTGATGCTGGGAGGGATTGGGGGCAGGAGGAGAAGGGGACGACAGAAGATGAGATGGCTGGATGGCATCACTGACTCGATGGACGTGAGTCTGAATGAACTCCAGGAGTTGGTGATGGACAGGGAGGCCTGGAGTGTTGCAATTCATTGGGTTGCAAAGAGTCGGACACAAATGACTGACTGAACTGAATTGAACTGACCCCTTTGTGACACCATGGACTGTATGCCACCAGTTTCTTCTGTTCATGGGATTCTCCAGGATAAGAATACCTGAGTGGGTTGCCATTTCCTTCTCCAGGTGATCTTCCTAACCCAGGGATTGAACTCACATCTCTTACATCTCCTGCCTTGGCAGGTGAATTCTTTACCACTGAGGTACCAGGGAAGCCTGTAGGAAGCAACTTTTAATTACTAAAACGTGGCCATTCTTTGAAAACCCAAGTCAGCTCTATCCTTGTCAGTTCCTGTGTCAAAGATTACTAGTGTCTCTCATATATGGTTTTCCTCTCATTTTGGGTTCTCAGGATATACTTTTATCCCCCTTGCAGTTGGGTAAGGCCACAAGATTAATTCTGATCAATGGTTTGTGAATGGAAGCGGGATCAACTCAGGGTGTGGGGTGATCCCGGGCAAAAATTATTTTCAAGACTCCTGCCTATATAAACAATTCAATCTAAATATATATTACACAGTCATGGGGTCATGTAAGTATAGTTATTGATCAATGAAGACTGAGACTAGTGGTTATAGAAGAAATACCTGTGTATTTGATTATTGTTCAATCAGGGCAAATAAAGATTTTTGTAGTATCCAGGCACCATCTCTTTCCATTCAAGATCAAGAACCATCTTTTGGACTTCATTATTATCAAATGCACCATTTCTGGCTAATTTCATATCTCCCACTGGGGGTAAAAGATGGCACCACCGTTGTTACAAGGCTATGGCTATTTGGAAACTTTTTTGTCTTGAAACAATATAGATGTTTCTGCTTCTGTGCTGCTCTAATTCCCTGTGTTTCATGCTGGTTACACCATCTTTTCTGACGCTGCATTACCTGTTCTGCTGCTTCTGAATACTGGCTTCTAATGATTCTCTCAAAGGTTGTTGCTAGGCTTTTCTGTTGATGACCACACATGTAAGTGTGGACCCTGTATGAAAGAAAATGTGAATGATAATTCAGTTTTGGTCATGTTAAGTGTACTGTTTAAAATTTTACAGCGGAAGTAAGTTGCATCACACCTACCAGCCACGTCTTCTTTTCAGCCTTTAAGGATGCACTCCTTGCATTTCTAGAATGTGATCTCTTTCAAAATATTTGCTGACAGCATCCCTGAATTCCACACACTGACACCAGCAGGGAGAATAGGCCCCTGGGCAGAGTGAGAGAAGTGGTCCCATTCACACAGGGACTGTCTGGTTCCTTGTCTGGCACTGCTTCAGACAGACTCAGAAGAATATGGTATTGCTGTCATAATTGGAAGCAAAAGAAAACCTCAACTGAAAAAAGTCTATTGATATCAAAGAGTAGTGATCTAAAATTTTACGCTTGAAAAAGACATATTCCCCTTCTTCCTGACTCTGTCACGTGACGCAGAGCCTTCAAAAGGGGTGGTATCTGTGCTGCAGGTCAGAGTGGGAGGTATAGAGTAAGAATGCCTGCTGTCACCCTTGGGTCCTGTACACTGGAGATGGCATTGTGAACTGAACACAGAGCTGACATAAAGGCCTGTAACATGTTTAAGCCCAAGGGATGGCGGGGGGAACAGATGGTAGCTCAGAACACATTTTTGTCCAATGTGAGTGAGAATCACCACAAATGAATGTGCCATCACTAGTCCAGCAGCCTGATCTCGTGTCAGATCCTGCTGGCCAGCAGGGGTAGTGTCTGCTGCACCAGACTGGCCTCCTGGAACCAGAGCCAGACTCATGGTACCAGGATGCTTCCATGGGCACAGGTCTCAGGGCTCCTTGGGACATCTGGTTGATTCCGTGTATGGGATACAGGGTCAGAAAGTTCCCAGAGGAGTATTGAGGGCTAGGGCCCTTGCAGGTCCTGGTCTGGGTTGAGAACCTCCCGGACCACACTGCCAGCCCTAGCCAAGTCCCAGACACTGAGGTGGCACTCCAAATTTCAGAGATTCCTAAGGTGTGGCCCACGTCGTAAAAAGAGCAGGGCTGAGTAAACAGGACATGATCACTCCTGGCCTGAAGCACAGAAAGCCCCATATGTCCTTCCCCTTTTCCTGCTGCAGCAATAAGGGAGTTGCATGTTTCATATTGCACAGCTAATGGTAAGTGTGGGGAGCAGAGCTTCCTGCTGATCCCAAGGGACACATAATGTGAATGAGAAATAAACTGGTTTTGTGTTAAGCCTATGAGGGTTTAAACCACAAGAAAACCGATCCTACCCTGACTAATACAGATCCTGTACCTGGCGCTGGCTCTCCAGCCAGAGGGCAGCCTCCTACTTTATAAGGTTGAACTGAAGTAAACACATGTCCAGTTAGAAAGGTGAATGATAGTTATTATTTTTATTACTACTGGTTATTTGTTCTTGTGTTAGGGACTAACATAACAGTTAGCTGGGGACTTCCTCAGTGGTTAAGAACCACTGTCGAGTGGTTAAGACTGTGCTCCCAAGGCAGGGAGTGCAAGTTCTGTCCCTGGTTGGGGAATTAAGATCCCACGTGCGGTGTGACATGGTCAAAAAGAGAAAGAGAGGTAAAGCTTAAAAAAATATTGTTAAATAGTGAGCTATCCATTGTGACTGAATATTTCTTCAGTTGACTAGATCAAGACCTGCCCTTTGCGTTTTCTTTTCTTGTCCTGTAACTACTTTTTAAAACAATGATAAATGGGGAAAAATTTTATTCCTACTAATGAGAAAGTTTTATCCTTCACTCTCAAGGGGATAGCCTCTCTCTGTGCAATAATTTAATGTATAAACCATTTATTGAAACCCAATTAAGGTCAATTGTGGGGTGCAGAGTGAGCTTCACACACTACAGTATTTGTAAACTCTGGCTGAGTACCTACAGTTGGCCAGGCAAAACTCTAGGTGTTTTACGTATAGTAACTTATGTAATAGTCCTTGTTTTTTTACTATGCCTATTATGAAGGGAAGAGGTGCAGAGAGGCTAATAGCTTTGTCCAAAGTCATGGAGCTACTAAGTGTTTCATTTAGTTTTAGCGTGAGCACTCTGGTTTCAGAGTCTATGCTCTCTTTTTAAAATTTAATTTTAATTTTTTTTTTGTTACTAGATCAACCTGAGGCACATGCTTCACCCTCCCTTGCCTTTCTTTCCCTCCTCCCTCCCTCCCTTCCTTCCCCTTTCCTTTCTTTTTTCTTGCTTCCTTTCTTCTTTCTTTCTCTCCTTCCTTTTTTGCTTCCTTCCCTCCTCTACTCTTTCTTTCCTCCTTCCTTGCTTTCTTTCTTTCTGACTGTTCCTACAAGGAACTGAAGATCAGAGATCTTGAACCATCATCATGTAGTCTTCTGGATCTTACCTTCAGAATTCTCAAGAACATGTAGACACAAATTTCCTCAAAAATGATGGGTGAACAATGGGTATTTGAGGCTTAATGAACCTTTACTACAAGGCAGTATTCGAGTCTTCATTCACTTATTCAGGAGATATTGACTGGGTGCCTACCATGTGCCAAGCAGCATGACAGGCACGAGTGGACAAGGTGGTCTCTGCCCTGAAAAAAATCTCAGATGTACTTTACAGCTTCCTAATAAGTTTTGACAGCCCCTACCATCCAGGTTTAGGGTACCCTGCCTCAGTTAGTAATTGTCTTGAATAATCCATATTCTTGAATCTGCAACCTCATGGCCTGCAGCATGGCAGGCAACTCTGTGGAAATCTCCAGGCGAGAATGCTGGAGTGGATTACTATCCTTTTCCGAGGGATCTTCCTGAGCCCAGGGATCAAACCTGCATCTCCTGCCTCTCCTGTATTGCTGGTGGACTCTTTAATGCTAAATAAAGAAGCCTATATTCTGGGGAAGCTCATATTCTGCCCATGCCTATTTATTTATAGTAAATTGTCCAGTGTGAAATATGCACTGAAAATAAAATTTTGCCTCTAGAATCAGTAGGGGGAGATGTATGACCCAAAGGATGAGAAGAGGGATCTCTGGGTAGAAGAGTTTTGTGGAAAATACTTCATGTGTCCTTTGCCAACCTCTGTATAGGTGGCACTCATGATAAAGTACCCATCTGCCAATGCAGGAGATATAAGATATGTGGGTTCAATCCTACGATCAGGAAGGTCCCCTGGAGGAGGGCATGGCAACCTACTCCAGTACTGTTCCCTGGAAAATCCCAAAGACAGAGGAGGCTGGTGAGCTACAGTCCATAGTCACAAAGAGTCAGACATGACTGAAGTGGCTTAGCACACACACCCAAATAAAGTAAAGGAAGGGGGAAGGAGAGCCCTCTCTGGTTTGTCAGGGCACCAGGGCGGGGGAGTAGGAAACAAATAACAAGTAAACACAATCCCAAAGCAGCAGCTGAGAGTTTTACTCCTTTGAAAGTTGTCATCTCAGCCAGTGAGTCTCAGAGCCTGACATCAAATTTATTGTTGATCAGACTGGTATAGAAACTTTTGGAAACAGTCCTGGCAACTCCTTTCACTTCAGCATTGGTAGGCAAGGACCTTTGTCCCCTGAGGGAGAGATTCTCTTGAAGTTTATTTGATGCAGTCTCAGTGGGTGGATTGGAGAAGGAAATGGCAACCCACTCCAGTGTTTTTGCCTGGAGAATCCCAGGGATGGGGGAGCCTGGTGGGCTGCCATCTACAGGGTCGCACAGAGTTGGACATGACTGAAGCGACTTAGCAGCAGCAGCAGCAGCAGTGGGTGGAGGAGAAGTGCTCACAGAGGACACTGAGGACTAGCCACCATTTCTGTGCAGCATTTCCCCCTTCAAACCACAGACATGCGCTAAGTGCTGCTTATTGGGCGCTGTGCCAGACATGGCTTGCAAAGCAGTGAATAAGATGTAGGCTCCGCACTCCTGAAACACTCAGTCTACAGGGGTGGACACTTCCCAGCTGGCACTAGTGGTACAGAGCCGCCTGTCATTGCAGGAGATACAGGAGACATGGGTTAGATGGCTGGGTTGGGAAGATCCCCTGGGGAAAGGAATGGCAACCACTCCAATATTCTCACCTGAGAAATCCCACAGACAGAGGAACCTGGCAGGCTACAGTCCTTGGGGTCACAGAGTTAGACACGACTAAGCAACTGAGCGTGCACGCACGCACGCACGCACACACACACACACACACACACACAACTTCCATAAATGACAACAGTGATATGATGAGGTTTATGTACTCATTAAGGTACATGTTAAGGGTTATTAAGGATGTCAGAGGAAGGGCACTTCTCCTTAAGAAGGAAGTTGGGGGTGCGGATGGAGAACAGGAAGAACTCCTGCAACTCTTCAGATGAGGCTAAATTACATTTTAACATTTCATTTTCCAGATTATGCCTCATAGCTGATGTGGCCTTGAGAGCAGCATCTGTCAAATATGATTGTGTAGCCTCTTGATTTTCAATCTCTAAAGAAACAGGGTGCATATCTTTCGAGTTTCTTTGTAATTGCACTTAGCGTCATACTCCCTCTGCTTGCCACTGATAATACGAGCAAGCTTCTGATTTAAGCACAGAGGTGCTATTGACCTCACCGGACCTCTGCACTGAAAATAGATCTTTGGTGAAAAGAAGGCAATACAATATAAAATAGGGCCTCATTTTGATCCTTACCTAGTGGTAGAACCGCTGTCTATTTATTTTCAAGTGTTTTGCATTGCCAGCATATTTTAAGGACTGACTCTTAACTATTTTTCAAGGAAAGTAAAACTGCATGATGAAAAAGAAAAAAATCAGAGAAGTTTAAAAATATGGGTAAGCTTGTAAAGGGCAAAGCTTGAATGACTACATAGAATTCAAATGATTCTCCTTGCTGAATAAGGGAAGGTCTTTCTTTGCTAAAAGGAGAGTGACTGGGGAAGAAGGTGGGACAAGTGTTTATTTGTTAGCAATTAGCCTTTCAGCTGAAGAATAGATGAGAGGCTTAATCCTAGCAAGAAGAAATTGGGTGACTGTGGGCAGAAGAGATGGCAGGGGAGGTTCTTGAAATGGAGATAAAAGGCTACAGCTGTTCATGCTTTGTGAAAACAATATGGATTCAAGTGGAGCTAACTGGTGAAGAAGATGAACATTCTAGAGTTAGACAGAAACATTATGAAATCCCTGGCTCTGTTTTCTGCCTCACCAATCTGTGCCAACTTACTTGACTTATTTAAGATTAGTTATTTAAAGATAAATAAATACTTGATAATATTTTTGAAGTAGGATAATCGTTATTATTGCATTAAGTTGTGTGATGATTCAAGCTGATGATGAACCAAGCCTGGCACAAAGTATATGCTTAATAAAGAGGAGTTATTTACTCTTTAAAATGTTGATGTCACCTCATTATTATGTGAACACAGACTTCTTAGTGCGTGGGTTATGATAAGAGTGTGAAGTTTTCTAGATAATCAGGCCAGGAGGATGAGCCAAAGGAAGAAGCATATAGGTCTTCTTACCCATGGATAACAGGAGGTAGGAAGAAGCATATAGGTCTTCTTACCCATGGATGACAGGAGGTAGGAACTCTTTCTTGCTAGACAGATCTTGAAAAAATGTGTGGTGAGAGCTACAGTAGCCATCTTGTAGCCATGAGGAAAAAGCCTGGAATATCTATGAATAGCTCTGAGAAGCAGGAGAGGAAAGGCAGTACAGTAAAAGAAAAATCAAAAGAGAGTCTCAAATGCATTCCTTTTTATGGCTGAGTAATATTATATTGTGTATATGTACCACAACTTCTTTATCCATTCATCTGTTGATGGACATCTAGGTTGCTTCCATGTTCTAGCTATTGTAAATAGTGCTGCAATGAACAATGGGGTACATGTGTCTCTTTCGATTTTGGTTTCCTCAGAGTATATTTCTAGGATTGGGATTGCTGCGTCATATGGTGGTTTTATTCCTAGTTTTTAAAGGAATCTCCATACCGTCAGTTCTAATGAGGTGGATGAACCTAGAACCTATTAGACAGGGTGCAGTGAGTCAGAAAGAGAAAGATAAATATCATATTCTAACACATATATACAGAATCTAGAAAAATGGCACTGAAGTTTATTTACAGGGCAACAATGGAGAAACAGACATAGAGAATAGACTTATGGACATGGGGAGAGGGGAGGAGAGAGTGAGATATATGGAGAGAGTAACATGGAAACTTACATTACCATATGTAAAATAGATAGTCAATGGGAATTTGCTGCATGTCTCAGGAAACTCAAACAGGGGCTCTGTATCAACCTAGAGGGGTGGCATGGGGAGGGAGCTGGGAGGGAGATTCCAAAGGAAAGGGATATATTTTGATTCATGTTGATGTTGATTCATGTTGAGGTTTGACAGAAAACAGCAAAATTCTGTAAAGCAATTATCCTTTAATAAAAAAATAAATAGATTTAAAAAAAGAGAGAATCTCATTCCAGATAACATCATTTGATCGGTGAATCTGGTCAGCCTGAAATGGGCATCACCCCTGAATTCTCTCATTCTTGAGCCAATGCTTTTTGGGTTTAACCTTCTTTGAGTTTTCTGATACTTGACATAATAGAGTCCTTATAAAAAATAATAAGTCACATCTTTTAGTTTTTGATAGAAAGAAGAGCATTTTACTCCATCTTTTCCTCTCTTGGATGTAGACATGAAGCTTGGAGCTGTATTAGCTGATTGTCAACCATGAGGCAAAAAACCTTGAATAAAATGCTAAAAGAAGCTTTGGAATCCTTGTCCTGACCTTATAGAACCAGAAATATGCTAAATTCACTTCTTGCATTAGTTTGCTAGGGCTGCCATACAAAGTAGCACAGAGTGGGAGGCTTACACAATAGAAATTTATCTCCTCACAATTCTGGAGGTTAAGTCTGAGATCAATGTTTCAGTAAGAGTGACTTCTTCCAAGGCTTCCTGCCTTGGCTTGTAGATGGCCATCCCCTCCACGTTTCTTCATGTTGTCTTCTTTTGTGTGTTAAATATGTTGAAATCTCCTCTTCTTATAAGGACACCAGCCATGTGGTATTGGAATCCATCTTAGTGACCTTCTTTCAACTCAAAGATCTCATCTCCAAATACAGTCACATTCTGATGAACTGCGGAAGGGTTTAGGACTTCAACATAGGAATTCTGCGGGAAACACCTGTAACAATTTTATGGCAGAAAAGTGACATCTACAACAGTAATCATATTTCAGATTATGCTACTCATACTTTAACACTATGAAATGGTTAAAAACTAATGGCAGTTGTATATTAATGGATATATGTGGAATCGAGAAAGATGGTACGAGTGAACCCATTTGTAAAGCAGAAATAGGGATACAAATGTAGAGAACAAATGTATGGACACCAAAGAAGGAAATGGTGTAGCATGAATCGAGAGACTGGGACTGACATATGCGCACTACCATGCATACAATGGATGGCTAGTGAGAATCTACTGCAAAGCACAAGGAACTCTACTCAGTGCTATATGGTGAGCCCAGTGGGAAGGAAATCCCCCAAAGAGGGGATATGTGTACACATATGGCTGATTCAATTTGCTCTATAGCGGAAACTAACACAACATTGTAAAGCAACTAAACTCGACAACACAAAACAGCTGATGGAGGAAGTTCATTATACATTGCATTTCTGCTAGCTCATGATCTCATGGTTTGGTAAAGCTCATCATACTCAAGAGAAAGGTATTTGCAGATGAAAGATGTTTTGCTTCTTAGTTGAGGGAACACAGATTCTGTTTCTCATTAATTTTCTTTTTTAAAGATTGATTTTTCTGGAACTCCAGGAAATAAGTTTAGGTCTTTCAGAGCTTAGAAAGACTGTAGGAGAAGGAGAAATTTTTAAAAAAGTAATACAGACTAGGCTTTAGAAGGGCAAGATCCCATTCCAACAGAAGTCTAACCAATGGGATTAATGAATTGCCCCTGCCAATACCAGAGCATTTTTTTGACTACTGAATGCCAAAATAAATAAAAAAATAGCAACCCCTGCTTCACTCCAAGACCATATTGCTAACTTTCAACTCTAAAACTTGAGCTGGTAACTGTAAATGTTGACGTTTTCAGCTATACAGTGGACACATTGCCTTGGTACCTTAGAGAGCCCTCAAGCAGACCAGCTCAAACAGAGCATTCCTCTTCAGGGGACAGAAACCATGTAAGTTAGATTCTAGCTCTATTAGTGGAAAGAAGAAATACATGTCAAAGTGCTGAAAAGAAGTCAGCTTTTAGAATACTGACCATGACCTTCTCTATTTCTGAAAAGAATACAGTTCACTCTATATTTACACTATTAAGTTGATACAAAGTATTAAGAATCTGACCATCATTTGTTTTCTGAGGCTGCTGCTAAGTCGCTTCTGTCGTGTCCGACTCTGTGCAACCCCATGGACGGCTGCCCGGGAGGCTCCCCCGTCCCTGGGATTCTCCAGGCAAGAACACTGGAGTGGGTTGCCATTTCCTTCTCCAATGCATGAAAGTGAAAAGTGAAAGGGAAGTCGCTCAGTCGTGTCCGACTCTTAGCGACCCCATGGACTGCGGCCCACCAGGCTCCTCTTTCCATGGGATTTTCCAGGCAAGAGTGCTGGAGTGGGGTGCCAATAGTTTCTAATTTCTCAAGAGGCAGTCGTATTTGAAATGAGATTTGAGTAATGAAGAAAGTCCAGTGTTTGAACATTATTCGTAAAGTAAAGCCTTAATGAATTTTTCTTCCAAGATTTTAATATAAGGCCCGATCCTATATCTCTACATGAGTTGAATGCTTATATCTTTTTTTTTTTTTTAATGGAGTTTTAGCTCGAATAGAAACTCACCAGGAGACAGCTGAACCAGAACTGAACAGAAGCGGCTTTTTCACCAACTGTTTATTTTGTCCAGCAGAGGGCACCTGGAGCTCACACGTAAATGGCAGCAGCAGCAGCATTTAAAATATCTGTTTCATTACCTTGGTGATTCTTAATTAACACAAAGCATCAGGGTTTCATTGACACCAATAAAATGAGGTGACTGCGACCTTGATTAATAAAATGTGTAATCATCTTGGAAATATCGGGAGTTAGAAACTTATTAGATATTTCTTCTTGGTGATTACACTGGCCGGTAATCAATAAAAACAAAATCTAAATTGCAGATTGCTCCAGTTCAATCTCCAGGTTAAAAACTTTATTTCTTCTTAAAAATAAAATTGAATATACATTTGTGACAGCTTAAGGATTAGAGAGTAAGATTGTATAGCATCTTTTATTACTATGTGAGGAGTATTGAATTGTCTGATACTTTTCAATATCAAATAAACAAGTTTCAGGCACACGGGAAAGGAATGTTAGAATGTTATTGATATGTTTCTAAAATTCTGCTTTTTCAATTTCAGGATCCAGATCAAGAGGAAACTGAAAATCCCACATTGTTCTATTTCCGAGTGAAAGCTTTGATTCACCACTAGAGGACACTATTCACCCTCTCATCTTTCTGAAGGCTTCAGCCCAGCAGGGCTCGTTTTCAAGTGAAAATAACTGCATTTACTAAGGTTTGTGATTTGTTTAGAAATAAAAAGCAGCACCCCCATGATTCTGAGCAGGTTTACCCCCGTAAAACTCCTGTTGATTGTGTGCAAAGTCTTTAACTGCATCAAATGTAAACTGGAAAAATTCAGCAAATTAGGATTGCCTGTGCAACTATACATAAAATACACTTCATCACAAATTTTTTAGGTTTACAAAATAGACAAATTAAGTACAAAATTAAGAAACTTTATGCTTCTCCTTTCATGTTTTATAGAAACATGTTATATTGATCACTATGGTACCATATCTTTGTGATGTTGCACACCACGAAGCCAAGTAATTCATTGGTTTCTTTTCCTTATTTTTCAGAATTATGAGTATATAATTGATCTCATAAAGATCCTGCTCATTGCACTAATTTTCTGGGGTTGGTCTAGTGTATCCACAACTCTGAGGTTTTACAACTCTGGTTTATCAGTAATGTATGTGGTAGATGGTATTGTTATTTGAAAATTTTACTCCACCTTCTTCCTGGGAGAAAATACTTGCCCATTCCATCATGCTGAACTTGGTCAACGGAATGTGTGAAGTAACTATGCTACTTTCAAGCAAAATCTTTAAATGTGATTTAATACCTCTTGCTCTTCCTTTCTGTCTCAAGAATGCATACCTTATGCATAGTGGCTGCCCCTTCAGCCTGGGTCCCTGAATGTGAAGACAGTACATGAAACAGAGTCAAAGTATTCAGAACTGAGAGCTTCCCTGTTGGCTCAGATCGTAAAGAATCTGCCTGCAATGCAGGATACCTGGGTCCCTGGGTTTGGGAAGAACCCACTGCAGTATTCTTGCCTGGAGAATTCCATGGACAGAAGAAACTGGCGAACTACAGTCCATGGGATTACAAAGAGCTGGACATGACTGAGCAACTAACACTTTACTTTTTATTCAGAGTTGAGTGGCACCTGCTGACACATGAAGTGAGCAAGAATTGTGTTGTTGCTAGCCACTGGAGTTTGGGGGTTGTTTTTTGTGCAGCAAGCTGAGTAATATAAAAATGGATATGAGGAGTGGGGTGCTTTGTAGGAAAATAAAAATAGGTGGCAACTGCTTCTAGATAAAGCTGTAGATGGTGGAAAAAAAACTATTGTGGGAAACTGAAAAGAGTGATTAGATCAATGTAATAGAATTTTTTTCTTCTGCAGCAGCAATAACTTGGGAGGCAGATAGCCTATGTGATGAACTTATTATAGCTTTAGGTGGAAAGGTGTTTAAACAGAACTGTCCTAGTGTGAGTTAGTTGTTATTTGCTGCATTTGACAGGCTATTTACAAATGAAATGAATCCAGAAAATAACTGGTCTACTTGCAAGATGGAACTAAAGAGAAAATAGCCTCAAATTCTGGGATTTTAGGGCAGAGAAATGGGACTGTTTTTAATCTTCAACCGGTCAAAGGTCAAATGGAGGAATACTTTGAGCCAAAACCACTAATTAAGACATTGGCTGAGATGAAATTACAGGAGTGGCTGCAATTCCTAGAGACAGGATTCTGGAAGAGCTGATCAAGCCTGTAGCGCTGTTTATTAAGTCTAGAGAAAACCTTACATCCATCAAAGAAGTGTGGTGAAGATAGCTGCAGATGTAAATGGAGTCCAAGAGGGGAAAATATGTTAAAATCTTTGAAAGAGTTGTAGTGCCAAAAGCACTGTCCTACGCCATTAAAAGAGACTGTGATATTTTGAGACTATTTGGACAAGAAGCAGGCTGAGAAATCTGATCATTTCCCTGGGGTGGTAGAGTCTCTAACGTCCTTCATGCGTGCATGCTAAGTCGCTTCAGCCGTGTCCAATTCTTTGTGATCCTATAGACCTGCCAGGCTTCTCTGGAGATTCTTTAGGTGAGAATGCTGGAGAGGGTTGCCATGCCCTCTTCCAGGGGATCTTCCCCACCCAGGGATCGAACCCACGCCTCTTATGTCTCCTGCATTGGCAGGTGAGTTCTTTACTACTAGCCCTATCTGGGAAGCCCAGAATGCCCTCCATAGATTCATCCAATAGTGTTAATGGAAGGTGTCCTGGAGGATGGGGTCCAGAGTCACAGAGAATGAGGGCCCGGGGTGCTGCTCATGGGTAGCAGGACCCACAGAACATTCCGTCCCCTAAGGTGGGACTCATGATGTTTGCCCAGCAGACTCTCAAAGTTGCTGCATACTAGTGAAGGCTAAATATTTCTCACCTTTCCTCTTTATGAGTGGTGGTTTTTAATGCAGCTATTCTGTCCCCTTCCACCACTGTATGTGGGTACATGTGGGTTGTTTCAAGCCTGGTTTAGAGACTACCGTGAGATCTTCAACCTAGTACCTAAAGCCATTATGGGATGAGAATTTTTGGGTGTATTGCTTGCAAGTAGGTGAGTAATTTTGAGTAAGAAGGGAAAGAAAGTAAATATTCATGAAAGGTCTGTGATAGATTATATTATTGTCTTCAGATATTTCTTCCTTTCCCTTGTCCTGGGCAGAAAGTATTTTCCTGCTCTATTGATGTTGGGCTAGACCATGTGACTTTTTTTTGGGACTAATGGACTATGAGCTAATAACACATATGCTATATTTAAACAGAAGCTTCACATATGATTGCCTCTTGTTCTTTGCCTCTGCCCTAAAAATGAGCATCTCCCAGGTAGGGCTGTGCCTTTATCTGAGGTGCTTAAATAAAAGGACACATGGAATGGGACTGTAGTCCTAGTCCATTCACAGGTGCAGACATGGGATGGGAAATAAATATTTGCTGTTGCAAGCTACTAAGACTTGGGTTGTTTGTTTCTCAGTGTATTGCCTAATGAAGGGCTTGAGACCTTGTCTGAAACCCCCTTTGCAGTTTTGTTCAAAGGAGAGAGTGACATCCAAACAGGATTTTGCCTTTTCAAAAGGAGTAATTTTAATGATAGCATTCCAAGAAATCTTAGCTTATATGTGACGTAAAATAAAGTGTATTTTTCCTTATTAAAATAAAGCAAACATGTACTGATATTGAAAACTTCAACACAATATATTTCCAATTGGAAGACAGTTCCACAGTAGAATAAAAGATGATTGGTTTATTTAATATAAGACTCTCCAAATTATTTGTTGTGAAATATTGAGTTGGATCAAGCCATTTGGAATGCCTTTCCTTAAGAGTGAACTGGACACTTCTGAACACTACATATGAATTATTGACATAAGATGCGCCACTGAGAAATGTCTGTTTCTGTTTCTCAGCTCAAAGCTGAACAAGTGATCCTCCAGCTTGGTAGCATGTCAACACCAGAGTGGAGGATGATTTAGGAGTATAGCCCACATGACATGATCCTAGTAGTGAATTCAAACATTTGCTGACAGTTGCCTTCTTTTACAAATCAGAGTGAAAACAAGATTTGTTGTTGTTCAGTCACTAAGCCATGTCTGACTCTTTGTCAATGCAGGAGATGCAAGAGACATGGATTTAATCTCTGGGTCAGGAGGATCCCTTGGAGAAGGGAATGGCACTCACTCCAGTGTTCTTGTCTGGAGAATACCATGGACAGAGGAACCTGGCTGGCTACAGTCCAGGGAGTCACAAAGAGTTGGACACAACTTAGCGACTTAACAACAACAACAAGTATGAAGAACTAAAGGTGAAGTTACAGGTACTACCCCAATAAGCTCACAAAACCTTGGATGAATTTTGTCTGTGCTTTAAGCTGCAAAGTAAGTTGCATTTAGAACCATGGTCCACATTTGAACCTCGTCTGTTGTGTGGAAGGGTAGCAAAGATGAGGCAGAAATCTCCTGAACTCCCGCAAGAAGTGGTGTGACTTTTAACGGTGATAACAATAGCAACAACAGCAAATCAAAGATCAGAGTTAGAGCGTCAGTAAGCAGGGGACCTGTGCTCCTCTGGCTCGGAAATAGGGTAAGTAGGGGAAATGGTGAGCGGAACCTAAGAACAGGCTAAATACCATGAAAAAGAGTCTTCTGCCCCAAATAGTTTCACACCCCAGTTTTTCTATTTGGATCAATACAAGTCATCTTCTAAAATGAAAAAAGTCCACTAGGAAAAGTAGATTTTTAACTTTTCTAAGGCCATAGGGAATAATTCCCTGAGAGTTTGGTGAGCCCAGGGAGGGAGATCTCTATGGAGCTGGAGTGTTAAGGGGTACGGAAGCCTGGGTGAGGCAACAGAGCTGTGCCAGACACAGCCTTGGGCTCTAAGTCACCCTGGGCCTGTGCGGGCACTTGGTTCAGAGGGGAATGAAACAGGTCATGTCCGTGAGTGCCTATGGAACCCCTGAAGTATGCCTTCTCCTGTGCTAAATCCCACTTGGAACATAGTCATTCCCCCAAGTATATCCTGCATAAGGACTTCTGTTTGGATTGCATCTTAAAAGAAATTTTTTTTTTTTTATTGGTGCATAGTTGATTTACACTGTTGGGTTAGTTTTTCTATAGCAAAGTGATTCAGTTATACATAAACATACATCTATTTAAAAAATTATTCATTTATTTTCTTTCCCATATAGGCCATTATAGAGTACTGGGTAGAGTTCCCGGTGCTATGCAGTAGGTTCTTATTAATTATCTATTTTATTTATAGTAACGTATATATGTCTGTCCCAAACTCCTAATTTATCCCCTTCCTTATCCCCTGGAAACCATGTTTATTTTCTACATCTGTGACACTATTTCTATTTTGTACCTAGATTCCTTTGTACCCTTGTTTTTTAAAAGATTGCACATATAAGCAACGTGTGTGTGTTTGTGTGTCTGCTCAGTCATGTCCGACTCTTTGCAACCCCCTGGGCTGTAGCCCACCAGGCTCCTCTGTCCATGGGATTCTGCAGGCAAGGACACTGGGGTGGGTTGCCCTTTCCTCTTCCAGGGGATTTTCCTGACCCAGGAATCAAACTGCATTTCTTGCAGCTCCTGCATTGGCAGGTGGATTCTTTACCACTGTGCTGCCTGAGCATGTGATATTTGTCTTTCTCTGTCTCACTTGGCTTCCCAGGTGGTGCGCGCATGCACTGTCTGACTTTCGTCATTCAGTATGACAAGCTCTGTTTCCATCCATGTTGCTGCAAATGGCATTATTTCAATATTTTTAAATGGCTGAATAATATTCCAGTGTGTGTGTGTGTGTGTGTGTGTGTGTGTGTGTGTGTGTATACCACATCTTCTTTATCCATTCATCTGTGGATGGGCTTTTAGATGGCTTGGCTGTTATAAATACAGCTGCACGGAATGTCAGGATACATGTGGCTTGTTGAATTATGGTTTTGAGGTATAGGCCCCGGAGTGGGATTGCTAGATTGCTTTTGCCATTCTGCCAGCCACAAATACTTGTTGACCCTTTAATATCCATTTCCAACATGGTTGATTTCCTTGGCAGATCAAGCTCCAAGCTTCCTACCTGATTCTCACTCTCCTGGGTCCTTCTCACATCACACCATCTCACCATCTGTTTGGGTACCAGATACACTGAAGACCATGTCCAAGATTTATTCATCTTTGCAGCCCTCATCCCTGTATCTGAGCATCTTAACACATAATGGACATTGAAGAAACACTAACTCTTGGGGTGGAGAAAGAGGAGAGGGAATCAGAAAAATTACAAAGATGCAAAAAATAGCAGCAGGTGGTTTTCCAAACAAGCTTCATCTTTGTGAAATTTTCCCTAGAGTGACAGTGAGCCCAAGTGCCTCTGAGAATCACAAGGCTTGCAGGTTTTTGGTACATGGTAAGAGTCCTAGACTGATCTTAGTGCTGCATCTTCCTCATACTAGAAGATGTTTGGTTGTGGTGGGCAATGGGCTTGTGGTGCTTTGTCCACGAGGCCCATCTTATCTTTGACTTATAGCAGTTAGGTGAGGATCTGTGGCTTCCTGGAGTCCTGCCTCTTTTCCCACAAAGGAGGTTGATTATTTTGGATCCAAAAACCTCTTTTTCTCACTTTTGCATGCCAGATTGGCTGCAGAAGTGTTATGGACATTTCCCAGCTCTTTTGTTGTTGTTGTTTTTCTGCTCAAAGCTGTGCTTTCTCTTTTATGGTACATTTCCTTTGCTTTGATCTGCTTGTGGTCACCCCCACTTTGGCTCATAAAATAGCAGGCTGTTGTGCCTCCTCTCTGTACAACCTGCCTGGTGATGCTAGTGGCAGAAGGCTTTGCTTTTTTTTTGCCAGCTACACTAGTTTTCCTGTTGTGGTGTAAAGGTACCACTATTTATTTCTTTACTGGAGAGGGTATGGTGTATGTGAAGAGGGAGAAAGAAAGAGCAAGGAAAAAAGATGGAAGGAGAGAACAGATGGAGAGGGGCAGGCAGAAGGGACAGGAAGAAAAAGACAGGGACAGGGTGGGGGGAGTATTCCTTACTGTACAGTGTTGAGAAGATCATTTTATTTAAGCTTAGATTAAGCTGTGAAGTCAGTGGCCATAATGCCCCTCTGCCTTATTTGGGAATATTTTGCTTCTAGTTGCTTCTTCCACATTTCTGTCCTGCATGCTGTTCCTTGGTTTTCCACAATGTCATACCTCACTGGATAGTGCCAGGATTATGGAAAATTGCTGCCATTTATTGAATGCCCATTTGGCCAAATACTGTGGGTATCTTGTGTCTGATTGTCACTCAAGTATCACAGTATAGGACTAGAGCTAGTTTCAGCACTCCACCCTCAGGCTGGGAAGAAAAAGGTAAATAAAAAGCTCTAATCTGAGAGACTATGGTCTTAATGTATGTGCTGACTCTTCAGATGGCATAACAGCTTCATCCATTCAAATGATTTTTTCCGCATTAAGATTCTGAAGGAGACACATTTTGGGGGAATTCAGCAGGCACTTCTGGTGCCTCCCCTCATGGCTCAGATGGTAAAGATTCTGCCTACGATGTGGAAGACGCGGGTTTGATCCTTGGGTCAGGAAGATCCTCTGGAGAAGGAAATGGCAACCCACTCCAGTATTTTTGCCTGGAGAATCCCATGGTCAGAGGAGCCTGGTGGACTACAGTCCATGGGGTCGCAAAGCATCAGACATGACTTAGTGACTAACGCTTTCACTTTCAGCAGGCCCAGGTACCCTAAGGGGCATAGTTGTATTCAGAGGACCTTTTCAGCATAAGTCTCCACCTCTCTGAATGCTTCTTAATAGTGCCCAGAAGCCAGATGGGATTCTATGCAGGTGAGGTTCTCAGTCCTCACTTATTTCTGCTCAGGCTTGACATGATAGTAAACTCCCACTCAAGTCTACTTAGCTATAAAGAATCAAGGACTCTTGGGTTTGAAGGAATCTTAAAAAATATTAAATTTAATCCAATAATTTCTAATCTGGGGCATACATCAAAATCAAGCTGCAAAATGGCATATTCTCAGGTCCAGTACTATGAGATCTTTGTTTTGCAGGTCTTAGGTGGTGTCTGGGTTCAACAAGTGACTCTGAAGTGCAACCAGGTGGAAAACCATAAATCTAATTTATTTCTCATGATGTCCAAATACTTTCTTGCTTGATTTGATTTTCTATTTCTTCATTACTGCATCTCTGGGAAATATGCAGAAAGCAGAACATGAGGATTGTTTTCTGTTCAGTTGCACAAAGAAAATTGGTGACTAGGGCATTGCATTAGAAATGACGAACTCTTCAAGCTTATTGGAATAGCCCACTGTATTAATTATTCAATATATTTCCTTTCAAAAGAGCTATTTCACCACTTCCTGTGTCTCTTTCTAGGTAGTAATAATGAGGACATAGATACTCCTGGATAATTGGGTCAAGTGTTTCATAAACATCCTTTTAATGTGGAATAAATTTCAGGGAAAAGGGAAGCAGAGAAAGTAAGATCTTGATTCTAGCTCTGCTGATGAAAGCTGTAGGTTTGAGTGTGTCAGCTTATGTCTCTGAAATGCACTCTTTTGTAGTTTGACTAATGGACTGCAAGAACACTTTCAGTTCTAGAACCCCTAAACTCTCACAGAACTTTCCAATCTCCTAATTGCTGTCTTGAACATGGAAATAACTCTAGCCTCTGTTGTTCCATTGTCTTTCTCTGGATTCCTGCTACACTCAGAGGCCTCCGTAGTAGAAGAATAGCTATATCCCGACATACCATTCCTTGTGCCACGGAATTTGTCTTTGAAAAGATTCCACGGTATATGAGATGCAATATCATTTCATTCATCTTTCCCCTATCCTGAAGTTGAAATTGTAGTGTTGACTGTTGGTGGGAATGTAAACTAGTACAGCCACAATGGAGAACAGTGTGGAGAACTGGAAATAGAACTGCCTTATGACCCAGCAATCCCACTGTTGGGCATACACACCGAGGAAATGAGAATTGAAAGAGACACGTGTACCCCAATGTTCATCGTAGCACTGTTTATAATAGCCAGGACATGGAAGCAACCTAGATGTCCATCAGCAGATGAATGGATAAGAAAGCAGTGGTACATATACACAATGGAGTATTACTCAGCCATTAAAAAGAATACATTTGAATCAGTTCTAATGAGGTGGATGAAACTGGGGCTGATTAAACAGAGTGAAGTAAGCCAGAAAGAAAAACACCAATACAGTATACTAACGCATATATATGGAATTTAGAAAGATGGTAACGATAACCCTGTATGCAAGACAGCAAAAGAGACACAGATGTATAGAATAGTCTTTTGGACTCAGAGGGAGAGGGAGAGGGTGGGATGATTTAGGAGAATGGCATTGAAACATGTATAATATCATATAAGAAATGAATCACCAGTCTAGGTTCGATGCAGGATACAGGATGCTTGGGGCTGGTGCACTGGAAAGACACAGAGAGATGGTATGGGGAGGGAGGTGGGAGGGGGGTTCAGGATGGGGAACACGTGTACACTTGTGGTGGATTCATGTTGATGTATGGCAAAACCAATACAATATTGTAAAGTTAAAAAAAATAAAAAAAATAAAATCTGAAAAAAATAATGAAGAAAAAAAGAAATTGTAGTGTTGAACATATTTAGGAAGAAAATAAATACAAAGAATCATGCACTTTTGCAGTTGGAAACCACTTTAGAGATCACTGATTCTGCCCATTTAATTATACATGTGAAGAAGTGGCAGCCAAGAGCTGATAATTGCTCATGCAGGCAGCCAGTGACAGAATGAGGTCTGTAACTAGCTTTGTTGACTTTCTGGACAAGTATATTTTCTCTGCCACACATTTTTGGTTGTTTGAGTAGAAGACAATGGGTTAGCAACATTAATACCAACAAAATAAACCATATCTTAATGATTGATTATAGATTTCTCCTGTTTACAGAATGGAATAACTTCACCCTTTCATATGATATATTATTTTATATTACACATTATTTTTTGTTTTTATCAATGAACAACTCAAAATACCATAGAGAGAATATCTAGATGGTCTTCAGACTGGCTTATATGATCATTATTAAGAAGAAAAGACATATGCTATTTTTAAAAGATTGGAGGAGAATTTAGATAAGGAAAAATAAAGGTCATAAAAGTCTATTGTATGTTACAGTAGGAAAACCAGCTTTATCTTCTGGATTCAGCAGCACACATTTGTTAAGAGACTAGATTATGTTTTTAAAAATGAAGAAATGATGTGATTAACATTTTTCTTGCTTAAAGTTAAAAATAGAAAGTGTTGACTTCAGTCATCAACTGTTGGGTACTGAGGAAAGGGGACATGAATTCAGTGAGGCAAGCTCAGCTTGTTTTCAATCAAATATCACTAGGTAAGCACCATTCTCTGCCCCCTATGTTCTGGGTTTTCCCTTAACTGCTGGACTAGTACACTCTCAGATAATTTTAACCTTGGATTTTTTTTTAAGTTGTTAGCCTTGCTCTATAAATAGATTTCTAAGAATCCCAAGTTCTAATAATAACCAATTTTTTTCCTCTTGAGAAATTAAACCATTTTATGGCCACTATTAAAATCACTAAAATTAATTACAGTTTCTGAAATTTGACCTCATATTCTATAAGGTAGTGGTGCTGCCCTTTAAACTCATATATGCTTCTGATACTACTTTATGCCAATGGTTCCCAACCAGGGACTAGTTTGCCTCCCTAGAGACATTTGGCAATGTCTGGAGATATTTTTGGTTGCCACAACTGGTAAGGCGGGACTGTGTATGCTACAGGCATCTTATGGGTGGATGTCAGAGATACTGCAAAAAATCCTGTAATGCTCAGGACAGCCTCTTACAACAAAGAATTATTTGGCCCCAAACGTCAATAGCATTAAGGTTGAGTAACCTTGCTTTGTAATACAGATTTACGTAGAGATATTGCCTTATCCATGTAGGTAAGAATCATTAATAATTTAAATTGACTTGCAACAATCTACACCAAATAATCAGTGTCTGATACTCTGTTAATCTTGCTTGTCACAGTCTGTTCATTTGTCAAGGTTATAAGCTGATGTTTTGCTCGCAAAAGAGTATGAGCACACCTATTTCTCCCAAAGATAAAATGAATATGAAGGAATTTTTCAGCATTCCCGATTCTTTGGGCCATTTTTGGTTAAGATTTTCAGCATTTAGGTCCTGGCAAAAAGGACTTTTACAAATTAGTCATCATCAAAGCTCAGTAAATGGTCTCCTAGTCCCTGATCTTGGAAACAGGCTTGCAATAATGTGCCAATTTACTCATTTAGTCATTGCTCCTGCAAGACTTCAATGCTAATTCCATTTTTAGTTACTGTTTCTAGCAACTATTAATGGTGAGATGAAAGAGAAAGACTTTTTTTAACAGCTAAAATCTCCTCAGTGTCTCTGTGGTTGCAATTCCTAGTGCACTATGATTCTGTCTTTAAATGTAATTTCAAAACAGCTGTAATGGCCAATTCAGTTCAGTTCAATTCAGTCTCTCAGTCGTGTCTGACTCTTTGCGACCCCATGAATCACAGCACTCCAGGCCTCCCTGTCCATCATCAACCCCCAGAGTTCACTCAGATTCACGTCCATCGAGTCAGTGATGCCATCCAGCCATCTCATCCTCTGTCATTCCCTTCTCCTCCTGCCCCTAATCCCTCCCAGCATCAAAGTCTTTTCCAATGAGTCGACTCTTCGCATGAGGTGGCCAAAGTACTAGAGTTTCAGCTTTAGCATCCTTCCAAAGAAATTCCAGGGCTGATCTCCTTCAGAATGGACTGGTTGGATCTCCTTGCAGTCCAAGGGACTCTCAAGAATCTTCTCCAACACCACAGTACAAAAGCATCAGTTCTTCGGTGCTCAGTCTTCTTCACAGTCCAACTCTCACATCCATATATGACTACTGGAAAAACCATAGCCTTGACTAGACAGACCTTAGTTGGCAAAGTAATGTCTCTGCTTTTGAATATGCTATCTAGGTTGGTCATAACTTTTCTTCCAAGGAGTAAGCGTCTTTTAATTTCATGGCTGCAATCACCATCTGCAGTGATTTTGGAGCCCCCCAAAATAAAGTCTGACACTGTTTCCACTGTTGCCCCATCTATTTCCCATGAAGTGATGGGACCGGATGCCATGATCTTCGTTTTCTGAATGTTGAGTTTTAAGCCAACTTTTTCACTCTCCTCTTTCACTTTCATCAAGAGGCTTTTTAGTTACTTTTCACTTTCTGCCATAAGAGTGGTGTCATCTGCATATCTGAGGTTATTGATATTTCTCCCAGCAATCTTGATTCCAGCTTGTGTTTCTTCTAGTCCAGCGTTTCTCATGATGTACTCTGCATATAAGTTAAATAAGCAGGGTGACAATATACAGCCTTGATGTACTCCTTTTCCTATTTGGAACCACTCTGTTGTTCCATGTCCAGTTCTAACTGTTGCTTCCTGACCTGCATACAGACTTCTCAAGAGGCTGGTCAGGTGGTCTAGTATTCCCGTTTCTCTCGGAATCTTCCACAGTTTATTGTGATCCACACAGTCAAAGGCTTTGGCATAGTCAATAAAGCAGAAATAGATGTTTTTCTGGAACTCTCTTCCTTTTTCTATGATCCAGCGGATGTTGGCAGTGATCTCTGGTTCCTCTGACTTTTTTAAAACCAGCTTGAACATCAGGAAGTTCATGGTTCACGTATTGCTGAAGCCTGCCTTGCAGAATTTTGAGCATTACTTTACTAGGGTCTGAGATGAGTGCAATTGTATGGTAGTTTGAGCATTCTTTGACATTTCCTTTCTTTGGAATTGGAATGAAAACTGACCTTTTCCAGTTCTGTGGCCACTGCTGAGTTTTCCCAACTTGCTGCCATATTGAGTGTAGCACTTTCACAGCATCATCTTTCAGGATTGGAAATAGCTCAACTGGAATTCCATCACCTCCACTAGCTCTGTTCATAGTGATGCTTTCTAAGGCCCACTTGACTTCACATTCCAGGATGTCTGGCTGTAGATGAGTGATCACACCATAGTGATTATCTTGGTCGTGAAGATCTTTTTTGTATAGTTCTTCTGTGTATTCTTGCCACCTCTTCTTAATATCTTCTGCTTCTGTTAGGTCCATACTATTTCTGTCCTTTATCGAGCCCATCTTTGCATGAAATGTTCCCTTGGTATTCTTGAAGAGATCTCTGGTCTTTCCCATTCTGTTGTTTTCCTCTATTTCTTTGCATTGATCGCTGAAGAAGGCTTTCTTATCTCTTCTTGCTATTCTTTGGAACTCTGCATTCAGATGCTTATATCTTTCCTTTTCTCCTTTGCTTTTCACTTCTCTTCTTTTCACAGCTATTTGTAAGGCCTCCCCAGATAGCCATTTTGCTTTTTTGCATTTCTTTTCCATGGGGATGGTCTTGATCCCTGTCTCCTGTACAATGTCATGAACCTCATTCCATAGTTCATCAGGCACTCTATCTATCAGATCTAGGCCCTTAAATCGATTTCTCCCTTCCACTGTATAATCATAAGGGATTTGATTTAGGTCATACCTGAATGGTCTAGCGGTTTCTCTACTTTCTTCAATTTGAGTCTGAATTTGGTAATAAGGAGTTCATGATCTGAGCCACAGTCAGCTCCTTGTCTTGTTTTTGTTGACTGTATAGAGCTTCTCCATCTTTGGCTGCAAAGAATATAATCAATCTGATTTCAGTGTTGACCATCTGGTGATGTCCATGTGTAGAGTCTTCTCTTGTGTTGTTGGAAGAAGGCATTTGCTATGACTAGTGCATTTTCTTGGCAAAACTCTATTAGTCTTTGCCCTGCTTCATTCCACATTACAAGGCCAAATTTGCCTGTTAATCCAGGTGTTTCTTGACTTCCTACTTTTGCATTCCAGTCCCCTATAATGAAAAGGACATCTTTTCTGGGTGTTAGTTCTAAAAGGTCTTGTAGGTCTTCATAGAACTGTTCAACTTCAGCTTCTTCAGCATTACTGGTTGGGGTATAGACTTGGATTATGGTGATATTGAATGGTTTGCCTTGGAGACGAACAGAGATCATTCTGTCGTTTATGAGATTGCATCCAAGTACTGAATTTCGGACTCTTTTGTTAACCATGATGGCTATTCCATTTCTTCTGAGGGATTCCTGCCCATAGTAGTAGATATAATGGTCATTTGAGTTAAATTCACCCATTCCAGTCCATTTTAGTTAATTGATTCCTAGAATGTTGATGTTCACCCTTACCATCTCCTGTTTGACCACTTCCAATTTGCCTTGATTCATGGACCTGACATTCCAGGTTCCTATGCAATATTGCTCTTTACAGCATTGGACCTTGCTTCTATCACCAGTCACATCCACAACTGGGTATTGTTTTTGCTTTGGCTCCATCCCTTCATTCTTTCTTGAGTTATTTCTCCACTGATCTGCAGTAGCATATTGGGCACCTACTGACCTGGGGAGTCCCTCTTTCAGTATCCTATCATTTTGCCTTTTCATACTGTTCATGGGGTTCTCAAGGCAAGAATACTGAAGTGATTTGCCATTCCCTTCTCCAGTGGACCACATTCTGTCAGACCTCTTCACCATGACCCGCCCGTCTTCGGTTGCCCCGTGGGCATGGCTTATTTTTGTTGAGTTAGACAAGGCTGTGGTCCTAGTGTGATTAGACTGACTAGTTTTCTATGAGTATGGTTTCAGTGTGTCTGCCCTCTGATGCCCTCTTGTAACACCAACCATCTTACTTGGGTTTCTCTTACCTTGGGCGTGGGGTATCTCTTCATGGCTGCTCCAGCAAGGGGCAGCCGCTGCTCCTTACCTTGGATGAGGGGTATCTCCTTACCGCCGCCCATTCTGACCTTCAACGTGGGATGGCTCCTCTCTGCCCTCCTATGCCCACCCAGCCACCGCTCCTTGGACCTGGGTTTGCTCACTTGACCACCGCCCCTGACCTCGGACGTGGGGTAACTCCTCTCAGCTGTTCCTGCGCCGTTGCAGCCTGGCACTCTTGGCCGCTGCCCCTGACCTCGGACATGGGGTAACTCCTCTTGGCTGCTGCCCTTCGGGTATGGGGTCCTCCTGGCTTCTGCCCCTGACCTCGGACATGGGGTAGCTCCTCTCGGCCGCGCTTAGGGTGCCGGTTGCAGCCGCCTGCGCTTAGGGTGCCGGTCGCAGCCGCTTGCGCATAGTGCACTGGTCATATACACCAATCAGGACCAAATACATACACTGTTAAGTTTATAATTTTATTTGAGAATTTGACAGTCCACTTCATCTTCTTTAGATCTCTTTAAGTCTCCCTGACTCTCATATTTCATCTGGAAGGGAGTATTTTACCAAATGTTTACACATGGTTAACTTGGTTAAGATTATTTAGTCAGGTTCAAAGGTGAATCAGACAGATGATAAGTTCCCAAGCTCTTAATGACTCAGAACCTGGTCAGAATCTAGTTTAACAGTGAGTGAAATTTACTGTTGATAACAATTTTCTGGTGAAAATTCAGTGGTTTGGTTTCTTCTCTCCTTTCTTTTTAAAAACTTTTATTTTATTTTTGAGTTTTCCATCTTCTTTTACTTTTTTCTTTTTAATTAATTTTTTATTGAAGGATTTCAATAACCTCAGATATGCAGATGACACCACCATAATGGCAAAAAGTGAAGAAGAACTAAAGAGCCTCTTGATGAAAGTGAAAGGGGAGAGTAAAAAAGTTGTCTTAAAGATCAACATTCAGAAAACTAAGATCATGGCATCTGGTCACATCACTTCATGGCAAATAGATGGGGAAACAGTGGAAACAGTGACAGACTTTATTTTTTTGGGTTCCAAAATCACTGCAGATGGTGATTGTGGCCATGAAATTAAAAGACGCTTGCTCCTTGGAAGAAAAGCTATGACCAATCTAGATAGCATGTGTGGAGAAAAGGGAACCCTCCTACACTGTTGGTGGGAATGCAAACTAGTACAGCCACTATGGAGAACAGTGTGGAGATTCCTTAAAAAATTGCAAATAGAACTACCTTATGACCCAGCAATCCCACTGCTGGGCATACACACTGAGGAAACCAGAGTTGAAAGAGACACATGTACCCCAGTGTTCATCGCAGCACTGTTTATAATAGCCAGGACATGGAAACAACCTAGATGTCCATCAGCAGATGAATGGATAAGAAAGCAGTGGTACATATACACAATGGAGTATTACTCAGCCGTTAAAAAGAATTCATTTGAATCAGTTCTGATGAGATGGGTGAAACTGGAGCCTATTATACAGAGTGAAGTAAGCCAGAAAGAAAAACACCAATACAGTATACTAACACATATATATGGAATTTAGGAAGATGGCAATGACGACCCTGTATGCAAGTCAGGAAAAAAGACACAGATGTGTATAACGGACTTTTGGACTCAGAGGGAGAGGGAGAGGGTGGGATGATTTGGGAGAATGGGAATTCTAACATGTATACTGTCATGTAAGAATTGAATCGCCAGTCCATGTCTGACGTAGGGTGCAGCATGCTTGGGGCTGGTGCATGGGGATGACCCAGAGAGATGTTGTGGGGAGGGAGGTGGGAGGGGGGTTCATGTTTGGGAACGCATGTAAGAATTAAAGATTTTAAAATTTAAAAAATAAAAAAAATTAAAAAAAAAAAAAAAGCAGAGACATTACTTAATCAACAAAGGTCTGTCTAGTCAAGGCTGTGTTTTTTCCCGTGGTCATGTATGGATGTGAGTGTTGGACTATAGAGTGCCAAAGAATTGATGCTTTTGAGCTGTGGTGTTGGAGAAGACTCTTGAGAGTCCCTTGGACTGCAAGTAGATCCAACCAGTCCATCCTGAAGGAGATCAGTCATGGGTGTTCATTGGGAGGACTGGTGTTAAGCTGAAACCCCAATACTTTGGCTACCTGATGCAAAGAGCTGATTCATCTGAAAAGACCCTAATGCTGCGAAAGATGGACGCTAAGAGGAGAAGGGGGCGACAGAGGATGAGATGGTTGGGTGGCATCACTGACTCAATGGACATGAGTTTGAGTAAACTCCGGGAGTTGGTAATGGACAGGGAGGCCTGGCGTGCTGCAGCCCATGGGGTCGCAAAGAGTCAGACACAACTGAACGACTGAACTGAACTGAACTGAACTGAACTGAACTGAACTGAATATTCCATTGTGTATATGTACTACAACTTCTTTATCATTCATCTGTCGATGGACATCCAGCTTGCTTCCATGTTCTAGCTTTTGTAAATAGTGCTGCAATGAACAATGGGATACATGTATCTTTTTCAATTTTGGTTTCCTCAGGGTATATGCCTAGGAGTGGGATTGCTGGGTCACATGTTGGTTTTTTTCCTAGTTTTTTTTTTTTTTTTTTTAAGGAATCTCTGTACCATCTTACATAGTGGCTATACCAATTTACATTCCCACCAACAGTGCAAGAGCATGCCCTTTTCTCCACACTCTCTCCAGCATTTATTGTTTGTAGACTTTTTGATGAGGGCCATTCTGACTGGTGTGAGGTGATATCTCTTTGTGGTTTTGATTTGCATTTTTCTAATAATGAGTGATGTTGAGCATCTTTTCATGGGTTTGTTAGCCATCTGTATGTCTTCTTTGGAGAAATGTCTGTTTAGGTCATTTTCCCATTTTTTGATTGGGTTGTTTGTTTTTCTGGCATTGAGTTGTAGGAGCTGCTTGCATATGTTGGAAATTAATCCTTTGTCAGTTGTTTCATTTGCTATTATTTTCTCCCATTCTGAGGGTTGTCTTTTGTTCTTGTTTATAGTTTCCTTTGCCGTGCAAAGGCTTTTAAGTTTAATAAGGTCTCACTTGTTTACATTTGCTTTTATTTCTGTTAGGAAGTGGGTCATAGAGGATCTTGCTTTGATTTATATCATCGAGTGTTCTGCCTATGTTTTCCAAGAGTTTTACATTTTCTGGTCTTACATTTAGGTCTTTAATCTGTTTTCAGTTTATCCTTGTGCATGGTGTTAGGAAGTGTTCTAATTTCATTCTTTTACATGTAGCTGTCCACTTTTCCCAGCACCGTTTATTGAAGAGGCTGTCTTTGCCCCATTGTATATTCTTGCCTCCTTTGTCAAAAATAAGGTACCGACAGGTGCACGGGTTTATGTCTGGGTTTTCTATCTTGTTCCATTGGTCTATGTTTCTGTTTTTGTGCCAATGCCATACTGTCTTGATGACTGTAACTTTGCAGTCTGTAGTTTTGTATAATCTGAAGTGAGGAAGGTTGGTTTTTCCAGCTCCATTTTTCTTTCTCAGGACTGCTTTGGCTATTTAGGGTCTCTTGTGTTTCCATATGAACTGTGAAAGTTTTTGTTATAGTTTTGTGAAAAATGCCATTGGTAATTTGATAGGGATCATATTGACTCTGTAGATTGCATCTGGTAGTATAGTCATTTTCACAATTTTGATTCTTCCTACCCAGGAAGCAACAGTTAGAACTAGACATGGAACAACAGACTGGTTCCAAATAGGAAAAGGAGTATGTCAAGGCTATATATTGTCACCCTGCTTATTTAACTTATATGCAGAGTACATCATAAGAAATGCTGGGCTGGAAGAAGCACAAGCTGGAATCAGTATTGCTGGGAGAAATATCAATAACCTCAGATATGCAGATGACACCACCTAATGGCAGAAATTGAAGAGTAACTAAAAGGCTTCTTGATGAAAATGAAAGAGGAGAGTGAAAAAGTTGGCTTAAAGCTCAACATTCAGAAAACTAAGATCATGGCATCTGGTCCCATCCCTTCATGGGAAATAGATGGGGAAACAGTAGAAACAGTGTCAGACTTTATTTTTGGGGGCTCCAAAATTACTGCAGATGGTGACTGCAACCATGAAATTAAAAGACACTTACTCTTTGGAAGGAAAGTTATGACCAACCTAGATAGCATATTGAAAAGCAGAGACATTACTTGCCAACAAAGGTCTGTCTAGTCAAGGCTATGGTTTTTCCAGTGGTCATGTATGGATGTGAGTGTTGGACTGTGAAGAAAGCTGAGCGCCGAAGAATTGATGCTTTTGAACTGTGGTATTGGAGAAGACTCCTGAGAGTCCCTTGTCCAACCAGTCCCAGAGATCCAACCAGTCCCTTCTAAAGGAGATCAGCCTTGGGTGTTCTTTGGAAGGAATGATGCTGAAGCTGAAACTCCAGTACTTTGGCCACCTCATGCGAAGAGTTGACTCATTGGAAAAGACTCTGATGCTGGGAGGGATTGGGGGCAGGAGGAAAAGGGTACAACAGAGGATGAGATGGCTGGATGGCATCACTGACTCAATGGACATGAGTCTGAGTGAACTCCCGGAGTTGGTGATGGACAGGGAGGCCTGGTGTGCTGCAATTCATGGGGTTGCAAAGAGTCAGACACGACTGAGTGACTGAACTGAACTGAACTGAACTGAAAGAACTCAACCCTGGAACATGGACTATCTCTCCATCTGCTTACGTTGTCTTTGATTTCTTTCACCAGTATCTTTTAATTTTATATGTAAAGTTCTTTTGTATCCTTCAGCAAGTTTATTCCTAGATATTTAATTCTTTTTGTTGCAATGGTGAATGGGATTGATTCCTTAATTTCTTGTTCTGATTTTCCATTGTTAGTATATAGAAATGCAAGTGATTTCTGTGTATTGATTTTGTATCCTGAAACTTTGCCAAACTCATTGATTAGCTCTAGTAATTTTCTGATACTATCTTTAGGGTTTTCCAGGTACAGTATCATGTCATCTGCAAACAGTGAGAGCTTTACTTTTACTTTTCTAATCTGGATTCCTTTTGTTTCTTTTCCTTCTCTGATTGCTGTAGCTGGGACTTCCAGAACTATGTGGAATAATAGTGGTGAAAGTCAATACCCCTGTCTTGCTCCTGATCTTGGGGGAATGCTTTCAGTTTTTTACCATTGAGGATAATGTTTGCTGTAGGCTTATCATATATGGCCTTTACTATGTTTAGGTAGTTTCCTCTGCCCATTTTTTGAAGAGTTTTCAGCATAAATCAGTGCTGAATTTGGCAAAGGTTTTTCTGCATCTATTGAGATTATCAAATAGTTTTTATCTTTCAATGTGTTAATATGGTATATCACATGGATTGATTTGTTTATATTGAAGAATCCTTGCATTCCAGGAATAAACCCCACTTGTCATGGTGTATGAGTTTTTTGATGTGTTGCTGAATTCTGTTTTCTAAAATTTTGTTGAGGATTTTTGCATCTATGTTCATCTGTGATATTGGCCTGTAGTTTTCTTTTTCTGTGTTGTCTTTGTCTGGTTTTGGTTTCAGGGTGATGGCGGCCTCGTAAAATGAGTTTGGAAGTGTTCCTTCCTCTGCAATGTTTGGAAAGAGTTTTAGAAGGATAGGAATTGGCTCTTCTCTAAATGTTTGACAGAATTCTCCTGTGAAGCCATCTGGTCCTAGGCTTTTGTTTTTTGGGAAATTGTTAAGTTTGATTCCAGTGCTTGTAATTGGGTTGCTCAAACTTTCTATTTCTTCCTGTTTCAGTCTTGTAAGATTGAGCTTTTAAGAATCAGTCCATTTCTTTGAGGTTATCCATTTTATTGCCACATAGTTGTTCCTAATAGTCTCTTGTAATCCTTTGTATTTCTGCATTGTCTGTTGTAACTTCTCCTTTTTCATTTCTAATTTTGTTGATTTGATTCTTCTGTCTTTTTTTCTTGATGAGTCTGGCTAAAGGCTTGTCAATTTTGTTTATATTCCCAAAGAACCAACTTAGTTTTATTAATCAGTACTATTGTTTCTTTTATTTCTTTTTCATTTACTTCCGCTTGAATCTTTATGATACTTTCCTTCTACTAATTTTGTTGTTGTTGTTGTTCTTCTTCTTTTCCCAGTTACTTTAGGTGTAAAGTTAGGGTGTCTATTCTATGTTTTTCTTAATTCTTGAGGTAGGATAGTATTGTATAAACGTCCCTCTTAGAATGGCTTTTGCTGCAGCCAATAGGATTTGCATTGTGTTTTCGTTGTCATTTGTTTCTGGAAATTTTTTGAATCCTTTTTGATTTCTTCAGTAAACTTTTGGTTATTTAGAAACATGTTATTAGTCTCCATGTGTTTGTGTTTCTTACACCTTTTTTTCTTGTAACTGATATCTAGTTTCATTGGGTTGTGGTCAGAGAACATGCTTGATATGATTCAATCTTCTTAAATTTAGTGAGGTTTCATTTGTGAACCAAGATGTAGTCTATCCTGGAGAATGTTCCATGTGCACTTGAGACGAAGGTGTATTCTTCTGCATTTGGATGGAATGTCCTGCAGATATCAATGAAATCCATCTCATCTAATGTATCATTTAAGACTTGTGTTTCCTTATTAATTTCCTGTTTACTCTCCTACTACTATTGTGTTACTGGCAATTTCTCCTTTTATGTCTGTTAGCGTTTGTCTTATGTATTGAGGTGCTCCTATGTAGGGTGCATCAGTTCAGTCAGTCAGTTCAGTTGCTCAGTCGTGCCCGACTTTTTGAGATCCCATGAATCACAGCACGTCAGGCCTTCCTATCCATCATCAACTCTAGGAGTTCACCCAAACTCATGTCCATTGAGTCGGTGATGCCATTGAGCCATCTCATCCTGTCGTCCCCTTCTCCTCCTGCCCTCAATCCCTCCCAGCATCAGAGTCTTTTCCAATGAGTCAGCTCTTCGCATGAGGTGGCCAAAGTATTGGAGCTTCAGCTTTAGCATCATTCCTTCCAAAGAATAACCAGGACTCATCTCCTTTAGAATGGACTGGTTGGATCTCCTTGCAGTCCACGGGACTCTCAAGAGTCTTCTCCAACACCACAGTTCAAAAGCATCAATTCTTTGGCACTCAGCTTTCTTCACAGTCCAACTTTCACATCCATATATGACCACTGGAAAAATCATAGCCTTAACTAGATGGACTTTTGTTGGCAAAGTAATGTCTCTGTTTTTTAATATGCTATCTAGGTTGGTCATAACTTTCCTTCCAAAGAGTAAGCGTCTTTTAATTTCATGACTGCAATCACCATCTGCAGTGATTCTGCAGCCCCAAAAAATACAGTCTGACACTGTTTCCACTGTTTCCCCATCTATTTCTCATGAAGTGATGGGACCAGATGCCATGATCTTCGTTTTCTGAATGTTGAGCTTTAAGCCAACTTTTTCACTCTCCTCTTTCACTTTCATCAAGAGGTTTTTTAGCTCCTCTTCACTTTCTGCCATAAGGGTGGTGTCATCTGCATATCTGAGGTTATTGATATTTCTCCTGGCATCTTGATTCCAGCTTGTGCTTCTTCCAGCCCAGCATTTCTCATGATGTACTCTGCATATAAGTTAAATAAGCAGGGTGACATGGATTGTTCCATGTCCAGTTCTAATGGTTGCTTCCTGACCTGCATATAGTTTTCTCAAGAGGCAGGTCAGGTGGTCTAGTATTCCCATCTCTTTCAGAATTTTCCACAGTTAATTGTGATCCACACAGTCAAAGGCTTTGGCATAGTCAATAAAGCAGAAATAGATGTTTTCCTGGAACTCTCTTCCTTTTTCTATGATCCAGCGGATGTTGGCAATTTGATCTCTTGCTCCTCTGCCTTTTCTAATACCAGCTTGAACATCAGGAAGTTCATGGTTCACGTATTGCTGAAGCCTGCCTTGGAGAATTTTGAGCATTACTTTAGTAGCGTGGGAGATGAGTGCAATTGTATGGTAGTTTGAGCATTCTTTGGCATTTCCTTTCTTTGGAATTGGAATGAAAACTGACCTTTTCCAGTTCTGTGGCCACTGCTGAGTTTTCCCAACTTGCTGCCATATTGAGTGTAGCACTTTCACAGCATCATCTTTCAGGATTGGAAATAGCTCAACTGGAATTCCATCACCTCCACTAGCTTTTTGGTGCATAAATATTTACAATTGTTATGTCTTCCTCTTGGATTGATTCCTTGAGCATTATGTAGTGTCCTTCCTTATCTCTTGTAATCTTTATTTTAAGGTTGATTTTGTCAGATATGAAGATTGCTATTCCAGTTTTCTTTTGCTTCCCATTTGCATGGAATATATTTTCCCATCCTCTCACTTTCAGTCTATATGTGTCTTTACATCTGAAGTGGGTTTCTTGTAGAGAGCATATATATGGACCTTGTTTTTGTATTCATTCAACCAGTCTGTGTCTTTTGGTTGGAGCAATTAATCCAATCACATTTAAAGTATATATGTTCCTCCTGCCATTTTCTTAATTGTTTGGGGTTGATTTTGTAGATCTTTTTTTTTTCTCTCTTGTATTTCTTGACTATAAATCCCCTTAATGTTTGTTGTAAAGTTGGTTTGGTGGTACTGAATTCTCTTAATTTTTGCTTGTCTGAAAAGTTTTTATTTCTCCATCAATTTTGAATGAGATCTTTGCTAAGTACAGTAATATTGGTTGTTGATTTTTCACTTTCAATACTTTAAATATATCCTGCCAGTCCCTTCTGGCTTGCAGAGTTGCGACTGATAGATCAGCTGTTAAATGTTTGGGGTTTCCCTTATATGTTACTTGTTGCTTCTCCCTTGCTGCTTTTAATAGTCTTTCTTTGCGTTTAGTCTTTGTTAGTTTGATTAGTATGTGTCTTGTTGTGCTTATCCTTGGGTTTATTCTGTATGAGACTGTTTGTGCCACTTGGACTTGATTGACTATCTCCTTTTCCATGTTGGGAAAATTTCAAGTATAATCTTTTTAAAATTTTCTCACACCCTTTCTTTTTCTCTTCTTCTTCTGGGGCCCCTATAATTTGAATGTTTGTGTATTTGATGTTGTCCCAGAAGTCTCTGAGACTGTTCTCAGTTCTTTTCATTCTTTTTACTTTATTCTGCTCTTCAGAAGTTATTTCCACCATTTTATCTTCAAGCACACTGATTCATTCTTCTGCTTTAGGTATTCTGCTATTGATTGCTTCTAGAGTATTTTTAATTTCAGTAATTGTGTTGTTTGTATGTTTATTCTTTAATTCTTCTAGGTGTTTGTTAATTGATTCTTGTATTTTCTCCATTTTGTTTTCAAGGTTTTGGATCATCTTTACTATTATTATTCTGAATTATTTTTCAGGTGTCAGTATCAGTATCAGTTCAGTCACTCAGTCGTGTCTGAGTCTTTGCAACCCCATGAACCACAGCACGCCAGGCCTCCTTGTCCATCACTACTCCTGCAGTCCACCCAAATCCATATCCATTGAGTCGGTAATGACATCCAACCATCTCATCCTCTGTGGTCCCCTTCTCCTGCTCCCCTCAATCTTTCCCAGCATCAGGGTCTTTTCTAATGAGTCAGCTCGCCACATCAGGTGGCCAAAGTATTGGAGTTTCAGCATCAACATCAGTCCCTCCAATGAATACCCAGGACTGATCTCCTTTAGGATGGACTGGTTGGATATCCTTGAAGTCCAAGGGACTCTCAAGGGTCTTTTCCAATACCACAGTTCAACAGAATCAATTCTTCGGTGCTCAGCTTTCTTTATGGTCCAACTCTCACATCCATACATGACGACTGGAAAAACCATAGCCTTGACTAGATGGATGTTGGCAAAGCAACGTCTCTGCTTTTTAATATGTTGTCTAGGTTGGTCATAACTTTCCTTCCAAGGAGCAAGAGTCTTTTAATTTCATGGCTGCAATCACCATCCACAGTGATTTTGAAGCCCCCCAAAATAAAGTCTGACACTGTATCCACTGTTTCCCCATCTATTTCCCATGAAACAATGGGACCAGATGCCATGATCTTCGTTTTCTGAATGTTGATCTTTAAATCAACATTTTCACTCTCCCCTTTCACTTTCATCAAGAGGCTCTTTAGTTCTTCTTCACTTTCTGCCATAAGGGTGGTATCATCTTCATATCTGAGGTTATTGATATTTCTCCCGCAATCTTGATTCCAGCTTCTGTTTCCTCCAACCCAGTGTTTCTCATGAGGTACTCTGCATAGAAGTTAAATAAGCTGCATGACAATATACAGCCTTGATGTACTCCTTTTCCTATTTGGAACCAGTCTGTTGTTCCATGTCCATTTTTCTTTCTTTTTGTTTTTTGTTTTTACTTTTTAAAATTTTATTTTAGTTTACAATACTGTATTGGTTTTGCCATACATCAACATGAATCCGCCACAGGTGTACACATGTTGCTTCTTGACCGGCATACAGATTTCTCAGGAGGCAGGTCAGGTGATCTGGTATTCCCAATCTCTTTCAGGTACTTTGCCTAATTCCTCTTCATTTATTTGGACTTCTGTGTTTCTAGTTTCTTCGTTTGTATGGTATTTCTCTGCCTCTTCATTATTTTTTTTAAACTTATTGTGTTTGAGGTCTTCTTTCCCCAGCCTTTAAGGTTGAATACTTTGTTTCTTTTGGTTTCTGCCTTCCTAAGTTTGGTCCAGTGGTTTGTGTAGGGTGAGATTTGTACTAAATTTTTCTTTCTTTGTTCATTTGTGTTTCCTCTGCTGGGCAAAGCTGAGTGAGGTGATAATCCTGTCTGCTGATGACTGAGTTTATATTTTAGTTTTATTTGTTGTTTAGATGAGGCATCTGCACAGGGTGCTAATGGTGGTTGGGTGATGCTTGATCTTGTATTCAAGTGGTTTCCTCTGTGTGAGTTCTCAGTATTTGACACTCCCTAGGATTAGTTCTCTGGTAGTCTAGGGTCTTGGAGTCAGTGCTGCCACTCCAAAGGCTCAGGGCTTGATCTCTGGTCAGAAAGAAAGATTCCACAAGTGGTTTGCTATGGGATTAATTGAGATTTAAACAAATATCCAAAAATGAGAAACTAAAGATGAACCCCAGACAAATGACAGTTACAAAATCAGGCAAATAATAACTAAAATAATGGAATATACATGTATACATATATATCCATGAGTAAAGTCAAAACAGTCCAACATAAATAAAGTACAATAGTTTGACTCAGTGAACTAAGGAAATAAAAAATTATGTTTACCAGAAAAGAACAAAACTAACTAAAGCACAAACTGGAAAACAAAACTAAAGTAAGGTGCCAAGTGGGGAATAAAGCAATGAAAACAAAATTAACAAGTATTTTGAGAGGAACAGAAAGAAAGAATAGAAAGAAATAATAGATATGCAAAGTTATATACAGTTAGATGAAGATTTATATACACTAAGATTAACTGTAAGGGGAAAAGAACAGTAGGAAAGGCAAACAAAGGAATAAATGTAGACAAAATATAGTATATTAAAAAATTACAAGTTAAAATTATAAACATAGAAAAAACAAAGGAAGAAGAAAGAAAAAAAAGGAAAACTCAACAGAAGTGCAAAAGCCCAACAATAGAGGCAGAGGTCTATAACAATAATAAAAAATGTGACTGAGAAAAAAAGAAAAAAAAAGCTCAAAAGGTCAATTAGATTTCATAATGCCAACAAAATCAACAAATAAAACAGAGGTGGGTGAGGGGAAGGAAAAAAGAAAATCCAAAAGAATCTACAGAACAAGTCAAAACATGAGAATAATAAATATTTTTCCTGAGTCACTGCTGTCAGAGTCCTTTCCCTCGCTGGGAGTCACAGTCCACCTCACCTCCCTAGGATGCCCTCCAACGCTGTGCTGATCTCTGGACCTGCTGTGGGGGCAGCTCAGATTCTAATTTGGTCCTACTCCTGTGTATTGTTGCCTCTAATGTCAATAGTTGTTAGAACTAGTACATTTTCTTTTGCGGGCACTCTAAATGTCCTTTTATATATTCCATAGACACAGAGTCTACCTAGTTAATCATGTGGATTTAATCTGCAGCTTGTACAGCTGGTGGGAAGGTTTTGGGTCTTATTCCTTATCTGCACTGCCCCTGGGTTTCAATGGTGTTTTATTTCCACCTCTGCATGTGGGTTGTCCACTGGGGTTAGCTCCTGAGTCTTCCCTGGAGGACTTGGGTTTGCCCCTGTGAGGACCAGGTGTGGAGGTGGTGCAGCTGCTTGAGTCGCAGGGGTTCTGGCAGCACCAGGAACTCAGGGGAGTTAGTGGCTAGGGCAGCAGGAAATATAGTGCTCTAGCTGGACTGGAAGAAACAGAAGCTGGAATCAAGATTGCTGGGAGAAATATCAATAACATCTGATATGCAGATGACACCACCCTTATGGCAGAAAGTGAAGAGGAACTAAAAAGCCTCTTGACGAAAGTGAAAGAGGAGAGTGAAAAAGTTGGTAAAAGGTCAACATTCAGAAAACGAAGATCATGGCATCCAGTCTCATCACTTCATGGGAAATAGATGGGGAAACAGTGGAAACAGTGTCAGACTTTATTTATTTGGGCTCCAAAATCACTGCAGATGGTGACTTCAGCCATGAAATTAAAAGACACTTACTCCTTGGAAGAAAAGTTATGACCAACCTAGATAGCATATTCAAAAGCAGAGACATTACTTTGCCGACTAAGGTCCGTCTAGTCAAGGCTATGGTTTTTCCAGTAGTCATGTATGGATGTGAGAGTTGGACTGTGAAGAAAGCTGAGCGCTGAAGAATTGATGCTTTTGAACTGTGGTGTTGGAGACGACTCTTGAGAGTCCCTTGGACTGCAAGGAGATCCAACCAGTCCATTTTGAAGGAGATCAGCCCTGGGATTTCTTTGGAAAGAATGATGCTAAAGCTGAAACTCCAGTACTTTGGCCACCTCATGCGAAGAGTTGACTCATTGGAAAAGACTTTGATGCTGGGACGGATTGGGGGCAGGAGGAGAAGGGGACGACAGAGGATGAGATGGCTGGATGGCATCACTGACTTGATGGACGTGAGTCTGAGTGAACTCCGGGAGTTGGTGATGGACAGGGAGGCCTGGAGTGCTGTGATTCATGGGGTCGCAGAGTCGGACACGACTGAGCGACTGAAGTGAAGAAGGGTATGGCAGCCAGTATTGGCCAATACACTCCAGTATTCTTGCCTGGAAAACTCCCTCCCTGACAGAGAAGCCTGGCAGGTCACAGTCTACAGGGTCACAAAGGGTCAGACAGTACTGAGTGACCCTGCGTGCATAGATGCAAGACTTTTTTGCCTGTGGCAGCTCTGCCCCAGTGAGACTTGAGCATGAAGGTGGAACAGCTGCTTGGTTTACGGGGACCCTGGTGGTGCCAAGTGTGCAGGGACACAGAGTGCCTCCGCTGCAGGAGTTATGGCCCTAGAGCCTCTTGTAGCTGATAATCAGTAGGCCTCTTTGGCCAGTCTTTCTCCTTAGCTTCAGCCATTCGGGCACCTAGAGGGCTCTCTTTCCTGGGGTCCTTCTCTGTTGTTTGGTGTGTCAGGCACATAGAGGCCCCCCTCCCCACCCCCGCTGGAGTCCTAGTCTGTAGTTCAGTGTCAATCATTTGATGGGCCAGCTTCTCTATTGTTCAGCTACCGATGCTGGGTGTCGGGGGAGAGAGGTGCTACGGTGATGGCTCCAGCACCTATGTGTGACTCAGCAGTATCGCCTTGCTTCCATGGCTGCCTGGCTTTCCTCCACAGGCATTTCCCACCACAATCTCCTCCCTCACATCCCCTCGATCCGTCTCTCCACAGTCAATACCGGTCCTTGCCCTAGGATTGCTTCACAATCCCTAAACTCCAGATCCCAGCTGCTGTCCCTTCCAGGGGACCTGCGTGCCTGTCCTGGGTATGTATGACTGTGGCAAGGACTGTCTGATTCTTATTCTATTCAGGCTGCCACAGATCAGCTGTTTCACTCTCAGCCTTATATGTTTCTCCTCTGACTCAGACAATTGCCCCATTGTGGAGATGGACCCCTGCTTCAGTTCCCCACTGCAAAGGGCAGGTCCAATCCTACTAACACTCCTGTTCTTCACCCTAGTTCCTTCATCCTACCAAGTTGTGCATGGGTCTATATGTTCTTTTCTGCTGATGAGGTACTCCTTTCCACTCTCAGCTGGTCTTCTGCATGTACTTCTGTGTCTGAAGGTATATTCTTGATGTATCCGTGGAGAGAGATGTACTTCACATCCACCTACTCCTCAGCCATCTTGTTCTCTCATATTTTATTTTTAATTGGAGGATAAAAACAGATAGCCAGTAGGAATTTGCTATATGCCACAGGGAACCCAAAGATGTGCTCTCTGACAATCTATCCATTTCTTAGTGAACGAGGCTTTGAATTTCTGCCACCTCTTTGTTACAACAAAGACCACACATTTAAATAGGTTAGCCATGATGCAGTGGCCAGGTTTAGAGAAAATCCTTGCAAAGTTACACAGATAGATAGAAAGGATTTGAATTCTGCTACCTTTTCTGGGAACCAAATTGCAGCAAAGCAGTATTTATTTCTTAGATAGATTTGTTTGTCTTCATGGAACTTGAATTCTATATCACATTGTTTATGATGCATCTTGCCTGCTATTGCATTAAATTAATTATATTTATTCAACAGATATTTATTAGGAGTCTGCAATTTTATTCAAGTTGTAGCAGTTCCATAGAGTAACAGCTTGAGAGGGAGCATGGTGAGTGTGTAAGGTTTCTGGATGTCAGCAAGTAGTCAATGTGGCACAAGGGGACAGTGCCAAGACCCTGGAGTTGGACAGAACCCCTGTTCAGAGCCAAACTCGAGGCTGTACCTGCATGAAACCTTGGAATATTGCTTAACTTCTCTTTGTATGGGTTTCCTTATGTATTTAATGGTGAGCTCGCTAGTCTACTTGTCAACAGCAGAGATGCTAAAATCAGACTGTGTACTTTTAACTTCAGGCATACGTCAGAGATATTGCAGGTTCACCTCAAGATGGCTGCAATAAAGTGAATATCACAAAAAAGTGAGTTGCAGGAATATTTTGGTTTCCCTGTGTATGTAAAAGTTATATTTATACTATACTATATTCTTTTAAGTGTGCAATAGCATTATGTTGAAAAAGTACATATTTGCATGCTCAGTCGACTCTGACTTTTGCAACCCCATGGACTGTAGTCTGACTAATCTGCCAGGTTCCTCTGTCCATGGGATTTCACAGGCAAGAATACTGGAGTGGGTTGCCATTTCCTGCTCCAGGGAATCTTTCCGACCCAGGGATCAAACCTGCATCACTTGTGTCTCCAGTATTAGCAGGCTGATTCTGTAACTGAGCCACCAGGAAAGTCCCTCTAATCCCCCCAAAAGTACATACCTCATTTTAAAAGTACTTTATTTAAAAAGAACCTCTTTGAATTGAAAAATACTTTATTGCTAAAGAATGCCAAAACAATTATGATAATAGCATCAAAGATCACTTGTGAGAAATCATCATCATAAATATAATAATAAGATGTTTTAAATATCTGAGAGAATTACTAGAATGTGACACAGACACACGAAGTAAGCAAATGCTGTCAGAAACATGGCACCAATGACTTGATCAACAAAAGGTTGCACAAACCTTCAATTTGTATATATATGTAAAACACAGTATCTAGGAAACACCATAAAGCACAATAAAGTGAGATATACCTGACTTGTGCAATATTAGCCAGGTGCCTTAACAATGCCAGGCTTCCAATTTGTCCACTGAAAATACGATTGAGTGTTATCATATATTTTAAGAAGTCTTAGCATAATTTGTAGCCTACAGTAGGTGGTCAGTGAATGATAGGAGTCATCATCACCATCATCATCAGATAGCTAATATGCCATTACTAAAAGTATTTAATCAGTGGCTAACTGGTTACTTTGAAGTGATATCTAGAATATCCATTAAGACAGTATTGGTTTGATTTAGATTACCTCTTTTGTGGTGCTGTGAATAATATTCCAATAGTAAAACTATGGTTATTGGGCAGAAGATATTTTTAGGCAAGAGCACCATCACACCATGTGGGCAATTGCCAATTCTGTGTATATGTACATGAAGCTGACACCTGAGAATCCCAGTTAACTTTCTGCTCCCAAGATTAAACTATTTAAATAATTATTTTGGCTTGTCCTGGGGATTTCCACGTGGCTTGCAAGATCTTAGTTCTCTGACCAGGGATTGAACCTGGGCCACCACAGTGAAAATGTAGAGTCCTAACTACTGGACCATCACGTTGTACTAAACAACTGTTGAAAAAACATTTTTTTAAATTGTAGCTGCTCTCATTTGAATCATTTCCAAATTCTATACATCTCCCTTGAATTAATTTAGTGCAAAAAATACAGAAATAACATGAATTGCTCATGTTATTGCTTCCCTTATTTATGAATCTCAAAGAATAAAGTTTACTTTTCCCCACTAATAACAGAACCACTCCTGAAACCTGTTTAGCTTGAGGTCAGCAATGTCTGTGACTCTCTCTTTGTAGCTCCATAATGTCAGCTGTTGCTCATCCTGAATTTTTGCACTTTGTTTTTAATTTCAAAATGCTCTTTCACATTAGTTCAAAGTTATGATTTTTATTTCTGACTCTTCCTGTTGCCAGGGTCATTTGGAAATCTAATTTTATCTTCTCAGGGTGAATTGCTCAACTTTTTCTTCCACACTGGTGGCCATGTATCTGTGGATGTAACGAAGAGCACTTTCTCCCCAAGATGAAGGATGGAAGAAAATGTTAAATAGCTTCAGATCTAGGATGATCTGCATGAATTTCAGTTAAAAATTTCAGGGTCATCTGCAATAAAATTTACTTAAATCAAGTAAAACAAAGTACTCTTATAAGCTATGTGAGCATGAAAGTACAGTTGTTCAGTCATGCCTGAATCTTTGCAACCCCGTGGACTATGGCCTGTAGCCCACCAGGCTCCTCTGTCCATGGGATTCTCCAGGTAAGAATACTGGAGTGGATTGCTATTCCCTTCTCCAGGTGATCTTCCCAACCTGGAGATCAAACCTGGATCTCCTGCATTGCAGGCAGATTCTTTACTGTCTGAGCCATCAAGGAAGCAATGGGGATTACTTAAATGTCTAGAATAAGGAAATTTATTCATACCAGTTGAGAATTGAACATTTCATTTTTGGACTGGTCTTTTGACAAGGAGTAAGCTTTTTTTAACTTATGTGCAGAGTACATCATGTGAAATGCCATGCTGGATGAAGCACAAGCTGGAATCTAGATTGCCAGGAGAAACATCAATAACCTCAGATATGCAGATGACACCACCCTTATGGCAGAAAGTGAAGAGTAACTAAAGAGCCTCTTGATGAAAGTGAAAGAGGAGAATGAAAGAGCTGGCTTAAAACTGAACATTCAAAAAACTAAGATCATGGCATCCGGTCCCATCACTTCATGTTCAGTACATGGGGAAACAATGGAAACAGTGGCAGACTCTATTTTCTTGGGCTCCAAAATCACTGCAGATGGTGACTGCAGCCATGAAGTTAAGATGCTTGCTCCTTGGAAGAAAAGCAATGACAAACCTGGACAGCATATTAAAATGCAGAGACATTACTTAGCTGATCAAGGTCCATATAGTCAAAGCTACAGTTTTTCTAGTAGTCATGTATGGATATGAGAGTTGGACCATAGAAAGGCTGAGTGCCAAAGAATTGATGTTTTTGAATTATGATGTTGGAGAAGACTCTTGAGTGTTCCTTGGAGAGCAAGGAGATCAAACCAGTCAATCCTAAAGGGAATCATCCCTGAATATTCATTGGAAGGACAGATGCTGAAGCTAGAGCTCCAATAATTTGCCCATCTGATGTGAAAAACTGACTCATTGGAAATGACCCTGATGCTGAGAAAGACTGAAGGCAGGAGGAGAAGGGGATGACAGAGAATGAGATGGTTGGATGGCATTACTGACTCAATAGACATGAGTTAAAGCAAGTTCTGTGAGATGGTGAAGGACGGGGAAGCTTGGCATGCTGCAGTCCATAGGGTTGCAAAGAGTCAGAAACAACTGAGTGTCTGAACAACAAGGATATTTTTAATGACATACTCTATCAGTTAAAATACCTTCATTAACCAGGAGCTTCTACCATCTGAAATACAGCAGAGACTAGAAAGTCAACCTCAGAAATTCCTGAACAGATTGTATTACAGTCCAAACCTCAAGTACTTTACTCTTGGGACTTGAAAAGAGCTGCAGTGACCCAAACTCAGGCTCAATTTCCTTTTACTTTTCACATACTCTGTTAAGCATGTCTTTTATTTTCTTCATTCTGATGCTTTGATAGCTGGGGCCTTGCTGGCACTGGAGGACTTGCCCACCTGGGTTTTGGCAGTTCCTAGAGATAGTAAAGCACTTCCCTGTGAGTGTGCTTTTCAGATGCAAACCAACCAATGCAAAGCACACACCTGCAGCCACCTTCTGAATGTAGCTCTCACTATCCACCTGCTCTGGATCACCACAGGATCAGCTACTAGACACTAGGAACAACCTGCTGACATTAGTCAAGTAGCCAAACCTCAGGTGGCTTACCCTGTCTTGCTTGCTTCTTCTTGTGGAAACCACAATAAATGCTCTTTCCCACAGTTTCTCCTTCTCCTCTTTTGACTGACCCATGTTGCCCTGTATGGGGTACCATGCCCTCTCTTCTTAGCAACCGTGAGTGATTAACTATCTTTCTAGTGATAATCATCTCCTGATCTGTTGCCCTTGCCACACCGAAGTAATAATAAAACCTATGAAAACACATATTAGTATACTGTATTGGTGTTTTTCTTTCTGGCTAACTTCACTCTGTATAATCGGCTCCAGTTTCGTCCATCTCATCAGAACTGATTCAAATGAATTCTTTTTTACGGCTGAGTAATACTCCATTGTGTATATGTACCACTGCTTTCTTATCCATTCATCTGCTGATGGACATCTAGGTTGTTTCCATGTCCTAGCTATTATAAACAGTGCTGCGATGAACATTGGGGTACATGTGTCTCTTTCAATTCTGGTTTCCTCGGTGTGTATGCCCAGAAGTGGGATTGCTGGGTCATAAGGTAGTTCTATTTGCAATTTTTTAAGGAATCTCCACACTGTTCTCCATAGTGGCTGTACTAGTTTGCATTCCCACCAACAGTGTAGGAGGGTTCCCTTTTCTCCACACCCTCTCCAGCATTTATTGCTTGCAGATTTTTGGATCGCAGCCATTCTGACTGGTGTGAAGTGGTACCTCATTGTGGTTTTGATTTGCATTTATCTAATAATGAGTGATGTTGAGCATCTTTTCATGTGTTTGTTAGCCATCCGTATGTCTTCTTTGGAGAAATGTCTATTTAGTTCTTTGGCCCATTTTTTAATTGGGTCGTTTATTTTTCTGGAATTGAGCTGCAGAAGTTGTTTGTATATTTTTGAGATTAGTTGTTTGTCAGTTGCTTCATTTGCTATTATTTTCTCCCATTCAGAAGGCTGTCTTTTCACCTTGCTTATATTTTCCTTTGTTGTGCAGAAGCTTTTTTTTTTTTTTTAATTTTTAATTTTTTTTAAATTTGAAAATCTTTAATTCTTACATGCGTTCCCAAACATGAACCCCCCTCCCACTTCCCTCCCCACAACATCTCTCTGGGTCATCCCCATGCACCAGCCCCAAGCAAGCTGCACCCTACGTCAGACATGGACTGGCGATTCAATTCTTACATGACAGTATACATGTTATAATTCCCATTCTCCCAAATCATCCCACCCTCTCCCTCTCCCTCTGAGTCCAAAAGTCCGTTATACACATCTGTGTCTTTTTTCCTGTCTTGCATACAGGGTCGTCATTGCCAACTTCCTAAATTCCATATATATGTGTTAGTATACTGTATTGGTGTTTTTCTTTCTGGCTTACTTCACTCTGTATAATCGGCTCCAGTTTCACCCATCTCATCAGAACTGATTCAAATGAATTCTTTTTAATGGCTGAGTAATACTCCATTGTGTATATGTACCATAGCTTTCTTATCCATTAATCTGCTGATGGACATCGAGGTTGTTTCCATGTCCTGGCTATTATAAACAGTGCTGCGATGAACATTGGGGTACATGTGTCTCTTTCAACTCTGGTTTCCTCGGTGTGTATGCCCAACAGTGGGATTGCTGGGTCATAAGGTAGTTCTATTTGCAATTTTTTAAGGAATCTCCACACTGTTCTCCATAGTGGCTGTACTAGTTTGCATTCCCACCAACAGTGTAGGAGGGTTCCCTTTTCTCCACACCCTCTCCAGCATTTATTGCTTGCAGATTTTTGGATCGCAGCCATTCTGACTGGTGTGAAGTGGTACCTCATTGTGGTTTTGATTTGCATTTCTCTAATAATGAGTGATGTTGGGCATCTTTTCATGTGTTTGTTAGCCATCCATATGTCTTCTTTGGAGAAATGTCTATTTAGTTCTTTGGCCCATTTTTTGATTGGGTCGTTTATTTTTCTGGAATTGAGCTGCAGAAGTTGCTTGTATATTTTTGAGATTAGTTGTTTGTCAGTTGTTTCAGTTGCTATTATTTTCTCCCATTCAGAAGGCTGTCTTTTCACCTTGCTTATATTTTCCTTTGTTGTACAGAAGCTTTTAATTTTAATTAGATCCCATTTGTTTATTTTTGCTTTTATTTCCAGAATTCTGGGAGGTGGATCATAGAGGATCCTGCTGTGATTTATGTCTGAGAGTGTTTTGCCTATGTTCCTCATATATATGGAATTTAGGAAGATGGCAATGATGACCCTGTATGCAAGACAGGGAAAGAGACACAGATGTGTATAATGGACTTTTGGACTCAGAGGGAGGAAGAGGGTGGGATGATTTGGGAGAATGACATTCTAACATGTATACTATCATGTAAGAATTGAATCGCCAGTCTATGTCTGATGCAGGATACAGCATGCTTGGAGCTGGTGCACGGGGATGACCCAGAGGGATGTTGTGGGGAGGGAGGTGGGAGGGGGGTTCATGTTTGGGAACGCATGTAAGAATTAAAGATTTTAAAATTTAAAAAATAAAAAAATAAATAAGACAAGGAAAAAAAAAAAACAAAGCGGGTGGGGGGGGCAGGACTTAGTTAGCGGGTAAAACAGAACTAGTCTTAGTAATAAATTGTTCAGTAAAATGTGGAAAAAAAAAACACATATTAGGCTTTCTAGTTTCTTAAATTACAGCAAGTATAGGAACCACAAGTTGAAACAGAAGGAAGGTTATAGTCTCCTGTGTTGTTGTTCAGTCACTCAGTCGTGTCTGACTCTGCAGCCTATGGACTGCAGCATGCTGGGCTTCCCTGTCCTTCACCATCTCCCAGAGCTTGCTCAAACTCATGTCTATTGAGTCAGTGATACTGTACAACCATCTCATCCTCTGTCGTCTCCTTCTCTTCCTGCCTTCAATCTTTCCCAGCATCAGGGTCTTTTCTAATGAGTCAGCTGTTCACATCAGGTGGCCAGAGTATTGGAGCTTCAGCTTCAACATCAGTCTGTGTTGATGGTACTATAAAATGTCATCTCTTATTTGTTGAATAAATGTCTTCTTGCCCAGTCATGTAAAGCAGGGGACAACCCCTGGGCCATGAACCTGTTCCAGTCTGTGGCCCGTTAGGAACTGGGCCACACAGCAGGTGGTGAGCAGTGGGCAAGAGAGCGAAACTTCATCTGTATTTAAAGCTGCTCCCCATTGCTTGCATAACCACCTGAACTCAGGAAAACAAGTTCAAGGGCCCCACTGATTATGCATTATGGTGAACTGTGTCCATTATATATCACAGCAAAATAATAGTAGAAGTAAAGTACACAATAAATGTAATGTGTTTGAATCATCCCCAAACAAATCCCCCCACCTCAGCCATGGAAAAATTTTCTTCCACAAAACTGCTCCCTGGTGCCAAAAATTTTGGGGACTGCTGATGTAAAGGATGTATGTGTGCCTGCTAAGTCACTTCAGTCATGTCCAACTTTTTACGCTCATATGTACTGTAGCCTGTCAGGCTTCTTTGTCCATTGAATTCTCCAGTCAAGAATACTGGAGTAGGTTTCCATGTCCTCCTCCAGGGAATCTTCCAACCCACAGTTTGAACCCACATCTCTTACATCTCCTGCATTGGTGGTGGTTGGGGTAAAGGGTCTTTACCACTAGTGCCACCTGGGAAGGCCCAAAGAATATATAAGCAGAACCAAACTTCAACTGAATTGAGAACAAAATAAGATGTGCTTCTGCCTGGGTAATCTTTTTTTTTTTTGCACTTTTATCCCTTATATGTTGCCTCCAACCTCATATTTTGAACCTTTTGTATGTTCTGACCTTGGCTAAACAGAAACTCATTCCCATTTTGGTATCACTAAATGATAATAATGATATCAACAACAACACAATGGGAATGCAAGAAAAAAAAAATAAAAAAACACTATAAGGAAGTTTAGGAAGATGGTGGAGGAATAGGACTGGGAGACAACTTTCTCCCTCAAAAATTAATCAAAAGAACATTTAAATGCTGAGTAAATTCCACAAAACAACTTCTGAATGCTGGCAGAGGACATCAGGCACCCAGAAGAGCAGCCCATTGTCTTCGAAAAGAGGCAGGAAAAAATATAAAAGACAAAAAAAGGGACAAAAGAGGTAGGGACGGAGCTCCATCCCAGGAAGGGAGTCTTAAAAAGAGAGAAGTTTTCAAACACCAGGAAACACTCTCCCTGCCGAGTCTGTGGCGAGCCTTGGAAACACAGAGGGCAACATAACAGGAAGGAAAAATAAATAAATAATTAAAACTCACAGATTACGAGCCCAACAGTAACTCCCCCAGTGGAGAAGCAGCACAGATGCCTGCATCCGCCACTAGCAAGCAGGGGCTGGGCAGGGAGGCACGGGCTGCATTGCTTAGAGTAAGGATCGGGCCTGAATGCCCCGAGAGTAATGAGAGTGAACTAACTTGGGCTAGCAAAGCAGACTGTGGGATAGCTACCACGGGAAATGCTCTAACCTAAGACTGCCAGGACCGCACACAGAACAAAGGATTGAACAGAATTAGCTGGCTGCAGACCATTCCCCCTCTGGTGACAGGCAGCCAGAGCCGGAAGGGGGCAATTGCAGCCCCAGAGAGACATTATCTACCAAACTGCAAGCAGGCTTCTTTGCTAACTAAGGCTTCTTGGGGTTCTGGATGGTCAACATCCGCCTGAGAAGCTGCGCCGGTTGTACACCCAGAAAACTGAGTGGCAGGGACGGGAGAGGTGATAAGTTGCAGCGACCGCGCTCGCCAAACACCACGTCACCTGAGGTGCTCGGACCTGGGAAGGGCACAAAACACAGGCCCAATGGAGTCTGAGCCCCTGAGGACTACCCGAGTGCCTGAACCTGAGCAGCTTAGATCTGGGAGGTGCATGCAGCCCAGGGCCAGCCTCCGACGGTTCCCGGTGGAGCAACCTAGAGCCTAAGCAGTGTGGGCAGGCCTCATGCGCTGTGAGTGGGGACAGGCCCAGTGTGACTGAGACACTGCGAGCACATGCCAGTGTTATTCGTTTGCACCATCCCTCCCTCCCCACAGTGCGACTGAACAAGTGAGTCTAAAAAAAGTGTCCACCACCACCACCCTTGTGTCAGGGCGGAAAGCAGACATTGAAGAGACCAGTAAACAGAAGAAGCTAAAACAGAGGGAACCGCCTTGGAAGTGACAGGTGCAATAGATTAGAACCCTGTCATTAGTACCGACTACATAGGAAGGGGCCTATAGATCTTGAGCTGGACCAAGGAAACTATCCGAAAATGAGCTGACCCCACACTGCCCACAACAACACCAGAGAAAGTCCTAGATATATTTTTACTATTTTTATGATCATTCTTTTTTTTCTTCTTTTTTAAACTTTTTAAAATTTTCAGTCCACTATTACTCCTTTAATTTTCATTTTTATAACCTATTACTTTTTAAAAAAAGACCCTATTTTTTAAAGCAAACTTCATTTACATATTTAATAATTTTAATAATTTTTGTGAATTTGTTTTTTTAAAATCTTCTTCTTTTCTTTAGTATGGTATTTTTGAAAATCCAACTTCTCTAGATTTTTAATCTTTGCTTTTTTTGTATTTGTTATCAATTTTGTACCTTTAAAAACCCAATCTTCAGTATCCATTTTTACTTGGGAGTAGGATTACTGGCTTGACTGCTCTCTCCTCCTTTGGACTCTCCTTTTTCTCCACCAGGTCGCCTCTGTCTCCTCCCTCCCCCCCGCTCCCCCCTCTCCACCCCTGTTACTTCTCTACCCAACTCTGTGAATCTCTGTGTGTTCCAGATGGTGGAGAACACTTAGGGAACTGATTACTGGCTGGATCTGTCTCACTCCTTTTCATTCCCCCCTTTTATCCTCCTGGCCACCTCTGTCTCCTTCCTCCCTCTTCTCTTCTCTATATAACTCTGTGAACATCTCTGAGCGGTCCAGACTGTGGAGAGCACATAAGGAAGTGATTACTGGCAAGCTTGCTCTCTCCTCTTTTGATTCCACCTCATCTCATTCGGGTCACCTCTAACTCCCTTCTCCTCTTCTATTCTCCATGTAACTCTGTGAACTTCTCTGGGTGTCCCTCACTGTGGAGAAACTTTTCATCTTTAACCTAGATGTTTTATCAAAGGTGCTGTATAGAAGGAGTAGTCTTGAGACTATTGTAAAAATAAGACTGAAAACCAGAAGCAGGAGGCTTACGTCTAAATCCCAAGAACATCAGCGAACTCCTGACTCCAGGGAACATTAATCAATAGGAGGTCATCAAATGCCTCCATACCTACACTGAAACCAAGCACCATCCAAGGGCCAACAAGTTCCAGAGCAAGACATACCATGCAAATTCTCCAGCAACACAGGAACACTGGACACTTCATTGCACTCCAGAGAGAAGAAATCCAGCCCACCCACCAGAACACTGACACAAGCTTCCCTAATCAAGAAACCTTGACAAGCCACTGATAAAACACCACCCACCGTGAGGAAACTCCATAATAAAGAGAACTCCACAAACTGCAGAATACAGAAAGGCCACCCCAAACGCAGCAATATAAACAAGATGAAGAGACAGAGGAATACCCAGCAGGTAAAGGAACAGGATAAGTGTCCACCAAACCAAACAAAAGAGGAAGAGATAGGGAATCTACCTGATAAAGAATTCCAAATGATGATAGTGAAAATGATCCAAAATCTTGAAATCAAAATGGAATCACAGATAAATAACCTGGAGACAGGGATTGAGAAGATGCAAGAAAGGTCTAACAAGGACCTAGGAGAAATAAAAAAGAATCAAAATATAATGAATAATGCAATAAATGAGATCAGAAACAGTCTGGAGGCAACAAATAGTAGAATAACAGAGGCAGAAGATAGGATTAGTGAAGTAGAAGATAGAATGGTGGAAATAAATGAGTCAGAGAAGAAAAACAAAAACGAATTAAAAGAAATGAGGACAATCTCAGAGACCTCCAGGACAATATGAAACTCTCCAGCATTTGAATTATAGGAGTCCCAGAAGAAGAAGACAAAGAAAGACCATGAGAAAATACTTGAGATACTAGTTGAAAACTTCCCTAAAATGGGGAAGGAAATAATCACCCAAGTCCAAGAAAACCAGAGTCTCAAATAGGGTAAACCCAAGGCAAAACACCCCAAGACACATATTAATCAAATTAACAAAGATCAAACACAAAGAACAAATATTAAAAGCAGCAAGGGAAAAACAACAAATAACACACAGGGGGATTCCCATAAGGATAACAGCTGATCTTTCAATAGAAACTCTTCAGGCCAGGAGGGAATGGCAAGACATACTTAAAGTGATGAAAGAGAAAAACCTGCATCCCAGATTACTGTACCCAGCAAGGATCTCATTCAGATATGAAGGAGAAATCAAAAGATCTACAGACAAGCAAAAGCTGAGAGAATTCAGGACCACCAAACCAGCTCTCCAACAAATGCTAAAGGATATTCTCTAGACAGGAAACACAAAAAGAAGTATAAACTCGAAGTCAAAACAATAAAGTAAATGGCAACAGGATCATACTTATCAATAATTACCTTAAATGTAAATGGATTGAATGCCCCAACTAAAAGACAAAGACTGGCTGAATGGATACAAAAACAAGACCCCTACATATGTTGTCTACAAGAGACCCACTTCAAAACAAGGGACACATAGCAGACTGAAAGTGAAGGGCCAGAAAAAGATATTTCACACTAATAGAGACCAAAGAAAGCAGGAGTAGCAATACTCATATCATGTAAAATAGACTTTAAAACAAAGGCTGTGAAAAGAGACAAGGAAGGATACTACATAATGATCAAAGGATCAATCCAAGAAGATATAACAATTATAAATATATATGCACCTAACATAGAAGCACCGCAATATGTAAGACAAATGCTAACAAGTATGAAAGGGGAAATTAACAATAACACAATAAAAGTGGGAGACTTCAGTACCCCACTCACACTTATGGATAGATCAACTAAACAGAAAATTAACAAAGAAACACAAACTTTAAATGATACAATAGACCAGTTAGACCTAATTGATATTCGCAGGACATTTCACCCCAAAACAATGAATTTCACCTTTTTCTCAAGCGCACACGGAACCTTCTCCAGGATTGATCACATTCTGGGCCATAAATCTAGCCTTGGTAAATTCAAAAAAATTGAAATCACTCAAGTATCTTTTCTGACCATAATGAATTAAGATTATATCTCACTGATGGGAGGAAAAACTATTAAAAATTCCAACATATGGAAGCTGAACAACACGCTGCTGAATAACCAACAAATCACAGAAGAAATCAAAAAAGAAATCAGAATATGCATAGAAATGAATGAAAATGAAAACACAACAACCCAAAACCTGTGGGACACTGTAAAAGCAGTGCTAAGGGGAAAGTTCATAGCAATACAGGCATAACTCAAGAAACAAGAAAGAAGTCAAATAAATAACCTAACTCTACACCTAAAGCAACTAGAAAAGGAAGAAATGGATAACCCCAGGGTTAGTAGAAGGAAAGAAATCTTAAAAATTAGGGCAGAAATAAATGCAAAAGAAACAAAAGAGACCATAGCAAAAATCAACAAAGCCAAAAGCTGGTTCATTGAAAGGATAAATAAAATTGACAAACCATTAGCCAGACTCATCAAGAAACAAAGGGAGAAAAATCAAATCAATAAAATTATAAATGAAAATGGAGAGATCACAACAGACAACACAGAAATACAAAGGATCATAAGAAACTACTATTAGCAATTATATGCCAATAAAATGGACAACGTGGAAGAAATGGACAAATTCTTAGAAAAGTACAACTTTCCAAATCTGAATCAGGAAGAAATAGAAAATCTTAACAGACCGATCACAAGCACGGAAATTGAAACTGTAATCAGAAATCTTCCAGCAAACAAAAGCCCAGGTCCAGACGGCTTCACAGCTGAATTCTACCAAAAATTTCGAGAAGAGCTAACACCTATCCTACTCAAACTCTTCCAGAAAACTGCAGAGGAAGGTAAACTTCCAAACTCATTCTATGAGGCCACCATCACTGTAATACCAAAACCTGACAAAGATGCCACAAAATAGAAAACTACAGGCCAATATCACTGATGAACATAGATGCAAAAATCCTTAAAATTCTAGCAATCAGAATCCAACAACACCATGACCAAGTGGGCTTTATCCCAGGGATGCAAGGATTCTTCAATATCTGCAAATCAATCGATGTAATACACCACATTAACAAATTGAAAAATAAAAGCCATATGGTTATCTCAATAGATGCAGAGAAAGCCTTTGACAAAATTCAACATCCATTTATGATAAAAACTCTCTAGAAAGCAGGAATAGAAGGAACATACCTCAACATAATAAAAGCTATATATGACAAACCCACAGCAAACATTATCCTCAATGGTGAAGAATTGAAAGCATTTCCCCTAAAGTCAGGAACAAGACAAGGGTGCCCACTTTCACCACTACTGTTCAACATACTTCTGGAAGTTTTGGCCACAGAAATCAGAGCAGAAAAAGAAATAAAAGGAATCCAAATTGGAAAAGAAGAAGTAAAACTCTCACTGTTTTCAGATGACATGATCCTCTACATAGAAAACCCTAAAGACTCCACCAGAAAATTACTAGAGCTAATCAATGAATATAGTAAAGTTGCAGGATATAAAATCAACACACAGAAATCCCTTGCATTCCTATACACTAATAATGAGAAAATAGAGAAATTAAGGAAACAATTCCATTCACCATTGCAACGAAAAGAATAAAATACTTAGGAATATATCTACCTAAAAACACTAAAGACCTATATATAGAAAACTATAAAACACTGATGAAAGAAATCAAAGAGGACACTAATAGATGGAGAAATATACCATGTCCATGGATTGGAAGAATCAATATAGTGAAAATGAGTATACGACACAAAGCAATCTATAGATTCAATGCAATCCATATCAGCAACCAGCGGTATTTTTCACAAAGCTAGAAAGAATAATTTCATAATTTGTATGGAAATACAAAAAACCTCAAATCGCCAAAGCAATCTTGAGAAAGAAGAATGGAACTGGAGGAATCAACCTGCCTGACTTCAGGCTCTACTACAAAGCCACAGTCATCAAGACAGTATGGTACTGGCACAAAGACAGAAATATAGATCAATGGAACAAAATAGAAAGCCCAGAGATAAATCCACACACCTATGGACACCTTATCTTTGACAAAGGAGGCAAGAATATACAATGGATTAAAGACAATCTCTTTAACAAGTGGTGCCTGGAAAACTGGTCAGCCACTTGTTAAAGAATGAAACTAGAACACTTTCTAACACCATACACAAAAATAAACTCAAAATGGATTAAAGATCTAAATGTAAGACCAGAAACTATAAAACTCCTAGAGGAGAACATAGGCAAAACACTCTCCGACATAAATCACAGCAAGATCCTCTATGACTCACCTCCCAGAATACTGCAAATAAAAGCAAAATAAACAAATGGGACCTAATTAAAACTGAAAGCTTCTGCACAACAGAGGAAACTATAAGGAAGGTGAAAAGACAGCCTTCTGAATGGGAGAAAATAATAGCAAATGAAGCAACTGACAAACAACTAATTTCAAAAATATACAAGCAACTCCTGCTGCTCAATTCCAGAAAAATACATGACCCAATCAAAAAATGGGCCAAAGAACTAAATAGACATTTCTCCAAAGAAGACATACAGATGGCTAACAAACACATGAAAAGATGCTCAACATCACTCATTATCAGAGAAATGCAAATCAAAACCGCAATGAGGTACCATTTCACACCAGTCAGAACGGCTGCGATCCAAAAGTCCACAAGCAATAAATGCTGGAGGGGGTGTGGAGAAAAGGGAACCCTCTTATACTGTTGGTGGGAATGCAAACTAGTACAGCCACTATGGAGAACAGTGTGGAGATTCCTTAAGAAACTGGAAATAGAAATGCCTTATGACCCAGCAATCCCATTGCTGAGCATACACACTGAAGAAACCAGAATTGAAAGTGACAGGTGTATCCCAATGTTCATCGCAGCACTGTTTATAATAGCCAGGACATGGAAGCCACCTCGATGTCCATCAGCAGATGAATGGATAAGAAAGCAGTGGTACATATACACAATGGAGTATTACTCAGCCATTAAAAAGAATACATTTGAATCCGTTCTAATGAGGTGGATGAAACTAGAGCCGATTATACAGAGTGAAGTAAGCCAGAAAGAAAAACACCAATACAGTATACTAATGCATATATATGGAATTTAGAAAGATGGTAACGATAACCCTGTATGCGAGACAGCAAAAGAGACACAGATGTATAGAAGTCTTTTGGACTCTGTGGGAGGGGGGAGAGGGTGGGATGATTTGGGAGAATGGCATTGAAACATGTATAATATCATATAAGAAATGAATCACCAGTCTAGGTTCAATGCAAGATACAGGATGCTTGGGGCTGGCTCACTGTGATGACCCAGAGGGATGGTATGGGGAGGGTGGTGGGAGGGGGGTTCAGGATGCGGGAACATGTCTACACCCATGGTGGATTCAAATTGATGTATGGCAAAACTGATACAATATTGTAAATTAATTAGCCTCCAGTTAAAATAAATAAATTTAAATTAATAAGAATAAAAAAGAAAAAAAAACACTATAAGATGAACTTTTTACTAAGTGCTTTATGTTATTTTGAACCTTTCAGCAAACACTGAAATATTGGCTTTTTGTTAGCTCCTTGTTACAGGTGAGTACACACATTTATGGAGGTCACATAACTTCTGCCAAATCACAAAACCAGAAACTCATAGAACTTGGATTCAGATGTGCACTGTAGAAATCATTCTTTTATCTTTCTTATACTGTTTGCTACAGCCTTTATATGAATATAATCTTTTAGTAGTAAAGAGGACAATGATGTAGCTAGTCTCTGGATGTCACATCATTTTGTGCCATAAACTCAATGATTTCCCCCATGGAGAATTCACTGATTCCTACTTCTCACTTCGAAACCACAGAGCTTGTATTTCATATTATACTTACAATAGTCACAATTGTCTTAGAGATGGGTGTATATGATTATCAGTTCAACTATATGTACACTATATGGAAGTAGTACCTACTGCTTATCTTTGTAGTCATTACAGCACTTAGCCCAGGGCATTGAGATTAAAGTGTACAATAAATATTTGTTGAATGTTTTGAATTGAGAATCAAATGAGTTAATGCCTGTTAAATCTGTTTGTAAGGTGCTACCCATATGAAATATAATCTGATTATTTGAATCATATACTTTGTATAGAAGAAAAAGGGATAGAGTGGTGGTATGGAGGGCCCATTCCAGAGACTTTCATGTCTTTTTTTAAAGTAAAGTCATCAAAAGATCAATAGTGGAATTTCAATTTAAAGTGGAATTTTGTTAGTCATCCCTAGTGCTGACTTTATTTCCACTAAAAAATTTAAGAAGTTAAAGAAAAAAGATAAAATCCTCTAGCAATATGGAAAACAAAGACATAGGAAAAACAAAACTGCCAAAATCTGGGGGAAGGTTATTCTAAAGAGGATAACTGTGCTTCTATAAGTTAGTTGGATTCAGTTAAATTACAAATAAGAGATTCACAGTGCCTGAAACATAAGGGCATTTATTGTTTAAGAAATAGCCTTAAGTTAGGTATTCTCTGCATGCTTCCATTGCTCAACATCAACATCAAGAAGTCAGGATCTTTCATTTATTCCTAGTGGTAGCCTCAGTGTGTTGGTATTTTGTCCTCAGGTTTTCATCTCATTGTACCAGGATAGCTGCCACAGCACCAGATATTTAATCCCAAAACAGCATTATCTCAAGCAGGAAGGAAGGGGAAAGGGACCCCCCCCCAAAAACAAAACAAAAACAAATTATTTCCTTACAGGCTTCTCTTTTATTAGGAAAGGAAAACCTCCCCCTCCTCCTCCACCCCAAGACTTTAGTAGACTTTACTTCATTGCCTGGAACTGGGTCACATGATCACCCCCTCAGTTCAGTTCAGTTCAGTCCTTCAGTCATGTCTGACTCTTTGTGACCCCATGGACTGCAGCACTCCAGGTTTCCCTGTCCATTACCAACTCCCAGAGTTACTCAGATGCATGTTCATCAAGTCGGTGATGCCATCCAACCATCTCATCCTCTGTCGCCCCCTTTTTCTCCTGCCTTCAATCTTTTCCAGCATCAGGATTTTTTTCCAGTGAGTCAGTTCTTCACATCAGGTGGCCAAAGCATTGGAGTTTCACCTTCAGCACCAGTCCTTCCAATGAATATTCAGGATTGATTTCCTTTAGGATTGATTGGTTTGATCTCCTTGCAGTCTAAGGGACTCTCAAGAGTCTTCTCAAGAATTCAAAAGCATGAATTCTTTTGATCACCCTCTAGCTTACTCACTTTCAAAGGCAATACATTAGTGGTGACCTATAATTGGTCTAGGTACAAGCACATTGTCACACACATAAGCACCCAATCAAGTTCTTTTAGCAAGGAAGAATGGGAAAATGTCTATTGTACCAGCAGCCAACAGTGTCAGTCATAAAACTGGATTGAGAAAAATTTTTACCTGTTATGTGCTTGCGTCATAGAACACAGAAGCCCTACCTATCTGGATGAGTGTTAGAAGATACTTCTTTCTCACCTGGATATCTGGGCTGAGATTCTGGATTAGTGCCCACCAGAAAACTAAGCAGTAATCCTTATATTCTCAAGTCTCTTCTTAAGATTGTTGGTTCTCTGATTCACCTATACTTTTGAATTCCTATGCACAATTTTCTACTTAAAAAAGACTACAACTTTAAGAACATGAAGCATGAAGTAGGAGAAACTTACAACAATCTCTTATATTCTTGCAAGTATTGTGTCTATAGATAAAAGATTGGATTTGGGAATATGAATTGATTGGAAATAGAACATTCTGGAGATTATAACTTTTCATGAGCTGTATTGCTTCAGAGTGTTACAGCATCAAACTGTGGGGATTATCAGAAATTCTTCCTTCTGTTTATTAAAACAGGCACTATGGATGATGTCATGTTCCATTCTGGAAATTGAATACATTTGGGGCGTATAACATGTCCAGTATTAATATTCGAGAAGGTAGTTTAAACAAAGAAAACATAAATTAACAGTGAACCAGTGCAGTGGCATCTACATATCTTTTCTATAGTTAATGATTTCTTCTTACTTGAATAAGACAAGAGAAAAAGAAATAACATGCAGGGCTTACATGTAAATATCACAAAGCGAAGACAAAATCATACTGAAATTTGGAGTATATCTTTTAAATGATCTACTTCAGGTAGCAAATTATTAATTTAAAAATGCTTGCTCTCCAGTATATAGTATTTGACATATAGTAGTCACAAGATGAGAACAGTTGAGATGATAAAATGAGATATAAATAAAAACGGATGATCTAAGGAAGATTTGCAAGCAAACGTTTTAATATCATCTCTGTGGGCAAAACTTGGCCCTCCTGGGTGTTGCTTCCTCACGTTTCCTAACATTAGGAAGAATATTTCTTGTGCTATACCTATTGTTACAAAGTTTAGATGATGTTTTTTCACTTGTTTGATCATAATACTGTTATGAACAACATTTGTTTAAGCAGCTAAATTTTTTAAAATGGGATACTTTTAGAGGAGAATTTAAGTAAAAATCATTAGTAAATAAATGTTAACTTATGCTTACAGTCATAAAATATCTAGTGGCATTAAAAAAATCTCATAAAATTTTTAGTGGCCTAAAATGAAAAAGTTTTATTTCTTTTTTTTAAATTTTTTTTAATTTAATTTAATTTTTTTATTTTTATTTATTTATTTTTTAAAAAATCTTTAATTCTTACATGCGTTCCCAAACATGAACCCCCCTCCCACCTCCCTCCCCACAACATCTCTCTGGGTCATCCCCATGCACCAGCCCCAAGCATGCTGCACCCCACGTCAGACATGGACTGGCGATTCAATTCTTACATGACAGTATACATGTTAGAATTCCCATTCTCCCAAATCATCCCACCCTCTCCCTCTCCCTCTGAGTCCAAAAGTCCATTATACACATCTGTGTCTTTTTTTCCTGTTCTTGTCTATTACAGTGTGTTCGTCTAATTATGTCCACATCTCTCCCTCAAAATTCCTATCATATGCTGCACTACTAGTATACTGGTTCATTCTTACAGACGTTAGTTCATTCTCTCTTCTCTCCCTCTGAGTCCTTACTTACACATCTGTTTCTTATTCATGGCAGTTTCCATCTTGGAAGAGGGGGCTCTTCTGTGTATAATCTGCATTTCAGGTTCTAGGTTGTCAGAGCAGTCATTATTTGGGACACTGCCAGTCATCATGGAAGAGGGAAAAAATGACTTAGGCATGGTCATGCCCTTGGCTGTTAAAAATTCTGGAGCATAAGTGATTTGTGTTACTTTTATTAACAACTCAATTTCCAGGTCAAATAAACTCAACCATCCAGAAAGATGCCAAGAAGGAGTAAAATCCTACTTTGTTTGGAAGAGGTGGGGCTGGAAATTATAGTGACCATCACTGAAAACAATCACTTTCTACCTAGATGGTCACAAATATTTAGCTCATTCTTTCCTACAGGCAACATATACTGTCTTTCTCCTATGGGACAAAATTTAAAAAATTTAATTCAGAGCTCCACTCCTGCTGCTTCGAATGGAGCCTGGTCCCTGCGAAGCCAAACTCCTGGTTCAGCGTCTCTTTCTCTGCAGTCCCTGAGCTGTCGTTGTCCTAGGGGAGGGCCCTGCCCACCATGGGCACTTGCCAGGTCATCTATAGACATGGTGCTCCTAATGTAACCTTCTCACAGTCTCTTAACAGCGTGTAGATTCCTATAAGGCTAGTTAGCATCACAACTTTGGTTGAACTGGGTCTGAGATTTGCCATCACTTTGGCTTCCAGACAGTGCCTGAGTGAGTGGACATAGATGGGACGTGGGTCTCCTCAGGACATACTGAAACTTCAGCTTCTGGACAACACTGAGCCTCATCTGTGTAGACCGAGGTCCAGTATCTTCAGGACCTGCTGGGAGGCACCACTGAGGGAGTGAAAGGTGAAGGAAAAGTGAGGAAAAGTGTCCTATATATAACTGACTGCTGAGGGGTCCATTTTCAGATGAGCCCTCAGAGAAAAGGCTTGATGTGGAAAATTGTGGATTTTAGGTAGCTTTGTGCATGGTGTAGACAGTTCCCACTGTCTTTCTTCGGTGTGTGGTATCTCATTTCCTTGGCATCATTTATTGAGGGTCTTTTCCTTGGTGTATGTCCTGGGCAGCTTGTCATAAAATAGCTGATCACACAGACATGGAATTATTTCTGCATTTTCTGGTTTGTTCCTCTTGCTCATGTGCCTGTTTTTGTGCCTGTTCTATACCTTTTTGGATCCTGTAACTTAGATATATAATTTCAGGTCAGAGAGAGAGTTGACTCTAGCTGTGCTCTCCTTTTTTAGGGTTGCTTTCGCTCTTTGGGGTCCTTTTTGGTTCCACACAAATGATAGGATTCTTTATTCTGTTTCTTGAAAAATGCCACTTTAATTGTGCTGGAGATTGAACCGAATGTATACACTGCTTAGGCTGGATGGATGTTTAGCAATATTCTTCCAATGCATGATCACAAAATATTTTTCCTATTTAGTTTTATTCTTCAGCTTCTTTATTAGTGTCTTGCAGTTTTCATTGTGTAGGTCATTGGTTCAATTTATACCTATGGATGTGAGAGTTGGACTGTGAAGAAGGCTGAGCGCTGAAGAACTGATGCTTTTGAACTGTGGTGTTGGAGAAGACTCTTGAGAGTCCCTTGGACTGCAAGGAGATCCAACCAGTCCATTCTGAAGGAGATCAACCCTGGGATTTCTTTGGAGGGAATGATGCTGAAGCTGAAACTCCAGTACTTTGGCCACCTCATGCGAAGAGTTGACTCATTGGAAAAGACTCTGATGCTGGGAGGGATTGGGGGCAGTAGGAGAAGGGGACGACCGAGGATAGGATGGCTGGATGGCATCATGGACTCGATGGACATGAGTCTGAGTGAACTCCAGGAGATGGTGATGGACAGGGAGGCCTGGCGTGCTGTGATTCATGGGGTCTCAAAGAGTTGGACACGACTGAGCGACTGAACTGAACTGAGGGAGAAAGTGGAGAAGGCAATGGCACCCCACTCCAGCACTCTTGCCTGGAAAATCCCATGGACAGAGGAGCCTGGTGGGCTGCAGTCCCTGGGGTCACTAAGAGTCGGATATGACTGAGCGACTTCACTTTCACTTCTCACTTTCATGCATTGGAGAAGGAAATGGCAACCCACTCCAGTGTTCTTGCCTGGAGAATCCCAGGGACGGGGGAGCCTGGTGGACTACCGTCTGTGGGGTCGCACAGAGTCGGACATGACTGAAGCGACTTAGCAGCAGCAGCAGCAGTAGGGAGAAAGAAAATTAGCCAAGATGGGGTGTTCAGGCTCTCTGGCCCCACATTTAATAAATAATGACTACCTGACAGCTGAGATCATTTATAGCACTGCACAGGCACATCACGAGGTACTTGTTTGGTTACAGGCTACTTTGTGTGGTACACCTGTGTGAGCTCCACCTAAGAAAAGCGCCAGCAGGAGAGAATACTGTTATGACCACTGTGCCAGCCAGGAGAGGGGTTGTGTTATGTTAGGTTATGCTATGGCTGCTGCTTTGGCTGCAGCGTCAACCAGGAGAGAATGAATGTGTCTGTAGTTCCTGTGGCTCCTTGAGTCTCCTTCCAGCCTCTTGGCTCGTGCCTTGCTTACCCTGGGTTCAGCGATCAGTGAGGACAGTGAGATACAGTGAGACAACTGGCGCCAGGAACAGGATGAAGAGAAATACACCTGGCGTGGTTGGTAGATACCCACTGGGTAGAGGAGCCTGAGGCTCCACCGGATGGAGGAAGCCAGTGTCCACTACGTGGCATGTGATACCACATGGCCATGATCCTCTTGATGTGGGCTCTGGTGGAAGACTGGGAAACGGTGGATGGGTTATCAGATAGCCTTGAAAATGCATTACAAGCGGTGAGTTATCATTTTGCAAACAAGGTGGTATGCACTGCCACCCAGCATTTCTGACAGTGAGGTGGTAAGTGACAGTGATGATGAACATTGTGAGACTAAGGATGTTGATGATGAACGTTGTGAGACTGTGGGTCCCCACTTGACAGTGAGGCCACTCTGTAGCAGAAAGTGAAGCATGAGCAGCCTATAGCCTAGGGAGGCATCCTTAAGGGTCCCCGATGTGACTGAGTTCACGACGTATTGAACATATAGTCAGGTGGAGCTGGTTGACTTGGGTAAGCAGTTTTGATAAACGTATGGGGAAATCTTGGCAGCTTGGCTTTTGTGACTCTGGGACACAGGGTGGGCCTGGCACCTGTGGTGGAGGTTTGTGGGTCCTTACTGAGAGAAATAGAGGGACAGCATGTGAGATGCCATTTTGAACATGTGAGGACCCCAAAGAGGGCCTGAGCTGGCAGGGGCCCATCTGGGTTATGTGGATGCAGATGTGGGCTGATTTGTGTGGAGGTGTACTGTAAAGGTTGTCCTGTGATGTAGATTTAGGCTGTGTCTGTAGATTTAGTGGAACAGTGAACTGTGAAGGCTGTGTCCTGTGATGTGCTACTAACCTCTGATTCTTTTGCAGATTCATAACAATATGAAAGCATTTGCAATCTTGTGGATGAGCTGTGAATGCCACAAAAATCCCCTCTTTGAAGTGGTGGACCCACGCCTGTGGGGGTTTTTGCAGGTCCTTAATAAAAAACCCTGCAGAACTGGAGTTGCCCCTGTGGAGGCTTTCCTGAAATCTCACAAGGGCAGACAGTGGACTGGACTTGGCCATGGAAGACAAAGGGACTCCAGGCAGTGGGTGGCTCTTCTAGCCCCATGAGGGCAGGGACTGCAACATGAGTTCCAGGTGATACCTGGTGTTGGGTTTTTGCTATGTATTGGGGCTGTAATTGTTTGTTTTTGTAGCTACTGATATTGTGAGATGCAAATCCAAGGGTTATTGTTACTTGCCAAGGGACTATTGCAGAAGATGGACTACGCATAGTACATGAGTTGAGAGACCCTGAAGGGGTGGAGAGTGGGAAGAGAGAAAATTGGCCAAGATGTGGTGTTCAGGCTCTCTGGCCCCACGTTTTGTAGATAATGACAATGTAACAGGTGGGATCATTTACAGCACTGCACAAGCACATCATGGGGTACTCACTTTGTCACAGGCTACTTTGTGCAGTACACCTGTGTGAGCTCCACCTAAGAAAAGCGCCAGGCAGGAGAGAATACTGTTATGACCACTGTGCCAGCCAGGAGAGGGGTTGTGTTATGTTAGGTTATGCTATGGCTGCTGCTTTGGCTGCAGCGTCAACCAGGAGAGAATGAATGTGTCTGCAGTTCCTGTGGCTCCTTGAGTCTCCTTCGAGCCTCTTAGCTCGTGCCTTGCCTACTCTGGATTCAGTGAACAGTGAGGACAGTGAGATACAGTGAGACAACTGGTGCCAGGAAGAGGATGAAGAGCAATGCACTAGGTATTTTATTCTTTTCGATGCAATTGTAAATGGAATTGCTTCCTAAATTTTTCTTTCTGATGCTTCTACTTCTTTATTACTGTATAGCAACTCAACTGCTTTCTGCGTATTGCTCTTTATTATGCAGCTTTACTAAATTCATGTATTACTTGTACTATTTGGTGGTTTGATGTGGAAAATTATAATTCAAAAATCCCTTTGCTTCTACCATATCTCAAGTCATTCACAACATAGATGACATAGTGACTACTAATATAATCTTCCCATATTACCTCTTAATAATATATAGATTACTACAAGAACAATCAGCTTAACCATTTTGAGTAAACTGAATCTGAGTAAGGCTTGGCCGCTGTCATGAAGCTTGACATCTTATTTTGCTTTTCTGGCATGGTACTGACATGTTTGTTTTGAAAAGTTATTTACTTTCTAAACATACAGAAAACTTGCAGTAGCAGTACAATGTACTCTTATCTGTAAGTTCAGTGTCCTCAATCCTCATTGATTTATGACACATGCTAATTTAAAGGACAACTTCCATTATGTTTTACCCGCCAAAGGAACACTTCCCCAGGGAACTCCCACTTAACCCACAAATGAGAAATCATTGTGATTTTCACCTTCTATAATACATTCCACAGGCCCACTTCCACTTTTACCAGCTGCCCCAGAGCATGAAAATATCTTTTTCCATTCTCATCCAGTTTTGTTTTTCGTGAAGTGTTCTTGAGACTTTCCCTCATTTTCACAACCTTGATGGAATTAAAACACATAAGATGAGTATGACCTGGGTGAGCTTTTCTGTATGACTTCTTTCACTTAGGATGTTTTCAGCAGTCATGTATAACATGTGTTAGTATGTCATTCATGTTTTTCATGATGAGTAAATCTATTGGGCATCCTTGTGTGCTCAGTTATGTCCAGCTCTTCGCGACCCTGTCAACTGCAGCCCACCAGGCTCCTCTGTCCATGGGATTCTCCAGACAAGAATACTGGAGTGGGTTACCATTCCCTTCTCCAGGGGATCTTCCCGACCCAGGGATCGAACCTGAGTCTCCTACATCTCCTGCATTGGCAGGTGGATTCTTTACCACTAGTGGCAGCTGGGAAACCATTTAAAGTGCATAGTTCTGTGACATTAACTACATTTACATTATTGCACAAATATCTTTACCATCCATCTCATACTTTTTCATTTTTTCCAAGTGAAACTGCATCTGTTAATGCTACTTTCTTCAATTCTTATCAACCACATTCTACCTTATGTCTCTAAATCTCACCTCTCTAGATACTTCATAAAAATGCAATAATATAATTGTCCTTTTGTGACCAGCTTAATTCAGTTAGCATGATGACTTTAGGGCTCATACATATTATGGCATTGTCTGAATTTCCTTAGTTCTTGAGGCTAATTAATATCCCTTTGTATATATATCACATTTTGTTTATAGATTCATTTATCCATAGATACTTGGGTTGCATTCACATTTTGGCTGGTTTGAGTAATGCTGCTATGAATATAGGTGTACAAATATGTTTCAATTTCTACTTTCAAAAATTGAATATATGTACTGAAGTGGAATTAACAGATTGTTCATTAATTTATGCTTAATGTTTTAACAAACCACCCTACAGTTTTCTAGAGCAGATGCACCATTTTACTCCATTTCTGTATATGACAGAATGATATGGAACTTTATCGACCTACACCCCTTTTGCTAAACCATTCATTCACTGATGGAATTGTTTTTATCATTGGGCCAATGTCAACAATGCTGTTGTAAATATTTTTGCACAAGTTTTTATTGAACAACTGATTTCAGTTCTTTGTGGTATATGTCTAGGAATGGCATTCTTGAACCAAACTGTAATTTTATTTTTTATCTTTTTAAGCAAATGCCAAACTACTGTACGTAATGTCTGCACCAATTTACATTTCCACAAGCAATGTGTTAAAGTTTCTAATTTCTCTACATATTATTGCCAGCATTTTAACATGTGTTTGTTCTTGATTGTAATCATTTATTGCATGTGAAAAAACAATCGTATCCAGTCCTAACAACCAGTTGTAACATAATGTAACATCCAGTTATTGTCTAGGATTTTCTGATGATTCATGGTGGTTTCTATATTGTGGATGTTAGGGGAAGGCCCTAGTGATTTCATTAGGTCCAGATATGGCTCCTCTTAATCCATAGATCTGTGAGCTAAAAAGATTAGCTATGTGTTTTTCAAACCAAATATACAATGGTTGAGCAGGACAAGCAGAATAAACATTCTTGTTTGGTAATAGAAAGGAAGACTCAGAGAAGTCATGGTTCACAGCCATTCTAAGCATCATTATTAGGGAGAATTTGCAAGGGCTTGCCATGCTATTTGCCTCAGTCCTGATTCTGATTCCTAAGAGGGGTCCTCAGTCCATGGGTCTTTAGGCCTTAGCTCTAACATCTCTGGGGCTCTTCCTTTTTCATTACCCTCTTTGACCCTGCCTAAGAATGTGCCTTCCCTTTTGTTGATCTGCTTCTCATTGAGCATCCTTTTCACAGGACAAGTCAAAGAGCCATTCTTAAAAATTCAAGAATTTCTTCTCCCCTTTCCCCACCAACTCTCTATTTCCTTAGTCTTCTTTCACAGGTTCCAGATGTATTTGACTTACAGGTATTTTAAAAATGCAGGCTCTTTATTTGTGATTCTAGTCCCCTCCATTTGCCAGTAAGCATACTCTATCTACAGAGAAGGCGATGGCACCCCACTCCAGTACCCTTGCCTGCAAAATCCCATGCCAAAAAGGGCCTGGTAGGTTGCAGTCCATGGGGTTGCAAAGAGTTGGACATGACTGAGGGACTTCACTTTCACTTTTCCATTTTATGCATTGGAGGAGGAAATGGCAACCCGCTCCAGTGTTCTTGCCTGGAGAATCCCAGGGATGGTGGAGCCTGGTGGGCTGCCATCTATGGGGTCGCACAGACTCGGACATGACTGAAGTGACTTAGCAGTAGCATACTCTATCTACCTATCTGAGAGAGAACTACACTTAAGGTTTGTTTCTCCTTGAATAATTTTGACAAGTTGAAAGGATTTACACTGTTCCACCTTAATCCATTAAGAGAGATTTTAAACAATGAGTCTAAGGATATACCTTGATTTAATTCTTGCTGTTAGATTAAGTTCTAATTTTTCTTATTTGAGATTGAGAAACACTTACCTCTTCCAGTTCTAGGAGTCCCTGAATACAAATTTCGAGTCTCTGTTATTCCTGCTTAAAACTGGATCAGGTTTTTTATTTTTTTCCTGAGCCTACTTTTTTCTTTTAGTACTTTGCAAAGTACAACAAACAGCAACTGGGACACATTGCTAACCTCCCAGGAGAAATGCAAGGTCGTTAGATGTGGAGTCTGTCTTATAAAATATAGCATTCAGTGTCGTGGTGGTAAATGTTTAATAGCTGGCTCTTCATAAAAAAAAGCCTTGATTTGTAGTGCTTCTCAATTTCAGTGGTATAAATTCTCACACCATGGCAGATTTGTTAGCAACATGCATTACAAAACCTGAAGTTGGGAAGAGATACTTACTTATCTCTTGGATGCCTTTTGGACACAGCCAGCTCTAGAACACTACTGATTGCAGGTGATTGTTTTACCAAATATTTCACAATTGCTTCACATACAGTGTCATCCTTTCAGTGTCTCTCAACATGCTGCCTGGCCCAAATATAATGCCATAAACTTTAGATTATTTTTTAATGACAACTCTTATATTCCAGGTACTAACTTCTCTACTCATTAGAATAGATTGCAGTAGCAGATAAAGGCAAAATCTCTGTGGCTTAAAAAAAAAAAAAGGTTTATTTCTCACTTATACTGCCATGCCCATTCAAATATTCCTGGGACCAAAACCCAGGTACTACCATGGGGTCACCTGAACTTCCAGATGTTCAAGCTGATTTTATAAAAGGCAGAGGAACCAGAGATCAAATTGCCAACATTCACTGGATCATCAAAAAAGCAAAAGTTACAGAAAAACATATATTTCTGCTTTATTGACTGTGCCAAATCCTTTGACTGTGTGGATCACAATAATCTGTGGAAAATTCTGAAAGAGATGGAATACCAGACCACCTGACCTGCCTCTTGAGAAACCTATATGCAAGTCAGGAAACAACAGTTAGAACTGGACATGGAACAATAGACTGGTTTCAAATAGGAAAAGGAGTACATCAAGGCTGTATATTGTCACCCTGCTTATTTAAGTTCTATGCAAAGTATATCATGAGAAATGCTGGGCTGGATGAAGCATAAGCTGGAATCAAGATTTCCAGGAGAAATATCAATAACCTCTTTTATGTAGATGACACCACCCTTATGGCAGAAAGTGAAGAACTAAAGAGCCTCTTGATGAAAGTGAAAGAGGATAGTGAAAAAGTTGGCCTAAAGCTCAACATTCAGAAAATGAAGATCATGGCATCCGGTCCCATCACTTCATGGAAAATAGATGGGGAAACAATGGAAAGAGTGTCAGACTTTATTTTTTGGGGCTCCAAAATCACTACAGATGTGACTGCAGCCATGAACTTAAAAGATGCTTACTCCTTGGAAGGAAAGTTATGACCAACCTAGACAGCATATTCAAAAGCAGAGACATTACTTTGTCAGCAAAGGTCCATCTAGTCAAGCCTATGGTTTTCCACACAGGTGGTCATGTATGGATGTGAGATTTTGACTATAAAGAAAGCTGAGCACCGAAGAATTGATGCTTTTGAACTGTGGTGTTGCAGAAGACTCTTACGAGTTCCTTGGATGGCAAGGAGATCCAACCAGTCCATCCTAAAGGAGATCAGTCTTGAGTGTTCATTGGAAGGACTGATGTTGAAGCTGAAGCTCCAATACTTTGGCCATGTGATGCGAAGAACTGATTCATTTGAAAAGATCCTGATGCTGGGAAAGATTGAAAGCAGGAGAAGAAGGGGACGATAGCGGATGAGATCACTGGATGGCATCACCAACTCAATGGACATGAGTTTGGGTGAACTCTGGGAGTTGGTGATGGACAGGGAGGCCTGGCATGCTGTGGTTCATGGGGTCACAAAGAGTTGGACACGACTAAGTGACTGAACTGACTGAACTGAACCACCTGAAACACTGTAAATCAACATGATTGGGGTGGGTGGGAGAATTGTAGAGGGTGTGAACTGTCAACTGAGTGAATTGTTTTAAGATGTACTGGGTACACTTTTGTTCACAATTCATTGACCAGGATTAGTGACAAAACTAAAAGAGGAAAGGAAGGAGAAATCAAGTGTGAACCTACAAAGTACCAGAACAGAGAATAATCTGCGGTCAATGCTAGCAGCTATCACAACTCTATAACAGTAAAAGTGCCTCCATCCACAAAGCTTACACAATTTTGAAGCAACTTGAGCAGTGTTTTCTTATTTTTCTTTATTTTATATAGATTTTAAGACTAAGAAAATACAAAATGGCACTAATTATATTTTATCAAATTCTTCATGTAATGATTCAACAAAGATTTTTGATTGCTCTCATGGTGACTGCAGCAATGAAATTAAAAAACACTTACTCCTTGGAAGAAAACTTATGACCAACCTAGATAGCATATTGAAAAGCAGAGACATTACTTTGCTGACTAAGGTCCGTCTAGTCAAGGCTATGGTTTTTCCAGTGGTCATGTATGGATGTGAGAGTTGGACTGTGAGGAAGGCTGAGCTTCAAAGAATTGATGCTTTTGAACTGTGGTGTTGAGAAGACTCTTGAGGGTCTCTTGGACTGCAAGGAGACCCAACCAGTCCATTCTGAAGGAGATCAGCCCTGGGATTTCTTTGGAAGGAATGATGCTGAAGCTGAAACTCCAGTACTTTGGCCACCTCATGCGAAGAGTTGACTCATTGGAAAAGACTGATGCTGGGAAGGATTGGGGGAAGGAGGAGAAGGGGATGACAGAGGATGAGATGGCTGGATGGCATCACTGACTCGACGGACGTGAATCTGGGTGAACTCAGGGAGCTGGTGATGGACAGGGAGGCCTGGTGTGCTGCGATTCATGGGGTCGCAAAGAGTCGGAGATGACTGAGCAACTGAACTGAACTGAACTGGTACTTTGCCAGAAATTGGCAAATACAGTATGATATCTGACAGATTAAGACACACATCAAATATCATAAGGAAATAATAGGAAAATTGCTATCATTGAAATCGCATAAGTTTCATTTTCTGTAGCTGTAGACATGTACCTCCTTTATCATGAGAAAAATTAAGATATTAAAACTAATTTTTCATAATATATTTTCATACAGCTATGTAAAAATATAATTACAGAGATGAGGGATCTAGAAAGAAGTGCATTAAAATATTCTTCATTTGTTCTGAGTAATAGAATTAGGTCTGTTTTTAAAAAAGTATTTTTAATTTTTTCAGATTTCCTCTAATGATTGTCATTATAATTTAAAAATGTTATTATATTATTATTATTGCATTTTCTGTATACTCACAGCTCACTCTCAAAAAGTTGAGTCTTTACCATAAATGCATGCTGACTTTTTTCACATGCTTTTCTTATATCTATTGAGATGATTGTATAATTTTCATTCCTTTGTGTTGTTAATGTGGTGTATCACAATGACTGAAATGTGGATGTTGAACCATCTTTGAATTCCCGGAATAAATCCCACTTAATCACGGTATATGATCCTTTTAATGTATTGTTAAATTTGGTTTGTTAATATTTTGTTGATTTTTGAATCATTTTCATCATGGATATTGACCTTTTATCATCTTTTCTTGGGTTATTCTTTTCTGGTTTTGCTATCAGGGTAATGCCAATCTTGTAAAATGAGTTTGGGATAGTTTGAGAAGAACTGATATTAATTCTTCTTTGAATGTTTGGTAGAATTCACCAAAATATCTGGCTCTGAGCTGTTGTTTATTGGGAGGTTTTTGATTACAAATTCAATCTTCTTACTAGTAATTGGTTGCTCTGGTCTTCTTTTTCTTCATTATACAGTCTTGATAGGTTTTATATTTCTAGGAGTTTATCCATTTCTTCTAAGTTGTCCAACTCTGAATGTAAAATTGAGCATAGTTAGTTTCTTAGAAACCTCTTTATTTCTGTGGTATCCATTGTGACATCTCAACCACTTTCCTGGTTTATTTATTTGAGTTGTCTTTCTTTTTGTGTATATTTAAGTCTAGGATTCCTTGGTGGCTCAGCTGGTAAAGAATCCACCTGCAATGCAGGAGACCCTGGTTCAATTTCTGGGTTTGGAAGATCCACTGGAGAAGGATAGGCTATCCACTCCAGTATTCTTGGGCTTCCCTAGTAGCTCAGCTGGTAAATAATCTGCCTGCAATGTGGGAGACCTGGGTTTGATCTCTGGGTTAGGAGGATCCCCTGGAAAAGGGAACAGCTACCCACTCTAGTATTCTGGTATTCTGGCCTGGAGAATTCCATGGCCTGTATAGTTCATGGGGTCACGAAGAGTCGGGCACGACTGTGTGACTTTCACTAGCTTCCCAGGTGGTACAGCGGTAAAAGAAGCTGCTTGATAATGCAGGAGACACAAGTGACACCAGTTTGGCCCCAGGTCAGGAAGATCCCCTGGAATAGGAAATGGCAACTCTCTCCAGTATTCTTGCCTGGAAAATTCCGTGGACAGAGGAGCCAGGCGGCTACACAGTTCATGGGGTCGCAAAGAGTCGCGCACCACTGAGCATGCACATTATCTCAAAATTTGTCAATTTTATCTTTTCAAAGAACCATCGCTTAGTTTTATCAGTCTTCTCAACTCTTTTTGGACTCTCCTTTATTTACTTTGGCTTTGATATTTGTTATTTCCTTGGCTGAGTTCCACTGACTTGTCTTTGAATTCACTGATCGTTTCTTCTACTTCATCTATTCTGCTTTTGAACAACTCTAGTATATCATTCAGTTCAGTTATTGTATTCTCCAACTCTGTGACTGTTATTTAGTACTTTCTTATATTTTCTATCTCTTTGCTGAGATTCTCACTAAGTTCATTTATTCTTTTCCCAAGTTTGGCTAGTGTGTTTGTTACCCTTACTTTCAACTCTTCATCTGGTAAACTACTTATCTCCATTTTGTTAGGGTTGTTATTATTATTATTATTTAGGTTTCATCATATTCTTTCATTTGGAACACATTCCTGTTCATTTTGCTTGATTCTCTGTATCAGTTTATATACAGCAGATGGAACAACCATGTCTCTCAGTTTTGAAGACTGGCTTTGTGTAGATGAAACTTGTTATTGAATTCTGCCCTAGGTCTTAGTAGTCTCTCAATCCTTCATGATTCCCCAAGTAGTTTATTATAGGCTTAATAACTTCTAATAGTTAAGATTTCTCCCAGAATTGTCAATGTCCCAAAAGGGAGGATCTCAACACCTATATTCAGGCTGATTGGAAGCCAGACCCTTTGACTAAGGCTACATTTTTCTTTAAAGATTTTTTTTTTTGATGTGGACCATTTAAAAAATCTTTATTGAATTGTTATGATATTGCTTCTGTTTCATGCTTTGGCTTTTTGGCCATAAAGCACTTGGTATCTTAGCTTCCTGACCAGGGATCAAACCCACGCCGTACACTGAAAGCCCTAACCACTGGACTGCCAGAGAAGTCCCCAAGTATGAAAATATATGCAGTCTCTGGAACTTCAAGAGGAAGTCCTGCTGGTCACTCGAGCAAGGCTAATAGAGATGTCCCTTGGATGGTAGTCCCCAAAAATGGGGCTCCAGATGAGTGTCTAAGCTCTTTACTGGGAGATTCTGGTGAGTTGGGGTGAGGCAGATGGTGAGTGAAGGATGGCATCCACCATTCTATGTTCCCTGAGAGCAGCTCTGTAGGTCCTTAGTTATGAGTCAAAGCTGAAGCATGACACTCAAGCTAAAGCTCCAGGACAAGCAGCTAGGCCTCTTTCACAGAAAGAGTAGATATGTGTTTCAGTCACTGTGCAGTGTACTTTGGGTAGTAGCCTACCAAGAATGGTCTCTCTGATTGTTACTGTCCTGTGGGATCCAGGAATGCAAGCTCCCATGACCACCAGAGCCAGGGATTGAGGCATGTCCCCTCAGCAGCAGTCACAAAAATCAGAGCACCATACATTAAAAGGCAGGGCAACAGAAATGTATGAAAGCTCCCCTCTGGGAGATTTTGGCTTTCTTTTGTGCAGCAGCAGGAGAGACTGCACATAGCTCCTGCCTTCAGAGGTCTCTAGAAGGGATTACAGCCAGTCCTTAGATGTGAGTTTGATTGGAAGCCTGCCCCTCAGGCTGCAGCTAGGATGATTAGGTAGCAGCCTTCTTTCACAGAAAGTCTGAGCTCTTGCGTCTGTTGCTTCTTGCTGTGCCCTGGGTGTATATGCATGTGTGTGTGTTAAGTTGCTTCAGTTGTTCCCAACTCTTTACGACCTATGGACTGTAGCCTAGCCCGCCAGGCTTCTCTGTCCTTGGAATTCTCTACCCAACTGGAGTGGGTTGCCCTTTCCTTTCCAGGGGATCTTCCCAACCCAGGGATCAAACCCATGTCTTTGATGTTTCCTGCCTTGGCAGGTGGCTTCTTTACCACTAGCACTACCTGGGAAGCCCGTGCTGTTGGGTTGGTAGATGTTTAAGAGATCTTTTTCTGTTGGTTACAGTCCTGGGGAATGGTGAGCATAAGTCCCACTGGCCACCAGAGCCAAACCATGTACCCTGATGGCAACTGCAAAAATGGGGGTGCCAGACAAGGGTACAAGCTCCTTTTGGGGGAGACACCAGTGAGGCAGAGGGAGTGTTCTCTGGCCTCTGTTCCTTGAGAGCAAGCCACTAGAAGCATGTCAGACAGAGCCTGCCCTTCAGGGCAGAGATTCTGCACGAGCAAATAGGCCTCTTTCATGGAAAACCTTAGGGTATGTTTCAGTCTACTGTCTGTGCAGTGCCTTGGCGGTGAGAGTTTGCAAAAACTCTCTGCAATTGCTACAGTCCCATGGGACCCAGGAATGTAGTCTCTCCTGGTCTCCAGAGCCAGCAATCAAAGGGCATTCCCTGGGTGGCAGTCACAAAATTCAGGCACCAAATGTGTGCAAATCCTGCCTTTTAGAAGATAGTGCTTTGGAGTGTGGCAGAAGGGGAGCGCAACATGGCCTACTGGCTGTAGAAAGGCAGAGGGAAAGTGTAGAGATCATATCTACAGGAAAAAGGAAAAATAAGAGAAAAATAAAAGCCCTGGAATTAAAAAAATATATAGATGATGCCAGCTAGCTGGAGCCAGGCAGAGGGAGATTGTGAAAGCAGTGCCTGCTGTCTTAATCCCCAGAGAGGGTTCCAGCAAACTTCTAGATGTGCACATTAAATTAGATGCCTGCCCCTCAGGGGAGCTTTCCTTGAAGCTCAGTCTGTAAACAGCCTGAAATGCAGGAGACTGGGGTTCTATTCCTGGATTGAGAAGATCCCCTGGAAAAGGAAATGGCAACTCACTCCAGTATTCTTGTCTGGAGAACCCCATGGACCACGGAGCCTGGCGGGCTACAGTCCATGGGGTCACAAGGGTCAGACATGTCTTAGGATTAAACCACCACTCCACTGCCCCTTAGAACCAGTGCTTTGGTATTAGCAAATGAGCTTCTTTTGCTTTATTTCTGGGTGTGATCTGTGGCCTCTGACCTGAGACCTTGGCTGAGACCTTTAAGGGTTGTTTTCTCAGATCAAACAGTCCTGTGGATCTTGTGTTTGAGAGGCCTGTTGGCTTTCAAAGCTAGATGTTTTGGAAGCTTGTCTTTCAAGAGCAGATCTTATAAGTTGGGGTGCCTGGTGTGAGGTTCAAATATTTGGCTTCTCAGGGAGGAACTTCCAGGTTTTGAGTTCTCTGCAACTGTGGGTCACCGTGATGGGGGTGAAAAGTGAAAGTGTTAGTTGCTCAGTCGTGTCCGACTCTTTGCAACCCCATGGACTGTAGCCCACCAGGCTCCTCCATCCATGGAATTCTCCAGGCAAGAATACCGGAGTGGGTAGCCATTCCCTTCTTTAGGGGATCTTCCCAACCCAGGGATTGAACCCAGGTCTGCTGCATTGCAGGCAGATTCTTTACCATCTGAGCCACCAGGGAAGCCTTGGTGGGGGCGGGGTGGGGTTCATGATGTGATTGCATCCCGGTATCTTCTACCTATTATGATGTTTTTTTTCTTGTTTGCATTGCTCAGCCACCCTTTCAGTTTTTCCAGAGAAAATTGCTTCAGAAGTAGTTTTAGACTCAAGTCTTGTGGAGGGAGCTGAATTCAGGATCTTCCTATGCCATTATCTTGAACCAGAACTTTAAAACTCAGGTCTTGATTCCAATATATAAAGAACTCTTGATTCCAATATATAAAGAGACTCAACAATAAGGAAATTTAAAAATGATGAAAGGCTTGGACTGGAGTGGGTAGCCTATCCCTTCTCCAGTGGCTTTTCCTGACCCAGGGATCAAACTGGGGTCTCCTGCATTGCAGGTGGATTCTTTACCAGCTGAGCTATCAGGGAAGCCCAGTAGTCTTAACTCCTAGGTATTTAAACTCTAGAAAATAAAAACTTATTTTCACACACAAATTGTGCACGAACATTTATAGTAGCTTTCTTCATAATCACCAGAATTGGAAATAATTCCAATGTCATTCAACCTGTAATTGCATAAACAGATTATGCTATAGACTATGCATAAACAGACTATACAATGGAATATTGCTCAGCAATAAAAAGAACTGAGTTATTGGTACACACTACCTTTTGTATCTATCAGACACAATCCCAGATGGTTATATACTGTATGATTCATTTATATGAAGATTTCAAAAATCCAAAGCTACAGGTGCAGAGCTAGTGCCAGGGACTAAGGGTGAGGGAAGGTATTACTATAAAAGGATAACAAGAGGGAATTTGGCAGGATAATAGAAAAAATAAAAAACTCAGTTCAAGTTGAGAGGATTTCCATAGAAACATCTGTCATTAATTTCTTTCCACATTTACTTGATTTTCATTATGAAACTTACTACTTAAATTATTTTTCCAGTTACTTTCTTTTGCTTAGTGAATTTCCTCACAATGCCAGCTCCTTGAGAACAGGTTCCTAATTTATCTTTTGCCCCGTTTTCTTTCCAGCACTCAGATCGTGCCTGGCCCGTAGTAGGTACTCAAACATTACTTGTTGAGAGAATAAATGGTGAGCAATGGACTGTGGTCTATTTTAATCATGAATAATGGTCATGCAAAGTAATAAAAGGAGCAACTGCCTGTGTAGGCAAGACTTGGTTCTTGCCAGAAACTTAATGGTCAAAGAAGTCACATCATACATGAAACCCAAAATATTATCAAAGATCAAAAAGAATAAGGTAGAACAATAAGTCAGGAGTTTCCCAAGTGTAAGAGGAAATGATTTGTAAAATCGAACAATGAGATAACAAAATGTACCCTTACTGACTTTAGGAGGTCATTTAATTAGCCTTAGTGGCTCAGACAATAAAGAATATGCCTGTAACGCAGGAGACCCGGGTTGGATCCCTGGGTCAGAAGATCCCCTGGAGAAGGAAATGGCTACCCACTCCAGTTTTCTTGCCTATAGAATTCTGTAGACAGCGAAGCCTGTCAGGCTACAGTCCATGGGGTCGCAAAGAGTCAGACACAACTGAACCACTAACATTAACACTTGATTAGGCTACAGTTCAATGTGCGGAACAAACAATCCCAATGCCACCAAAATCTCTGCTGTTGCAATGTCTAGGATAAGGTTGCATCTCTGGATATAATGTAGATTCTCTAATATCTATTTTTGCTATTCTACAGAATCACAGTAAGATAGTGTATATGTGTGGGGACTTTTTGAAGGTCCCAGAGGGTGCTACTCTTCTACATAAGTATTTACAATATAACTCAGGACCACGTTCACTCCCCTGCTTCAGAAATTAAAATGCCCAAGGGCTTCAGTGAACTACATAGCATTGAAGATGGTGAATGAATTTTGTGCAAAAAGCAGCTTAAGAGTAATGAGAAGTTGGCTTAAAAGAGAACACTTCAAACATGTCAGTGTTAGAAGTTATGAAAATCAAAACTGTGTACAGACTATCACTATAGGATCTGTTTGCACAGCATAACCCTAAAACTTTCCTAAAGTTTCCAGTTAGTGAGTTTTTAGAATATTTTAATCCTTAGGTAAAATCTATTCCATAAGGTGTAGATTTGTCATCTTATTATGGTTATTAGGAGATGACTTGCTTTGGGCACCCTTCTCCTGAGATGGGACATAGACCAGGATTGCCTCTGGGAACTTCATGTTTTTCCTGTGAGAAACCCATTCACGTTAGGGAGTGAATGTTTACCCTAGAATATAGTTAAATGTGTTCCTACATCATGTTTCCAGAGATGCCTCTTATCTACTCCATCTAAAATTGCTCTCTACTGACAAGCCATGTTTCTTTTCTTCCTTTTTTTCCTTTGCACTTACCAATATCTAAAAAAGTACACATTTATTGTTTGTCTATATCCCCTAGAGTGTAAATTCCATAAGCATAGATATTCATGTCTGTTTAATTCATAGATTTGTTCCCCAGTGTCTAAATAGCATTTTGTCCATGATATCACTCATTGAGTTTTTTTTGAATGAGTAAATTAATTTGTGCATTGAATTGGCATAGTACTGCAGAGCAGCTTTGTTAGTTTCCATAAACTTGGTAAAATGATGCTGCTATTATTGGAAATTTGCCAGTAATGATTGTCTGCCTCACATATTTCATAGTGTAAGGTCTATGATGGTAAGTACTTTGAAACTTTCTAGAACATAAGATAGTAAGAGGTACTTTTTTAAATGAATGAAAGAATAAATATATGAAATTATTTATAGAATTCCTCTTTTTTTAGAACTGCATTCAAAACCAGTCTATGGTGCAGATAAGGAAATCAACCTAATTTCACATCCACATATTGCTTTTAACCAACAGTTGCCAAGCTTAGTGAGTTGTTTCTTACTAGAGAAAATAATGCCCATGGCATAACTTTGCTTATGGACAATATCCTATATGCTGAATTATGGACAAGAAAAGATAAGAAAGGTAAACTAACACAGCTAAATCCTGTCAGGTGACAGTCTTATAAAGCAGTTCAATTTAATACCTTGGGACATATTTGGTGATAAGCATTTGGCAAGCCCATCTTACATTTTGCTATGGTGTGTAGCATAGCTTAGCTGAGATTCTTTAAAAACACTGGGAGAAAAGTACAAACATGAAATATTAGAAATTCTTAATGACATCTCCTGAGTCTATTCTGTTTGAAGTCTGGCTGCCAAAAATATCTGTACCTCTAACATTAACGGTCTTTTATTTTTAACTAACACATCAGGAATGTAAAGGAGATGTAAGCCACTTTGGATATCTAACCAGCATGATTCATTTGATTTCTGCTCACTGCTGATAGCAGCACATTTATATTTCATGGTTTCTGAATTCAAAGTACTATAATATCCAGATGTGGTCTACTGCCTTCAAGACCAAATGATAAACAGCATTGTCCCTTGAAGTTAGATAGCTGTGCTGAAGAACAGTCCATTCAGCAACAAATCAAAAGATTTATATGAGTGGGAAAGTCAGGTTAATCTTGTCTAGGTATCCCTGGTGTCGAAAACTTATTTGTAAGAAAAGTGAAAAGTGTTTTATGAAAGAAGTGGTTTACACACAGCCTATAAGAAACTCAAACCAGGGCTCTGTAACAACCTAGAGGGGTGGACGGTAGGAGGTGGTTCAACAGGGAGTGGACATATGTATATCTGTGGCTGATTCATGTTGATGTATTGCAGAAACCAACACAATATTATAAAGTAATAATCTTTTAATTAAAAATAAATAAATTTCAAAAAATTAAAAAAAAATTAGCAGAGAAAGTGAAGTTGCTCAGTCGTGTCTGACTCTTTGAGACCCCATGGACTGTAGCCCACCAGGCTCCTCCATCCATGGAATTTTCCAGGCAAGAGTACTGGAGTGGGTTGCCATTTTCTTCTCCAGAGGATCTTCCTCACCCAGGGATCGAACCCGGGTCTCCCACATTGCAAGCAGATGCTTTTACCATCTGAGCCACAAGGGAAGCTCCAGCAGAGAAAGCTGACATATAATTTAGAACTAGTTCCTGAAAACTATTTATAATGGATAGCGCAGCATCACAGTCCACAACTTTACTGTAGTTTTGCCAATCAAAAGATAAATATATAATTCTGGAATGTTTCACGATCGTAGAAAGAAGTCTATGTTGAAGACACAGTAGTGTTAAATTATAGGTGGGATCCTTCCATGAGTTTTCAAGAGTATGATGCTTTCAAAATGCCATGGTGATGCAGGTTTTCTACTGCTACCAGGTTCTCTGCGGCTGAAGATGATTTTTTAATATTGCTGCTCATGGTTGTTGTAGGATAGAGCATAATGATCTAGTACTTGTGTGAGTGTTTTGAACAGGCAAGGAATTCTATATAATTCTATATATAGAATTCTATAAAATTCTATATAAATATGACATTTTCATTTCAGTATATATTTACATATATATGAGAAAAGTGCTCTTTATCATTACCTTCTCATGCAATTTTAAGCCTGAAAAATATATCTGCTCTGTATTTTGGCAAGCTTGCCTGTAGAGTAGATTGTAGGGTTAATGAGAGAAGAAGCTTTCTGATGAGACAAGAAACATTCTGCTTGGTTAATGAAGGATATCATTATTATAATCTCTAGGTATTTCATCTTTTCTAAAAATAGTACTTTAACTATACTTGGTTTAGCTGAAATTCAAGCAGCGATCAATAGCAGCATAGACTTAAATTCTGGGGCATCTTAACTCAAAAGTCAATTTTTAGATCATGTTCCTTGGATCATTTCTTCCTTTTTTTCTAGGTCATTATGTTCAGTTCAGATAAGTTCAGTTGCTTAGTCTTGTCCAACTCTTTGTGACCCCATGATCTGCAGCATGCTAGGGTTCCTTGTTCGTCACCAACTCCCAGAGCTTACTCAAACTCATGTCCATTGAGTTGGTGATGCCATCTAACCATCTCATCTTCTGTCGTCCCCTTTTTCTCCTGCCTTCAATCTTTCCCAGCACCAGGGTCTTTTCCAATGAGTCAGTTCTCTGCATCAGGTGGCCAAAGTATTGGAGTTTAAGCTTCAGCATCAATTCTCCCAAAAATGAACATTCAGGACTGATTTCCTTTTGGATTGACTGGTTGGATTTCCTTGGAGTCCAAGGGAGGCTCAAGAGTCTTCTCCAAAACCACAGTTCAAAAGCATCAGTTCTTCAGCACTATCTTTCTTTAGAGTCCAAGTCTCACATCCATGCATGACTACTGGGAAAACCATAGCTTTGACTAGACGGACCTTTGTTGGAAAAGTAATGTCTCTGCTTTTTAATATGCTGTCTGGTTTGGTGATAGCTTTTCTTCCAAGGAGCAAGTGTGTTTTAATTTCATGGCTGAAATCACCATCTGCAGTGATTTTGGAGCCTCCCAAAATAAAGTTTCTCATTGTTTCCCCATCTATTTGCCATGAAATGGTGGGACCGGATGCCATGATCTTAGTTTTTTGAATGTTGAGTTTTAAGCCAACATTTTTTACTCTGCTCTTTCACTTTCATCAAGAGGCTCTTTAGTTCTTCTTCACTTTCTGCCATAATGTGGTGTCATCTGCATATCTGAGATTATTATCAAGATCCTAGCAATCTTGATTCCAGCTTATGCTTCATCCAGCCTGGCATTTCACATGATGTACTCTGCAAGGTGCAATATACAGCTTTGACATACTTCTTTCCCAATTTGGAACCAGACTGTGGTTCCATGTGCAGTTCTAACTGTTCCTGGACACAGGTCAGGTGGTATGGTATTCCCATCTCTTGAAGAATTTTCCACAGTTTGTTGTGATCCACACAGTCAAAGGTTTCAGCATAGTCAATAAAGCAGAAGTAGATGTTTTTCTGGAACTCTCTTGATTTCTCTATGATCAACGGATGTTGAGAGTTTAATTTCTGGGTCCTCTGCCTTTTCTAAATCGAGGTTGAACATCTGAAACTTCACGGTTCACATACTGTTGAAGCCTGGCTTGGAGAATTTTGAGCATTTCTTTGCTAATGTGTGAGATGAGTGCAATTGTGTGGTAGTTTAAGCATTTTTTGGTATTCTCTTTCTTTGGGATTGGAATGAAAAACTGACCTTTTCCAGTCCTGTGGCCACTGTTGAGTTTTCAAAATTTGCTCCAAGATAGTAAGAAATATATGACATAACCAAACAGGGTCATGAGAGGAGTTTAATGGAGGTGTGGGCAGGGTTAAAATAACCCCAAAAGTATACTGGACATGTTACTCTCAAACTGAGTATCAGGACAGATTAGTTGTGTAGAGAGGGTCACCTGAAGAAGGAATAGACTTAAATGGAGGGACATAGCCAACAAACTTACCTTATTGGAAGGGAGTTGGTGAATAAATATTCAAAATTTTATTCTTCTTCACCCTATGATCTTCTAAAATATAAGTTGTATGAGGAGAGAAACTTTGTCTCATTTACTTATATACATAGCAAAAATAATATAAGGCATGTGATGCATTCTGTTTAATGAATGAATGAATGAATGAAAAAATGAGTAGATGAGTGAATAGAAGACTCATACTGAGTTCCTTAGTCTCTTGAAAATCAAAAAGCAAATTCTACTTCCTTTGCCTTACTAATGCATATCAATGCCATGAGATCTCATTATTTTATTTTTAGAGAAAATGATCAATGAGAACATTGTGGTAGAGAATCCTCACTGGGACTTTTGAATTGAACACATTACTTAGCAAATGCTAACATGGGAACTTGGAGATTTTTAATGAACCTGCTGAAGTCAACACATTAATGCAACTGAAACCAGTAGAGAAGCAACTATCTGTTAACCTCAGCACTGTCAGGTCTAAAAAGTCTTTTACTCATTATTTGGGCTTGTAACCTGTAAAATAAATCAGAACATAACAACAGCTAACCATGAAAACTTTTTGACTACCTCCCAGGAGTTAATTTTCTTGAAGACAGCATAGTGTATGTGAGAGAAAAATCCTGTACTTTGAGTTAAGCAAAACTCTTATCAAACTCTTGCTCTGCTATTTACTAATCATACAACATGAGAACTTTACTTAAATTAAAAAAATCTTAATTATATAATTTATTAATCAGAATAATGTCATTTAAAAATATTGTGTCAAAAATTTAATAAGATGTATTTGTAGTGTCTTGCACATGGTATGTGTTCTATACATGTAAGTTTACTGCTCAACTTGGGGTTCATTAATTTTCTATTTTCTTTTAGTTCTCTTTGATTTTATAAAATTTCAGAAAATTCTTGATATTATTGTATTGTATGTATAGTTGATTGCATCAATTTCACAACCTCTATAAAAAAAGGAAGAAGAAGAAAAATGGCATTTTTTAATATTCGGAAGATTTATTTTTCTGTTAGATATAGATGGCCCCCAGTGATATTTGTTTTGGCTTTAAAATTGTTTTTAATTTATTTTTGATTGGATGATAATTGCTTTACAATGTTGTGTTGGTTTCTGCCATAAAGCAAGGTGAATCAGTCATAGTCATACATATATCACCTCCCTGGGGAGCCTCCCTCCCAGCCCCATTCCCATCCCTCTAGGTTGTCACAGAGCACTAGGTTGAGCTCCTTGCGTTATACAACAACTTCCCACTATCTATTTTACATATGGTAATGTATATGTTTCAGTGCTACTCTCTCAATTCATCCCACCCTACCATGGAGAAGACTCCTTGAAGACTCTTGAGAATCATTTGGACTGCAAAGAGATCAAACCAGTCCATCCTAAAGGAAATGAGTTCTGAATATTCGTTGGAATGATTGATGCTGAAGCTGAAACTCCAATACTTTGGCCACCTGATGTGAAGAGCTGACTCACTGGAAAAGACCCTGATGCTGGGAAAGATTGAAGGCAGGAGGAGAAGGGGATGACAGAGGATGCGATGACTGGATAGCATCACCGATTCAATGGACATGAGTTTGAGTAAGCTCCACGAGTTTTTGATGGACAGGGAAGCCTGGTGTGCTACAGTCCATGGGGTCACAAAGAGCTGGACACAACTGAGCCACTGAACTGAACTGAACTGAACTGAATTGAGCCCCTCCCCCTCTGTGTCCACAAGTCTGTTCGCTATGTCTGCATCTCTATTTCTGCCCTACAGATAGGCTCATCAGCACCATTTTACTAGTTTCCATATATACATATATATATATGTACATGCATTAATATATGACATTTGTTTTTCTATTTCTGACATTTCACTCTGTATAATGACAGCATGCTTTTACATAATGCTATCCCTTTTCCATTTATATTTTGAACCTGAGATCTAGAAATAGTCTTAATCCTGAGATGGTGATAACCACAAAATCTAATTTTAAAGTGGAAATAAACTATATAAATTATTAGATTTCATAGAAATCTTAATTCCTGTGTGCAAATGACTGTATTGAGCAGAAATCCTAGAATTCTCATACAGAAAACTTAAATATTGCCATATCATTATTATATGTTATTTTTTCCTGTTATAAAGGGAAATATAAGCAGTTTTTGAATTCTTTTGTGCTTAATAGAATTCTATTATTCAGCAACATTGTTTTATAACATACAACAAAACAATAGTAGCTTTTGTGGATTTTATTCTTTTTGTAAATATTCAGATTCAGCATTGAGTTAAGATGAGTTAACAACTCATTGGTTCTGGGGTAACATTCAGTTTTCTAAAAGAGGCAACAGGCAAATGAGGCCCTAAAAGAACAAATGTACATGATATCAACAAGTACTTTCCAAAAATGATTTATTTTTGCCAGTGTTTAGAAAATAAGATTTTAAATTCTTCATACATAAACTCAGCTTATTTTATTTTATTTTTAATTTTAATTTCTACTTTATTTTACTTTACAATACTGTATTGGTTTTGCCATATATTGACATGAATCCACCGCTGGTGCACATGCGTTCCCAAACATGAACCCCCCTCCTGCCTCCCTCCCCATAACATCTCTCTGGATAATCCCCGTGCACCAGCCCCAAGCATGCTGTATCCTGCATCGAACATATGCTGGCGATTCGATTCTTACATGATAGTATACATGTTTCAATGCCATTATTTTAAACACACAAAATTAATCTCTTTTTCATTAATTTGTTTATATGAATTATTTGTTAGAAAGTTTTTTCTATCTCAACTTCAAATCATAATATAGTATGATCCATCCCTTGAAGCTAAGCTATGCTTTACTCAGGATTCAAATGTGTTCTGACCTGTCTGTAAGACTAGTGAGATGTTCTCCTAGCAACAGGGTCTGAAAAATCCCTCTGGAAAAGAGTTAGTCTTAAGGAAAGAAAGTCCAAGTTCATGTCTTGGTCCATGGATAAAGCTAGGATCCATTTACCAGAGAGGTTAAAAAAATGTCCAAGTGTAGGGCAATGGAAGTAGAGACTGGGGATGAGGTAGACACAGAGCTGGTTTTGCGGGCTGGATGAGAGTAGAAGTCCATCTGTCTCAAGAGCAGGCATTACCTCCCTCTAGGAGGGTGAGCTGTAGACCAGGGTTATTAGAGGCTTCTGTGATTCTACTGATCTACCATAGCACTGTGAATTATTGCATGCCCCTTTACTTGACCACTTGGGTAGATGGAGAAGGAAACTTAGAAGCAACAAAGATGGTATTTCTTTTGGAGCAGGAAATATTTGCCAATTTCCCTTTTTTATATTTGCCCAATCTTTAAAATTAATGAGATACAACCATCTACATGTTGTAATATCATTGCAAACACTTTGTATCTTTGAAGGCTAACCTACATTTTTTGAAATAAAATATTTAATAGAATTTGCTTTCTAAAATTAAAAAAGAATTTAAACAAAACTTGAGTTGCAATGCAATAAAGTATTTGTGAAAGTATTAAAATATATAGCAAGCAGAGTCACGTTCTCTGAGTAGTCCCAAGGTGTTGAGGAAAACACAAGGTTTGTTGCAAATATTGCTCCAGTTCATACATTTTAGTCTCCTCAGACTGATCAATCAGCATTTGTACTTCCTATAGCCATTTTACAATCTCAGAGAAACATCATTTCCCCAGAAACAATGAAAAAGAGTGTTTGTAAATGTCTATACATCTCTATGTTACATATATAGATTGTCTAACCTCTTGAGAAATGCTTAATGGAAAAATTTTTTCAGAAAGCTGGTCATTCCCTTCTTAAATTGTTTGAAGAGCATTGACTCTAGATTTCAAATCTCAAAATATATATTCCCCTTGCTACACCGAAAGTACTATTGTTTTTCATTGTTTCTGTGAAGCTGTTATGAGTCTGATACAAGATGCATGTGAATTGTTCAGATGTTTGGCAGGTATAATGTAACTATCAAGATTGAAACCAACCAAGAAACTCATTTTTCAGTCCTCTTCAGTCCCATATATGAAACATTTTGGCATACATCATTAATATAGAATTATACAGCTTCATGCTGAATTTCACTAAGGGTTACCAAGTTTATGATTATATCCAGAAAGAATTCTTTGTAATTTTTCTTTGCTAGAAAAATAAAGTATTTATTGTATCAATGAATAAGAAACATTAAGAGTGGATTTACTGTGCAGCTAATGAATTAGATTAAGCAATGTACTCAAATGGTCATGTGTTCTTGGAAAATCTGCAAAAGTTGTATTTTCTGAGAGCAATCACTTAAAATCTAATTTCCATCTCTTTTCCCTCTGATTTTTCCCCTTGCTACCCTCATGTCTGTGACACTGATGTGGCTGTGGGAATTCTCGGAATCTAAGATGAAGTGGGGTTTCAGATACATTTAGTTTGGGCTTGATAGTATGTTTATATGGTTTTCAGTCACTTCTTGGTACAAATAAATTATTGCTAGATGTCATTGCAGGCCATTTCAGTGTACTAGTGTCCTGTCTGCCAACTTAACCATCATTAGGTCAGGAACATCTAGTGCCAGAGATCTCACGGTGATTCAAATGTCCCCTGCAGTACGTAATTCCAGGAGTGTGGGTAGCAGAGAAGACACAATATTTGAAAAGTAAAAACTAGAAACCAACTTAGGGAGAATTTTTCCAAACACCAGAATGTGTAAAATCTTAAGTAGAGGATTTGATTCGCATTGACACCTGATCAAAATGACTTTTTTTTAGTAATATACTTGATAATGGAATACAGGTATCCCCTAATTTTTGAAAGCTTACTTTATGACCCTTTTCTTTCATGAGAGACCTGTTAATACATTAGTACATGTTTTCCCTAACTTTTTAGGGTTGAAAAAGTATTCTGTCATATATAGATATATCTCACATCTTCTTTATCTGTTCATTCATTGATGGACACTTAGCTTGTTTCCAAATCTTGGCTTTTGTGGATTTTTGCTTTTATGAAAAAAGGTAGTTGCTTCTTTGCTATATGCTATTTGGGGTTATGGAAAACTTCATAGGAGCACTCTACTTTTGGACAGTGGAGGAAACCTGTGTTTAATGAAAAATGTACCATAATTTAGAATTTTTAATAAAAAATTTCATAAAATTGAATTTATCCAATTCATAAAGGCACAAAACAGGTAGCATATTACATATAGGGAGCACATCTGTAATGGTTTGTATGTAAAAGAATGGTAAAGATAGTCTCCAAATATGACAACTTCTTAAAAAGTCATGTGACATTACAGTAGTGAGTGGTGATGCTAAAAGAAACATTCATAAACCATCAAAAATAAAACCAAGCTTTAGTTAACCAGGCTAAAGGGAAGACTGAATGATCTTTTCACTTTTTCCATGGAAAATGTTATAAAAATCATTCTATGAACAAATAATCAAAGAGTATGCAGCCAAAAATGTGGGGAAAATGTACTCTAGACAATTAATAAAAATGTCAATTATCAGTTAATTAATAAAAATGTCACCTTGTTTTTTCTTAGTTTGTAATGTTTGTAGTTTGTCAGTTTTTTAACATCTGAAATTACTGGTGGTTTAGTTTCTTATTCTAAATGATTCAGTTCAGTTCAGTTCAGTCGCTCGGTCGTGTCCGACTCTGCAACTCCATGAACTGCAGCACGCCAGGCCTCCCTGTCCATTACCAAGTCCTGGAGTTCACTCAAACTCATGTCCATCGAGTCGGTGATGCCATCCATCCATCTCATCCTCTGTCGTCCCCTTCTCCTCCTGCCCCCAATCCCTCCCAGCATCAGTCTTTGCCAATGAGTCAACTCTTCACATGAGGTGGCCAAAGTATTGGAGTTTCAGCTTTAGCATCATTCCTTCCAAAGAACACCCAGGGCTGATCTTCAGAATGGACTGGTTGGATTTCCTTGCAATTCAAGGGACACTCAAGAGTCTTCTCCAGCACCACAATTCAAAAGTATCAATTCTTTGGCACTCAGCTTTCTTCACAGTCCAACTCTCACATCCATATATGACCACAGGAAAAACCATAGCCTTGACTAGATGGATTTTTGTTGGCAAAGTAATGTCTCTGCTTTTGAATATGCTATCTAGGTTGGTCATAACTTTCCTTCCAAGGAGTAAGCGTCTTTTAATTTCATGGCTGGAGCTGTTAATATATTTTCGTATTTTTTATTAAGGAGGCTACTCAAAATCTCTGAGTTTCTGGTTCGCCAGATCTGATATGCCTCTGTAGATGCAAATTATCTTAAAGTTTAACAGATGAACTTTATGGAGGTATAATTTATATGTAACAAAATGGTTACATTTTTATGTGTAGAGTTTGACACTATTTGACAAATGTAAATAGCCATCTGGCCACCACCACAATCAAGACATAGACTATTTTATTCACTTCAAAAAGTGCCCTTGTGTCCCTTCTCAGTTGATACTACTTTTTGTCCCCAGCTCTAGGCAACCACTGATCTGATTTCTATCATCATAGATCAGACTTGTCTTTCCAAAAGTTTCATATAAATTGAACCATTCAGTATGTATTGCTTTGTGTCTGGGCTGTTTTTGCTCAGCTTAACATTTGATATTCATTCATGATGCTGCTGAGAATCAATAGTTAATTCCTTCTTCTTGCTGAGTAGTATTTCTTGACAGACATTTGGATTATGCCCAGTTTTTGTCTATTATGGATAAAGCATTATTCTTGTACATATCTTTATGTGGACATATGTTTTTATTTCTCTTGAGTAAACAACTAGAAGTAGAAATGCTGGGTCACAGTCAATATTATATACATATAAAATTTATTTTATTATTTATTATTATTTTTTACTTTACAATATTATATTGGTTTTGCCATACATCACCATGAATCCATCATGAGTGTACACGTGTTCCCAATCCTGAATCCCCCTCCCACCTCTCTTTTGTGGTGCTCATTAAGATCTAGCTAAATTTTTCTTTTATTCATTCAATAAATACTTACTAAATACACTGTGCAAGATACCAGGGGATCATAGGTGAATATAGCAAAAACTCTACCTAAAGCACACTGAAAAAACATGCAAAACTTTCAAAAGAGGAATTTCTCAGGACTGGTGGTCAGGAAAGACATGAGCTGGATCTTAAAGGAGATATAGGAATCCATTAAACAGGCATTGGGTGAGAACACAGCAGTCAGAATTTCCACATTCAAAGGCACAGTGTGTGGATATATCATGGGCTTCCACTCTGGCTCAGTGGTAAAAAATCCACTTGCAATGCAGGAGATGTAGAAGACACAGGTTCCATCCCTGGGTCGGGAAGATACCCTGGAGGAGGGCATAGCAACCCACTCTAGCATTCTTGCCTGGAGAATCCTCAAGGACAGAGAGCCTGGTGGGCTCCAGTCCATGGGCTCCCAAAGAGTCAGATACAACTGAAGTGACTGAGCCCACACAGAAATTACACACAGCGTGGTACATCTGGGAAACTTCCAGTAGATGGTATTACAGGGAAGAGAAAAGTTAGATGAAAATATTACATGAAGATAGAAAAGAAAGTTGGGCAGATCAAGGAAAACACTTAATGCTATAGAGGTTTTTTTTTTTTTTTTCCTTTGTGAGGTCTCGTCGCACCCCTGATGCATCAGGGGTGACTGCATCACATTTGGAGCATGGTTCTGTTTAACAAGGGCTTCCCATGTGTCGCTAGTGGTAAAGAACCCGCCTGCCAATGCAGGAGACACAACTGAACTTGGGTTCAGTTCCTGGGTTGGGTAGATCCCCTGCCAGAGGGTATGGCAATCCACTCCTTGCTTGGAGAATCCCATGGACAGAGGAGCCTGGCAGGCTATAGTCTATGGGGTCCCAAGGAGTCAGACACAACTGAAGCAACCTAGCACAGCACACACAGCACAGAACTCTCTTTAACATATTGTATGATCTTTAGGGATTTGTCTTCTCTACTATATTCTTAGATGGTGTCTTTGCTATCTTTGGTGTGTAACACAATCCTTGGCTCCTATTAGGGCCTTAGAAAATTAGTTTCTGCAAGAATGAATGAGAAAATGAGAATTCATGGAATGACTTGCATTCTCCACCATGGACACGTTCAGAAAAATTTCTTCTTTACCAGAAGTCTATGAAACAACTTTTGTGAAGACACATTAGAAATACATATGTATTCTCTACTGAAGCAAGGTCATGCATACAATCTTCTTATGAACTTGATTATTAATTTCAATTGCCTTTATGATCAATAGTGATTTCATGGCCTCAATGACTTTGGAGTGGTTTGCATGGATGGCTGAGATAGTTGAAATAAATGAATCAACTGTGCTTCAGTTGCCTTAATTTTGTGGTAAAATTGGCCTTAAACTTGTAACACTGAAAAAAAAAAAAGACTTTGCTTAAAAGAAACTAGAAATATTTTGACCATAAACTGATGCTCTATTGTCTGAGTGTTTTCATTTGTTCCAGAACTCACAAAAACTCTATTTTTTTAATGATCTTCATTTAGGCAAGGTCCAACCTTACTTACCAAAAGTGTATTTTGGCAATTTGTTTTCATAAGAGATAGTATTTATTTCATCACTCATTCACTTTGGTAATGACAAAATAAACACAGAGTGGGAGAGAAAGGCAGTCTGAAAAATAAGGAAAACAGTTTAGCAAAATAGAATAAGAGAAGAACCAATTAAGAAGGAGATTTGGGGTATCCTAACTGACATCATGAGAAACGCTGGACTGGAAGAAGCACAAGCTGGAATCAAGATTGCTGGGAGAAATATCAATAACCTCAGATATGCAGATGACACCACCCTTATGGCAGAAAGTGAAGAGGAACTGAAAAGCCTTTTGATGAAAGTGAAAGAGGAGAGTGAAAAACTTGGCTTAAAGCTCAGCATTCAGAAGACTAAGAAATGGCATTTGGTCCCATCACTTCATGGGGGAATAGATGGGGAAACAGTGGAAACAGTGTCAGACTTTATGTTTTTGGGCTCCAAAATCACTGCAGATGGTGACTGCAGCCATGAAATTAAAAGACGCTTTCTCCTTGGAAGGAATGTTATGACGAACCTAGATAAAATATTAAAAAAGCAGAGATATCACTTTACCAACAAAGGTCCATCTAGTCAAGGCTATGGTCTTTCCTGTGGTCATGTATGGATGTGAGAGTTGGACTGTGAAGAAAGCTGAGTGCTGAGGAATTGATGCTTTTGAACTGTGGTGTTGGAGAAGACTCTTGAGAGTCCTTGGACTGCAAGAAGATCCAACCAGTCCATTCTGAAGGAGATCAGTCCTGGGTGTTCATTGGAAGGACTGATGCTAAAGCTGAAACTCTAGTACTTTGGCCACCTCATGTGAAGAGTTGACTCATTGGAAAAGACTCTGATGCTGGGAGGGATTGGGGGCAGGAGGAGAAGGGGACTACCGAGGATGAGATGGCTGGATGGCATCACCAACTCTATGGATGTGAGTTTGAGTGAACTCCGGGAATTGGTGATGGACAGGGAGGCCTGACATGCTGTGATTCATGGGGTTGCAAAGAGTAGGACACGACTGAGTGACTGAACTGAACTGAACTTATTAATGAATTAAAATTGGAACGACTGTATAATTAATCATCTGAATTGAGGTACTTTTGAGAGTTTTGAAAGGGGCATGGCAAATAATCTTGCCAGGACAATAGGTGATATGTGAACTGTTTCAAAGTACTCTCCCCAAATCTTTTTGTTTCAGATTGTTATCACTTCTTATAACTGGCATCTGCTGTGCTAAGTCCCTTCAGTCATGTCTGACTCTGTGTGACCCTATGGACTCTAGTCCACAAGGCTCCTCTGTCCATGGGTTTCTCCAGGCAAGAATACTGGAGTGGATTGCCATTTCCTTCTCCAGGGGATCTTGCCCACCCAGGGACTGAACTGGCATTGCTTACCTCTAACCTTCATTGGCAGGCAGGTTCTGTACCACTAGTGCCACCTGGGAAGCCCTGTAACTGGCATATAAAGTGCTAATTAGCGGAGCCAAGATTATCTCTAGCTCTTCAATGTTTTAAAGCTTCCTACAAACACTTTTCTTAATGCAATGGCCAGGGTAGTATTAAGAAAGATATTGACCTCAGGGGGTAGTTGATATGAAAGCATAAAAGTCAGTGGATGACAGTATTTTTTCATCAAATTATACTGTCTTTTGATAATGAATGAAACAAATCTCAGTCTTCTTCAGGGTAGATGTATTCGTTCTTCTATTTTGCATACTATAAACATTGACTGTTACCCACACGTGCTCTGTGGGCTTCTGGGAATACAATAGTGAACCAGATAGTCACTGGTCCTAAAGGACTAAGAGTGGTGATGGATAATGAGGTGAATATTAGTGAAAATAACTTTTGAGGAGTGTGATTCTGAAGTTACCTCTTGAAAAAAGTAAAATAAAACAGTTTATCAGTATTCACATAGCTGAATGTAGAGAATTACAAAGGCTGATGAGGAAAAATAATTCCTATTTAGATGCGAATGTTCTCTTATGGCTTGCTGTTTGGCTTAATTAAGAATGTTTATCTTTCTTATTTTCCTAATTTCTAAGCATCAGTTGGCTTGTTTTGGGAAAACCTTTTGATATTCCTTAGCGTTTTTCCATAGTTTGAACTCAGTTTGTAATCTTGATCTTGCTTTTGAAGTATTTAAAATATAAGTCTCAGAATCTCTTTTTAAAAAGCAATTTGAGTTTTATTGATCTACAGAGCTTGAGTTTAGAATGCACAGATAGGCATTTAAATGCATTTTGGTAATAAACACTTCAAAATTAGATGGCTTGAGAGTTATTGAAGACAAAATTGAATTCTAGAATAAATCTGTTGTGAGATTAAGAAGACAGCTTGTAATGTTTTTGCTTTGTATATTTGGTGAGAATGCACTTTTTGTGTATTTCTTTTACCTTGCCTACTTTTGTATTCTATGAAAGATATAAGACATGCAAAGAAATAGCTGGTCTACAGCATTTTACCAGCCAGTATAATAGTTAAATCGTGGAGGGTTGGGATGGGGAGCGCATTCTAGTGTCTTTAAGTCCTAGATTAGAGTATTAGTCTGCCAAGCCATGTAACCTTGATAATGTATTTAACCTCCTCTCACTTCTTTCATCTTCAAAGTGTTTTTTTGGTACCTACTTCATGGGGGTGATTAGGAGAAATAGAGGATTCATAAAAGTGTTTAGCCCAATACCTTGTACTCTAAAGAGCTCAAACAATTCTGGGGATTACAATATCATCACTGCACAGTTCTATTTCACAGGAGGACATGGTCAATTGTACCAGAAAAGTGAGTTTAAGAAACAGTTCATAAAAGGATAAGACAATATTCTGTTTCCTGAATCTATTAGACCTATGTGCCTGAAACTTTTTGGCACCAGGGCCCAGTTTCATGGAGGACAATTTTCCCACTAAAGTGAGTGGGGGATGGTTTTGGAAAGATTCAATACATTGCATTTATTGTGCACTTTACTTCTCTTATTATTACATTGTGATGTATAATGAAATAATTGCACAACTCACCATAATGCAGAATCAGATCATCAGGCATTAGATTAGCAGCCTAGATCCCTCACATGCCCAGTCCACAGTAGGGTTTGTGTTCCTCCCAGAACAGTATGCCACTTCAGATCTGACAAGAGCCAGAGTTCAGGTGGTAATGCAAATGATGGTGGGTGGCCATAAATAGCAATGAAGCTTTGCTTGCTCACCAGCTGCTCACCTCCTGCTGTGCAGCTGGGGCAAGGTGGGGAAGAAGGGGTTTGGAGACTCCTGTGTTAGACAATGATCACAATTGTTTTTAGGAATGGATATTCATAAAACAGCTTGATGATGCTATTAACATTCTTTGAGGACATTCTGAAATATGAAACTTTCTCATAAACTACCTCTGATTTGCTTTCCTGTAGGTCATTATACTGCTTTTCTTGCAGGAACCTCTGTTCAGGTACAGTGTATTCCTAAAGTACTAGCAATTTCTCACAAATGAATGGCTAAGGACACAGACATTGACCTTCCTTGAAGGAAGGCATACAAACAGGGAGAAAGAGGGGCAAGGATGTTGAGACACCTTACTAATGGCAAGGGAAAACATACATAGAGTGTGCAGGATGTTGGCTTGTTAGATCTCAGACTCATTCCCTGTCATTTTCTTGTTTTGATCTGACTTCTGCAAACTACATTTCTCAGGCTTCCTGGTGCTGCTTTCCAGTTTTGCTTTCTGTTGGGAAGCACTGGTGGAGATCAACATCAACATGTAAAGGTCTTGAGTCTTAATTTATCACTGTTGTCAGTGATGGAATGGTACAATTTCTAATTTATCACTGTTGCAGATGATGGAATGGTACCAGGGAAGGCCAGCAACACTTAGTATTTATAATCGAGAGATAATTTGAAATGAATTAGGGGAGTAAGAAAATGCTATTCATAGTATCCTCAGTTCAGTTCAGTCACTCAGTCGTGTCCGACTCTTTGCGACCCCATGAATCACAGCACGCCAGGCCTCCCTGTCCATCACCAACTCCCAGAGTTCACTCAGACTCACGTTCATCGAGTCAGTGATGCCATTCAGCCATCTCATCCTCTGTCGTCCCCTTCTCCTCCTGCCCCCAACCCCTCCCAGCATCAGAGTCTTTTCCAAAGAGTCAACTCTTTCATGAGGTGGTCAAAGTACTGGAGCTTCAGCTTCAGCATCATTCCTTCCAAAGAAATCCCAGGGCTGATCTCCTTCAGAATGGACTGGTTGGATCTCCTTGCAGTCCAAGGGACTCTCAAGAGTCTTCTCCAACATCACAGTTCAAAAGCATCAATTCTTCGGCACTCAGCCTTCCTCACAGTCCAACTCTCACATCCATACATGACCACAGGAAAAACCATAGCCTTGACTAGATGGACCTTAGTTGGCAAAGTAATGTCTCTGCTTTTCAATATGCTATCTAGGTTGGTCATAACTTTTCTTCCAAGGAGTAAGTGTTTTTTAATTTCATGGCTGCAGTCACCATCTACAGTGATTTTGGAGCCCAAATAAATAAAGTCTGACACTTTTTCCACTGTTTCCCAATCTATATCCCATGAAGTGATGGGACTGGATGCCATGATCTTCGTTTTCTGAATGTTGAGCTTTAAGCCAACTTTTTTGCTTTCCTCTTTCACTTTCATCAAGAGGCTTTTTAGTTCCTCTTCACTTTCTGCCATAAGGGTGGTGTTATCTGCATATCTGAGGTGATTGATATTTCTCCCAGAAATCTTGATTCCGCTTGTGTTTCTTCCAGTCCAGCATTTCTCATGATGTACTCTGCATAGAAGTGAAATAAGCAGGGTCACAATAGACAGCCTTGACGTACTCCTTTTCCTATTTGGAATCAGTCTGTTGTCCCAAGTCTAGTTCTAACTGTTGCTTCCTGACCTGCATACAGATTTCTCAAAAGGCAGGTCAGGCGGTCTGGTATTCCCATCTCTTTGAGAATTTTCTACAGTTTATTGTGATCCACACAGTCAAAGGCTTTGCCATAGTCAATAAAGCAGAAATAGATGTTTTTCTGGAACTCTCTTCCTTTTCCTATGATCCAGCGGATGTTGGCAATTTGATCTCTGGTTCCTCTGCCTTTTCTAAAACCAGCTTGAACACCAGGGAGTTCACGGTTGACGTATTGCTGAAGCCTGGCTTGGAGAATTTTGAGCATTACTTTACTAGCATGTGAGATGAGTGCAACTGTGTGGTAGTTTGAGCATTCTTTGGCATTGCCCTTCTTTGGAATTGGAATGAAAACTGATCTTTTCCAGTCCTGTAGCTGGAATATTGTTAAGGCTGCCTTCACATAGATGAATGCCTTGAGCAAGTTATTTCACAGCAGTCTTCTTCTTTCTTTCATAAAATGAGGGGCAAGAGAATATCTTGTTGCTTTGTATTCTTCCTTCAGTTCAGTTCAGTTCAGTTCAGTCGCTCAGTTGTGTCCGACTCTTTGCGATCCCATGAATTGTAGCACGCCAGGCCTCCCTGTCCATCACCAACTCCCGGAGTTCACTCAGACTCACGTTCATCGAGTCAGTGATGCCATCCAGTCATCTCATCCTCTGTTGTCCCCTTCTCCTCCTGCCCCCAGTCCCTCCCAGCATCAGAGTCTTTTCCAAAGAGTCAACTCTTCGCATGAGGTGGCCAAAGTACTGGAGCTTCAGCTTTAGCATCATTCCTTCCAAAGAAATCCCAGGGCTGATCTCCTTCAGGATGGACTGGTTGGATCTCCTTGCAGTCCAAGGGACTCTCAAGAGTCTTCTCCAACACCGCAGTTCAAAAGCATCAATTCTTTGGCACTCAGCCTTCTTCACAGTCCAACTCTCACACCCATACATATGTGGAAAAACCATAGCCTTGACTAGACAGACCTTTGTTGGCAAAGTAATGTCTTTGCTTTTCAATATTGTATCTAGGTTGGTCATAACTTTCCTTCCAAGGAGTAAGCGTCTTTTAATTTCATGACTGCTTCAGAAAGAGTGGGGATACTTTTCTGGTCATCAGTGGTTAAGAATCTGCTTTCCAAAGCAGGGGACATGGATTTGACCTCTGGTTAAACAGCAAAGATCCCACATGCCTCAGGGTAACTAAGACTGCAAGCCACAACTACCAAGCCCATGCAACATAACTAGAGATGCCTGCATTCTTAACTAAGACTAGATGCAGCCAAATAAACAAAGAAAAGAAATATTAGGAATAGGTTCTCAATATTTTTGTTAAAGTGAAGTCAAAAGCATTCATCTGTAAATATGTTGGACTTTTACTTTTTATTATCTGTTTCTTTCTTTATAAGGCACAAGAGAAAAAGTCAGGTAGGAGTGAATATGAACTGATTGTGTAGTAGGGAAGGGAAAACCCAATATATTTGCTGGTTGTTTTATTTTTATTTCATTCAGATGCATGTCATTACTACTTTTCTTATAACTGCTGTAATAGCCCAGTGAATAATTCATCTTTGATGGTAACTATCTCCCCAGTTTACTCTTCCAGGGTCTAGACCCCCAAGTCCCGATTTGTACTTTTGTGTCCCCCATCCCCGTCTTATGCTGTTTGTTCAGTCACTCAGCTGTGTCTGACTCTTTGTGGGACTCCTCACGACCCCACGGACTGTAGCCCACCAGGCTGTCTATTCATGGAATTCTCCAGGCAAGAGTGGAGCGGGTTGCCATTTCCTCCCCCAGGGGATCTTCTGGACCCAGGAATGGAACTCAAGTCTTCTGTGTTTCCTGCACTGCAGGTGGATTCTTTACCACTGAAACCCGCCTTATGCTCTATTCACACCAGTTTCCTTTTTCAGTCTTTAAACAGTCCATGTAATTTCATTTTTCTTTGATTTTGTCTAGGCAGGCCTCTCATATTCCTCAAATGCCATCTCCTTTGTGATCTTTCTCAAATGCTCCATAACAAGAATTAGTTCCTTTTTAATTTGTATCTTTCAAAGAACTCTTCACACTGAATTGCAATGTGCGATGCTCTAGATTTGTGAGTATCTTGGGAGTATGGGCCAATTTTACTAATCTTTTTGTCTTCAATGCCAAGCACTTTGCCTGGTAAATATTCAATAAATGAATATTGACCTACTAGTTCATTCTGTCTTATCTTATATTGGATCATTTATATTTCTACCTCATTTACTAGATTGTGAGCTCCTTGTGGGGTGGGGAGGTAACCAGGAAAAGTAACACTTCTACTTAATTCTGTTCTGGATTTGGGATTTTCACTACACTCATTGGTAATATATTACTTGGCAATATTAAGAGTTCAGTAAACGTTGGTTGAATTTAGAAAACCTGGGGAGCTTAATCACAGAAGAAAGTTAAGATAACAGTCCAGTGAGAAATAATAGAAAATGTTTATATATAGCTTTCTGCCTCCAGTTCTTGGCACAGAGCTTCTAAAAATCCTTGTAATTTCCTAGTTAATAAGGTTACTAGGAGTGTGTTTTGATCTTTGACTCTTATTCCTGACACAGAGTTCCTCAATCCCATGGAATTTTCTGAATGATGGGATTGTTTTTTGTTCTAATGAGGTGATGGTTAGCAGGCTGTTGGATAGGGGCCGGTCATCAGAAAGATCAAGCCATGATTGGAAACTTGGAAGCTTCAGCCCTTACTCAGCCCTTTTTCAAAGAAGGGGAGAATGGCTGAAAACTGAGTTAGTGATCGATCATGCCTACATGATGAAACCTCCATAAAATCCCCAAAGTGTGTGATTTGGGGGAGCTTACAGGTTGGTGAAGGCATTCATGTGCTGGGATGTGTGTGCTGGGATTCGTGTGATGTGTCCCAATTCCATAGAGACAGACTCTCTTGTTCAGGACAATTCTGGACCCTGGTCTATGTATTTCTTTACCTGGATGTTCATCCATATCCTTATAATATCCTTTATTATATAATAAACCAGTAGGTGTGAATTATTCCCCCGAGTTCACTGAGCTATTCTAGCAAATGATCAAACTTGAGGAGGGAGTCATGGGAACTTGATTTAGAGCTGACCAGTTAGAAGTGCAGATGACAACCTGGAACTTGCCCTTGGCATCTGAAATGGGAGGAGCCTGGTGTGACTGATTGAGCCTTTCAGTTGTGGAATCTGATACTAAATCCAGGTAGACAGTGTCAGCACTGAATTGAGTTGTAGGACACAACATTGGTTGGAACATTGGTTGATGTAGGGGATAAACCCCACACATTTAGTGTCAGAAGTATTTTGAGTGTGACTGTCGAGGAAAACACAAGAGTGTTTTTCCAAGACACCCAAAACATTATTCAGCCCTTGGAAATCAAAACTGTTTTTGAGCAGATGCTTCAGAAAGTCTGTAAGTCACAGAACTGTACTGACCAATGAAGGTTTCCCTTTTATAAACAGAATAATCTGGAGATACACAAAATGAGGGCTGACATTTCTATCAGCTTAAGACCAGACAACACTGAGACATTTACTTTAGGTTATTAATCTTTTAGCGTCAATTAGTGTTTGTCTTGTCTAAACTGTGTTAATCCCTCAGTTGTGTCCTACTCATTGTAACTCCATGGACTGTACTCCATCAGGCTCCTCTGTCCACGGAATTCTCCAAGCAAGAATACTGGAGTGGGTAGCCATTCCCTTCTCCTGGGGATCTTCCCAACCCAGGGATCAAACCTCGGTCTCCTGCATTGCTGGCAGATTTTTTTTTTTTTTTTACCATAGGAGGCACCAGGGAAGCCCAGCAACACATAGGCATGCATATATAATGTAATTCTCAATTATGGAACTCACAGAAAAGCATTCAGATGCATCCATATTCCTTGACTGTGCATGTATACCACTTTATTCTTATGGGATACTGTATCAGTTGAGATTCTTGAAAAAAACAGTTTGTACATTCAGTTGGTACGGGCAATGTAAGCAGGGTTTAACAAGGGAAGTGCTTATAAAGTAAGCAGGGTTAAACAAAGCAGCAAAGAAGAGTTCAGGGCCTTATACCTAGCAACTGAGGGAGCTGTTACCCAGGAGATGAAAAAAAGTGAAACGTGAAAGTGAAATTTGCTTAGTCCTGTCTGACTCTTTGTGACCTCACGGACTATACAGTCAATGAAATTCTCAAGGCTGGAGTGAGTAAACTTTCCCTTCTCCAGGGGATCGTCCCAACCAAGGTCTCCCACATTGCAGATGGATTCTTTACCAGATGAGCCACAAGGGAAGCCCATCCACCAAGGAGATGAAGTAGTTACCAAACATGAAAAGAGAGCTATATGGGAAACACCTGCTGAAAGGAACACTGGGCTTTGGGAGAGCCTCAGCTAACTCGGTAGGAGGCAGTGAGTCAGGCAGGAGATGTCTTGATCACCTCCTTTTGTCCTCTGATCTGCCGGCACCTCATTGGGAGCCAGAAGGCATGAAGTCCATATTATGTAGATTCCCAGGGAATTTAGGAATTTTGTGACAAAGAGCAGAGGAAAATATGAGATAGCTAGTGTAGGCACTGCTTTTGAGGACTATAACCTAGAAGAATGTCATTACCTATACATTTTCCCCTTGTTTCCAGAATAAGGACTGGTGTTTGAGTAGGAATATAGATAGCTTTTTCCTTGGATGACTCAGGTACTAATTATCACAGGATTCTCATAAGATCCTAGTCTCCTGGTAAGTCATAACTGGGTGTGAAGTTAATCCCCCAAGTTTCTAAGGAGACCTTATTCACTGCAAAAATGCACTCATAATCTTCAAATTACCAATCCATCACCAGAATTAGCTCATATAAGGCAGTTCATTTTCTGCTTCTGATTTAAAATTGAAGTGAGCAATCAGCAAAGGACTAGTAATCAGAAGTCGGAACTAGAGATAGACTTTGAAGACTTCCTCTACTCTTGTGGTTCAGAAGCATGGGTGCTGGCTTTCCACTCTAGTTTCTCTAATGCCCTAACTGATTTGTCTGAGGGTTTGGAGAACTAGACCAGTAACATTACACCTTTGCTTTCTCTTTTTAGCTCCAACTCTGTAGCTTACTCTAAGAGAATTTATTTTCTGTTCCTTTAATCATTTTTCCTGCTCTTCTTTGGACTATTTCCAGTTCCTCCACATTCTTTCAAATATAGCTTAACTATTACAAAGGGCTATTCTGGAAAATCATTACTTAAAGGAAGATTGTTAAAGCATTTAAACGTTTGAAAATTGCTATGTAAATGTTAAAGAATGAAATGTTCCTGTCCAATAATGCTGATAGTGGAATTCTAGAAAATTAAATTACGTCAGGTCAGAGCAAAATCTTTGAATGAGAGTCAAGTATATCAGGACCTGAGAAAGAAACCCTTTGTTAAGAGAAGTTTATTTTTGCAAAGAACCAAAAGTAAAACTAAGGAGAGAGAACTTTGTTCTATACCAATCACACAAAATCTCTTCTAAGATGAGGATCTAACTCTATGGTTCAGGAAGCTGCGATGCTAAAGTGAACACAAATTTCAAAGCCCAGATACTTGGTTATAACAGGGAAAGAAAAGAAAATTCATAATTCTACTTGGAATAAGTTTGTTACTATTTTATTAGAAGAAGGAAAGCTAATAAATTACCTCAGTACTTTATATAACAAGCAGTGTCCTAGGTGCTTTACATATTTTATTCCATTTTTAAAATCAATAATAAGAGGTAGAGTATTATTTCCCCATTTTTATTAAGATACTTGGCTTGATCCTAAAGCCTGCTTTCTCCTAAATGGTGCTATAGGTAACTTTCTAATAAAAAAATTAATGTGCCAGGAAAGTTCTACATTTTAAAGTATAGAATATTTTTGTTTGTTTATAGGTCAAGTTTTGGGCAATCTGTTTGTGATTTTGTGACTTTACAATGCTCAACATTATTGAAGAAAATTATCTTCAAAAATCATTACTTTATCTGTTGAGTCAATGGCATTAAATACATCTTTGCAGGGAAACAGACTGCTTTTTAATGAGAAAGGCTTGAGGAATATCTGATATATACAAATATGAAGATATGACAGAGGATGGAAAAATTCTAATTTTGTATAAGCAAGTTGATAAAATCTGGCGAATGGTGAATATACACATTTACATAGATCTTATCCCGAATTTCTCCTCAAATGTAATTAAATCTCCTTGAAATATTCTCAGCACAGGTAGCTTGACATAAAAAGCATCTCATTTCTGGGTTTGGGCAAACAGGATTTAAGTGAATAATGCATCCTGACTCTTAACTATGCAGTAGTAAATCATTCATAGTGTCTTTCCTACAGATTAACTTCATTTTTTTGAGTTTTGAATGTGATACATAAATTCCTTGTTCAATTAAATATGGTTGACAGGCCAGTTTAAAAATTTCTGGCTTGACCTACCTATCATTCTATAAACAGCACCAGAAATTTTAATAGTTAGCATTTATTGAGCACTTACTGAAGGCCTGATATCATGCTAAGCACTTTTTATTATTACTCCAATGTTAAACTCAATTTTACAGGCTAAAAAATGGTTTACTTCCTTTAAAGGAGATCCTATATAAATTTAAATTGATTAATTCATTATCGACTATTAAACAAAAGTTTTCAAACACCAACCATATGCTGTGCATTGTTCTGGATACTTCAAATACATGATTAAGAGATAATATCTGTGAGCAAAAACTTCCTTAAATAATGGAAGCATGTATATACACACAGCTCAGAAGAGAACACCAAAGGGACCTTGGGGAGAGACAGTATTAGAATTAGATCTGCAAGGCTTTGGAACTTGTGGTATGTATCTTCTAAGTGTATGCATCTTCTAAGAAAAAAAATTGGAACATTTTGAGCCCATGTATACAGGATTTTTGAATAGCCTAAGTTTAACAATTTCTGCATCATAATGTGAGTTGTATGTGAGTGTCCTTGCTCATTTACTCTTGAGTCCTGCACTGTATGCATTCTGTTTCAGTTGACTGCCTTGGACTGGAGAGGTGGAGCAGTTAAACAAAGGAGCATCCGTGTAGCCCAGTTGAGTGTCTGCAGCTTGGCAGTATACACCTATGCCATAGTTTTGAAAATTCTCCGGTTACACATATGTAAGCCTTGATGATTATGACTTCATACATTTTCTTATTTCTCTTAACTTGTATATTTTTATGCAAAATCTCTTTAGTGATTTGCCACACAGGCTAGACTTGTTAATAAAAATTAAAAGAATTTTATGTTGTCATTATTTTGTCATGGAGAAAAATCTGAAATTATTGGAAAAAGTAATAGTTATTCAGATAAAGGTTAGAGAATTATTGAGAATCCAATAATGGTATATAATATTTTTATTATTATTAAGTTAGAAATATCTTCTGATTTTATATTTTCTTTGAGAATAAAACCCTTTATATATCAACCTTTTTGTTTAACTGTTTTTGCTTCAAAGTCTATTATATCTGAAGCACACACTTACTTATTTTTTTTTTTGCATTTTTATTTTTTATTTTATTTTATTTTTTTTTAATTTTAAAATCTTTAATTCTTACATGCGTTCCCAAACATGAACCCCCCTCCCACCTCCCTCCCCATAACATCTCTCTGGGTCATCCCCATGCACCAGCCCCAAGCATGCTGTGTCCTGTGTCAGACATAGACTGGTGATTCGATTCTTACATGATAGTAGACATGTTAGAATGCCATTCTCCCAAATCATCCCACCCTCTCCCTCTCCCTCTGAGTCCAAAAGTCCGTTATACACATCTGTGTCTTTTTTCCTGTCTTGCATACAGGGTCGTCATTGCCATCTTTCTAAATTCCATATATATGTGTTAGTATACTGTATTGGTGTTTTTCTTTCTGGCTTACTTCACTCTGTATAATCGGCTCCAGTTTCATCCATCTCATCAGAACTGATTCAAATGAATTCTTTTTAACGGCTGAGTAATACTCCATTGTGTATATGTACCACTGCTTTCTTATCCATTCTTCTGCTGATGGACATCGAGGTTGTTTCCATGTCCTGGCTATTATAAACAGTGCTGCGATGAACATTGGGGTACATGTGTCTCTTTCAATTCTGGTTTCCTCGGTGTGTATGCCCAGCAGTGGGATTGCTGGGTCATAAGGTAGTTCTATTTGCAATTTTTTAAGGAATCTCCACACTGTTCTCCATAGTGGCTGTACTAGTTTGCATTCCCACCAACAGTGTAGGAGGGTTCCCTTTTCTCCACACCCTCTCCAGCATTTATTGCTTGCAGATTTTTGGATCGCAGCCATTCTGACTGGTGTGAAGTGGTACCTCATTGTGGTTTTGATTTGCATTTCTCTAATAATGAGTGATGTTGAGCATCTTTTCATGTGTTTGTTAGCCATCCATATGTCTTCTTTGAAGAAATGTCTATTTAGTTCTTTGGCCCATTTTTTGATTGGGTCGTTTATTTTTTCTGGAATTGAGCTGCATCAGTTGCTTGCATATTTTTGAGATTAGTTGTTTGTCAGTTGCTTCATTTGCTATTATTTTCTCCCATTCAGAAGGCTGTCTTTTCACCTTGCTTATATTTTCCTTTGTTGTGCAGAAGCTTTTAATTTTAATTAGATCCCATTTGTTTATTTTTGCTTTTATTTCCAATATTCTGGGAGGTGGATCATAGAGGATCCTGCTGTGATTTATGTCTGAGAGTGTTTTGCCTATGTTCTCCTCTAAGAGTTTTATAGTTCCTGGTCTTACATTTAGATCTTTAATCCATTTTGAGTTTATTTTTGTGTGGGGTGTTAGAAAGTGATCTAGTTTCATTCTTTTACAAGTGGTTAACCAGTTTTCCCAGCACCACTTGTTAAAGAGATTGTCTTTACTCCATTGTATATTCTTGCCTCCTTTGTCAAAGATAAGGTGTCCATATGTGTGTGGATTTATCTCTGGGCTTTCTATTTTGTTCCATTGATCTATGTCTGTCTTTGTGCCAGTACCATACTGTTTTGATGACTGTGGTGAAGCCTTATTTTGATAAAAATTTAATTTGCAAATATTTTTCCATCTTTTCACTTGAAAATTTTATGTTTTTAAAGTTTTTTGTGTCTCTTGAAATAGAATATACTTAACAATTCTTTAAGTCCAATAGGTAATCTTTGTCTTTTAATTGATGTGATTAAAAGTTTTGATAGTTTTTTTTTTTTTTTGTCTTATTTATTCCTTTCTCTCTTTAGAAGCTTTTTGTTTTCTCTTTCTTCTTCCTTTCAGGTAGGCAATTTGTTTTCTTTCTTCTCCCTCATTACAACTCCCTGCCTCACTTGCTTGGGAGTTATTCTTCTCATATTTATTTATTTGTGTGAGTGTGTGTGTGTGTGTGTGTGTGTGTGTGCTCAGTTGCACAGTCATGTCCCCCCTCTGCAATCCCATGAACCATAGCCCACCAGGCTCCTATGTTCATAGAGATTCTCCAGGCGAGAATACTGGAGTGGGTTGCCATTTCCTATTCCAGGGGATCTTCTTGACCCAGGGATTGAACCCATGTCTCCTGTGTCTCCTGCACTGGCAGGTGAATTTTTTACCACTGCATCACATGGGAAGCCCATTTACTTATTTACCCCTTGGCAAATTCAGAGGTAAGCCAAGATCTTTACCATTTTCCCAAGCAAAACTTTGAAACAGAACACTAACTTAGATTACTGCCTTCTAAGTAGATGTTCCTTAAATATGCCCAATATATGCGTCAGATCATTTAGGCTGATCCTATTCCTCTTTCCACCTCACAAATTAGATATTACTGCTATTTTTACATGGTCACATTAGTTTGGATTTCCCCATATCAAATTTTTTGCACTATCTTGTATTCCATACTTCATATTTAGAATTATTTTCTTCCTTCCTGAATAACACCCTTTAGAACTTCTTTCAATGATGTCTGTTGATGAATTCATTTAGTTTTGTTTGTGTGAAAATGTCTTCATTTCTCCATTCTAAAAAGTAGTTTAGGTTGACATAGAATTCAGCTGGAATTCTTTTAGTGCTTTCTCTTAGCATGTTGAAGGTTTTTTTTACTAACTACCAGCTTTTATTGCTAATTTTGAAAAGTCAGAATAACTTAATTAAAGCCACTACAGTGGATGTTGGAATACAGCAGTCTGTGTTGACCTGGGCTGGCAGCATGTGGGCTGCCAGTTTTCTGTGTCTAAAGGGCACCAGGACAAAAATTTGCAATGCACTTTCCTTAGAATTTCATAGCCTTATGAATTTAGAGAATTCCATTCATCATTGCATATTCTCATTCACTCCACCAAAGGTACACCCACTCTTCAGTATCTTTGCTCTGAGTCCATGTAATGCTGCTTCCTTGGCTTTCTTCCAGCTCATGGCAGAGAAAATCCATCTCAAGTCTTTCTGTAGGAACACTGAGAGAGCCTGGAGTCCCCACTGCATTCTCCATGCCTTATTTACCTACTGGTGCCAGACACTCAGAAGAGTTTAAAGATTCAGAGAGGCTGTTTACAATTCAAGCTGCCAATATTCTGGAATCCTAGACTCAAGTGTTATTTAGAACAATAAGAGGAAGACTTCAGGAAAGCTTCATGCTTTGTGGAATTGCTTGTCAGAAGCTAAGGTGTTAATTCAGATGAAATGTCAAATTTCTTCAGTATGATTTCAGAGAGCAGGTGCCTCATTTCCAAATGGAGTTCATAGTTTCTGTTTTATGAGACTTTATTCTACAGAAGGGTATTTTACATTTCTGAGGTTTTAGTATATTTGTATATAAAACTTTTCACTATTTCTTATTAAGATAGTATAAAATGTTAATGTCTATAAAATATTTACTCAGGAACAGTATAAAAAAATGAACTTTATGGTCATTGAGACCCAGCTCCTTATGTTGAATCTATCTTTTATCAGTTGAGTGACATTGGGTACAAATCACTTGGAAAACCAGAACTGCAACTGACAAATCGCCACAGCTTCAGTGATGAGAAGTCTGAGAGTTAAAAACTCCAGGGGAACCTGTATGAGAGAGGCCCTTATGTTTTTGTGAGAAATCAGGTTTTCACAGTGAATACAAGAGAAAAATCTCCTTATGCTTCTGGCAGAGGGAGGGAAAAAGGAACCCTTTTGAAATGAAAAAATGCCAGACCACTATCTTCTTCTTTACAAAGCCTACCCTTAGAGCCTAACCTGCTGGGGTATTACTAGAGCCCAACTCATCTGAGAGAAGGAAAATACTGAAGTCCAGTTCACTCCAGCCATCCTCTTCTGCCCAAGTGGGGGAGGAGAATGATAAGAATACCTGTGAAATTCACAGTTCATGGGAATAAGCTTACTAAAAGACCAATACCTAATTATTGGGCTCTAGAATACCTTACCTCCCATACTTCAACATCATATCATGAAAAGCATATTTATGATAGTTCCTTTTACCCAGTACACCAGATCTTGCTATCAAGAAAAAATTACCTGGAGACTAAAAGACAAAAACCACAATTTGAAGAGACAGAGCAAGCCTTAGAACCCGACTTAGCAGGGATGTTGGAATGATCAGATGAAGAATTTTAAACAACTGTGATTACTATGCTAAGGGATCTAATGGATAAAGTACACAACATGCAAGAACAGATGAACACTGTAACAGAGAGATGGCAATTCTAAGTAAAAACCAAAAAGAAATACTAAAGATCAGGAACACTGTAGCAGAAGTGTAGAATAACTTTGATGGTAATTGGTAGACAAGACATGACTGAGGAAAGAATGTCTGTGCTTGAGGATATCTCAGCAAAAACCACTGAAACCTTATCTAGTGAAGAACCATAACAGAAACTGCATCTGACTAATCCTCTGAAACAATTCAAGCAAGAAAAGAAAGGAATAGAGTATTTAAAGTGCTGGGAGAAAATAACCACTGACCTAGAATTTTGTAAATTATGAAATCATCCCTTTATTTATTATTTTTTTAAATGTAAATTTATTTATTTTAATTAGAGGTTAATTACTTTACAATATTGTATTGGTTTTGCCATACATCAACATGAATCTGCCACAGGTATACACATGTTCCTCATCCTGAACCTCCCCCCCTCCTCCCTCCCCTTTAAAATGAAGATGAAATAAAGACTTTCCTAGACAAACAAAAATTGAGGGAATTTGTTGCTGATAGGGTTGCCTTGCAAGAAATGTTCAAAGAAGTTCTTTAGAGAGAAGAATAATATAGGTTAGTAACTTTGGATCTGCATAAAGAAAGGAAGAACACTGAGTATAACTTCATTTATTCCTCCATTGGTAGGCACTTAGGTTGTTTTCCATATCTTGGTCATTATAAATAATGCTGTAATAAACATGAAAGTGAATAATGAAGACTATCTCTTTGAGAGTCTGTTTTCATTTCCTTGAAGTATATACCCAGAAGTGGAATTGCTGGGTCATACAGCAGATATAATTTTGATTTTTTTGAGCCATCTCCATATGGGTTTTTGATAGTAATTGAACCAACTTATATTTTCATCAACGGTGTACAAGGGTTCCCTTTTCTTGACACCTTTGTCAACTGGTGGTTATCTCCTATTTATGTGATGACAGCCATTCTAGCAAGTGTGAGGTGACAAGAACATTGTAATTTTGAATAGCAAGAAGAGATAAGAAAGCCTTCTTCAGCGATCAATGCAAAGAAATAGAGGACAAGAACAGAATGGGAAAGACTAGAGATCTCTTCAAGAAAATTAGAGATACCAAGGGAACATTTCATGCAAAGATGGGCTCGATAAAGGACAGAAATGGTATGAACCTAACAGAAGCAGAAGATATTAAAAAGAGGTGGCAAGAATACACAGAAGAACTGTACAGAAAAGATCTTCACAACCCAGATAATCCCGATGGTGTGATCACTCATCTAGAGCCAGACATCCTGGAATGTGAAGTCAAGTGGGCCTTAGAAAGCATCACTACGAACAAAGCTACTGGAGGTGATGAAATTTCAGTTGAGCTATTTCAAATCCTGGAAGATGATGCTGTGATAGTGCTGCACTCAATATGCCAGCAAATTTGGAAAACTCACCAGTGGCCAAAGGACTGGAAAAGGTCAGTTTTCATTACAATCCCAAAGAAAGGCAATGCCCAAGAACGCTCAAACTATGGCACAATTGCACTCATCTCACACGCTAGTAAAGTAGTGCTCAAAATTCTCCAAGCCAGGCTTCAGCAATATGTGAACCGTGAACTTTCAGATGTTCAAGCTGGTTTTAGAAAAGGCAGAGGAACCAGAGATCAAATTGCCAACATCCACTGGATCACCAAAAAAGCAAGAGAGTTCCAGGAAAACATCTATTTCTGCTTTATTGACTATGCCAAAACCTTTGACTGCGTGGATCACAATAAACTGTGGACAATTCTGAAAGAGATGGGACTACCAGACCACCTGACCTGTCTCTTGAGAAATCTGTATGCAGGTCAGGAAGCAACAGTTAGAACTGGACATGGAACAACAGACTGGTTCCAAAGAGGAAAAGGAGTACGTCAAGGCTGTCTATTGTGACCCTGCTTATTTAACTTATCTGCAGAGTACACCATGAGAAACGCTGGACTGGAAGAAGCACAAGCTGGAATCAAGATTGCCAGGAGAAATATCAATCACCTCAGATATGCAGATGACACCACCCTTATGGCAGAAAGTGAAGAGGAACTAAAAAGCCTCTTGATGAAAGTGAAAGAGGAAAGCAAAAAAGTTGGCTTAAAGCTCAACATTCAGAAAACGAAGATCATGGCATCCAGTCCCATCACTTCATGGGATATAGATGGGGAAACAGTGGAAAAAGTGTCAGACTTTATTTATTTGGGCTCCAAAATCACTGCAGATGGTGATTGCAGCCATGAAATTAAAAGACGCTTACTCCTTGGAAGAAAAGTTATGACCAACCTAGATAGTATATTCAAAAGCAGAGACATTACTTTGCCGACTAAGGTCCATCTAGTCAAGGCTATGGTTTTTGCAGTCGTCATGTATGGATGTGATAGTTGGACTGTGAGGAAGGCTGAGCGCTGAAGAATTCATGCTTTTGAACTGTGGTGTTGGAGAAGACTCTTGAGAGTTCCTTGGACTGCAAGGAGATGCAACCAGTCCATTCTAAAAGAGATCAGTCCTGGGTGTTCTTTGGAAGGAATGATGCTGAAGCTGAAACTCCAGTACTTTGACCACCTCATGCGAAGAGTTGACTCATTGGGAAAGACTCTGATGCTGGGAGGGGTTGGGGGCAGGAGGAGGAGGGGATGGCAGAGGATGAGATGGCGGAATGGCATCACTGACTTGATGGACGTGAGTCTGAGTGAACTCTGGGAGTTGGTGATGGACTGGGAGGCCTGGTGTGCTGCGATTCATGGGGTCGCGAAGAGTCGGACACAACTGAGCGACTGAACTGAGCTGAACTGATGATTACTGATAATAAGCATATGCTTAAATATCTATTGACCATCTGGATATCTTATTTGGAAAAAATGCATCTGTTTATTTTGCCCATTTAAAAATTGAATAGTTTGTTTTTTGTTATTGAGCTGTGTTCTTTATATACTTTGGATATTATTTCCTTGTTTGATAGATGATTTTCTAAAGTGTTCTCTCTTACTGTGGTTTGGCTTTTTGTTTTATTGATGATTCCCTTTGCTCTACAGACACCTTTAAGTTTGATGCAGTCTCATTTGTTGATTTGTTGTTTACACTTTTGGTGTCATATACAAAACATCACTGCCAATATTGATAAACTTCTTTCTTACATAAATTTTTTTCCTAGGAGTTTTATGGTTTCAGGTCTTGTGCTTAAATCTTTCATTCATTCTGAATTAATTTTTGTGAGTGATGTAAGACAGGAATGTAATTTCATTGTTCCTTTTATACCCAATCTACCCAGGGTTTTTATCATGAAAGATTGTTATATTTTGTGCAATGCTTTTTCTGCATCTATTGAAATAATCATGTGATTTTATTTTTCATTTTATTTACATGATGTGTTACAACATACTGATTTGCATATGTTGAACTCTTCCTGCATTTGAGAGACAAATTTGACTTGTCATGATGAATAATAGTTTTCATGTATTCTTAAATTTGTTTTGATAATATTTTGTTGAGAATTTTTGTGGTTTTATTCATTAAGGATGGTGTTCTATACTTTTCTTGTGATGCTCTTTTCTGTAATGCTGTAATGCTATCCTAATGGAATGAGCTTTCAAGTGGTCCTTTCTCCTTTATTTTTTGGAAGAGTTTGAGGACTGTTGCCAATTCTTTAAATGTTTGGTAGAATTCACCAGTGAATCTGTCTGTGTTGGGAGGTTTTTCATTACTGATTCAGTGTTTTTACCCATTGTTTGTTCAGATTTTCTATTTCTTTCTGTTTCAGTTTATTTTGAGGAAGTTTTTTCTAGGTCATCTAATTTGTTGGCATACAGTTGTTCATTGTGCCCTCTAATGATGCCACATATTCTGTAGTATCAATTATATCACTCCTCTTTCATTTCTAATTTTATGTATTTGAGACTTGTCTCTTTTTTTCTTGGGCACTCTGCCTAAAGAGTTGATTTTGTTTATCCTTTGGAAGATAGTTTGATGAAACTACTGATGAAACTTAGTTTCATGAATCCTTTCTATTACATTTCAGGTCTCTATTTCATTTATTTCTGCTGTAATCTTTATAATAATTTCCTTCTTTTAGTAAATTTGAGTTTAATTTGTTCTTTTGTTGAGGTTAGGTTGTTTATTTGAGATATTTTAAATTTCTTAATATATGCACTTATCAGTCTAAACTTTCTCCTCAGAACTGTTTTTGCTGTATCCCATGAGCTTTCATATGTTATAGTTCCCTTTTCATTTATTTCAAGATAAAATTTTATTTTTCCTTTGACTTCTTCTTTGATCCATTGGTTCTTCCAAAGAGTGCTCTGTAATTTCCATATATTCATAGATTTTGTAGCTTTCCTATTGTTGTTGATGTGTAGTTCCATACCATTGTGGTCAGGAAAGACAGTTGGTATGATTTTAATCTTCTTAAATTTGTTAAGAATTCTTTTATTTCCTATTATTGTTCTTGACAATGTTCCATGACACTTGAGAAAAATGTATTCTGCTGTTGTTGGGTAGCATGTTCTATATATTGCTATGAAATCCATTTGGTCTGAAGTATATCTTAGATTCAGCGTTTCCTTGTTGATTTTCTTTATAGATAATCTGTCTATTGCTGAGAGTAGGGTATTGAATTCCTCTACTACTATCATATTGTGTCTATTTTTCTGTTTAGTCTTAGTATTTCCCTATATTTCAATGCTCTGATATTGGGTCCATATATATTTACAAATTGTTATGTCTTCTTGTGGAGTAGGAAATGGCAACCCACTCTAGTATTCTAGCCTGGAGAATCCCATGGGCAGAGGAGCCTGTGGACTTCAGTCTGTGGTGTTGCAAAGACTTGGACATGACTGAAGCAACTCTGCATACATGCATGCATATCTTCTTGATGTATTGGCCACTTTATCATTATCTAATAACCTTCTTTGTCTCTTGTTGCCATTTTTGGCTTGAAGTTTGTTTTGTCTGATATAAGTATGTCTAGCTCCACTTTCTTTTGTTTCCACTTGCATGGAATATTACCTTCCATTCTTTCACTTTGATGCTATGTGTGTCCTTAGAACTGAAATGAGTTTCCTGTAGGCAGCATATAGTTGAGTGTTTTCCTTTTAAAAATCTATCCAGACACTCTGTGCCATTTTACTAGTGAACTCACCCAATTTGCATCTAGAGTGATTATTGATATGTCAGGACTTACTTCTGCCATCTTATTTGCCTTCTGGTGGCTTTGTACCTCCATTTTTTCTTTTTCCCTCTGTTTCTGTCTGACCTTGTGAATTCATGATTTTCCAAGGTGATATGCTCAGTATTTTCTCAGCTATTGAATGTCTTTTTGGTTCAGTTTTGTCATTTCAATCTCTTGGTGAAGAATTTTTTCTGTTCATTAAGTTTATTCCTGAATTTATTGAATTGCCTTTCTGAGTTTTCTTGTAGCTTTTTGATTTTTTTTTCTTTTGTAATAGACATTTTTAGTTCTTTATCAGTTAGGTCACAATATTCCCTGCCCTTGAGTTTGGTTGCTGGTTGTCCTGGTGAGAGGCATTTTTGTTCTGTTATAAATGTACAATTAGTTGTAAGTTAAAGGGGAGAGAAAAAAGGAATGACATATGTCACCATGATGCTGATGTCACTCCTCAATAATCACTTTGAAGGACAGTGTTCTAAATGCATCAATTAAAAGACAAAGGTTGTCAGAGTGGATTAAAAAAACAAGATCCAGCTATACTTTGTGTACAAAAAAAAAAACCACTTTAGATATAAATATAGATATACAGTAAAAGCAAATGCATGGAAAAGCATACAGGTATCCCCTGATTTCCAAAAGGTTGCTTATATCACTTTGCTTTTACAAAGGACGTACATTAGTATAGTGATGACTTTTTTGTAAAAGTGAATATCTTCTTTGGATTTCTTTCAGTTAACAAGAAATGGGGGAGAAGGCAATGGCACCCCACTCCGGTACTCATGCCTGGAAAATCCCATGGACGGAAGAGCCTGGTAGGCTGCAGTCCTTGGGGTCGTGAAGTCAGACACGAGTGAGCGACCTCACTTTCACTTTTCACTTTCATGCATTGGAGAAGGAAATGGCAACCCACTCCAGTGTTCTTGCCTGGAGAATCCCAGGGACGGGGGAGCCTGGTAGGCTGCTGCCTATGGAGTCGCACAGAATTGGACACGACTGAAGCGACTTAGCAGCAGCAGCAGCAACAAGAAATGGGTACTAATGTAGGGCATTTTTTTTTTTTTTGGTAGTGGTGCTGTAAAAGTGAAATGGTATAATGTGAACTTTGGGAAAGCAGATACTCTTCACTATATGTCATTTGGGTTAGGAAAGGTTTCTAGTAGGTAGGAATGCTATGCTTTCAAATAGAGAGGGAGCCTGTACTATGCTAAAACAAATAAAAAGAAAACATGTATTGCTATATTAACTTCAGACAGTAGATTTCAAATAAGGGAATTATCAGGGATACGGAGCATTACATAATGATAAAGTGGGCAATTTTCCAAAAAGACAAAACAATTATTAATGTGTATGCACATATCAACAGAGTGCCAAACAACATGAAGCAAAAACTGATAGAAATTCAGAGAAACAGATAGATCCATTATTATAGTTAAAGACTTCAAATCCCCTGTATCAGAAATGGACACATCCATCAGGCAGAATATCAGTTAGGACATAGTTGAATTCAACAAAAATATCAATCACTTAGACACTGGACATCTATAGACTACTTTATCCAACAACCACAGAACACAGTTTTTTTCAGTTCACATGGAACATTCACCAGGATAGATTACATTTTAGGTCACAAAACACACTGTATCCAATTTAAAAGAATAAAAATTGTAAAATTTCTACATTCAGGCCACAGTGGAATTCAATAAGAACAAAATGATAATGAGAAAATCTCGAAATATATGGAGATTAAGCAACACATTTCCAAATAATACAAGTATCAAAGAGGAAATCTTAGGAGAAAGTTTTAAAACTTTGTGTTAAATGAAAACATAATTTGTCAAAATTTTGTGGGCAGTGAAAGCAGTGCTTAGAGGGAAAATATATAGCATTAATGCATGTATTAGAAAAGATTAAAAGAACAAAGCACATGCATTATTCCCTTCTAGTAGATTGTGATGACTTCTTTGAGACTTTAGTATTTATATAGCTGAATGCTCAAACTACTGCACAACTGTACTCATCTTACACACTAGTAAAGTAATGCTCAAAATTCTCCAAGCAAGGCTTCAGCAATATGTGAACCGTGAACTTCCTGATGTTCAAGCTGGTTTTAGAAAAGGCAGAGGAACCAGAGATCAAATAGCCAACATCTGCTGGATCACCAAAAAAGCAAGAGTTCCAGAAAAACATCTATTTCTGCTTTATTGACTATGCCAAAGCCTTTGACTGTGTGGAACACAATAAACTGTGGACAATTCTGAAAGAGATGGGAATACCAGACCACCTGACCTGTCTCTTGAGAAATCTGTATGTAGGTCAGGAAGCAACAGTTAGAACTGGACATGGAACAACAGACTGGTTCCAAAGAGGAAAAGGAGTATGTCAAGGCTGTATAGTGTCACCCTGCTTATTTAGCTTATATGCAGAGTACATCATGAGAAACGCTGGACTGGATGAAACACAAGCTGGAATCAAGATTGCCAGGGGAAATATCAATCACCTCAGATATGCAGATGACACCACCCTTATGGCAGAAAGTGAAGAGGAACTAAAAAGCCTGTTGATGAAAGTGAAAGAGGAGAGTGAAAAAGTTGGCTTAAAGCTCAATATTCAGAAAACGAAGATCATGGCATTGGGTCCCATCACTTCATGGGAAATAGATGGGGCAACAGTGGAAACAGTATCAGACTTTATATATTTGGGCTCCAAAATCACTGTAGATGGTGACTGCAGCCATGAAATTAAAAGACGCTTACTCCTTGGAAGAAAAGTTATGACCAACCTAGATAGTATATTCAAAATCAGAGACATTACTTTGCCGACTAAGGTCCGTCTAGTCAAGGCTATGGTTTTTGCAGTGGTCATGTATGGATGTGAGAGTTGGACTGTGAAGAAGGTTGAGCGCCGAAGAATTGATGCTTTTGAACTGTGGTGTTGGAGAAGACTCTTGAGAGTCCCTTGGACTGCAAGGAGATCCAACCAGTCCATTCTGAAGGAGATCAGCCCTGGGATTTCTTTGGAAGGAATGATGCTGAAGCTGAAACTCCAGTACTTTGGCCACCTCATGTGAAGAGTTGACTCATTGGAAAAGACTCTGATGCTGGGAGGGATTGGAGGCAGGAGGAGAAGGGGACAACAGACATGAGATGACTGGACGGCATCACCAACTCGATGGACATGAGTCTGAGTGAACTCCGGGAGTTGGTGATGGACAAGGAGGCCTGGCGTGCTGTGATTCATGGGGTCGCAAAGAGTCGGACACGACTGAGCAACTGAACTGAGCTGAACTGAACATCCAAAATATATCCGTCAACAGTTGATGATTAGTATATAACTAGTGAGTGTAAAAATGTGTGGCATAAATACTTGAGTAATAAGTCAAAGTAGCATTAAGTTAATATCAAGGGTGAACAGATATTGCTACAATATCATACAGATACTGATTCCTTTAAAGGCAATGGAAGATCAGTGGTAGCTGGAACAAACAGGAGGTCTATGACCAACCTAGATAGTATATTCAAAAGCAGAGTCATTACTTTGCCGACTAAGGTCCGTCTAGTCAAGGCTATGGTTTTTCCAGTAGTCATGTATGGATGTGAGAATTGGACTGTGAAGAAAGCTGGGCACCGAAGAATTGATGCTTTTGAACTGTGGTGTTGGAGAAGACTCTTGAGAGTCCCTTGGACTGCAAGGAGATCCAACCAGTCCATTCTGAAGGAGATCAACCCTGGGATTTCTTTGGAAGGAATGATGCTAAAGCTGAAGCTCCAGCACTTTGGCCACCTCATGCGAAGAGTTGACTCATTGGGAAAGACTCTGATGCTGGGAGGGATTGGGGCCAGAAGGAGAAGGGGACGACAGAGGATGAGATGGCTGGATGGCATCACCAACTCGATGGACATGAGTCTGAGTGAACTCTGGGAGTTGGTGATGGACAGGGCGGCCTGGGGTGCTGCGATTCATGGGGTCGCAAAGAGTCGGACACGACTGAGCGACTGAACTGAACTGAACTGATCAAGGGTAAAATAGAATGATTTTAAAGGTCATTAAGATTTGGATAAGAGCATGAAAGAAGCATAATTTTAGAAATTAACACAGTATGAGCATGAAAGTGTATGTGTTAGTCACTCAGGCATGTCCAACCCTTTATGACTCCATGGACTGTAGTGCTCCAGTATTCTCTGTCCATGGAATTTTCCAGGCAAAACACTGGAGTGGGTAGCCTTTCCTTTCTCCAGGGGAACTTTCTGACCCAGGGATCGAAACTGGTTCTCCTGTAGCGCAGCAGATTCTATACCATCTGAACTTGGAAGTTTAGGAACTAGACCATGGAGAGATAAGACATTATTTTGTACATTGGAGAGACACTGAAGATCTTGAATGGTATACAGGCTTATATTTTAAAAGTTAATATGTGGAATTTATTGTAAAGAGAAAAAAGTAGAAGTAGGGAGAAGATAATAAGGCTATTGAAGTAGTGTAGGAATTATGCAATAGAAGCTTGGGCAAAGGTACTGCTAGGTAGGATAGATTAGTTTTTTTTGTGTGTGTGGTTTTTTTGTTTTTTTTTTACAAAAGACTTCAGTTCAGTTCAGTTCCGTCTCTCAGTCGTGTCCGACTCTTTGCGACCCCATGAATTGCAGCACCCCAGGCCTCCCTGTCCATCACCAACTCCCAGAGTTCACTCAGACTCACGTCCATTGAGTTGGTGATGCCAACCAGCCATCTCATCCTGGGTCGTCCTCTTCTCCTTCTGCCCCCAATCCCTCCCAGCATCAGAGTCTTTTCCAATGAGTCAACTCTTTGCATGAAGTGGCCAAAGTACTGGAGTTTCAGCCTCAGCATCATTCCTTCCAAAGAAATCCCAGGGCTGATCTCCTTCAGAATGGACTGGTTGGATCTCCTTGCAGTCCAAGGGACTCTCAAGAGTCTTCTCCAACATCACAGTTCAAAAGCATCAATTCTTCTGCACTCAGCTTTCTTCACAGTCCAACTCTCACATCCATACATTACCATAGGAAAAACCATAGCCTTGACCAGATGGACATTTGTTGGCAAAGTAATGACTCTGCTTTTGAATATGCAATATAGGTTGGTCATAACTTTTCTTCCAAGGAGTAAGCGTCTTTTAATTTCATGGCTGCAGTCACCATCTGCAGTGATTTTGGAGCCCCCCAAAATAAAATCTGACACTGTTTCCCCTGTTTTCCCATCTATTTCCCATGAAGTGATGGGACCAGATGCCATGATCTTCGTTTTTGAATGTTGAGCTTTAAGCCAACTTTTTCACTCTCCTCTTTCACTTTCATCAACAGGCTTTTTAGTTCCTCTTCACTTTCTGCCATGAGGGTGGTGTCATCTGCATATCTGAGGTTATTGATATTTCTCCCGGAAATCTTGATTTGAGCTTGTGCTTCTTCCCGCCTCCTAAAGAGTTTAAAGGAAGACTATAAATTACTGAACACGTGATTCAGACTGCATTGTTTCTAGAATTTTCTCTTTCAAATGTGAGCAAATACTCATGAACTTTAAGTTATTCATTACAAAACATTTACTGTACACTTCGCATGTTTCAGAGCATTTTAGACACCAGAGATGATAATATGGATTAGAAAGACAGTATTTCTGTTGTTGCAGATAATGTGTTAGTCTGGGAAATACAGAAGTTATCAGGAAAGCTTAAAACTGTAAAAAATGATAAAATAATTTCAGTGCTAAGAAATGACAGTATTTGATAAAGGGAGCTTATAAATCCTCTTTGAGAAATTTCCATATTAACTGAGATCTGAAATCATGAAGAGGTGTCACTAGCAGTGAAACAGAATTCTGAGGAGAGGAAAAAGCAGGTGAAAAGATCCTGAGGTAGAAATCAGTATGGTATGTTTGAGTGTTTGAAAGAAGATTGATGAGGTTGGAGAATAACAAGCAATACCATCTCTCCAAATGGTTAGAAATGAAGTTCTAGAACTTTGTGGTAATTATAGATGCTTTTGAACTGTGGTGTTGAAGAAGACTTGAGAGTCCCTTGGACAGTAAGAAGATCCAACCAGTCCATGCTGAGTATTCATTGGAAGGACTGATGTTGAAACTGAAACTCCAACACTTTGGCCACTGATGTGAAGAACAGACTCATTTGAAAAGGCCCTGATGCTGGGAAAGATCAGGAGAAGAAGGGGATGACAGAGGGAGAGATGGTTGGATGGTATCACCACTCAATGGACATGAGTTTGAGTAAACTCTGGGAGTTGGTGATGGGTAGGGAGGCCTGGCGTACTGCAGTCCATGGGGTTGCAAAGAGTTGGACATGACTGAGTGACTGAACTGAATTGAATACTATAGAATATTTTATTACTTATGGTAAGACATTTGGATTTCATTTTTAGTGCAATGAGAAAAAATAAGTTTTCAGTTTGAGGTGACTTGGTCATATTTATCTTGTTAAAGTATCATTTACACTAGTTGAAAAAAATATGAGTAGACAACAATGAAGACAAAAACTAGCTGTCCCACAGTTAGTTGTTCAGGTAAGAACAGTGAGAATTTCTGCTATGACCGCAGTTCTGCTCCACAGCAGTGGAGATGGAGAAAATCAGTTTGGGGATATGTTTCAGTGGCAGAGTTTACAGGACTTGTTGACTGACTAGATTGGAGATCTGAGGGAAGAAAAAGACTCCAGAATGCCTGTTAGGTTTTTGATGTGAATAACTGGGTTATTGAGGTAGAGAATATGACAGTGAGATGAGTTTGCAGAAGCAAAGTAGAGAATTTTGTTTCAGACTTTTAAGCTGTGGAATGCTGGTAGATGTCAAGTGAACATATTTGTGAATGAATTTAGATAGCAGGGATAAGGGCAGAGTCACAAACAGTTTGAATTTTCACTGTATAGATGATAATCAAAGTCAGTATAGAGAGGAAAATGAGATTACTTAGGACAAGGAAATAGAGAAGTGGAAAGTTCCAAAGATTAGAGATTGACAGTGGAGGAGGAACTAGCAAGTAAAACTGAAAAGGAATGGCCAGAAATGTAGGATGGAGATGGAGGAGTTAGACCTAGAGTTAGCACTTCACTTCATGAAGGACATTTGAGGGAGATGAAGGCTGAATTGTGACCATTGGATTGGTAATAAGGAGAATGGATGAAAGAGAAAGGGAAGAGTGAAAAAGTTGGCTTAAAGCTCAACATTCAGAAAACGAAGATCATGGCATCTGGTCTCATCACTTCATGGGAAATATATGGGGAAACAGTGGAAACAGTGTCAGACTTTCTTTTGGGGGGGGGTCCAAAATAACTGCAGATGGTGATTGCAACCATGAAATTAAAAGACGCTTACTCCTTGGAAGAAAAGTTATGACCAACCTAGATAGCATATTCAAAAGCAGAGACACTACTTTGCCAAGAAAGGTCCATCTAGTCAAGGCTATGGTTTTTCCAGTGGTCACGTATGGATGTGAGACTTGGACTGTAAAGAAAGTTGAGTGCCAAAGAATTGATGCTTTTGAACTGTGGTGTTGGAGAAGACTCTTGAGAGTCTGTTGGACTACAAGGAGGTCCAACCAGTCCATCCTAAAGGAGATCAGTCCTGGGTGTTCATTGGAAGGACTGATGCTGAAGCTGAAACTTCAATACTTTGGCTACCTCATGCGAAGAGTTGACTCATTGGAAAAGACTCTGATGCTGGGAGGGATTGGGGGCAGGTGGAGAAGGGGACAACAGAGGATGAGATGGCTGGATGGCATCACTGACTCGATGGACATGAGTCTGGATGAACTCCGCGAGTTGGTGATGGGCAAGGAGGCCTGGCAGGCTGCAATTCATGGGGTCACAAAGAGTCGGACATGTCTGAGTGACTGAAGTGAATTGAACTGAACTCAACTGATGTGACTTTAGAAGTAATTTTTATGTAAAGTAGAATGACTGGGAGCCTGAGAGATGAGTTGTTGCTATTGTTTAGCCATTAAGCCCTATCTGACTCTTTTCAATCCCATGGATGCAGCATGCCAGGCTTTCCTGTTTTTTTCACTATCTCTTGGAGTTTGTTCAAACTCATGTCCATTGAGTCTATGATGCCATCCAACCATCTCATCTTCTGTTGCCACCTTCACCTTCTGCCCTCAATCTTTCCCAGCATTGGAGTCTTTTCCAACGAGTAAGCTCTTCGCATCAGGTGGCCAAAGTATTGCAGTTTCAACTTCAGCATCAGTCCTTCCAATGAATATTCAGGGTTAATTCCCCTTGGGATTGACTGGTTTGGTCTTCTTGTGGTCCAACTGACTCTGAAGTCTTCTCCAGCACCAAAATTTGAAAGAATCCGTTGCAGCCATCTTCATGGTCCAAATCTCACATCTGTACATGAATACTGGGAAAACCGTAGCTTTGACTATCAGTTCAGTTCAGTTCAGTTCAGTTCAGTTCAGTTCAGTTGCTCAGCCTTGTCTGACTCTTTGCAATCCATGGACTCAGCACACCAGGCCTCCCTGTCCCTCACCAACTCCCAGAGTTCACTCAAACTCATCTCCATTGAGTTGGTGATGCCATCCAACCATCTCATCCTCTGTCATCCCCTTCTTCTCCTCCCTTCAATCTTTCTCAGCATATGGGTCTTTTTAAAGACCCTGTTCTTTTCCACCAGGGTATTCACATCAGTTGGCCAAAGTATTGGAGTTTCAGCTTCAACATCAGTCCTTCCAATGAATATTCATGGAATATTAGGAGTGACTGGTTTGATCTCCTTGCAGTCCATGGGGCTCTCAAGAGTCTTCTCCAACAATACAGTTCAAAAGCATCAATTCTTCGGTGCTCAGCTTTCTTCACAGTCCAACTCTCACATCCATACATGACTACTGGAGAAACTATAGTTCTGACTGTATGGATCTTTTTTGGCAAAGTGATGTCTCTGCCCTTTTAATATGCTGTCTAGGTTTTTCATAGCTCTCCTTCCAAGGACCAATTGTCTTTTAATTTCATGACTGCAGCCACCACCTGCAGTAATTTTGAGGCCCAAGAAAATAAAATAAGTCACTGTTTCAACTTTTTCCTATTTTCCATGAAGTCATGGGACTGGATGCTATGATCTTAGTTTGCTGGTGAATTTTAAGCCAGTCTTTTCACTCTCCTCTTTTATGCTCATCCAGAGGCTCTTTAGTTCCTCTTTGCTTTCAGCCATTAAAGTGGTATCTTCTGTATATCTGAGGTTGTTGATATTTTCCCCAGCAATCTTGATTCCAGCTTGTGATCCATCCAGCCAAGAATTTCACATGATGTACTCTACATAGAAGTTAAATAAGCAGGGTGACAATACACAGCCTTGACGTACTTCTTTCCTAGTTTTGAACCAGTCTGTTCCATGTCCAGTTCTAACTGTTGCTTCTTAACCTGCATACAGGTTTCTCAGGAATGAAAGATGAGTGGATCATTATAATATGAAGATGGTGGGTATAAGCAACACTTCATAAGCTTTACCTGGGTTGGTGAGAAGGCATGTATAGCGAAATAGGATGTGAAGTCATGGGATTATTCTTTGATAGGAGTGGAGGGTTGTCTTCTTCTGGAACAGAAGTAGAGACTGAGAGTGAGAGAACAACTGAGGTAGCCTGGTGGATTTTGTGGGAGGTTGGGAGGTGCTCATAGGATTTTTTTCAGGGAAATATGAGCCAAGTTTGAAGGGGAAAAGGAAGATGTAGGGGGTGAAAGTTTGAGGAAAGAAGACAAAGGGAAAATATGAAATTGTCTGAGAGTAGAAGAGCAAATTTACAAATGAGAAGTAGGAGGGTTGCCAGGCTGTGCTGAGAATCTATAAGATTATGGAGATAAATTTAAAGTGAAACCAGTCAGCACAGTCTTATGATTAAGTTAAAGATCCTTTTAGCCTTAACAAAAATTCTATTTGGAGATAAGTTCATAACAACTAACAAGATGGTAGGAGGAAATAAGATTTGGGGTCAGCAGACCTGCTTTCCAGCCCCTGCTATGTCACTAAACTGTGTGACCTTGAAAAAGATTTCTTAATTTGTCTGAATTGTCACTTCTCTTTCAATGAAAAGGGAATAATATTAAAATGCAACTCATGAGATTGTTGTGATGAAATGGCATATATGGAAAATGGTTTGCAAGTCATACAATCCAATCTAAGTTTTAGTTGTGAAAATGGTTATCAGTATGTTAAATATTATTATATCAAGAATGCAATGTGCATCTAAAAATAAACTGTCTTCCTCTACCCAGTGAATATCATTTTGAAAACCTTTAACAGATTTAATAAAATGACTTCATGCATATGTCCCTAAAGTGTATACTAAAGAAAAAGGAAAATTCTAAAAAGACAAAAGCTAAATAAACATTCATTCAAGGTGCATACATTATATAAAATTTGCAATTCAAACACAGACATATACATAATTGATATTTATTTTTACCATACTGAATAATATATTAAATATTCAGAAGATAATTTTATTACAAATGAATCAAAATTAAAGAAAATTATTCTTCTATTAGCCATATGTATTTTAAAATAGAATTTATTTGAATTTTGCCAGCCTAGGTAGGATAGCCCTTTTTAAGTACCTTGAAAAAGAAAATGAAAGTAAAATGATTTTAATACTTTAGTCAGATTATTCTAAACCCAATTAATATTATTTAAAATTAGACAAATTTTGTCAGCTGTTCAAAAGAAAGCACCATAGGTCCTCCAAAAAAATTTTATTTTTTAATCTTTCTTTGTGTGATACAACTTAGGCTTATGAACAGTAAAGTCTGGCCTCTTAGCAAAGTGAAATTATCTTGTTTATCTGCTCACTGGCTCCAGAGTAGGCACGTTTATGCTGCTTGCATTTGCTAAACCAAGACCTAAAGATACCTGCCTCTTAAATAACAAGGAGAGAAGCGAGGTCTAGTGGCTAGAGTATTATTCTGACATCAGCCTTCAGGGATCTGTCTTCGACTAGCTCTTTCGTTTAATCATTTGACTGTTTTCATCCTGCAGTTTGTGCATAAAGAGAAAATATTCGTCCCATGACTTAAAAATGTTCCAGGACTTAATTATTGCTTGCAAACTTCCTTGAGCTTTCTGAAAGAGGATAGACATAATTATTCAGTCTTACAGATATGCTCTGCTTAGGGGTTTTTCTGAATGCAGAATGGAAGATTATCCAAATTCATCCTGGTGATGTGTGAGAAGTTTTGTGATGTTGATTACATATCACTGGGGATCAAATTAAGCCCATCAAATGCCTTGCATATCAATCTCAAATCACAGTGTACTTGAACCAGGGGCCTGGTGTTCTATTTACTAGAAGATCACTTTCCTCTTCAATGAATTAGCTCTTCAACAATTGGCAAAGTAGTTTAGCAGGCCTGGGATTCTGTGTTTCTTGACAAAAGAAGACTTCTGGATGCCGGCATTTTGTGGTGGTATTTTAAAACTGTTAAATAAAATATCAGCCTGCACTATCGATTATTCATTAAAGAACAGGTTAAGCTCAGGATTGTATATTCAGATTTATAAGGGATCATGAAAACATTCTAATGCATTTGAAAGATTACCCTTTGGAATATATTAATGTCTATGATTTTTATGAAGTACAGAGAGGATTGGGGGAAGAAATCAATCTACAAATACGTATTTTCATGACTATCAGGTCTCTTTGTATTTTAAAAAATATGAAGTCAGCAAGATAAAATTGACAACAGAAAGATTAATAACTCAATGGAAAAATAGACAAAAGCTATAAAAAGCCAATTCAGAGAAAAATAATCCAAATGATCAGCAAATATATAATAGAAGCTAAAGTTTTATAGTGGTCAAGATAATGCCAATTAAAGTTAATAGTGAGCTATTACATTATTCATTGCTACTCAATAGCAAGGCAAAAGAATGCAGAGTGATTATATCTTGAGTTGGAGCAAATACGGTGGGAAAAGAGCATTCTGTCACATGTATTACTAGTGGAATTGCAGAGTATTATGACACAATTGGGAAAGCAATGTGACCACATTTATTAAATCATACTTCCATTTCATGGAATTTTTGTAAACAAAAACACTAGTAAGATAAGGGTAAATAAAAGAAAATAAAGATAAATCATGAGGGGAAAGGTTAAAGATATTTAAAAGACGCTTACTCCTTGGAAGAAAAGTTATGACCAACCTAGATAGCATATTCAAAAGCACAGACATTACTTTGCCGACTAAGGTCTGTTTAGTCAAGGCTATGGTTTTTTCTGTGGTCATGTATGGATGTGAGTGTTGGACTGTGAAGAAGGCTGAGTGCCAAAGAATTGATGCTTTTGAACTGTGGTGTTGGAGAAGACTCTTGAGAGTCCCTTGGACTGCAAGGAGATCCAACTAGTCCATTCTGAAGGAGATCAGCCCTGGGATTTCTTTGGAAGGAATGATGCTAAAGCTGAAACTCCAGTACTTTGGCCACCTCATGCGAAGAGTTGACTCTTTGGAAAAGATTCTGATGCTGGGAGGGGGCAGGAGAAGAAGGGGATGACAGAGGATGAGATGGCTGGATGGCATCACTGACTTGATGGATGCGAATCTGAGTAAACTCTGGGAGTTGGTGATGGACAGGGAGGCCTGGCGTGCTCTGATTCATGGGGTCGCAAAGAGTCGGACATGACTGAGCAACTGAACTGAATTGAAGATATTTTGGTAAGTCCATATTGTGGTGAAAGTGCCAGTTGACCACCAACATTTATTCTTTCCTTCTAAAGAAGTCAGGGCAAATCTGGGATGTATGTGGCTGCTTGGCCAGAGTCTTCCAAGGCAGCCCTCTCACCTCACCCCACCCCCCCAACCCCAAAGCTAAGCGTGGCCTTATAAATTAGTTCTTGTCAATGGGTTGTGACTAGAAGTGACTTATTCAACTGCCAGATCCATATGTATCCTTCAGGCTTGTTTCTCCATCCAGGGTGGGGCTAGAAATGACTAGAGTAAACCCTGGAAGCTAGGTGTCCAGGACAGGAGAACTGCCATCAAGCTGGACCCCAAAGAGCTGTATGAAACAAAGTAGCCAGTGTATGGAGAGGGAAAAACTGTCTGGAACTATAAGATGAAAGGAAAATTTGTTTTTTTTTTTTTTTGATCATTGGCATTTTTAGATCTCTTCCTTTTCACAATGTAGTCATATACTCTAATGAGTAGCATACCGTAAAATATTATGCAACCATTGGTAAGAATGAGTTAGATCTACACTAGCTGAGTAGGGAGGATTTTATTACAGTGGAGAAACTTTATATATGAGCCAATTTTTGTAAAATAAATACAGAAGCATATGATGTTCAAGCTGGATTTAGAAAAGGCCAAGGACACAGAGATCAAATTGCCAACATCTGTTGGATCATTGAAAACGCGAGTGTTCCAGAAAACATCTACTTCTGTGTTATTGATTACACCAAAGCCTTTGACTGTGTTGATCACAACAAACTGTGGAAAATTCTTAAAGTGATAGGAATACCAGACTACCTGACCTGCCTCTTGAGAAATCTGTGTGCAGGTCAAGAAGCAACAGTTAGAACTACACATGAAACAACAGACTGGTTGCAAATAGGGAAAGGAGTATGTCAAGGCTGTATTTTGTCACCCTGCTTATTTAACTTATATGCAGAGTATGTCATGCAAAATGCCAGGCTGGATGAAGCCAAGCAAGAATCAAGATTGACAGGAGAACTATCAATAACCTCAGATATGCAGATGACACCACCCTTATGGCAGAAAGGGAAGAGCCACTAAAAAGCCTGTTGATGAAAGTGAAAGAGGAGAGTGAAAAAGCTGGCTTAAAACTCAACATGCAAAAAACAAAGACTATAGCATCTGGTCCCATCACTTGATGGTGAATAGATGGGGAAACAATGGAAACAGTGAAAGACTTTATTTTCTTGGGCTCCAAAACCACTGCAGATGGTGACTGCAGCCATAAAATTAAAACACGCTTGCTCCTTGGAAGAAAAGCTATGACAAATTTAGACAGCATAATAAAAAGCAGAGACATTGCTTTGCCAACAAAGGTCCATCTAGTCAAAGAAATATATATATTTTTTCCAGTAGTCATGTATGGATGTGAGAGATGCACTATAAAGAAAGCTAAAGTGCCAAAGAATTGATGGTTTTGAACTGTGTTGTTGGAGAAGACTTGAGAATTCCTTGGACTGCAAGGAGATCAAACCAGTCAATCCTAAAGGAAATCAGTCCTGAATATTCATTGGAAGGACTGATACTGAAGCTGAAACTCCAATACTTTGGCCACCTGATGCGAAGAACTGACTCATTGGAAAAGACCCTGATGCTGGGAAAGATTGAGGGCAGGAGGAAAAGGGGACAACAGAGGATGAGATGGTTGGATGGCATCACCAACTCGATGGACATGAGTTTGAGCAAGCTCCTGGAGTTGGTGATGGACAGGGAAGCCTGGTGTGCTGTAGTCCATGGGGTCGCAAAAAGTCGGACACGACTGTGTGACTGAAGTAAATTGATAACTTAGTAGAACACATAGAAATGACAGAATACTGAACTATTAAACGCCTAACCAACAATTGAAGTTAAAGTGATCAAGGCAGGAGTTACATAGGTGCTGTATAGTGCAGGATCTGAAAGGAACCATAGAAGTATTAAATGATCTTTTTTCCAATTTTGTGATTTCAATTTTTACTTGATTACTGAACCCTATCTGTTCTTTTTTTGGTGGGCTTCCAAATGTCTACTTAGTATCAGCACTTGGATGTCCTATAGGTACTTCATAGGTAAAAAGAAGTTAATTGTCTTCTTGGGAAACTACAAAGGATAAACATATGTTAAACAAGTATTTTTGAGCGCATACAAAGTGTCAGATCTTGTGATACATGCTGGGTGATACAGAAACTAGAAATAGCCCCTTCCTTACAAGAATACATTGTCAGATGAGAAAGGAACCATGAAGAGGTAATTCCAATAAAATTTAGCAAAATCACTATATTGCTATGCACAGACAAATGTAGAGTTAAAGAAGGGTTCCTTACTCCATTTTAGAAGCTTCTTAATTTTCAGGGATAAGTTATACTGAGCCTCTGCTTTGGTGATACATTGTTACTAATTTACAAACATTTATTATGTGTTACTGAAAGCTTGTTGCTGAATGAAAAGACACCGGGATTCCTGGCCTCCAGAGAAGAATTCAGTCTGGGGCCAGAGACCACCTTGATGGCTCAGAGCTTTTGTGTAATAAAGTTTTATTAAAGTACACAGGAGATAGAGAAAGCTTCTGACACAGGCATCAGAAGGGGGCAGAAAGAGTACCCCCTGCTAGTCTTCAGCTGGATGTTATATAGTCACTAGCAGTTTGTTAATGAAAGAAAGGAATGTCTTAAAACTCAGAATGGCACCAGGCCCCTCACCCATAAGATGCATTTTGGGATAATCTTGGGACCAGTCCATTCATCCTGGGCCATAAAACGATTGACTTGAATCTTGTAGAAGGGCAAATTACCATACAAATAGTTTTGTTTACATAGATTAGGGGAACAATATCTGAGTATAACATACTGGTTTGTCAAGTAAGTTCTGAGCCATTAGGCAGAACCGACTTGAAGACAGCATCTGGGGTAAATGCATAGTACATTAACATAGCTTAGGACAAACATTTCCATAAGAAAAATGCATTTGTTAACTCAAGGTTTGAGAATAGTTAACTTCAGGTGAAACCAGGTGTCATTATGGCAACACAGTATTTTAAGAGAAACCTCCTTTTAAATTTGTATAGAGAAGGAAAAAAAATATGGCTAGTTTGTTTCCTCCTGCCGCTTAAGAGAGATAAAAATGTCTGACATTTGCAGCCTATTTGCTCTGTTTGGAGACCCCTGTCCTTCCTGCCTGTTACCCTCTCATTACTATGTTAACTTACTTGTTGGGAAGTAAATTTCAATTTTGTTCACTACTCCATCTCCAGGCAAAGCACCAGGCCTACATTCCTGTATGATATAAGGGAAAGTGATAAAATAAACATGATTCTTGTCCTCAAGGAACTCAAAGTCTATGGGAAGTAGAGATATATAAGAAAAGGTGTGAAAAAGTGTTCAAATAAATTGAAATTCAGAGAGTATTTCTTTTCTGTTGTTACAAATATTTATCAGGACTAAGATACAGTTCTTCTGGCTCCCAGCTGAGGACTGCTGTTTTATGTTCCACGTGGTACAACCTGGCTTCTGGGCTTCCCTGATCAACACAGACCCTTTGTATTCGGGTGTGTCTTAAGCTTATAGGAGCTTCAATATCTGGGGTCAGGAGCCAGGCCCTGGAGAGCAGATGACTTAGGAAGCATGGGAAAAATCAACTTTGTACTATACTGATTAATTCCTTTACAACACGTGTGACTCAAACGCATGGGACAAAACCAACACCCCAAATTATTATAAACCCATCAACTTCCTTCTAGCCCTATTTCTTATATACTGAGGACAAGAATTGAAGCTTTTCAGTTTGGAATGCTTTTGTCACATGAGTGTATGCTCCTCGGTTCTTTGTCTTGTCATAACAAAGATTTGGAGTGATGGACATTAAAGCCCCCTCGGCATGTCACAGTTCTCGGGTCTTGGACAGATCGTGTTATAGCTCTCAGGTCTTGAACGGACCATGTTATAGCTCTTAGACAAATCAGTGTTACAGCTTGATTTTATTTAGAAGATAGCAGGAAAATCCATCTTCGAGGTGTGAGGGCACGTCGATCCAAAGACACAAAGAGAAGGGCACCCCTTTGTGTGGGAGAGAGAGAGAGCTAGCTTTGGCTCCTTTTTTTATGTCCCCCTGCCTCCCCCGCCCCCCCCCCCCTCCCGCCCCCCCCAGCCTTTCCCCCCTCTCCCCCCCCCCCCCAACAACCCCCCGCCACCCCCGCCCCAGGCCTGTCCTGTGTAAATTGGGCCAGCCAGGAGTATTGTTTGTTTTACCTGAGGTCTTCACTCTGGTCCTCGGACCTTCCTTTGTTCTATTTTTGTGGGCTTTTCCCTCCCTTGTCTTTTAGCCACCGCCACTTTGGACTCCTTTTACCTATTCTACCTACATAACATTCTCACCTCAAGAGATGGGAGGCCCAATTCTTTGGGAATAGGGGCGTCAAGGTCTTTCTGGCTACTTCCTGCTGAACTGGGACGGCGAGGGGTATTGGGCCTCCCCTTCTTGCTAGTCTCAAGCCTCAGAGTCCTTATAGCAGTATCCATCTAAGGGTGTGTGATATTTTCCATAGTCGGCTGTAGTTTTATATCTTTGTTGAGCTGGCACTATATGTTGTAGTTTGTTGACCTAGGCAGAGACAAAACAGGTTCGACAATTGATCGTACATGGAATAATCATAAGCATCATCAATATAACATAACAAAGACTAGTAGGGGCATTAGCCAATTTTAAATTCACATTGCCAGGATGGCTCAAGTCTCTCCTTGTTCAAGGATCAGAAGATCTATCTCCTGTCTGTTTTGGAGTACAGTCCCTACCAAGCTGTGTTGGCTCTCTAGAGCTATCCTGAGAAATCTTAACCTCAGAAAGCAGATTTTGGGGGTGTTCATTAGAATGGCACTCGTTTGTAGTCTTGAATAGGAATCTGAGATCTCCCAGGGGCTCACAGGTATATTGACTGTCCTCTTCTGTTTTCTTCCACAGCTTGACTCGTGAGTAGTGAATCCAGGAGTCACGTCCTGGTACCTTGACTGCTGTGGGGGTAGAAAGTATTACAGGGTAGGGGCCCTTCCATGTGGGCTGGAGTTGAGCATTTAGGGACCCATCTTTCCAGACTTTAATTAGGACCTGAGATCCTGGAGCATATAGTGGTGACTCCTTGGAATCTTTTGGGTCCTGGTTTATACCCCACAGACTTCCTTGGTGGCCCAGAGGGTAAAGCGTCTGCCTACAATGCGAGAGACCTGGGTTCCATCCCTGGGTCAGGAAGATCTCCTGGAGAAGGAAATGGCAACCCACTCCAGCATTCTTGCCTGGAAAATCCCATGGACAGAGGAACCTGGTAGGCTATAGTCCATGGGGTTGCAAAGAGTCGGACATGACTGAGTGACTTCACTTTCTTTCACTTTATTTTTTATTTTTATTTTTACTTTACAATACTGTATTCATACACATGTACTTTCTTTCACTTTTATACCCCACAAGCATATATCCTGTTGGAATTGTCCAGTGGCCATGGTGTAAGACTGGAGGGTCTGAGCCTCTGGATCTAGGAAGAGGTCATTGACATAAACAAAAGGTCTCCCATATAGCATCTCATAAGGACTAAGACCAATCTGTTCTTTAGGGGCAATGCGGGTGCAGAGGAGGACTATTGGTAAAGCCTCCTCCCATCCCAGGGAGGTCTCTTGGGTTATCTCTTTTATTGCTGATTTTAAGAATTGATTGGTTCTTTCTACTTTTCCTGAAGACTGAGGCCTCCAGGCACAATGGAGATAGTAAGTAATGCCCAATGCTTTAGAGACCCCTTGGGTGACCTTAGAAGAAAATGATGTTCCATCATCACTTTGTAATTACCTGGGCAGACCAAATCTTGGAATGATTTCATGGACCATTTTTTTTTTTTTTAAACCACCTCCTCAGCCTTCTCAGTCCCAGTGGGAAAGCCTTCAATCCATCCTGTGAATGTATCTGTCATGACTAATAAGTATTTATACCCTTGAGAAACTGGCATCTGGGTGAAGTCCATCTGCCAGTCCTCTCCTGGATAGGTCCCATGTTGTTGAACGGGCTGGGCCAGCTGAGGTCTTCGAGCTCCTTGGGAGTTGTTTAATTGGCAAGTGGGACAAGAGGAGACCACTTGTCTTATAGTTGTTTGGAAGCCTGTTCTTCTGAAGGACCTTTCTAGTAATCTTTGGAGGGCCTTTTCCCCTAAATGAGTGGTGGCATGTAAGGAGTTAACTAACTTCTATTGGAGGTTCCCAGGCAGAAAAAGGAATCCCTCCTTTTGGAACCACCCTATATGATCTTGAAAGCCCTCACTCTTAGCTTTAAGAGTCTCAACTTCAGTATATGAAGGAATATGTGGCAAGTTAGTCTGTGGAACTAGGGTGGCAACCCCTATTAGGTCATTGTTCTATAATACTCCTCTCTTATCTGACTGATCAGCTGCTTGGTTCCCTAGTGCCACTTCTGTGCTCCCTTTTAGGTGTCCTTTAGAGTGGGAGACTGAAACCTCAGTGGGTAGATGCACTGCCTCCAAATGTCTAAGAATTTGATCACCATATTTGATTGGGGACCCTGGGGTGGTCAAGTGGCCCCTTTCTTTCCAAACAACCGCATGTGCATGTACCACCAGAAAGGCGTACTTGGAGTCAGTGTAAATGGCTATTCTTTTTCCTTTTCCCAACTCTAAAACTAGAGTCAGGGCTATGAGCTCAGCTAATTGGGCTGAAGTACCTGGTGGCAGAGGCTTAGCTTCTAAGGTCTCAAAATTGGAGACTACTGCATACCCGGCTCTTCTTATTCCATCCAAGACAAAGCTGCTTCCATCAGTGTACCAGATTTCCTCAGGATTGGTCAGAGGATCTTCCAACAATCCCTCTCGGGGTTTTGTCCTGCGGTCCAAGGTTTCTAGACGAGAGTGAAAGAGGAGAGAGCCCTTGGGGGCAGGGAGGAGGGTGGCTGGGTTAAGAACCTCACAAGGGGGTATAGTGAGACCTGGATTTTCCATCAGCATTACTTGATATCTGAGTATTCTTTGATCAGACATCCATAAATGGCCTCTCCCATTTAGTTCAGTTCAGTTCAGTGGCTCAGTCGTGTCCGACTCTTTGCAACCCCATGAATCGCAGCACGCCAGGCCTCCCTGTCCATCACCAACTCCTGGAGTTCACTCAGACCCATGTCCATCGAGTCAGTAATGCCATCCAGCCATCTCATCCTCTGTCATCCCCTTCTCCTCCTGCCCTCAATCCCTCCCAGCATCAAGGTCTTTTCCAGTGAGTCAACTCTTTGCATGAGGTGGCCAAAGTACTGGAGTTTCAGCTTTAGCATCATTCCTTCCAAGGAAATCCCAGGGCTGATCTCCTTCTGAATGGACTGGTTGGACCTCCTTGCAGTCCAAGGGACTCTCAAGAGTCTTCTCCTACACCACAGTTCAAAAGCATCAATTCTTCGGCTCTCAGCCTTCTTCACAGTGCAACTCTCACATCCATACATGACCGTAGGAAAAACCATAGCCTTGACTAGGCAAGCCTTAGTCAGCAAAGTAATGTCTCTGCTTTTGAATATGCAATCTAGGTTGGTCATAACTTTTCTTCCAAGGAGTAAGCATCTTTTAATTTCATGGCTGCAGTCACCATCTGCAGTGATTTTAGAGACCCCCCCCAAAACAAAATCTGACACTGCTTCCACTGTTTCCCCATCTATTTCCCATGAAGTGATGGGACTGGATGCCATGATCTTCGTTTTTTGAATGTTGAGCTTTAAGCCAACTTTTTCACTCTCCACTTTCACTTTCATCAAGAGGCTTTTTATCTCCTCTTCGCTTTCTTCCATAAGGGTGGTGTCATCTGCATATCTGAGGTTACTGATATTTCTCCCGGCAATCTTGATTCCAGCTTGTGTTTCTTCCAGTCCAGCGTTTCTCATGATGTACTCTGCCTAGAAATTAAATAAGCAGGGTGACAATAGACAGATTTGATGTACTCCTTTTCCTCTTTGGAACCAGTCTGTTGTTCCATGTCCAGTTCTAACTGTTGCTTCCTGACCTGCATACAGATTTCTCAAGAGGCAGGTCAGGTGGTCTGGTATTCCCATCTCTTTCAGAATTTTCCACATTTTTTGTGATCCACGCAGTCAAAGGCTTTGGCATAGTCAATAAAGCAGAAATAGATGTTTGTCTGGAACTCTCTTGCTTTTTCCATGATCCAGCAGATGTTGGCAATTTGATCTCTGGTTCCTCTGCCTTTTCTAAAACCAGCTTGAACATCAGGAAGTTCACAGTTCATGTACTGCTGAAGCCTGTAGAGTGCGGCGTTTTTTCTCTGAATCCTAACAAATCCATTTCTCACTTATCGCTTTGTCTCTCACTGAATTTTTGCAATGAGACATCAGAGCCTGAGCTTCATTAGGTCCTGAAGTCAGGCATCTTTGGTTTTGGTTGGGCTCAAGTCCTGGGAAAGAGAGCTGAAGGACAGGAGGAAAAAGCAGTGGGAAAAACTTGCTAAGGAATCCCCTTCTTAGCCTGCTGGAAAATCTGCTAGATATCTGACCGGTCCTCACAGTTTTTGTTAGGGGAATCACACTGATTGAAACTGCCTACCCTGGCCAGGCACTATAGTAAGCATTTGCATGTTTTATGACAGGAGACCCTGATAAGGAATATGGAACTAATAAGCCACTACCAACCAGAAGAGTTTGGGAAAGGTCGAAAGGAGACACCGTCCACTTCCCAGAATCCCTCTTGCTAGCAGCCATCTTGGCTGAGCGATGCGTGCACCACCAGGAAAGACTCTGAATTAGAATGATTGACCAAAGACCACCTGAAAACTAATCCCATCACCATAAAACCTGAGACTGTGAGCCACGAGGCAGAGCAGTTCTCCTGGGTTCCCTTACCCTAATGCTTTCCACCCGGGTGCCCTTTCTGAATAAAATCTATTACTTTGTCAGTACATGGGTCTCCTCAGACAATTTATTTCCGAGTGTTAAACAAAAGCCCAGTTTTGGGCTCTGGAAAGGGTCCCCCTTCCTGCAACATTTTCATTGGTCTGATTCTTGCACAGAGAAGAGTAAGGACAGAAGAACCCCCACTGGCTTGTGTAACAGCTACTGGGGCTCAGCAGATAGCGACTTTGGGACATACTGAGGAGTAGCCTCTCCAGAGTCCCTCAGTTGTGCCCACTGTTGCCCACCAGTTCACGGGAGATTCAAGGAGACAAGAAACAAGAGATTGTAAAGGAATTAAGATTTAATTAGGCATATATCCCTCCAGCCATAGGAGCGAGGACCTCCTACCTTAAATTCCAGAGGTCTTCTGGAATTTGAGACTGGGCCATGTGAGCTTTCTGCTGAGTTCGTTTTTTGGTGTCCTGGTTTCCAGCATGATGGGCCTTCCCCTGCGCTGGATTTTCTTAGCATTCTGGTTCTACCGAGGGAGCTTTCACTGAGTTGGGCTCCTGCTGTGCTTGGCCACTTCCGTGCGGAGGTTGTTTCAGCCAGGTTAAACCCAAGTCATGGCACCATAGATGTCATGCAAGTGTATGCTCCTTGGTTCTTTGTCTCGTCACAACAAAGATTTGGAGTGATGGACATTAAAGCCCCCTCAGCGTGTCACAGCTCTCGGGTCTTGGACAGACCATATTATAGCTCTCAGGTCTCGAACGGACTGTGTTATATCTCTTAGACAAATCAGTGTTACAACTCAGTGTTACAGCTTGATTTTATTTAGAAGATAGCAAGAAAATCCATCTTCAAGGCGTGAGGGCACATCGATCCAAAGACACAAAGAGAAGAGCACCCCATTGCACGGGACAGAGAGAGAGCTAGCTTTGGCTCCTGTTTTTATATATCTTCCCCCCCCCCACCCACCCCCCAACCTGGGCCTGTCCTATGTAAACTAGGCCAGCCAGGAGTATCGTTTGTTTTACCTGAGGTCTTCACTCCCGTCCTCAGACCTTCCTTTGTTCTATTTTCGTGGGCTTTTCCCTTCCTTGTCTTTTAGCCACCACCATTTTGGACCCCTTTCCCCTATTCTACCTACCTAACAATTTGAAGACTATTCTAAAGGGCACAATACTTAATAGATGATTTCCTTACTGCTTAGTGAAATTTTGCAGGAACCGATACACCATCTCTCTAAAAAAAAAAAAAAAAATTACTAGATCTGTGTGAAAAATAATTCCAGAGAGAAATAATCTTAGAACTACAGAGCTATAAACATTCAAAGATGGAGGTATTTAAAGGTCACTCAGTTTAACCTCTCACTTGATGCTTTTCGGTCAAATTTCTGTGATGACATTTCAGGTCTTCCACAGACTAGCCTCAACCAGCTCAACATTCTCGTCTCATATTGTTCATACTTGCTAGTAGGAAGGTTAGAGAGCTAATGTCCATTTAAAAGACATGTCTGGCATGTTTTTGTGCTCATGCAAGCTACCATCTTATCAGCATACTCATATAGGTAAGTGAACAAAAACTTTCATTTGAATTGTTATTATCTGAAAATTTCACTTTCAAATTTAAGTAAGAATATATATAGGAAAAGGAGGGAGTATGTCAAGGCTGTATATTGTCACCCTGCTTATTTAACTTGTATGCAGAGTACATCATGAGAAACGCTGGGCTGAAAGAAGCACAAGCTGGAATCAAGATGCCAGGAGAAATATCAATAACCTCAGATATGCAGATGACACCACCCTTATGGCAGAAAGTGAAGAGGAACTCAAAAGCCTCTTGATGAAAGTGAAAGAGGAGAGTGAAAAAGTTGGCTTAAAGCTCAACATTCAGAAAACGAAGATCATGGCATGCGGTCCCATCATTTCATGGGAAATAGATGGGGAAACAGTGGAAACAGTGTCAGACTTTATTTTGGGGGGGCTCCAAAATCACTGCAGATGGTGGCTGCAGCCATGAAATTAAAAGACGCTTACTCCTTGGAAGAAAAGTTATGACCAACCTAGATAGCCTATTCAAAAGCAGAGACATTACTTTGCCAACAAAGGTCCGTCTAGTCAAGGCTATTGTTTTTCCAGTGGTCATGTATGGATGTGAGAGTTGGACTGTGAAGAAAGCTGAGTGCTGAAGAATTGATGCTTTTGAACTGTGATGTTGGAGAAGACTCTTGAGAGTTCCTTGGACTGCAAGGAGATGCAACCAGTCCATTCTAAAGGAGATCAGTCCTGGGTGTTCTTTGGAAGGAATGATACTAAAGCTGAAACTCCAGTACTTTGGCCACTTGATGTGAAGAGTTGACTCATTGGAAAAGACTCTGATGCTGGGAGGGACTGGGGGCAGGAGGAGAAGGGGATGACAGAGGATGAGATGGCTGGATAGCATCACTGACTCGATGGACATGAGTTTGTGTGAACTCCGGGAGTTGGCAATGGACAGGGAGGCCTGGCGTGCTGTGATTCATGGGGTCGCAAAGAGTCGGGCACGACTGAGTGACTGAACTGAACTGACATATTTATAATGCAAAATCTCACTTATGCTTTATATCTTGAAATTCCTGTGAGTCACTTGGGAGCATAAGTATAAATTTATTGCTACAACAAGGGAATGTTGTAAAAATTATTGATTGTGAAAGCTGCTAATGTTGTGCAAACATTGACTATTAGGTATATTAAAACAATATGATATAAATGGGTTGATTATTGTGGAAATGCTAAAAGAGTAGATTAGGTAATTTTAAGAAGAACATTTTTTTTTTTTTGTCCCCTAAAAGTGTATTGAAACAAAGTTGCAAGGCAGAAGAATGGAAAATAGATTGTGATGCAATTTCTACTCTTAATTGAAAAATTTTATATTAAGCAAAATAACTTTAAAAAATTATACTGAATTTTAGATTACTTAATATTGTTAAGGTTTTAATGACCTACCTAAATCCAGTGGTCATTTCAGTTCTCATATTACTTGGAATATTATAAACTGATACAATTGATTACCACTTTTTGAAATATTTTTTTTCACTTGAATTTCAAGACACCACATAATCTCCTGTTTCTGGATACTACACTCCTTTTTGTTAAGTAAATAAAGCAGTAATTGACACGCTTATGAAGAAGTTTTCAATTTTTTGGTAATAAACAAGAATAGAATTGGTAGGTCATAAATGTACTAAAAAAATCTGCTATTGTTTTCCAAACTGATTGTACCATAGATCCATTAGATCTAAGTGCTTCATATCCTTTTGTTATAGTTAGCCATTTTAATGGTTGCCATTCTCTTGCATGTGTAGTGGTATCTCATGGTTTCAATTTATATTTCACTCATGACATATGATATGAAACTTTTACTTGAATTTTTTTTAAATTTTTATTCTTACTTTATTTTACTTTACAATACTGTATTAGTTTTGCCATACATTGACATGAATCCACCACCGGTGTACATGCGTTCCCAAACATGAGCCCCCCTCCCACCTTCCTCCCCATAACATCTCTCTGGGTCATCCCTGTGCACCAGCCCCAAGCATGCTGTATCCTGCATCGGACATAGACTGGCGATTTGATTCTTACATGATAGTATACATGTTTCAATGCCATTCTCCCAATTCATCCCACTCTCTCCCTCTCCCTCTGAGTCCAAAAGTCTGCTATACACATCTGTGTCTTTTTTGAATATAATCTTTTATTTGTATGGTGACTTCCCTGGTGGCTCAGATGGTAAAAGTGTCTGCCTACAATGTGGGAGAACCGGGTTCAATCCCTGGGTTGGGAAGATCCCCTGGAGAAGAAAATGGCAACCCACTCCTGTACTCTTGCCTGGAAAATCCCATGGATGGACAGAGGAGCCTGGTAGGCTACAGTCCACGGGGTCACAAAGAGTCAGACACGACTGAGCGACTTCACTTTCACTTTTTATTTGTATGTCTAATTTTTTAAAGAACTTTTTAGAATTCTTTTGTGCATTTCTAATTGGCTTTTCAGTCTTTTTTGTTATTGATTTGTAAAAGATACATTGTTAAATGTATATATATGCATGGCAAATAAAAGAGGAAAAAGTGAAACAGTGATGGGTTTTATTTTCTTGGGCTCCAAAATCACTGCTGATTGTGACTGCAGCCGTGAAAATGAAAAACTCTTGTTCCTTGGAAGAAAAGCTAGGACAACTCTAGACAGCGTATTATAAAGCAGAGACATCACTTTGCTGACAAAGTTCTGTCTAGTCAAAGTTATGATTTTTCCAGTAGTCAAGTACAGATGTGAGAGTTGGACCATAAAGAAGGCTGAGTGCTGAAGAACTGTTACTTTTGAATTGTGTTGCTCGAGAAGACTCTTGGGAGTCCCTTGGACAAGACAGTGAGGAGATCAAACCAGTCAATCCTAAAAGAAATCAGTCCTGAATATTCATTGGAAGGACTGATGCTGAAGGTCCAATACTTTGGCCACCTGATGCAAAGAACTTACTCATTGCGAATGACTCTGATGGTGGGAAAATTTGAAGGCAAAAGGAGAAAGGAGCAACAGAAGATGTGATGGTTAGACAGCATCACTGACTCAATGGACATGGTGGACAGAGGAGCCTGGCTTGCTGTAGTCCATGGGGTCCCAAAGAGTTGGACATGACTTAGCGACTGAACAACAACCACAATTTTGGATATTTTCTCCCAATCTGTCTTTCCTTTTCTTTTTTTCTTAACAATGTCTGTTGTTTATACTGTTTACAATGCATAGTTTTTGATTTTTCTCTTGTGTTTAGTTGTCTTTAGGTTTGCAACAATTTTCTTGCCTACCTCTCTCACATACTTCTGGATTCTATTCTGTTCCATTCTATTTTTCTGTCTTTATGTATGTATGATACCATCTTAACTACTGCAGTTTTATAGCAACTATTAGAACCAAGCTGTGTATTTTCTTCAATTTTGTCCTTCTTTCTGAAGTTTGCTTTGCCTGCCCTAGGTCCTTTGTATATCTATATACACTTTAGTATTGGCTTGCCAATTTCTCCATAAAATGTGTTGGGATTTTGACTGGAATTGTATTGAATTAGTAAATCAATATTAGGACAAAAAGCATCTTTACAATAGTGAATTTTCTAACCTAATGAATGGTGTGTGTTTGTGTCTGTGTTTGCATGGACACATGCACTCACTCATTCATGCCCAACTCATTGTGACCCCAAGGACTGTAGCCCACCAGGCTCCTATGCCTATGGAATTTTCCGGGCAAGAATACTGGAATGGATTTGCCATTTCCTACTACTGGGGATTTTCCTGACCCAGGTATGGAACTCACGTCTCTGAGTCTCCCGAATTGGTGAGTAGATTCTTTACCATTATGCTACCTGATACACCTCCTTATTTATTTAGTAGGTATTATTTATACAGTTTCTCTCAGAATATTCTATAATGTTCTATAGTTTTCTATATAGTGGTCTGAAATGTCTTTTGTTAAGTTTATTGCTGGTTATTTTTGATTTTTTTCTGCTACTAAAAAATACGCTAATTTAAAAATGTTTCAATCCCCATTGTTTGTTGCTGACATGAACAAATATATTTCATATATTAGCCTTGTACTTAAGACTTGGTGGGAGCTTCCCTAGTGGCTCAGACAGTAAAGAATCTGCCTGCGATACAGGAGACCCAGCTTCATTTCCTGGGTCCAGAAGATCTCCTGGAGAAGGGAATGTGAACACACCCCAGTATTCTTGCCTGGAAAATTCCATGGGCAGAGGAACCTGGTGGGCTACAGTCCATGGGATTGCAAAGAATAGGACACAACTGAGCTTGGTAGAATTCATTTATGAGATCTAGTACTTTTTTTTTGTAGAATCCTTTGAATTTTTTAGGTGTACACTTGTTTAAAGTCTTCCCAGGTGGCATTAGTTGTAAAGAATCTGCCTGCCAATGCAAGAGATGTAGGAGACACAGGTTTGATACTGGGTGGAGAAGTTGCCCTGGAGGAGGGCATAGCTACCCACTCCAATATTCTTGTCTGGAGAATCCCATGTACAGAGGAGCCTGGCGGGCTACAGTCCATAGCATCACGGATAGTTGGACACCACTGAAATGCCTTAGCACACATGCACCCACACTTATTCAATTTAGAAACAATCACGTTTCCCTTTTTCTTTTGTAATTTTTATGAGTATTATTTAAAATTGTTCCCTTACTCTATCAGATAGAACCCCAGTACAATGGGAACAGAAGTGCTGAGAGCAGAAATACTTCCTGGGTATTTTTGTGACTTGAGTTAATAGTGTTTAATATTTTAATACTGTGAAGTTTGCTGTAGACTTTTTGTGGAAGTCGTCTATCAAATTGAGGATATTTCCTTTTATTTCTAGTTTTTTGAGAGTTTTTTTTTTTTTTAAAGCAGTGCTGGATTTTGACTAACCCTTTTATTACATTTATTTAGGTTATGTAGTTCTTCCCTTTGTATTATTGGAATTAATTCCCCCTTTCTTATTTTACTATCCTTTTAATATAATATTGGATTGATTTGCTATTATTTTATGTTTTACATTTATGTTTATGAAAGATGTTATATCATCATGTCCTTTCCATGTAATATCATTATCAAGTTTTGATTTTATAGTACTATTGGCTTCAAAATAGATTGGAAAGTGTTTCCTTTTCCTGTTTTCTGAAAGTGTGTGGGTGGTATTGGGGTTTTTTTTTTTTTTTTAAACCTTAATGATTGATAGAACTCACCCCTGAAGCCATCCTGGAAGGAGCTTCCTTTTCAGAAAGTTTAAAAATGATTGATTTAATTTCTTTATCAAAGAAAATGCTATATATGTTACCTATTTCTTGCTTTAATTTTGCTAATTGGTGTATTTGAGGGAACTTGTTCATTTAATGTACTTTATCAAATGTATTGGACTTTTTGCTGTTCAGTCACTAACTTGTGTCTGACTCTTTGTGACCTCATCGACTGAAGCATGCATGCCTAAAGGTGTTAATTATATTTCCTTGTTTTTTTTTAATGTTTGTAAGATCTGTCTTGATGTACCAGTTTCCATTATTGATATTAGTACTTTGTGTTTCTTGCTCTCTCTCTCTTTTTATTTTAAAAAGTTGATCAGAATTGCTAGGGATTCATCAATTTTATATCTTTCAAAAAGCCATATTTCATTGTTGAGTTTTTTTTTTTTAAATTTTTGTTTTCTGGTTTTTGATCTTTATTAATTTAGAGAAATTATTTTTTCTTTTTTATTTCTTGTATTTACCTTGGATGCGTGTATGCTAAGTCACTTCAGTCATGTCTGACTCTTTGTGACCCAATGAACTGGCGCCCACCAGACTCCTCTGTTCATGGGATTCTCCAGGTGAGAGTACTGAAGTGAGTTGCCATGCCCTCCTCCAGGGGATCTTCCTGACCCAGGGATCAAACCCACATCTCGAGTCTCCTTCATTGGCAGGTGGGTTCTCTACCACTAGCACCGCCTGGAAAGCCTTCTATTTACCTTAGGTTACTTTAATCTTTTTTTCTATAACTTCTTAAGGTAATGCCATAAGTGACATCTCACAAAATCTGACATATTGTTTTCTTATTATCACTAAGTTCAAATATTTTCTAACTTCACTTTTGATTTTTTGTTGACCTCTAGGATATTAAGAAATGTAGGCTTAATTTCCAAGTATTTGGAGAATTTCTAGATACATCATTATTGTTGAGTTCTAGTTAAACTTCTTTGTGGTCAAAAATACTTTGTATAGTTTCAATACTTTGAGAAATTTGAGGTTTATTTTGAGGTTATATCATATGGTCTGTCTTGGTGAATATTCTATGTGCTTTTGAAATGACTGTGTATGCTGTAGCTTCTGGGTGTGTTGCATTATTTGATTAGGACAAGTTGACAGTATTATTCAAAATTTTCTTTAAATTTGCATTGATTATTTCATCTAGTTCTTCTATCAATGATAGAGGAGTACTGAAATCTCCAAATGATCTTTTTTTTCTTTTAGTTTTGTTAATTTTGTTTCATTTACTTTGATGCTCTGTTTTAGGTTCTTATACATTAAGAACTACTGTTTTCTTGATAAACCATCAACCATCTTATTATTGTGAAATGCCTTTCCTTGTCTTGGGAAATATTCTTTGTTTTAAAGTCCCCTCTGTCTGGTATTAATTGAATCATACCAGCTTTCTTTTGATTAGAGTTTTAATAGCATGTGTATTTCCATCTCTTCTCTTTTAACCCATCTGTGTCTTTATTTAAAACATGTTTCTTATTAACAGTATGTAGTTGGGTTTAAGAAAGATCCATTCCCAAATCTCTATGTTCTAATTGAAGTGTTTATTATATAAAAACATACTTATGGATCTGTCTGGGTTTAAGTCTATCATCTTGTTTTAGTCTCCAGTTTGTTACCCTTCTCTGTCCCCATATTCAGGTTGTTATTTTCACCAGTTATCCTTCAGTTTTAGAACTGTTTTGTGTGTTCCAAGTCCCTGGCCCATGTTGGTATTAGGCGTATCAGAGAACAGTCACGAAACCTCTGGGTAACTAAGCCCAGATACTGTAAGGAAGGCATTTTTGCTCCTTCTATTTCTATCAAAATGTAGCATTTATCTAAGATGTGTTCAATGACAATTGTCAGCCTTTTACAGTTCTCTTTTACCAGTAGGGAAGCTTTATCCTATTTAAGTAATGAGTTTGGCTCTTGATCCTCACCTTGTGTGGGAGTAGTTTTAATTTCAATCCCTTTCAGGAGTCAAATTCCATTGCCTACTTTCAGATGTGAAACCCTGGAGGCTGCTTTTTTTTTTACCTCTGCTTTCTGCTTTTTATTTTTGTTGCTTTTCAGGTATATATAGTCGTTAATATTATATTTGAAAATGGCTACATCTCTATAATGTTTCATTTTAAGTTTTATCAAGTCTTTTTGGAATATCAGTGACAGTTGGCTGAACATGTGTGTGTTTGGTGCATAAGTGTGTGGCTTTTTGTGTGGGTGGATGTGTGAGTGTATGTACCTTACAGAGACTTACCATGCTATCTTGACTGGAAGTCTTGTTTCTTTATCTATAAGATAGAGATAATAATATTTCATTGTAAGTTCGTTGCAAGCTTTGAGTGATATAAGGCATGTTGTGTGCTTGGCAAAATACCTGGCATATAAAAATACTCAGTAAATATTATGGAGCATTTTACTATGAAATAGAATCACTCAGTTCATTATAAAATGGTAGATAAGAGCATGAGCATGAGCGAAAATAAAAACTGCATCAGATGCTGAAAATTGTATTTGAATAAATGCTTTTTATACAACTATTTTCTGAGGGTAGAACGTATGAGTGGGGGTGTGGTACTTCCTTTGGTCTACGAATATTTTTGGAAGAAATGTTAATCCCTTGGACAGCCATTAGTGAAAGGCGGTGTTGGGAGACAGTTCTCCATGGTATTTTGTTTTTCTACTCATTTGCAAAATGAGTCATTGGATGACCTTTATTCTGATCTTTTCAAGGATGTGTGTCCAGCATCCCGTGAACAGCTCTACAAACTGCTATCTAATATCAGCTCAATTGAGATAGAGAATTTCTGCATCCTCCTTGATTAATTTTTCATGTACCTCACACTCAAAAGGGAACTCTAATGTTCCAGGCTTTCATAGGTCCCATCAGATGGTAGAAATAAAACAATATCCTTGGGGACTACCAGTATTAAGCTCAAAGGCATATCCTACTGTCATCTGGCCTGGGCAGCAGAGTTCTTGCCAGTTTTACCAACCTAAGCACTATGGTCTTTCCTGAGCATGCCTTTCAGTGGAAGTAAATCTTCAGAGGTCATCAAAATATATAATTTGCCCCAAGTGGGCATCCTCTTTCCTTAAGATTTCTCTTGTAGTTCCCTTTACTCCCTCAAACTCCTGTACATCTGCAGATGATCTTAAAATATAGGGTCATTTATAGGACTCTTTGGGATTCTCTCACCAACGTCCACCCCATGCTGCCTCAATTGTGAAATCTCCATGTAGTTTGGTTGGGATTAGACTCACCTGCTTCTCCTCCTGTAACCTTGCTCTTCTAAATACTCCATATGCATTTCTGAGTTAGAGAAGAGGTGTAGTGAATTTTCATAATAACATATATGTTAAAATTTTTTTTAAATCTTGGGTAATGTCAACCTCCTTCTGTTTTATTCACAGCTTATCAGATCTCTCTAATTTTATCCCTTTAGAAGCTTAGAATTCTAAGAAACACCGTCTTCTCCTTTTATACATTTTATTGTGACAAAAGCTCTCAGAGCTGTCTATTGCATGCAGCTGTTTCCTATTTGAAACATTTGCTTGGTATTATTTTTCTACCTCTGGTTCAGCAGTAATTTCATTGGAACATTAGCTGTCAGTTCACCATCCTCTCTCTTTGACACCCCTCCCTCCAACATTGACTCTTTGGTGGTGAGAGGTGTTATGAAAGAGCCACTGGCAGACAGATGATGGATTATTTCTTTTTTATTCTCACTTTCCAATGATCATTGAACTTGTTTTCCTAGATGAAAGTGGAGTTGCTTCTGCAAGCAATTAAGTTGTCTTAAGCAAATGAATGTAGTGACTTGCATTTACACACGCCGTAGTGTTTCACATTTACTGCATCTGGGGTTTGAGAAAAACCACACTTTAAAGCAATATGAAATGTGTTTTGCAGAACTGATAGGGATTTAGTATTGTATAGAAGATTACATAGGGTAAACTACCGAGAAATCAAAAGTAAATAAGTGTAAGAAAATCTTATATGATGGGATAGGGAGAAGACATGAAAATAAAAAGTACATATGGCCTTTTAGGAGTGATGAAAGAAGGAGAAAATATCAAGGTAACAGCTGTGGTATCTAAGCACAGATTCTACTTTTGACATGAATTTAGACAGGACCGTCAGAATTCTGCATTTCAATTTTAAAGTGTCCTGTTTTTATTTATGTTACAGTTTTTGTTCCTTTCCAATAATATCTTAGAAACATAATCTTAGAAGGAATTTACTCTTGATTTTTACATACATGATGAATGCCTTCAAAGATGTTAACACACTGTGATTGAACCTGAGAGTCATCTCTCAAAGTTGATAGGTTACACCTAGGAAACAGATGATAGGAAGAAGTTGGCATACAACACGGAAGATAAATCAACCTGACCACTATACATTTTCTGACCCAGATACTAAATGATAACTGGTTTACTTAAGAGACAGTTCTCTAGCCATTTTTGTCAATTTTCTGAGTGATGACACACATATAAATTGTCCCTGTTCTTATTTATTGATACTGGCAGAAGAATAAATGTCACTTTGTACCAAAAAATGTCCAAACAAGTCCTCCTTTTGAAGACCTTACTATCTAATGATTGCAAATATATATTTCAAGCTTGATGACCTTGAAGAAATTCTTGATAAGATTATCAAGGGGGAGGAAGGTTGTCAAACATATAGACATTATGAGGAGATTTACAGGTACCTAGCAAAGAAAATTCTTGGCACTTGTTAGTCAATCTGTTATATAGAACCAAGAAACAACCAAACTGGTGGTAGTAAATAGTGTATTCAAAATTTAACATTTCAGAAAGAAGCAAAAGGACCTTGTGAATGAATTACAAAAGGAGGAGAAAAATTGAAGGAAAATTAAATTGTCAGTAGAACATAAATGGATTTTGAGAATGTTGGGCTGCAATTTCCATCCTTATCCATTATGAAGTTTATGGCAATAGAACTAACTTTATCTTTTAAAAATATGTATATTGTCTTCTGAAAGTAATATTAATTTTGAAATATTAGAATTTAAAACACTGGTAAAATAACAATAAAATCTGAACCCTAACAATATCTGATGATATGGGAATCTGAGTTGACCCTAGAGGAAAATTTGTTGTTGTTGTTCAGTCGTGTCTGACTTTTTGAGACCCATGGACTGCTGCATACCAGGTTCCCTGTCCTTCACTATTTCCCAGAGTTTGCTCAAACGCATGTCCATTGAGTCAGTGATGCCATCCAGCTATTTCATCCTCTGTTACCCTCTTCTCTTCTTGCCTTTAATCTTTCACAGCATTATGGTCTTTTTAAACGAGTCAGCTTTTTGCATCAGCTGGCCAGAGTACTGGAGCTTCTGCTTCAGCTTCAGCATCAGTCCTTCCAATGAATATTCAGTGTTGATTTCCTTTAGGAATGCCTGGTTTGATATCCTTGCAGTCCAAAGGGCTCTCAAGAGCCTTCTCCAGCACCACAGTTCGAAAGCATCAATTCTTTTGTTCTCATCCTTCTTTATGGTCCAACTCTCATATCATGACCCCTGAGAAATAGCAGTAACTAGAAGGATCTGCAAGCCAGTGTAAGAAAGGACTGCAGAATGATGGAGTAGGACCAGGAAAGGGACTTCAAGCCAGAGTGTTCAGGTTGGAGTGAAAGCTCTGCTAATTACTCTCTGTTTTTAGTTGCTTTAGAGAAGTCCTTTAACATATCTGAGTCTCAGGTTCATCATGCATGAATGTGACAATTATATTGCCTTTTTCACCTCTGAGGATTACTGATAAAATTAATTTTTCATTTCCAACAGAGGCTACAGTTCATTGCTCCTAGGCCTTTTAAACCATCCCTCATTGTTGATGTCCTTTCTTCTTTCCTTATTCAGAATAGATTCTATGACCTATGGTTATAACGACTCCCTTTTGTATGCTCTCAACTCCTTTCCTCCATTTGCTCTTCCAAGGCATTTGGCAAAACCACCAGCTTGGCTAAATTTAACTCTCGACATGCTTTGCACCTGCATTCATGAAACTCAAAGTAGCTGGGGAGGCACAAAATTATGAGGGGTGATTTTACTTTAAATTCATGTCCACTGACTTCAAGTAAGCTCTTAGTGTTTCTATGATAATAATACTAGATTTTAATTTTATTTCCAGTTAGAGTTTGGAACTAAGATTATGTTAATGTCATAAATTTTAACTTCATAAAATGATCTTTAAAAATGTTTTATTGTCTTTAACATGTTCCCTATGATGTGAATTCTTCTTTGATATTTGGTAGAATTCATCTGTAAAACTGTCTGGATTTATGTGTGTGTGTGTGTGTGTGTGTGTGTGTGTGTGTGTAGATTTTGGACTATCATTTTATATTTTAAAATGAGGAGAGATATTTTAAAGTTTCTTATTTCTTCTTGTGTTTTACAAGTGCCATTTTCTAGGAGGTGTTGAATTTCAGTTGTAAGTTCAATTTGGTAGCATGAAATTATGCATAACATTCTTATTTGCTTAAATATCTACTGTATAATATGCCCCTTTAAAAAATTAGGTATTAGTTAAGTATTACTTAATTTTACCTCCTGTCTTATTTTTCATGAACAGTTTTGCCAGATTATTTTATGTCTTCAAATATTCAGTGTTAACATTGGTCTCATATTTCAAGCAATATTTCTCCGAAATATTAACTTTTACTTTTCTCTCTCAAGTTTTTGTTTTCTTTTTTATAACTTAATATTTATGTTTGACTCTCTAATTTTTCATTTCCATTTTCTAATAGATGCACTTTCCCATACCTAATACCTTGTTTTTGTCCCCTGGGCTGTCAATACTCAAACTTGGCCATCCTAGATATTGTCAATTTCAGGACAACTGAAGTTTTATTCTAGTTTAAACCCCTACTTCTATTTCATTTTTATTATTGAGTCATCTTTGTATCTCCCTCTCTTTTTTGTCTATTTCTTTTTGTGTTTGAGAATTTCCTTTATGGTTTCACCACTTCATCTGTATATTGACACTTAAAAAAATTACATTTTATTTTGAAATTATGTTTTTGAACAGATTTTTTCAGAGACTATAGATTTTAATGTTACCCCAAGTAGAAATATTTCTTAAATAATTAATTTTTGTTTTTGTAGACTTTTTTTTCATATATAGCTATTATTTCTATGACTTCTCTGGTGGCTCAGTGGTAAAGAGCCCACCTTCCAATGGAGGAGATGTGGGTTCAATCCCTGTGTCAGAAAGATTCCTTGGAGAAGGAAATGGCAACCCACTCAGTATTCTTGTCTGGAAATACTATGGACAGTAGAGCCTGGCATGCTATAGTACAAGGGGTTGCAAAAAAGTCAGACGTAGCTTAGCGACTAAACACACACTCACACACACACAATTATTTCTATATTGTAGCTCATGATGTACCTTTCATGTCTATCATTTGTGTTTGATTGCCTTTTCCCCCTTTTCCATGATCCTTTTGTGTCAGTTGCTAAATCTGATTACCTATCTTATTACTTTTCTACAGTGAATTTTCAGATTCCTTTCTTTCTCTCTTTCAGATTATTTTTGTAGTATTGCCCATTTGTCTTTCCCTCAAACTCTTGTATATCATCTCATTATATCTCCCCCTACCCTGCTCCTCTCTCTCTCAATGGAATCCACATCTGTTTTTCTGTTGTTATTGCTGAAAAACAGTTGCAGGTTGAATCTCTTTGAGTACCATCACTCTCTCCTTGGGGATCTTTTGAATCTTTTCTTTGGAACCTATGTAGGAAGGTAAGTTTATATTAACCATTTGGTCATCTTTGTCAAGCAGAGATGAGGATAGGAAGCTGGAACCTGAGTCATTGCTGTAATAGAACTCTGCTTTTGCAGGCTTATATTTGTATTTATTGATTCACTTATTTTTACCCTGCTTCTGGGCACATGCTCTGCTAAAGTGTGGGGATTATTCTATTCCTCTAAGAGCATATATTTCATCATTATTCTCCTCAGTCATGGTGGCTTGGCTATTTTAGATAAATTCTGATTAGGAAATACATTCCATTTATAAACTTTCTCTCTGTGAACATGGGAGACATTGCTAGTTATTTATTCAGTATTTATTTAACATTTATTCTTATTAGCTGAACTTTGATTCTATTCAGAGTGGCAATCGGTTCACACGAACATCCTATCTCCCAGCCTCTCTTGTAGCCAGTGGTTGCCATATGCCACATTAGGTTGAATCATACACTATATTTATTTTTATGTTGTTATTGTTTGGTCAACCAGTGGTGTACTACCCTTTGTGATCCCATGGACTACAGCATGCCCGGCCTCTCTGTCCCTCACTAACTCCTGGAGTTTGCCCAAGTTCATCTGGTCACATTAGTGATACTGTCCACCATCTCATCCTCTGATGCCCTCTTCTTCTGCCCTCAATCTTTCCCAGAATCAGGAATTTTTTCATTGAGTTGTCTGTTTGCATTAGATGACCAAAATACTGGAACTTCAGCTTTCAGCATCAGTCCTTTAGTGAATATTAAGGGTTGATATGCCTTAAGATTGACTGGTTTGATCTCCTTGCTGTCCAAGGGACTTTCAAGAGTCTTCTCCAGCACCACAGTTCAAAAGCACCAATTCTTTGGTGTTGTGCCTTGTTTACAATTCTGCTTTCACAGCCTTACATAACCACTGGGAAGACCATAGCTTTGACTATACAGACCTTTGTCAGCAGAGTAATGTCTCAACTTTTCAATGCACTGCCTAGGTTTGTCATCTTTTTTCTGCCAAGAAGCAATCATCTTCTGATTTCATGGTTACAGTCACCATCTGCAGTATGAACACAATTGATTATCAGCAAAAATTATGTGACCAAATATAATATTTTTGGTCAAGAAGATGTAAATGCATATCACTGGGTGGAGTTTTTGTGAAGCAATTTATAGGAGATATGTTTTGCTTGCTTGTTTTTTCAACTTTCTGTTCTTTGCCTTTTCCCCTCACTTATTCTTCTTTGGTCTTTAACTCAATAACTGGCATTGCAGTTACATCAACTCTGGACTGCATACCTCTGGATGTTATTATATTAGAAAAATAAGCTTCTGTTTAGTTACTCTAGTTCCTCTCTCATCCTCATCATTGCTTTTGCCGATGATGACTCATAGCTAAGAAAATGGCTCCAAATAAATTTGGCTGGTTTCCTGTCTACAGGCACTCTCTCTTATCTCTAGTCCTTGGTTCTCCAGATTGAGGGGTGGGGAGGTTCATTCTTGAACTGAGATGAATTTGTGATACTATTAGAGAGAGGCATGCTCAGAGAACTATAAAGAAAGACTGTTCTGGGATTTCCCAGGTGGTCCACTGGTTAAGAAGAATCTGCCTTCCAATGCAGGGGACATGAGTTCAATCTCTGGTCTGGGAACTAAGATCCCACATGCTATGAGGCAACTATGCCTATGTGTGCCACAACTACCGAGGCTTGTGTGCCTGAGAACCTGTGCTTCTCAATAAAAGAAGCCACTGCAATGAGAAGCCTGCTTGCCACAACTCTAGTTGCCTGCATGCAGCAACAAAGCACTAATCTGCCACCATGAAGACCCAGCAAAGTCATAAATAAAATAGAGAAAAAGACTATCCTTTTTGACTACACCTGCCTATGTCCCAAAGCACTGGCCATGTAAACCTGGAGATAGAAGACATTATTCAGATTTCTTTCATTTACTTTCTGTGACACTTTGCTGCTGCCTTTGAGGGAAGAGCACATGGTGGTCCTATATACGGAGCTTAATCTGGGTCATGACTGATGTGTTTGGTGATTAATGAGCTGTAGCATGCATGAAGCTGACTCTGGTCCTGATTTAGGGCTAACAGCATGGTAATTAGTTAGTTAATGTTAGTTGCTAGTCATGTTTGATTCTTTGAGACCCCTTGGATTCTAGCCTGCTGGTCTCCTCTGTCCATGGGATTCTCCAGGCAGGAATAATGGAGTGGGTTGGGATTCCCTTTCCCAGGGGATCTTCCTAACCAGGAATTGAACCCAGGTCCCACATTGCAGGCAGATTCTTTACCATCTGAGCTACCAGGGAAGCCCTGAGAGCTTTGCTGACAGCAGGGTATGTTACATTACAGCATGGTAATGGCTACTCCTAATTAAGTTCCTACCTTGTGCCAGATACTGTGCTAAGCAATTGACCTATATTCACTGTTTTAACTCGCATAACAATATAAGGGTTGTATTATTAACAACTTCATTTTCAAGATAAAGCAACTGAGACAGTGAGAGATTGAATTATTTGCTCAGTGTCACATGGTTAGAGTGAGGCTGAGCTGGAATGGAAGTATGGCAGCTGGACTCCAGAATCTGTGCTGCCATACATAACCTGTTGGCTGCTTCTTCTGACCCTCTCCCTGAAAGTTTGAACCACGTAAGTAAAGAGTCTGTGCTGAGAGAGGTATGAGAGAAGAAAAGAAAAGGAAAAAAATACAAGTTGTTGGAGAGGAACAGACACTGAAGAAGCTACCAGGACATAAAAACAAGACTCTCCCCACTCTGACGCTCTGATTTTATCCTTGTTGTTGTTTAGTTGCTAAGTCATGTTCGGCTCTTTTTAACATCCTGGACTGCAGCACAACAGGCTTCCCTGTCCTCCCCTGTCTCTCAGAATTTGCTCAAGTTCATGTCCATTCAGTTGGTGATGCCACCCAACCATCTCATCCCTTGCCACCCTCTTCTGCCTTCAATCTTTCCCAGCATCAGGTCTTTTCCAGTGAGTCAGCTCTTTGCATCAGGTAGCTGAAGTATTGGAGCTTCAGTATCAGCATCAGTACTTCCAATGAATATAGAGGGTTGATTTCCTTTAGAATTGACTGGTTTTCTCTCCTTGCAGTCCAAGAGATTCTCAAGAGTCTTCTCCAACACTGTAGTTCAAAAGCACAAATTCTTCAGTGCTCATCCTTTTCTATGGCTCAACTCTCACATCTGTACATGACTACTAGAAAAGCCATAGCTTTGACTATATGTACCTTTGTTGGCAATGTGAGGTCTTTGCTTTCTAATATGCTCTCTAGTTTTGTCATAGCTTTCCTTCCAAGAAGCAAATGTCTTCTAATTTCATGGCTGCAGTCATCACCCACAGTGATTTTGGAGTCCAAGAAAAAAAAAATCTGTCACTGCTTCTACTTTTATCCTACTGTGTACTATATCAAGAAAAAACTTCAGTTCAGTTCAGTCACTCAGTCATGTCCGACTTTTTGCAACCCCATGAATCACAGCACGCCAGGCCTCCATGTCCGTCACCATCTCCCGGAGTTCACTCAGACTCACCTCCATCGAGTCCGTGATGCCATCCAGCCATCTCATCCTCTGTCATCCCCTTCTCCTCCTGCCCCCAATCCCTCCCAGCATCAGAGTCTTTTCCAGTGAGTCAACTCTTCACATGAGGTGGCCAAAGTACTGGAGTTTCAGCTTTAGCATCATTCCTTCCGAAGAACTCTCAGGGCTGATCTCCTTCAGAATGGACTGGTTGGATCTCCTTGCAGTCTAAGGGACTCTCAAGAGTCTTCTCCAACACCACAGTTCAAAAGCATCAATTCTTTGGTGCTCAGCCTTCTTCACAGTCCAAATCTCACATCCATACATGACCACAGGAAAAACCACAGCCTTGACTAGACGGACCTTAGTTGGCAAAGTAATGTCTCTGCTTTTGTTATCCACTGTTAATATCTCTGAGATTTTTCCATTTCAGGCAGAGATGTATCAAACTTTTTTCTCCCACTGCCATCCTCCCATCAAAATCTGAGGCACTTCTCTGACACTCAATCCTACTTTGGCTTCCGTGGAGCAGCTTGGTGTCATAGGAAACCTGGTTCTCTGAAGTGTGATGGTCTTGGATTGGTTATCATTTTCAGCTACTCACTAACCTTTCTGATCCTTGACCTGGATAAGTTACTGAATGGCTTTCAGCCTTTGTCTCCTTCTTCATCTACTGGGAATATGAGTTGTTACATACAGCCATGTTCATTCAATCAACAAATCTGTGTTGTCTGTTTTGTGCTGATCACTGTAAGTAACGTTTTGTCACAAAAAGTGAAATGAAAGTGAAAGTGTTAGTCACCCAGTGATGTCTGACTCTTTGCCCCCTCATGGACTATAGCCTACCAGGCTCCTCTATCCATGGGATTCTCCAAGCAAGAATACTGGAGTGGATAGCCATTTCCTTCTGCAGGGGATCTTCCCAAACCAGGGATCAAACCTGGGTCTCCTGCATTGCAGACAGCAAGTAGTATTAAAGAATATTTTATCTTATCCATAATGGAATTTATAATCCAGTGGAGAAGACAGATAAGTAAACACACAATCACCCCTCCTGTGGGCAGTGATGAGACTGGGGTGAATACAGGCTTCTGTGGGGAGGATTATGGAGCACCCGGTTGGTGAGAGGCACTCAGCAATTGTAGGTGCTCCTTTGCTTCTTCTACCTCCTCCCTTATTCTGCTGCCAACCCTTAGATACACATGTCGGGTTTCATTTCAGAAGACTTCTTGTAGCCTGTGATATCTTTTTAGCTTCAGTGTACGATGTGGTTCTGAGATGATGCTGTCTCATGACCTTCAAAATCCAAATAAGGTGATTTGTGTCATGTGCAGTTTGCACCTTGGGCAACTATTTTTCTCATCAGTCCTCATGTGTTATTTAGCATATCAAACTTAAATTTTTTTTGAGAGAAAAAAATTTGAGAATTCCAGAGAAAACTGCAACAAGCAAATCTTAAAATTTGAGGGAAAATGAAATCATTTTTTTTTTTTACCTTCTTATTGTTTGTGTACTATACTTACAGAATTACTTACTCTGGATTTTAAGGTCTGCCTCTCAATTATCCCATTTCAAGGTTTAAATGTGAAAAATGTGAGAATTTGGGAGATTAATTTCTCCCAGAATTGACATTAGATTTGGATGCTTCTGCTTCATGAGTTTTGTTGTCAGATCAGACTCTCCATTGTCACATATGACCTCATGTACTTGTTTGAGTCATCATGAAAATAGTCTAACGTTCAGAATGTTGTCCATAAAGATCAGGGAGAAGATTTTACATATATATATATATATATATATATATAAACTTTTATTTTGTTCCAATCTCTTTATAGACTCACCGTGATTCTGTAAAATCATGAGATGGAGGGGCTATATGGAATGTAGTGGATCTATTTTCAATGTTTATGAAAGGGGTGACGTAAATACTCTTAGCTTAGAAAATAAAGGGAGATGAATATTATAAGAAAATGTGTAGACTGACTAGGGGAGGATGAAGGAAATATTGAGACCACATTAATTTGTAAATAACTTGATCCAAAATGATCTGTTGACTGTTTAGCATGGTGACTAGAAAGCTTTTTATTTCCAAACGGATAAATATTACTACAGATCACTTTATATTAGTGGTTATCTTTAAAAAACATGTTATAAAAGCATTTTATATGAAAACATCTATATTTACCTGCTACCAACACTGAAACCAAAGGAGGCAATATCCAGAACGTTTTCCTTGTAAGCAAGTAGGAGCTCAAAATATACAAACTCACAGAGTGGTGGGATTGGGGGTCAGTGGTAGGGAGATGGGTGGAGGGCTCTGCAATGGGTCTTCCAAACTCACTGTGCAAAAAAGAAGAAAAAAAACAACACGCAGTCTTTTGCAGTTTAGGAGTATTTTGCCATAATCAGAATAATTTAATCTTGAATTGTCATTGCAGATAATCTATATAAGAGATGGGCTAGCAATGCCACAAGCTATTTCCACAGTTCCATTTGTGAAATATCATTAAGCAAATATCCTACGAATGCTCTGTAAGTCAGTGATTACATAGTCAAAGCATTTCACTCTGCAATAAAACCTTTATCAAGATTTAATTACCATGAAAGCAGAAAGGTATGAGGAGTTGGGATCTTTACCTTAAATCATAATTAAAGCCCACAAATATTTAGGATTTTATTTAATTGCGCCCAAGACAAAAACAAAGCTAATGAATGGCAAAGTTCATTATGTAACTTCTAATTAATATAACACTATGATTGCTCAGAAAATTGATTTAAACATATACACAGACATATATGTAATACATACATGTCTGTATTATTGTTATTTCATGTAAGATATGTACATATAGCTGTGTGGCAGAGCGGGGGAGTTGTGTGTAGTTGTGTGACATGTTATGTTGTTTTCATGGCCAGATTTATTCTTACAAAAGTAGAGGTTTTTTTTTTTTTTTTTTGGTGACAATTACATCCTACTTCCTTGAATGTGGCTTTTAGAATTTCATATCCTGCTCTTCTGTGAGTTCCATTTTCTGCTTTTGAGTTCCATTTTCTGCTTTAGAGTCCCCAAATAGGAATATAATAAAAAAACATTAAGCCTCCTTGGTTGACTTAGAAAATTGCAGAGTGATATTCCCAATAACCAATCCCATAAAGTAGGAGTTGTTTTATAAGCAAAAATGTTCAAATAACTTAAACATAACCTCATTTCTGTGGAAAATTGTGAAGCCTGCCTTGATTCCTCATTCTATCCTCTACTACACATGCTTTATAGTGAAAGTGAAGAAAACTAAAAAATATTAGTGCAGAAGAAGCACAAAATAAAACAAAGGGGTTGGATGCTCTTAGACTGAATTCTGCACACTGAACATGTAACTGCATCAGATCCAAGGAGAATGAGTTGGAGACCGGAGATGTCTGTTAAGGACCCTGGTGCCTTCTCATCCATTTGCTACAACCTCTCCAAGAGGAGGCTATTGCAGGCTCTCTGCCATTCAGAATGTGTTTTGAAACCCTTTACTGGGGTGTGAAATGACATTTTTGCCCCCTAAATAGACTAAGGATCTCATCCTTTGTTATCTCATTGCTTATAATATAATGCTGAAAATAAAAGTTTGAGCACAATAAAGGTATAGATTCAATGAAATCTAATTGAATGAATTTAGAATGCAAATATATAAATCTTAAAGAAAAATTCAAAGTAATGCACCACTGCAGGGGAGTAATTCATTGGAGTGCTAATCATGCACATTCAAAGGTTGCTCTCAGCTGTTAATATCCTTCATATGTTAGCTTAGCTCAGTGTTTACTACACCTGTATAATGAACAGACCTCCCTTAAACAAAAAGTGTGAAAATTCTTTGACATTGTCTTTCTTTGAGACTGGAATGAAAACTGACCATTTCCAGTCTTGTGGCCACTGCTGTGTTTTCCAAATTTGCTGGCATATTGAGCACAGCAGTTTCACAGCCTCATCTAGGATTTGAAATAGGTCAACTGGAATTTCATCATCACCACTAACTTTGTTTGCGGTGATGCTTCCTAAGGGCCACTTGACTTTGGACTCCAGGATGTCTGGCTCGAGGTGAGTTATCACACCATCGTGATTATCTGGGTCATGAAGTTCTTTTTTGTATAGTTCTTCTGTGTATTCTTGCAAGCTCTTTGTAATATATTTGATTTCTTTTAGGTCCATAAAATTTCTGTCCTTTATTGTACCCATCTTTGCATGAAATATTTCCTTGGTATCTCTAATTTTCCTGAAGAGATCTCTAGACTTTCCCATTCTATTCCTCTGTTTCTTTGCAGTGATCACTGAGGAAGGCTTTCTTATCTCTCCATGCTTTTCTTTGGAACTCTACATTCAAATGGATATATCTTTCCTTTTCTCCTTTGCCTTTCACTTCTCTTCTTTTCTCAGGTAATTTGTAAGGCCTCCTCAGACAGAAAGACAGTTTTGTGTTTTTGCATTTCTTTTTCTTGGGGATGGTCTTGATCACTGCCTCCTGTACAATGTCACAAACCTCTGTCCATAGTTCTTCAAGCTCTCTGTCTATCAGATCTAATCCCTTGAATCTATTTCTCACTTCCACTGTATAATCATAAGGGATTTGATTTAGGTCATACCTGAATGGTCTAGTGGTTTTCCCTACTTTCTTCAATTTTAGTCTGAATTTTGCAATAAGGAGTTGATGATCTGTGCCACAGTAAGCTCCCAGTCTTGTTTTTGCTGACTGTATAGAGCTTCTCCATCTTTGGCTGCAAAGAATATGATCAATCTGATTTCTGTATTGACCATTTGGTAATGCCCATGTATAGAGTCTGCTCTTGTGTTGTTGGAAGAGGATGTTTCCTTTGACCAGTGCATTCTCTTGGCAAAAGTCTGTTAGCTTTTGCCCTGGTCCATTTTGTACTCCAAGGCCAAATTTGCCTGTTGTTCCACGTATCTCTTGACTTCCTACTTTTGCATTACAGTCCCCTATGATAAAAAGGACATCTTTTTTTGGCTGTTAGTGCTAGAAGGTCTTGTAAGTCTTCATAGAACTGTTCAAATTCAGCTTCTTCAGTGGTACTGATCAGGGCATAGACTTGGATTACCATGATATTGAATGATTTGCCTTGGAAACGAACAGAGATCATTCTGTCGGTTTTGAGATTGCATACAGGTACTGCATTTCAGACTCTTGTTGACCATGATGTTTACTCCATTGCTTCTAAGGGATTCCTGCCCACAGTAGTATATATAATAGTCATCTGAGTTAAATTCACCCATTTCAGTCCATGTAGTTTGCTGATTCCTAGAATGTCGATGTTCACTCTTGCCATCTCCTATTTGACCACTTCCAATTTGCCTTGATTCATGGACCTGACATTCCAGGTTCCTATGCAATATTGTTTGCTACAGCATTGGACTTCCATCACCGGTATATCCACAAATAGGCAGTGTTTTTGCTTTGGCTCCGTCTCTTCATTCTGTCTGTAGTTATTTCTCCATTCTTCCCTAGTAGCATATTGGGCACCTTCTGACCTGGGAAGTTCATCTTTCAGTGTCTTATCTTTCTGCCTTTTCATACTATGCATGGGGTTCTCAAGGCAAGAATATTGAAGTAGTTTGTCACTCCCTTCTCTAGTGGACCATGCTTTGTCAGAGCTTTCAACCATGACCGATCCATCTTGGGTGGCCCTACACAGCAAGGCTCATTATTTCATTGAGTTAGACAAGGCTGTGTTCCATGTGATCTGTTTAATTAGTTTCTGTGATTTTCATTCTGTCTGTCCTCTGATGGAGTAGGATAAGGTTATCTGTGAACCCTGAACTTCCAGATGTTCAAGCTGGATTTAGAAAAGACAGAGGAAACAGAGATCAAATTGCCAACATCTATTGGATCATCAAAAAAGCAAGACTGTTCCAGAAAAACATCTACTTCTGCTTCATTGACTATGCCAAAGGCTTTGACTGTGTGGATCACAACAAACTGTGGAAAATTCTTAAAGCAATGGCAATACCAGACCACCTGATGTGCCTCCTGAGAAATCTGTTTGCAGGTCAAGAAGCAACAGTTAGAACTGACCTGCAACAACAGACTGGTTCCAAATTGGGAAAGGAGTACATCAAGACTGTATATTGTCACCCTGCTTATTTAACTTCTACACAGAATACATCATGTGAAATGCTGAGCTGAATGAAGTACAAGCTGGAACCAAGACTGCTGGGAGAAATATCAATAACCTCATATGTGCAGATGACACCACCCTTATGGCAGAAGGCAAAGAAGAACTAAAGAACCCCTTGATGAATGTCAAGGAGGAGAGTGAAAATGTTATCTTAAAAAACTCAACATTCAGAAAACTAAGATCTGGTTCCATCACTTCATGGCAAATAGATGGGGAAGCAATGGAAACAGTGAGAGTCTGTATTTTGGGGGCTCCAAAATCACTTCAGATGGTGACTGCAGCCATGAAATTAAAAGACGTTTGCTCATTAGAGAAAAAGCTATGACCAACCTATACAGCATATTAAAAAGCAGGGACATTGCTTTGTGGAAAAAGTCCATTTAATCAAAGCTATGATTTATCCAGTAGTCATGTGTGGATGTGAGAGTTGGACCATAAAGAAAGCTGAACAGTGAAGAATTGATGCTTTGTACTGTGGTGTTGGGGAAGATGCTTGAGAGTCCCTTGGACTTCAAGGAGACCCAACCAGTCCATACTAAAGGAAATCGGTCCTGTATATTCATTTGGAGGACTGATGCTGAAGCTGAAACTCTATTTTTGCCACCTGATGTGAAGAATGGACTCATTGGAAAAGACCCTGATGCTGGGAAAGATTGAAGGCAGGAGGAGAAGGGACGACAGAAGATGAGATGGTTGGATGGCATCACCAACTCAATGGACATGAGTCTGAGCAAGCTCTGGGAGTTTGTGATGGACAGGGAAGCCTGGCGTGCTGCATTCCATGGGGTCACAGAGTTGGACATGACTGTGTGACTGAACTGAAGTAATTTTTGATTACCCTTGATGTTGACAGATAATGCATATTTTATATTTTTAAATTAGTATAAACCAAACTATCAATAAACTTATACCCAGGGCTCATATTTAACTTCAAAAACTGAAATTGTTGAAAATTAAATAAAATATAAATATTAAACTAAAAAAAATCAAGAAATTTTAATTTATTGGACTGAGTTGATTTCTAAATATATTTAGCAAAGTGAAATATTCAAAGAAAGTCCTTCTGAACTCCACATGTTATTATTCCAGTGCTTCATGGTTTACTAACCATACAATATTTTTATAGACCTCTCAGTGTCATTTGTTCTTCAGTTGTCATGAATATAATTTTTACACATTCATTTGCTTCAGTTATTTTTTTCCATTAGATTGCAAAACATACAGTAACACTGCACAATGCCAAATACACATTAGTATAGAAACCAAAACTATTTGTGTACTTGGTAATTAAAGCGTTACTTAAATAATACAGATCAACACTCTCCAATGAACTTTCTGCAGCAATAGAAATGTCCTGTATCTGCAGTCTGTAACATTGTAGCTACTAGCCACAAATGGCTCGTGAGAATTTAAAATATGACTAGTGTGACTGAGTTGTAGGAGGAAATGGTATCCCACTCCAATATCCTTGCTTGGAAAATCCCATTGTCAGAGGAGTCTAGCAGGCTATAGTCCATGGAGTTGCAAACAGTCAAATATGACTGAGCAAAAGAGCACACACATTGTCACTGAGGAACTGAATTTTATGTTTATTTAACAAAAAATTAACATTTAAATTTAAATAATCTTGATGAATGGCTACCATAGTGGTTAATGTATACTAAGAATATGTTAATTTTAAAAAATTATCATCAAAATAAAAAATGAAATGTTATGATCTCATAAAGAAATGTCAGATACTTTAGAACGCACTGATGGCAGTTTTTTTTTTTTTTTAAATTTTAAAATCCTTAATTCTTACATGCGTTCCCAAACATGAACCCCCCTCCCACCTCCCTCCCCATAACATCTCTCTGGGTCATCCCCATGCACCAGCCCCAAGCATGCTGCATCCTGCGTCAGACATAGACTGGCGATTTGATTCTTACATGATAGTATACATGTTAGAATGCCATTCTTCCAAATCATCCCACCCTCTCCCTCTCCCTCTGAGTCCAAAAGTCCGTTATACACATCTGTGTCTTTTTTGCTGTCTTTCATACAGGGTCGTCATTGCCATCTTTCTAAATTCTATATATATGTGTTAGTATACTGTATTGGTGTTTGAAAATCAACTGCTGTAGGTGATGATTTCATTAGTCCTGGGTATCAATGTGCCTTGCTGTGTATATTCTCTCAACTTCATGAGTTTTGATCTTCCAAGTCTTTGGAAACTTTGATTCAAGAATAGCTCTAGTGTATTTAAAGGAATCACCAGGACAATGGTAATTGAGGTTTTCAAGGAAAATAAATCTAAGGAGAGAAACATCAAAAAATGCTGCCTCTCTGAATAGCATATGCAGAACCAGGAAGTGATGAAGCAGTGTGGTCTATATTATGAGAGTAAAAGGGTTACTAAAAATAAAATATACTGTATATGAAAGCAGCTAATTTTTTTCCAGTAAGGTGTAATAATCATGTAACATAATGTTAGTTTAAAGTATACAAACTGATGACTTGATATATTCATATATTATGAAATAATAACCACAATAAGGTTAGTAAATACATTCATCACCATCTCACTTAATTACTATTTCTTTTTTGTAAGGAGGATATTTGATATTTCAGCAACTTTCAGGTATACATTATACTATGTTAATTATATATGTAGCATGCTATACAGTCTTCCCTGGTGGCTCAGATGGTAAAGAATCTGCCTGCAATCAGGAGACCCAGGTTTAATTCTTGGATTGGGAAGATACCCTGGAGAAGAGAATGGCTACCCACTCCAGTCTTCTTGCCTGGGAAATCCCATGGACAGAGGAGCCTGGCAGGCTACAGTTCAAAGGGTCATTAAGAGTTGGGCACAACAGACTGACTAATACACACACACACACACACACACACACACACACACACACAGCAATACTGTACTGTAGAGCATTTTAAAGTCTATTTGTTTTTGGTAGTAGGTAATATCTTTTTCAGGCTTTTCCTAACCTCAAACCTCAGTTTATCCCTAAAGAATATGGTGTCTTGAAGTCCATGACTATCTTCCAAGTCAGGCCATTTAGTCAGGCTATATTTGGAGAGATGGTGGGATTTCAGATGGAGACTTAACAAGGCTCATTCCTGCCTAGGTGTACTATAGGGAATACTTCATTGAGGACTTAATATACATAAGATAAGTGGAGGTTATACAGTAGTATGCAAGTAATACCTTCTAAAAAAGATTTACAATTTAGGATGGAGATAAGTTGTAAAGGTGACCCTTTGTAGTTAAAGATTCAAAAAAATCATATACCTAGATCCGAATGTGTGATAAGATGGTTGAAGTTCAGAAGAGGGAGAAATTTGGATGATCTGGAAATGCCAGGAAACCTTCTTAGACTCATGTCTTATACACTCAGACTTATCTTAAATATTACTTAATCCTATCTGTCAGGGTTTATGCCCTTTTAAATTTGTTTTTAAGGTGACTGACACAGGATTAGACATTTACAAATATCCAGTAAATTGTGATAAGATGTGAATAAATAGTATTCAGGGAATTTTTTTAAGAAGTAAAAGAATTAGAAGAAATATCAAGAGCTAAAAGTCTATGATAAAATATGAACACAAAAGAAAGAAAGCTGAGAATTTCTACAAACATATGCACTATAAACATGCTTTCAGGTAGAGGAGAAATATTTTGTTCTTATCTGTTAGTATCAAGTTGGTACTGCATATATAGAAATCAAACATAACTGTAGAAAAAAAAGGGTAATAACTATAAAGACAAAAGGAAAAAAGAAAAAAGTGCTCTCATGGTAAGTTAATAGTCTGTAAATCAATAGTCTGAATGCTCACATTGAGAAAAGAATGATATTTTCTATTGAAATATGATTTTTTATATTGTTAGATCCAGTGTTTAGTACAAAGCTCTATAAAATATTCAAGAGAGCAGGAGTAAGGAAGCTGCCAAATCTATCATCCATTCTGATCATAAGTATGTGGTGTGTCCTTGACCATAGCCCCAAACGATGACCTGTGGGAAGGTGAGCTACTTGCTCTCTTTAGCAGTGCTTGGATCCCCCTGATTCTCTTGAGAGGTCCAACATCCTGAATGAAATAAAATACTTACTGACCAGATCATGTTTTGGGGGTCATAAATTCTCTTGGAATAAGTGAAAAAATATGATAAGAGACCTTGAAAACAAACCCTAAACACATTTTGCCTATTGAAGAAAATGTAGTGGAGAACTGAGCACTTTCTGTTGCTGCAAACTTTAATAGTTCATATCTCCAAATAATACAACAGAAAAGAGACTTTAAATAACAGCAACGATGCTAAAAGGTAATGCATGCATTCCACTGCAAGCCCTCTGAGCAGGAAGTCAGCCTAATTCTCTGCTTTGAATATCATTGCACCTTGACAATTCAAGAATTATGAGAAATAAACACTTACATTGAGGTGAAATATGCGAGAGACTGATTGGAAGAAATGCGGGTGAAAGATAAGAGAAAAGGTGTCAAGAGTAAGCAAGGAGAACCTTCAGACTGAAATACATACCTGACACCTGTAAAAGAATAGAGGGAAGGAAGGATTGGATAAGAAGACACTCAGACTGAAGCTCGGTTCTGAGAAAGGTCCATTCAAGCATAAAGAGAAGCTCCTGCGTCAGAATTTCATCCTGCATTAGACACCAGTGTTCTGCTCCAGCCCTCATTGTGCTCAGGCGTACCCTGGGAGCAATCTTGAGGAAGCATGGCCTGGTGTGAATGGTGTGATAGATCTACAGGCATAGCAGTTGAAAGCTGTCGGTCAACATCACTCCTTGAAGGAGATCTGAGTGGGACACCTCCATGGATAATGTGGGCACATGGCACTTGGCTCAGCACAAAATTTTCTTTGAATTTTCTACTCTGAACTAGGAACTGAAATTTTCCTCAGTTTGAGCTTGAGAAGATTGATCTCTACCAGGATTGTGTTAACTCCCTCCTATCCCAAACATGTTCCTCTAATTGACTCCTACTCATTGCACATTCTTATTTTGAGCTTTATGTATGAGTACTAGAGACAGATTCTTGAGGAAGATTTTAATATAGGTAAACTTTTTTTGCAGAGATATTGCTTTGCCAGTGAAGGGCCATATAATCAAAGCTGTGGTTTTTCCAATAGTCGTGTCCAGATATGCGAGTTGGACCATAAAGAAGGCTGAGCACTGAAGAATTGATGCTTTTGAACTGTGGTGTTGGAGAAGACTCTTGAGAGTCCCTTGAACTGCAAAGAGATCAAAACAGTCAATCTTAAAGGAAATCAACCCTAAATATTCACTGGATGGGCTGATGCTGAAGCTGAACCTCCAATATTTTGGCCACCTGATGAAAAGAGACAACTCATTGGAAAAGACTCTGATGCTGGGAAAGATTGAGGGCAGAAGGTGAAGGGAGGGACAGAGGATGAGATGGTTGGATTTCATCATGGATTTAATGGACATGAGTTTGAACAAACTCCAGGAGTCAGTGAAGGGCAGGGAAGCCTGGCATGCTGCAGTCCATGGTGTCTCAAAGAGTTGGATATGACTGAGTGATTGAACAACAACAAACATTTTTTAAAACATAAATTTCTTTAAAGTGCTAGTAAGGTCTTTCTGTAGGCAATATAATAAGGCTTGGTAGTTGAAGGACTCAAGGGCTGGCCTTCTCAAATGATCTCACCTGTAAGTATATACTACAGCAAGAATCTATAGTACCAATGGGCTATAAAGCCAAAGGCAGTTGCAAAGATTTTGACCACAGGGTTACAAATTCAGGCTTGCAATGTTCAGCTGGGAATGAGATATTTATCCACTGCTCCTCTACTGTGTGTTTATTGTCCTGAGGGGCTTAGCACATGTAGCAACCTATCATTGATTTTGGACAACCAGAGTGGTTGAAAGAAGCTGTTTGGATTATTATGGAGAAAACTTTGGCAGGTGTGTATCCTGAATAAATGAACAAGTTGATAATTACACACCTGGAACTCAAACAGCAGGAATGTAGATAGTGACTTACTGGAATGGAGGCTGATCACTACAGTGGTTTTGGATGAGTCCATGGATGGTTTCTACTTTCTTGTTTTGAATTAATTGGCAGAAGGAACATGGCTCACAAACCATGGTACTACTCTGAATTATATTACTAATCTCTTCCAACTCTGCATGGATGTGTGTCTGAGTTATATTTTCTATCTAGGCTGCTTTTTACTTGGCATTTACTATTTGTCACAAGAGGATGCAGCAATGATCATAAAATTCTCAGAGTAACAGTTTTAGAAAGAATTTAGTAGAATAAAAAGTTTGGATACAATGTTCTTCTTCATTCCAAAGGCATTCATTCATTAACTGCTGTTGAGGAATTAACATGTGCCAGAATATACGGAAGATGAAAAATTTTCCATAAATAAATAAGATGTGTCTATACCTTTGAGAAACACAACTTGGAGATAATTTTTGCAGACAACAACCAACCAGGGTGAAAAGTGTTGGTTTCTGCATTGAATTCTGACTGATACAGAATCCAAGATGATCATACCTCATTACTGTTTGAAATTCTTGTCTGCACAGTTCTTAGAAAAAGTTTCTCTGCCTAGAAATGTTAGCTAATATTTATTGAGTGCATACTGTGTGAAGGATACTATTCTAAGTGTATATAAATTAATTCAATTTTACATCACAAAATCCTGATGTAGGTACTTTACAGATGAAGAAAATGAGGCATAGAAAGATTAAATATCTTTCCCAACATAAAACAGTTAGGAAATTTTAATAGGATACATTCTAAGCAGTTTAGCTTCTAAACTGTAATTGAACCCATTATTCTATGCCGCAAAATGGTCACAGCTCTTGTCAAGAATTAGAATTAGAACCATCTCTACCCTGTTGCACACTATATATTCCTTTAGATATACAAGCTTCTTATCAAGTTGTTTCTCATATTAGTGCTTTTACACAAACTGTCCCTTCCCTCAACTTTAATTCAATAATGATTTACTTAGCTCTTGTTTTTATGTCACGACGATTCAAGATACTAGGTATTATTACACCTATTAAAATGACAAATGCTGTCTTTGCCTTTATGTTGGTTGCAGACTACAGGGACTTGAAAGCAAATAAAGAGAGGTTATAGTGTAGAATGATAGGTGAAAGTAAATAAAGAGTAAATTACAATTGTAGTGTTATCATGAGAACTGAAAAATGTCCAGAAAGCACACATGGGGAGCACAACTTGAGCTTGAAGGATTAGAAGAAGCTGAAAATCTACACAGATAGCTGCATGCCTGGCATTTTCAACACTTTCCCTATGTGGCTAATTCCTAGGCATCGATCAAGGCTTAATTTCTTTCTTGAGAATCCAACCTTTCCCCCAATCTGATTAAGATGCCTTTTATTAAGTCGCCTTAGCAATTTGAACAGAAAGCACTTTATTATCTTGCACTGTTACTGTTTTTTATTGCTTTTTTTTTTTTTCTTCCTCCTAGAAAACTGAATGCTTCTCGAGGGCCATAATTATTACTTGCTTATTTTTGTGTCCACTTAATCTACTACAGTGCTTGCTTAGCATACGCCTTCTATAAATGTTTGTTAATGAATGAGGAAATAGTTGAGGATGAAGCAAGAAATTAAAAAGTCATCAATTCAGGATGGGTCTTCTATATACCCTGATAATGATTAATTTTTTTCCCAGATGATCAGAGATCCTTAGAGTTGGCAATAAAAATGATTGTATTTCATTTATATTTTGCAAGGATTTGCATCCTTGATTCAAACTGGTTTGTTAGGTTGCTTAAAACATTACAACGATGAGGTTAAAGCAATAAGTTTCATTTTTGTACAGACCAGTTTGCTTCATTTATGTCTGTAACTAGAGATTACGCTATACAGCTTGGCCAATTGACCTGCAGGTTTATGATTTTGGCTACAAACAAAAGCAAATGAAAAAGCATGTGTGGATCATTGCAAATCAATTTCCATTCATGGAAGAATAGCAATCATGTATGTAACCTAGCTGGAGAAGGCAATGGCATCCCACTCCAGTACTCTTGCCTGGGGAATCCCAGGGGCAGTGGAACCTGGTGAGCTGCCGTCTATGGGGTCGCACATGGTCGGACACGACTGAAGCAACTTAGCAGCAGCAGCATATAACCTAGCAATGGCAAGCCGATAACTTCATCTTTACCTCTTCAGCATATTATATGCATAAGTCCAAGTATAATATTATTTCTCTATTTTATTATACTACATTTGAAAATAAAGCAATAGATAAGCCTCCAGGGTTAACATAATGTGACAATGCACATCAAATATAATCATAGACTTAGAAAAGTTACTTGAATTAATTAATGTATAATAGCCTTTGAATTGTCAGGAGAATTTTATGATTTATATGTGTTTTGATAAAAAGACTTTCTTTGATTGTCCCCACTTACATTATTAGTTATATTCTGTTACAAAAGGCTTTTTTATTATTCGATTCTTACCTGAGTAATTTATAGATCATACCATTTTTTTTTTTTTTTTTTGGTAAGCTCAGGCTAGGGCCATAAAACTGTTTTCTTCTGAAAACGATTGATCTTGAGGTACTTATAGATATTTAGATAAATTACACTCTGGACTATGTTTGTAGCAGATACAGTATTAAAATCAGAAAATTTGGATACCTTCAATTTTAAACTTGGCAGGAATAACAAAGTTACTTAGGGTTGTGCATATGTGCTAAATTGCTTCAGTCCTGTCCAGATCTTTGCCACCCTATGGACTGTAGCCCACCAGGCACGTCTGTCCCTGGGATTCCCCAGGCAAGAATACTGGAGTGTGTTGCTATGCCCTCCTCCACTAGTGCCATGTGGGAAGCTCTTGTGTGTGCTGAATTGCTTCAGCTGTGTCTGACTCTTTCCAATCCTATGGACCATAACCCACCAGGATCCTATGTCCATGGGATTCTCCAGGCAGGAATACTGGAGTGGGTTGCCATGCCCTCCTCCAGGAGATATTTCCAGCCCAGGGATCAAACGTGCTTTGTCAGGTAGGTTCTTTACCACTTAGTGCCACATAGGAAGCCAGGGAAGCCCTTGCTGCTGCTACTGCTGCTAAGTCGCGTCAGTCGTGTTCGACTCTGTGCGACCCCATAGACGGCAGCCCACCAGGCTCCCCTGTCCCTGGGATTCTACAGGCAAGAATACTGGAGTGGGTTGCCATTTCCTCCTCTAATGCAGGAAAGTGAAAAGTGAAAGTGAAGTCACTTAGCGGTGTCCTACTTGTAGTGACCCCATGGACTGCAGCCTCCCAGGCTCCTCCATCCCTGGGATTTTCCAGGCAAGAGTACTGGAGTGGGGTGCCATTGCCTTCTCCGAGGGAAGCCCTTGGGAAATGGCTATGATTAAAATGACCTTTATGGGCGCTTTGTAGAAAAATGTCAGTAAAATTAGGACAAAAAGCTGAAGACTTTGCATCTGGCAAATGTTAAAATATCATGGGTGTTATTTTAGGAGGAATTTCTGGGGAACTAGATTCTCCCCAGAAATACTGTGCTTTAGATTTTTTTAAAAAGAGAGTGAGCTTGCCCTGTCAAATGCAGCTTAATCGTTTATCGGGCATTCTTAGTTCATTAGGTTATAGTGCTCCTGAGGCTATTTTTGGTGAAACATATAAGATGTATAAAGATAAATTTATCCTTGTGCTGTATGTCTGATAAGGAGGTTGAAAAGATTCAATCAGAGATGTGACACGCGGTGATAGACATAGATGGAGCATTGATTTTCACTCAGTGCACAAAACACAGTTGAGCCTCAGGATCCTGTTGAAAAGGTGGTTTAAATTGTCCACTAAGTAGATATGACTCATGGTTGCAGATATTTGAGCATACTTATCCAAAAATAAACATCATTCAGAATTTAAAGTGAATTTAATACTGATGGAGGATGAAAGAGGAAAATAAAAACCAGCTAGTTTTTACTGAGCTTTACTGTCTTTGTTCACTGTTTTAGTGCTTCAGAGGATAACAGCATGTGAAGAGCTTCCAGTCCTCCTGAAACTTATACTTATTCAAGAAGAGACATTAATAGGCCATAAATGATTCACACACACTTAATGCTCATCTGCCTTTGCCCCTTCGTTTGCCAGATGCAACGCACATTTTCTTCAATTAGGAGAAAAATGAAAGAAAAAAATCTTCCTCATGAGATATAATCAGCCTGAGAATAAAAGATTCTTAAACTTGTAAAAATAATGGAACCTTTTACTTTTCCTCTTAAATGGTATATTAATGATGAACTTCAAAGTGAAAGGGGAGAAAGAAGAGTGAATCTAGTAGAAATAGAGAAAAAGTAGAGGGTCAAGCGTCCCAGTAGTCCAGCCTCAAGGGATGTGTTCTAAACATTTTCAGGGGACACTGAGGACTTGCTCTCTGGAGACCCTTGTCTTAGATCATTGCTAAGAAAAAAAAAAAAATTAACTAACATGTGAGGCAATGCAGTACCAGATGTTTAAAAGCACCTAGGGAGAGGGGTGCTTTGTTTGTTGCTGGGTGGTAGTGCTTGTTAGTGTGCTTTGGGGAAAAGTTCAGTGATGAAGGTGTCTGATTGGTAGAAAATTGCCAATAACAGGAAGGAGAAAACTTGCTGAATTATGAGTGTCCAGTGAAATGAAACCGTGTAGTGTCTTGCCGGGGTCCCGCCCTGGTGGATCCAGGGTGATTCGAAGGTGGGGACGGAGTCGGCGTCCTTGGAAATAACTTATTTAATTACAGATAGAGAGGGATTAGAAAATTAGCAGAGAAAAAGAGGCTGAATAACTTTGTTTGCATGAAATACCAATCACCGCCTACAAAGGCCGCAGGCATCTTCCCATTCTCCCGAAGGAGAGGAGGCATTGAGGCCCCCCCGGTCCGATCTTAGAAGCCCAGGCAAAATTAGCAGGTTTGGTGGGTACCCATGCACCAGATGGGAATTCGGCCAGAAGTTAGTAGGAGAGAAAAAGAGGCTGAATAACTTGGTTTACGTGAGATACCAGTAAAATTCCAAGACAAGGAATTTGCACCATGTATGTTGGGCCACCAGTGCCACTTGAATATCGGAAGGTGCCCCTCCTTGGGCTCCTTCTCATGTGGGCTTGAAAACCGGGGCAAGTAAGCAGACATGGTGAGCACCCACGCTCCAGATGGGAATTCAGCCAGAAAAACGGGGAGCAAGAAAGAATGACATGGGGGAATCAGTCTTTCTGAAAACTGATCCCATTTCTTTATTTTTTAAGTTTGCTTATATACTTTTTGTTACACATAGGGATGAATACAGAGTCACATGGGGGTCAGCAGTCCTGACCTTTATCAAAATCAGGTGCTTCTTATATAAAAAAAAAAGATCTGAGGGGTTTGACATCGTCTTCCTGCCATGAGGCCTGCTGGCATTTTACAACCCTTTCTTTCTGATAACCAAGAAACTTATTTTTTCCAAGGGTGTTTTTTCTTAAACCAGGCACCACCCTCCAAATAAAGTTGCATTCCTATAGGGTGAGGGTGTAGTGAGTTACAGTCAAGAAAGGAATTTATTTAACCCAAGGTTAACATGATTAATCTTAAAGGTTAATACTTATTTCTCCTATATGATTAAAGGTTAATACTTATTTCTCCTATATGTTAGTTATATTCATTATAAGGACAGGGAATATGGAGATTTAGCAGCAAACATCAGCCCAACAAATGAAAATCCTTTCCCCAATGTTCCCCTTAAGATCTATTTAGTCTTAAGATAGTGACAAAGTTACATTTTTACATAGCAAGGACACAGTGACTTATAACAAAGTATAGTGATAACAAAGTACAAAAGAAAATCCATTAACTCAAAAAGTCTAGTATCGCTAAGCTTAAAAACTACTATATTTCCTTTTCCATATTCCAAATACATTGATTAATATATTCCCAGGTACCTAAGGATATGGAGGCCTGGTGGCAATCATTGACTCAACAATGAGAAAAGCCCTATGCTAATTAAGACTCTCAAAATACTCCAAAACTCTCCGTGCTGTTTATGGTTGAGAGGTAGTAAACAATCATGTGCATAGTGGCAGGAGTATGGATAATCCTGTCACACAAGCTAGTCTGTCAGCAGAGGTTTGACCTGCTACACCTTTGTCACACCCAGCGCAGGGAATTAGCAGCAATTATTGGCACAACAAATGAAAAAACCCTTCACCAATATAATTCCTAACCAACCCACTATACTGAAAATTTCCAACTTCCCAAAGGAATTTGCCTTTAGTAAGTCTCCTGCCTCTCAGGTTGGGAGACTGTAAACAACCAATCACATGTGGCCAGAGGAACCTATACAGGCAGGCTAGATAACCTTCAGAGGAGTCCGTAAGCTGAAACACTCTTGTCACGCCCAGGGATTTTTATTGACTTGGAGCTGCAAGTTAACTCCTTCTCTGAGAGAAATGGTGATGGGGGAGAACCCCCCGTAAAGTCAGAGGTGTAGGTGAGAGCATGAAACAGTAAAGTAGATAGACTCTGGTTTTGGGGGTAGACGCTAGGGAACAGGGGGTTTCCTGAGGCTTGATCACGCCTTGGCGTATGCCAAGCCTCCTTCCTCATGACCTTTGCCGTGGGTGGAGTTCCTCACGCTGGCCCCGGGCAGTGTCTAGACTGGCCTGTGTGTGCCATTGTTCTACCCTATCTCTACTCCCTCAGACATGGTGCCTATAAAGTAATAAGCAATAGTGATGTATTTGTCCCCATAAGAGGGTTTTTTTTTTTTTAGTGGGAACACACTAAATTGTCAACCGTGTGAAGCGAAAAAAATTTGGCATGGGGATCATTAAATTAAGTTCTTTGCAATTATTGTTTACTGCTTCCTTTAAAAATTAATGTTTGACAACCAAAAATCCATTTAAACATTGGCATTTTAGGTAAATTATAAAGGAGTAAGCAAAATATCATGACAGCATTTATTTGCTCTGAATAATTTTGCTATAGCTCTTAACATTTGCTTTTATTTATAGAAATATTCTTTTTCTTAGTTTCTTTCAAGCTAAATATCCTTATAGCACTGCATTTGGTACTTTCTGTTGCTTAATAGAAGATGGTTGTTTTCACATACCAAACATTATTAGATGATTCAATGCAATGAAGGGAAGACCTTCAGATTTTCACTGTTAGATGCTTTAAAAGATCATAAAATTATGATGATAAAATTAATCATGTCACTTTAAAAAGTATGTCTGTGCATTTTTATCAGAAAAAAATTAGCTTATGGACTTTGTTTCTATTTTTAAAATATTAATGTGCCCTGACATTGAAAAATGAAGTGAGATTAAATAACTGTTGTGTCTGGGGTAACAGTATTCCAGACGTTAAAGCTGAGCTGGGAAGATGATGACTGGGAGATAAGTTCACCTACAGCAGCAAGAAAGGTTTCTCACATTTCAGAGACATTTCTATCCCTAAAAACCTCCCCTCAATAATACAGTAAAGCTTGAACTAATGGGATACCTTAGATTTGATATAATTAAACAAATCAGCTGAGTGCAGGACTGAATTTCCAGCTCTTTGCAGAAATCTCCCCTTTGTAATTCAAAGGACATATAATCCTTTCCATGAACTTGACAAGGTGTATATACTACCATTTCTTTTTTCTCCTTTGTCACCCTTCACTCCCTTCAGTCCACCAGGACCCCTTACATTCTAACCACTCTGGAAGCCAAGATTATGAGTCCCTAGGCTGAGACTTTCATTCTATGGATAATTTCTTTTGGCCTCCCTGTTGCTGCCAAAGAAGTAGGAGAGGAATGTGTTGCCAGAGCAGTGAAATCCTCTTCTCTTTCAGCAATAATATCTGGCAGGGAGAGGGAGACAGCTCAGGGCTGACTGGTTCACAGTGCCAGGAGGTGGGGGCCCTACAATTGGAAGTCTCTGGGATGAATTTGCACCACTGTGAATTCTGACAGAATGCATTTTAGTTGGAATCTGTATCCTTCCTCTATCCTTTTGATATTAATAGTTAATATGATTCATGAATTAAAGAAAATATTTCTTGAATTTTTTAACTTATTAATGCATTCATTTGATACCTTTCAAATGATCAAATTTACTTTAGCTAATTTATTCTACCTCCTTGAGAAGATGTCCTGTGCTAAGTATGTGAGATTTAGCAACATTCTGGCCTGCGGTCTCTAGATTAGGAATTTGGCTTTCATCACTTAATACACTGCTCACAACACACTGAGACCCACTTTAGGACATACTAGCCTCTCTTAATAATTACTTGTTGACTGACTGACCTGCCAAATAGGCAGTTCATAAATAGACATATATAGGTTAGACCAAACAGACGCTCAAACAACCATAGAGAAGGAGTAACCTGAAACCCTGGAACCCTGATGGCTCTCTGTAGGGTTACTGCTGTCCTGTCATAATTACACCTTCTTTGCTTTCTCAACCATGAAGCCATCTTAATTTGGTCCACGATAAAATAGCTGCGTCTTCACACAGTCACTCTGCTTTTCATTGTCCTTTAATCCAAATCATAAATCTATTGGGTCTATACATAATAGTTACATAAAATCATCCATTTATACTTAGCTTAGTTAGCTAACTTCATAGTTAGGGTCCATAGTTAGCTTCATTAGTTGCTGGCTACTTTATCAGCTTGCTGGACTTGTTGGTTCTCTCTGAAAACAAAATTATTTTAATGAAGCAAAAGTAAAGCAATTAAAAACAAAAAGCAAGAATACAGAAAGGCACGGGTAAATGCAGACAACACTCATAATATACTGTTATTAAAGTATTTCCCCAATCATAAGTTTTTCCAGTTTTCTCTTTATGTGTTCTGAAAGTAAGACTGCAGCCAAATTTCTTAGTAGAATACTAATTTCAGTTCTTCAGCAAATCTTACTGCACAATGCTTTAATTTAAAAGTATCAGATTTTCATACCATATTTTGTGGACAAGTCAACCATATTTTTTGAATGTAAAAAACAATACATAATCATTTACCAATTGTTAAAAAAACAGAAATAAATTTTGGATAAAGTTGTAGTCCATCATTAGAGCTCTCAACATGTCAGATGGGACTGTCAGTCACTTTTGAGTATTAAGCATATTTATATCCATACTAATATCCTTGTCTATGTCTATGTTTATGTCTACATCTATATCTTAAACAACCTCCAGGACATACTAGGCTTGCAAACTTCTTAGGAATCAGTTTGACTATCTCTATACCCTGGCATTAAAAAGGAGACAATAAAATACAAAATGAATGTATGATGATAGAGTTAGGAAAATGCCATCAATTATTTCCCTGAGCAAGCTGACTTTGAACTTTTGTCAGACAATTGAATAAGTATCACAACAGTCCCTTATTCTATGTAAGTTTTAAGATTCCTTCATTTCCCCTCTCTGAGAGGTCCCTCCTCCTCTATTTTACTCCTGTTATTGAGGCCATCACTTCTAGGGTCTTAGAAATGTCTTATCTCTTCTACCTGTGCTTACTTTTGTCATTTTGCACATGCTGTTGATGCACCATGGCTGTATTTTTCATTTCTATATGATAATTTCTTAACAGTGCTGCTCTCCACCAAGGTAAGCATACTCCTGGAACCACACATCAAATACTGAAATATGTGATTACTACATAAATCATTGAATCTCATTATCTCATTCCATGAAAAATACCCTATATCTTTGGCTCCTATGTTAGTCAGATTCTGCTCAGTAACAAAGGAACTATGCAAAGTCTTTCAAGATGGAAGAGTGTAATTCAGGAAACTGGTTATGCAGGTGCTGAAAATCTGAAAAAGCTAATAAAGAAAGATTAGTACTTGCTGGAAGTTGCTGTGGCACTAGTGGTAAAGAACCCCCTCCCAGTGCAGGAGGTGTAAGAGACTTGGGATCGATTCCTGGCTCAGGAAGATCCCCTGAAGGAGGCATAGCAACCTACTCCAGTATTCTTGCCTGAAAAATCCCATGGACAGAGGAGCTGGTGGGCTACAGTCCATAGGATGGTAAAGAGTCAGACATGACTGAAGTGACTTAGCATGCATGCAGTCTGTTATTCAAGTCTGGAAAAACAACAGGGAGGAGATCTTGTTAATCACAACTTAGAAGTGAGAAGGAGGGATCACTTCCTCAAAAATCCCAGTGGCCTAAAGAAATATCATCACTTCAGGAGCTAAGACTGTGGATGAGAAATCACAGTTTCAGAGACTGGGCCCATGGAGGGGGCATCTGATATCCTAATGGGTGCCAGGCAGTTGCTGCTGGGACACTTAAGGGAGTGTGTCAGTGACATACTTGGGGCCACTGAAGCCATGCCTTTTGGCTTGTTCTAGGAGTGCTGGCTTCCTGGATGGAGGGAATGTTCTAGGGCATTTCACTTGGCTCTTCCTACTGTCACATTCAATTTGTCCACTTGCCAAATAAGTCTGTTGAATTCAATCATTTACTTACTGGAAAGACAATGCATAATGGTTTTGTAGAATTATTTTACTCATTGTGAGAGCTAGGCCAAAATGTTTTCTCTTTACCTCAATAATCTTTCCTTTTGTTGGTGGACCTCTAATGTTTTGGATACTTCCAAATTAGATAGAGTGCCTGATGAACTATGGAATGACGTTCATGACATTGTACAGGAGACAGGGATCAAGACCATCCCCATGGAAAAGAAATACAAAAAGGCAAAATGGCTGTCTGGGGAGGCCTTACAAATACCTGTGAAAAGAAGAGAGGCAAAAAGCAAAGGAGAAAAGGAAAGATATAAGCATCTGAATGCAGACTTCCAAAGAATAACATGAAGAGATAAGAAAGCCTTCTTCAGCGATCAATGCAAAGAAATAGAGGAAAAGAACAGAATGGGAAAGACTAGAGATCTCTTCAAGAAAATTAGAGATACCAAGGGAACATTTCATGCAAAGATGGGCTCGATAAAGGACAGAAATGGTCTGGACCTAACAGAAGCAGAAGATATTAAGAAGAGGTAGCAAGAATACACAGAACTGTACAAAAAAGATCTTCACAACCCATATAATCACGATGGTGTGATCACTAATCTAGAGCCAGACATCCCGGAATGTGAAGTCAAGTGGGCCTTAGAAAGCATCACTATGACCAAACCTAGTGGAGGTGATGGCATTCCATTGAGCTATTTCAAATCCTGAAAGACGATACTATAAAAATGCTGCACTCAATATGCCAGCAAATTTGGAAAACTCACCAGTGGCCACAGGACTGGAAAAGGTCAGTTTTCATTCCAATTCCAAAGAAAGGCAATGCCAAAGAATGCTCAAACTACCGCACAATTGCACTCATCTCATATGCTACTAAAGTAATGCTCAAAATTCTGCAAGCCAGGCTTCAGCAATACATGAACCGTGAACTTCCAGAAGTTCAAGCTGGTTTTAGAAAAGGCAGAGGAACCAGAGATTAAATTGCCAAGATCTGCTGGATCATGGAACAATCAAAAACATCTATTTCTTCTTTATTGACTATGCCAACGCCTTTGACTGTGTGGATCACAGTAAACTGAAAATTCTGAAAGAGATGGGACTATCAGACCACCTGATCTGCCTCTTGAGAAATCTGTATGCAGGTCAGGAAGCAACAGTTAGAACTGGACTTGGAACAACAGAGTGGTTCCAAATAGGAAAAGGAGTACGTCAAGGCTGTCTATTGTCACCCTGCTTATTTAACTTCTATGCAGAGTACATCATGAGAAACACTGGGCTGGAAGAAGCACAAGCTGGAATCAAGATTGCTGGGAGAAATATCAATAACCTGAGATATGCAGATGACACCACTGTTATGGCAGAAAGTGAAGATGAGCTAAAAAGCCTCGATGAAAGTGAAAGAGGAGAGTGAAAAATTTGGCTTAAAGCTCAACATTCAGAAAACAAAGATCACGACATCCAGTCCCATCAGTTCATGGGAAATAGATGGGGAAACAGCAGAAACAGTGTCAGACTTTATTTTTGGGGGCTCCAAAATCATTGCAGATGGTGACTGCAGCCATGAAATTAAAAGACGCTTACTCCTTGGAAGAAAAGTTATGACCAACCTAGATAGCATATTCAAAAGCAGAGACATTACTTCGCCGACTAAGGTCCGTCTAGTTAAGGCCATGGTTTTTCCAGTGGTCATGTATGGATGTGAGAGTTGGACTGTGAAGAAAGCTGAGCGCCAAAGGATTGACGCTTTTGAAGTGTGGTGTTGGAGAAGACTCCTGAGAGTCCCTTGGACTGCAAGGAGAGCCAACCAGTCCATTCTGAAGGAGATCAACCCTGGGATTTCTTTGGAAGGAATGATGCTAAAGCTGAAACTACAGTACTTTGGCCACCTCATGTGAAGAGTTGACTCATTAGAAAAGACATTGATGCTGGGAGGGATTGGGGGTAGGAGGAGAAGGGGACAACAGAGGATGAAATGGCTGGATGGCATCACTGACTCGATAGACATGAATCTGAGTGAACTCTGGGAGTTGGTGATGGACAGGGAGGCCTGGCGTGCTGCAATTCATGGGGTCGCAGAGTTGGATACGACTGAGTGACTGAACTGTACTGAGGGCCAATATTTAATGATCCCTGAAAGATTCCTTTTCCTATGGAGAGTCATCTGGAATAATTTAGATCCCTTTAAGGCAAGCTTGGATTAATATTTCAGTATAGTCTTGGGCAGCATCATTGCATTTTTCTTAAAGTGGATTCCTTTAGATTGGGTAACTGAGCAAGAAGCCATGAGTGTACATTATAGTGTCTGTAAGAACTGGAGTTTTTTTTAAATAGAAATCAAGTAATACTTTAGTAAGATTTTCACCAATTTTCTTTCCAGAGATAAGGTGATTAGTCATTACCAAACATCTACAGACCAGTGTTCAAACCTTCTGATTGCAGCTCTGGTTCTATTTCCTATTATGCTAATTTGCCTATCTTAAAAATTCTGAGATTCCACTATTTCCATTACCACCGGAATCTGGTTATAACTACAGAATCTCCCACCATCATTCTAACTTTTAGAGGACAATTGTCACAGATCTTTGTAATTTATGCAATACAAAATTTTCTTTATTAAGTCATTTCCCAATTCCTGGTTATGGAATGTCCTATTTTGTGGAAGACATAGTGAGGTGTGCATTTTCAGGTTATGTGATCTTCCTAAACCTTTTATTTCTTTTATATCAACTCAGGGAATCATGACTCAACTTCATTAAAAGCAGCTCACTGATGAGTCTCTATTTCCATCAAACAATCAAAGAAACTATTAGAGATACTCCCCAACTTCTTGGAGTCATACATTAAGTCTAGAATCCTTGAAAAGGTGAAATATATGTGTATATGGGGTAAACTGGGTTTTCCAGGTGGCTCTGTGAGTAAAGAATCTGCCTGCAATGCAGGAGACATGGATTCAATCCCTCTGTTGGAAGATCCCTTGGAGGAGGGCATAGCTACCTACACCAGTATTCTTGCCAGAAAAATCCCTTGGACTGAGGAGACTGGTGGGCTAGAGTGTATAGGGTTGCAAAGAGTCAGACACAACTGAAGAGGCTGAGCATGCATACATGCACCTGGGATATATACACATGTATGTGTCTGTTTGCTCATTTATGTCTGACCCCTTGGGATCCCGTGAACTATAGCCCACTAGGCTCCTCTGTCCATGAAATTCTTTCCAGGCAAGAATACTGGAGCAGTTTGCCATTTCCTATTCCAGGGGATCCACCTGACCCAAGGATCAAACCTACTTCTCTTGAATCTCCTGCATCGGCATACAGATTCTTTACCACTGCACCATCTGGGAAGCCTATATACATATATATATATATATATGTATGTATGTATAAAAATTGCAACAATAAAGCTGTTTTATAGATGCATATGTATAATTTTATTCTAAGGGTGTTAAACCAAAGAGGATGAAATACAACATTGAAGCAGATTGCTAAATATTTTCACTCATTTCAGCACTACTTGTTGAAAGGACTGTTTTGTTGCTCTGTATTTTTAAAGCCTTTCAAAGTTTAGGAGTATAAGCTATATATATATATATATATATTTAGGTCAGGCTCAACAGTTACCTTCCTGGGGTATACTGATATCTGATTACAGTTATAGGATTGGAAGCAATGAATGAAGGTTTATGGTTTGGTCCCTGAGGAATTTCTTGATAAGGTTTGACAGAAAACAGCAAAATTCTATAAAGCAATTATCCTTTGACAAAAAAATAAAGAAAAAGAAAAAGAAAAACGAATATCATGGCAACTGGTCCCATCACTTCATGGCAAATAGATGGGGAAACAATAGAAATAGTGAGAGTCTTTGTTTTCTTGGGCTCCAAAATCACTGCAGAGGGTGACTGCAGTCATGAAATTAAAAGACAATTGGTTTTGGAAGAAAAGCTATGACTAACCTAGACAGCATATCAAAAAACAGAGCCATTACTTTGTAGACTAAGGTTCATCTTATCAAAGCTATGGTTTTTCCATTAGTCACATATGGATGTGAGAGTTGGATTATAAAGAAAGCTGAGCACCAAAGAATTGATACTTTCAAACTATGGTGTTGGAGAAGACTCTTAAGAATACTTTGGACTGTAAGGAGATCAAACCAGTCAATCCTAAAGGAAATGAGTCCTGAATATTCATTAGAAGGACTGATGCTGAAGCTGAAACTCCAATACTTTGGCCACCTGATGTGAATAACTGATTCATTGGAAAAGACCCTATTGCTGGGAAAGATTGAAGGCAGGAGGAGAAGGGGACAATAGAGGATGAGATGGTTGGATGGCATCACCAACTTCATAGACCTGAGTCTGAGCAAGCTCTGAGAGTTTGTGATGGACAGGGAAACCTGGCGTGCTGCAGTCCATGGGGTTGCAAAGAGTAGGGCAAGACTGAGCAACTGATCTGAATGGAACTGAATATAATTTTCATATAATTTTTCTTTCCTTTCTTATTCCCTCTCATAACATAAATATGTTTTCTTTACATGACTATATTTAAGATATGAGATATCAAGAAGGAGGGTAACCATCACTTTCCTCTACTTCCTCATCTGGGGAAGAGGTTAGGGTATTTTCAACTTCAAAAAAGAGAGTTGTATCATGTTAGGTGGATTTTGACCTTGGCTGATTTTATTTGGAGATCAAATATGGTATAAGGAGATGCATATAGGTGCCACAGGACTGGAAAAGGTCAGTTTTCATTCCAATCCCAAAGAAAGGCAATGCCAAAGAATGCTCAAACTACTGCAAAATAGAACTCATCTCACACGCTAGTAAAGTAATGCTCAAAATTCTCCAAGCCAGGCTTCAACAATATGTGAACTTTGAACTTCCAGATGTTCAAGCTGGTTTTAGAAAAGGCAGAGGAACCAGAGATCAAATTGCCAACATACACTGAATCATTGAAAAAGCAAGAGAGTTCCAGAAAAACATCTACTTCTGCTTTATTTACTATGCCAAAGCCTTTGACTGTGTGGATCACAATAAACTGTGAAAAATTCTGGAAGAGATGAGACTACCAGGCCCCCTACCTGCCTCTTGAGAAATCTGTATGCAGGTCAGGAAGCAACAGTTAGAACTGGACATGAACAACAAACTTGTTCCAAATAGGAAAAGAACTATGTCAAGGCTGTATGTTGTCACTCTACCTATTTAACTTATATACAGAGTACATCATGAGAAACAGTGGGCTGGAAGAAGCACAAGCTAGAATCAAGATTGCCGGGAGAAATATCAATAACCTCAGGTATGCAGATGACACCACTCTTATGGCAGAAAGTGAAGAAGAACTAACGGGACTTTTGGTGAAAGTGAAAGAGGAGAGTGGAAAAGTTGGTTTAAAACTCAGCATTCAATAAACTAAGATCATGGCATCCAGTCCCATCATTTCATGGCAAATAGATGGGGAAATAGTAGAAACAGTAGTAGACTTTATTTTTAGGAGCTCAAAATCCCTGCAGATAGTGACCGCAGCCACGAAATTAAAAGATGCTTACTCCTTGGAAGAAAAGTTATGACCAACCTAGACAGCATATTAAAAGGCAAAGGCATTACTTTGTCAACAAAGGTCCATCTAGTTAAGGCTATGGTTTTTCCAGTAGTCATGTATGGATATGAGAGTTGGTTATAAAGAAAGCTGAGCACCAAAGAATTGATGTTTTTGAACTGTGGTGTTGGAGAAGACTCTTGAGAGTCCCTTGGTCTGTAAGGAGATCAAACCAGTCAATCGTAAAGGAAATCAGTCCTAAATGTTCATTGGAAGGACTGATGTTAAAGCTGCTGCTGCAAAGTCGCTTCAGTTGTGTCCGACACTGTGCCATCCCATAGACGGCAGCCCACCCGGCTCCCCCGTCCCTGGGATTCTCCAGGCAAGAGCACTGGAGTGGGTTGCCATTTCCTTCTCCAATGCATGAAAATGAAAAGTGAAAGGGAAGTCACTCAGTTGTGTCCGACTCGTAAAGACCCCATGGACTGCAGCCTACCAGACTCCTCTGTCCATGGGATTTTCCAGGCAAGAGTACTGGAGTGGCATGCCATTGCCTTCTCCGGATGTTAAAGCAGAAACTCCAATACTTTGGCCACCTGATGCAAAGAGCTGACTCATTTGAAAAGACCCTGATGTGGAGAAAGATTGAAGGTAGGAGAAAAAGGGGACAACAGATGAGATGGTTGGATGGCATCAGTGACTCGATGGACTTGAGTTGATGATGGACATGGAGGCCTGGTGTGCTGCAGTCTATGGGGTCGCAAAGAATCGGACATGACTGAGCAACTGAACTGAACGGAACTCAACTGATATAGGTGCTAAGTGGACAAGGGTAGAATTTTGATGGCTAATTTTATGTCAGTTTGACTGGATAATGAGTGAGCTGATATTGGTTACACATTATTTCAGGATGTGTCTGTGAGGGTGTTTCTGAATGAAATTAGCATTTGACATGATGACCACCATCGCTTTAGCTTTAGACTCTTAGTACTCTTACTACCATCACATCACCACTTCTTTTTTTTGTGGTTCAGTTTAGTTGAATCACTCAGTCTGTCCAACTCTTTACAACCCTGTAGACTGCACCACCCCAGGCTTCCCTGTACATCATCAGCACCCGGAGCTTGCTCAAACATGTCCATCAAGTCAGTGATGCCACCAACCATCTCATCCTCTGTTGTCCACTTCTCCTCCCACCTTCAGTCTTGCCCAGCATCAGGGTCTTTTCCAGTGAGTCAGCTCTTTGCATCAGGTGGCCAAAGAATTGGAGTTTCAGCTTCGGCTTTAGTCCTTCCAATGAATGTTCAGGACTGATCTCCTTTAAGATTGACTTATTTGATCTCCTTGCATCCAAGGGACTCTCAAGAGTCTTCTCCAATACCACAATTCAAAAACATCAATTCTTCAGTGCTCGGCCTTCCTTATGGTCAAACTCTCACATCCACAAATGACTACTGGAAAAACAATAGCTTTGACTAGATGGACCTTTGTCTACAAAGTAATGTTTCTGCTTTTAAATATGCTGTCTAGGTTGGTCATAGCTTTTCTTCCAAGGAAAAACTTTTAATTTCATGACTGCTGTCAACATCTGCAGTGATTTTGGAGCCCCAAAATATAGACTCTCACTGTTTCCATTGGTTCCCCATCTATTTGCCGTGAAGTGATGGTACCGGATGCCATGATCTTAGTTTTTTGAATGTTTAGTTTTAAGCCAACTTTTCCAGTCTCCTTTTTCACTTTCATCAAGAGGCTCTTTAGTTCTTTACTTTCTGCCATTCGGGTATTGTCATCTGTGTAGCTGAGGTTATATTTTGTGTTAAGAGCATTTAAAGTCTACTCTTAACAGCTTTAGAAAAAGTTTTAGCTCCTCAGTTGTGTCCAACGCTTGCAACCCCATGGACTATAGCCCACCAGGCTCCTCTGTTCTTGTAATTCTCCAGGCAAGAATACTGGAGTGGGTTGCCATTCTTTTCTCCAGGGTCTTTCTCTGACTTATTTACCTTAGCATATTGACTTCAAGTTTCAATTACTGGACATAGTAAAGAAATTTGTCTTCCTCAATTTGAGTGGCTATCATCTATTCAATTGAGGGACTGAAAAGAGAAAATTATTTGATTGCTTCATCTAGGACATCAGTCTTCCCTCAGTGCTGCTAGTTCTCAGGCCCCTTCAGACCTGAGCTAGAATCTACACCATCAGCAACCTTGACTCTCAGGCCTTCAGACTTGGGTTGAATTACACAGTCAGCTTTCTTGGGTCTCCAGGTCGCAGATGGTAGATTGTGGGACTTCTCAGGTGCTATAGCATGAGCTGATTCATAATAATAAATTTCTTAAAACATATATATATTTCTAAACATATGAATTAATGTTATTACTCTTATTAACATTGTCTCTCTGGAAAACTTTAACTTAGCTTCTAAAAATATTGCATAGTTTTATAGTATATTAATAATGAAACTTGTATACTCAAATTGTGAGTACTGGGTAAAGGACTGTATTCTTACCTTATGTTTAGAACAAAGTTAACAGTGCATGGGGTATGGAGCTTCATTAATTAAGTTGTATTTGCCTTGCCCTGTGTCACCTGTATTAGTTAGTCCCTGTTCTCATCTTAACTTTGCTTTTTCATCTCTGTATCCAAAAATCCCAGGAGATATTAATCTACTTTTCTCATACATACACATACAGATACACACAAACATATAAATATACACTTTGTCTACCTTCTGATTGTCAGTTGTCTGGAATTGTTCCCATTCTTTACCCATCCAGTAGATTTCTCTTTCCAATTTAAATGAGAGCTTCCTATGTGGCTCAGTGGTTAGAATCTGCCTGCCAATGCAGGAGACACAGGAGACGTGAGTTTAATCTCTGGTAGAGGAAGATCCCCTGGAGTAGGAAATGGCAACCTAGTCCCGTATTCTTGCCTGGAGCATTCCTTGGACAGAGCAGCCTGATGGACTACAGTCCATAGAGTTGCAAAGAGTCAGACATTACTGAGAGACTGAGCATGTATGCACACATGACACTTCTCTAGAACAGAGAGTTTATCTTATGATTTGGTTTTGTCCTTCATAATATCTAACGTATGTTTTAGGACACAACTGGCATCCTATATTTGTTGGATAAAGCATTGATAACTACTCCTGATACCTTCTCTGTGTACAATCAAATCTATGTATTTTGTCACTCTGTCTTAGTATCACAGAAGTAATATTTAGAAGCACTGAACATGGGCTAGGTGCAAAGTGTTTCCTCATCAAATCAGAATGACTTCTTGTTCATCTCAAAGTAGAGAGTACTTAAATTTTCGCATTTCCTGATTAAAGTGAAAAACGACTTTAATCTGAGATGTCTGTGGGTGTTTGTATTTAGCTTGAGTAAATGTTTTACACTTTGACATTTAATTATGGTGTATTTTGGATACATATTTAGATTTCTACTTACCACAATATACATTGAATTGTAGAGATGAAAAGTTTGAGTGTAACAGATGGTAACTTAAGCTCTAAGATAAAATAGATAGATGTTAATGCCATGCACTGTTTTTATTATTAGAATTTCCACACCCAGTAAATCTTTGTCATTGTTAAGACTCAGTGGGAATGAGAGGTGCTTTGGAAGTTGCTTGGACATACAATTTCAATATAATTTGATTTTTCTGGGCTCCAAAATCACTGCAGATGGTGATTGCAGCCATGAAATTAAAAGACACCTACTCCTTGGAAGAAAAGTTATGACCAACCTAGACAGCATAGTAAAAAACAGAGATGTTACTTTGTCAACAAAGGTCTGTCCAGTCAAGTCTATGGTTTTTCCAGTGGTCATGTATGGATGTGAGAGTTGGACTATAAAGAAAGCTGAGAGCAGAAGAATTGATGCTTTTGAACTGTGGTGTTGGAAAAGACTCTTGAGAGTCCGTTGAACTGCGAGGAGATCCAACCAGCCCATCCTAAAGGAGATCAGTCCTGGGTGTTCATTGGAAGGCCTGATGTTGAAGCTGAAACTCCAATACTTTGGCCACCTCATGCGAAGAGCTGACTCATTGGAAAAGACCCTGATGCTGGGAAAGATTGAGGGCAGGAGGAGAAGGGGACGACAGAGGATAAGATGGTTGGATGACATCACCAACTCAATGGACATGGGTTTGGGTGGACTCCGGGAGTTGGTGATGGACAGGGAGGACTGGTGTGCTGCGGTTCATGGAGTCGCAAAGAGTCGGACACGACTGAGCGACTGAACTTGACTGAACTGTAAAAATAACTGCTACAAAAAGTAACACATGCCCATAATAAAATAATTCAAGTTATAGTAAAGAGAAAGTAAAAATGCCCCTAAGCTGCATAATTCAGAAAACACGATTAATTAACATTTTTGTAGCTATCCTTCCAAACACATTTCTCTGCACACATATACATATAAGTAAATACATATACTTTTAAATGAAATACTATGTTGCATATGATGTTTTAAGTTGCCTTTGACTCTATACAGTATTATTGACTATTTGCTATGTCAATAGAATAGGGGAACCTCTTGTTTCTAATGTTAATTTTCCATGTGTTTAAATAAGGGCATACAGGTTATTTTCATTTCCTTTCTAGTATGAACAATTATATAGAAAAAAATTTTGCACCAATTCAATTTCTCATCTTGTCCTATTCTTAGTTGAGTTTATTCATTTATGCATTCATTCATTTAACATTCATTTATTAGCTTCAGCCATGTCAGTCACTGAGATGCTGCAGGATTATTTAACAATAATCCAGTTAGACAAAAATTCACTAGTGAATTAATAAGTGTGCATATTTAATGATGTGATATGCGCTTTTAAATTTACCTGTAGAAATATACTAATGTAGATGTCTTCCTTGGTGGCTCAGACAGTAAAGAATCTGCCTACAATGCAGGAGAACTAGGTTCAGTTTCTGGGTTGGGAGGATCCCCTGGAGAAGGGAATGGCAACTCAGTCCAGTATTCTTGTCTGGAGAATCCATGGGCAGAGGAGCTTGGTGGTCTACAGTCCGTGGGGTCGCAAAGAGTCTGACAGGACTGAGCTTTCACTTTCAGGTGTCTACCAACTTTACAGGAAAGGATCTGTTTGCATAAAATAATTCCAGTTTTTGCTATACTTCCAAGTTTGGTGAGTGAAATGGGATCTTTTAGATGTTTATTTATGTTTCTTTTATGGAAGTTGAATACTTTCTCATGGGCATATCTTCATTTGTATGTTGCATAACCACACATTTATATTAAGATATTTGAAGTTTTTTTCTAATGATTAGTAGGAATCTTTGTGTATGTAAGTAGTAATCTCCTTTCAGTCATAATATTGTTGAATATGGCAAATATTGTTGAATATGATGTGAATAAAGTATATAGTAGGTAGCCTTTTAACGACTGGCTTATTTTGCTCAACATTATGCTGTGAGATTCATTTATTTTCTTGTGTTTGGTTGTAGTCACTCTCTTTGCCATATATGCTTTTGTTAAATGATGATACCAAAATTTATCTTCCTGTTTTACAGTTGATAGACATTTCAGTTGTTTCTATTTTTTTTTGTCCTGCTATTAGTATTCTTGTACATGTCTTCTGGTAAATATTGGTTCATCATTCTGTGATTATACATCTAGAAATAAAGTAACTGTCATAGGAACTGCCATGTTCAGTGTTCAGTAAAAGATTCTGCTTGTTTTTCTGAAGTGGTTGTTCTAGTTTTAACTTTTGAGTTCTGCTTTTTATTCTTTTTAAGCAAACAATTTGGTGGGTATGTAGCAGTATTGCATTTTGGTTTTAATTAGTGTTGCCTAATAATGAAGTTGAACAAACACCTTTTCATGTGTGTATGGACCTTGAAAACACTTCAAAATACAGAGTTTCATGTCCCATTACAGACCTGCAATACCAGAATCTCCAATGACAGGAACTCAACCATCTGTACTTTTAAGAGCTTACCAACTGTCAGCATTCATAGAATCATTGAGCATAAATGTAATTTTATTAGAATAGGAAAATATCCAGCTTGTATTGTAGTTAAACCTACAGGAAAATTTGATGTTTCTATTTAAGAGGAATACAAAAGTTATGGTGAAAACTAAAAATTACACTCATTCTATTATGAACTTTGGATATATAATATATCAAAGGCTGTACAGGGGCTTTTCATTTGCCATAAATTAGGAGACAATTCACCATGGATCTCTCACATTTCTGCATGTCTTGTGAGCGGAGGCCTTGTTTGTTCTAGTGCTGAACTATCCTTTCAAGGGTGCTTGTATGACGAACAGCCTTTGAAAATAGAATTAGTATTTCCCATAAGCAAAGGGATGGACTATTTACTCTTCAACGTAATAAACATGTCCCTTTTTGGTAAGGATCAAGCAGGTTTACCATCCATTATATAAGGTTCAGATTGCCTAAGTTTGACTTCTTTTCCTGAAATGCAACCTAATGCGTGTACAGGCACACCTGTCTCTCTGTATGTCAACCTATGGAAACTGTGATCCAGACAATTTAGAAAATGCTAGTACCCTGGCTACTGCTCATATTATCAGTAATGAAGTCCTTTATCTCTGACTGAAGAGGCTGGTATCAGTGAACTTGTGGCATGCTCTGCTCTTAATTTGCAAGTAAAGCAAAATCTCAGACACTTTCAAGGTTTTCAGTATTTTTTACTTTCTCAAATTTCATTTATTTAGAGAGTTCCAGAAAAACATCTATTTCTGCTTTATTGACCATGCCAAAGCCTTTGACTGTGTGGATCACAAGAAACTGTGGACAATTCTGAAAGAGATGAGAATACCAGACCACCTGACCTGCCTCTTGAGAGATCTGTATGCAGGTCAGGAAGCAACTGTTAGAACTGGACTTGGAACAACAGAGTGGTTCCAAATAGGAAAAGGAGTACGTCAAGGCTGTATATTGCCACATTGCTTATTTAACTTATCTGCAGAGTACATCATGAGAAACGCTGGACTGGAAGAAACACAAGCTGGAATCAAGATGGCCAGAAGAAATATCAATAACCTCAGATATGCAGATGACACCACTGTTATGGCAGAAAGTGAAGAGGAACTAAAAAGCCTCTTGATGAAAGTGAAAGAGGAGATTGAAAAAGTTGGCTTAAAGCTCAGCATTCAGAAAATGAAGATCATGGCATCCAGTCCCATCACTTCATGGGAAATAGATGGGGAAACAGTGGAAACAGTGTCAGACTTTATGTTTTTGGGCTCCAAAATCACTGCAGATGGTGATTGCAGCCATGAAATTAAAAGACGCTTACTCCTTAGAAGAAAAGTTATGACCAACCTACATAGCATACTCAAAAGCAGAGACATTACTTTGCCGACTAAGGTCTGTCTAGTCAAGGCTATGGTTTTTCCCGTGGCCATGTATGGATGTGAGAGTTCGACTGTGAAGAAGGCTGAGTGCTGAAGAATTGATGCTTTTTAACTGTGGAGTTGGAGAAGACTCTTGAGAGTCCCTTGGACTGCAAGGAGATCCAACCAGTCCATTCTGAAGGAGATCAGCCCTGGTATTTCTTTGGAAGGAATGATGCTAAAGCTGAAGCTCCAGTACTTTGGCCACTTCATGCAAAGAGTTGACTCATTGGAAAAGACTCTGATGCTGGGAGGGATTAGGGGCAGGAGGAAAAGGGGACAATAGAGGATGAGATGGCTGGATGGCATCGCAGACTCAGTGGACGTGAGTCTGAGTGAACTCCGGGAGTTGGTGACGGACAGGGAGGCCTGGTGTGCTGCGATTCATGGGGTCTCAAAGAGTCGGACATGACTGAGCAACTGAACTGAACTGAACTGAATGCTTATATTATGCATTGAGTAAAATATTGGTTGAGATAACTAACTTTAATGAAGCATTATTGGTAAGGCAACTAATATGTCTTTTAGGTTTCAGTTCTGTTCAGTCACTCAGTCGTGTCTGACTCTTTGCGACCCCATGAACTACAGCACGCCAGGCCTCCCTGTCCATCACCAACTCCCGGAGTCCACTGAAACCCATGTCCATTGAGTCGGTGATGCCATCCAACAATCTCATCCTCTGTCGTCCCCTTCTGCTCCTGCCCTCAATCTTTCTCAGCATCAGGATCTTTTCCAATGAGTCAGTTCTTTGCATCATGTGGCCAAAGTGCTGGAGTTTCAGCTTCAGCATCAGTCCTTCCATGAATATCCAAAACTAATTTCCTTTAGGATAGACTGGTTGGATCTCCTTTCAGTCCAAGTCTTCTCCAACACCACAGTTCAAAAGCATCAATTCTTCAGTGCTCAGCTTTCTTCACAGTCCAACTCTCACATCCATACATGACCACCGGACAAACTATAGCCTTGGCTAGATGGACCTTACTTGACAAAGTAATGTTTCTGCTTTTTAATATGCTGTCTAGGATGGTCATAACTTTCTTTCCAAGGAGTAAACATCTTTTAATTTCATGGCTGCAGTCACCATCTTCAGTGATTTTGGGAGCCCCCAAAATAAAGTCAGCCACTGTTTCCCCATCTATTTCCCATGAAGTGATGGGACTGGATGCCATGATCTTCATTTTCTGAATGTTGAACATTACGCCAACTTTTCCACTTTCCTCTTTCACTTTCATCAAGAGGCTCTTTAGTTCTTCACTTTTTACCATAACGGTGGTGTCATCTGCATATCTGAGGTTATTAATATTTCTCCTGGCAATCTTGATTTCAGCTTGTGCTTCCTCCAGCCCAGCGTTTCTCATGATATACTCTACATATAAGTTAAATAAGCAGGGTGACAATATACATCCTTGACATACTCCTTTTCTTATTTGGAAGCAGTCTGCTGTTCCATGTTCAGTTCTAACTGTTGTTTTCTGACCTGCATACTGGTTTCTCAAGAGACAGGTCAGGTGGTCTGGTATTCCCTTCTCTTTCAGGTTTACTTTTAGGATAAATGTGTATAGAAAGGTATATTAGGGTATACTGACACAGTACACTTATTTCCTGGTTGTTGTTGAGTTGTTAAGTTGTGTCCGACTCTCTGTGACTCTGTGGACTGCAGCACGCAAGGCTTTGCTGTCCTTCATTATTGCCCAGAGTCTGCACAAACTCATGTCCATAGAGTTGGTGATACCATCCAACCATTGTATGGTTGAGAAAAGCAAAAACTCTTGTCACTTATTTTATCAACTTTTTGTACTATGCTTGAAATCCTATTTAATTTATGCAATTTAAAATATTCTTCTGTAGACAAGTTGATGAATGCTTTAGAGAGATAATACACTTTATATTTAGTATAAATTTAGACTAAATATTATGAATGGTATCTCCAAATTATGGTGCCAGAACTTAATGAGGTGTAATCCTAGGTCCTAAGATATACATATGAAGAGCAAGCTTACTGTACATCCTTAAAGTATTTTATGTATGATGATGACTGACACAACCCATTATAGAATTTGAATAAACCTAATTGTCCCAGAAAAATAATGGAAAATAATCCTTTAGATGTCAAAATATAGCAATTTATCATCTGATTCTATCCACTGTTATTTAATGCCTTTCTTAGGTACAGACATGGTTTTTTGGTGGCTCATTAGTTACATCACCAGGAAAGCAATATTTTTAGTACTGTTCAAGATGCAAACTTTATTCTCAATATGTTGAAATATAAATTGTAAAAGAACATTGACATTAAAACAATGTAATATTATCAGAGTTAACTGGATGTTTTGCTAATGAAAGGGTAAAACTGAAAATAGACAGAAGTAGTGATAATTAATCAGTTGTATTTCTGAATATTTCTGTAAACCTTAACTATATTTTTGGGAAGCTTCTTTCATTACTATTACATGTATCATTCAATTGAAGATAGACCAATAATAACAACAACTCTATTTTTAGAGTTCGCTGCATCTTACAATGAAAGGTAATTGAAGGGCATAAGGTCAAAGGGAATCAAATCAGGAGGAACACAATGAACCCTTGGGTTAGATTAGCACAGATTAGTGTATATTTCTGTGCAGTTGCTAAAACTGAGATGCAAATTTGCCTCTAAGATATACCAGGTTAAACAAAGATGGAGATGAAATCACTTACAAGTTTTAGAGTATCCATGAGTTAAAGCCAATCAGTTTATCAGAGAAGCATCCCTCTTCTTGTCCTTGATGTATGCAAAATTATCTCAGAGTGAGCTGTTTATTTAAATTGTCCAAAAACACAAGGAAAAAGCTCAACTTGTTACAGTAGTTCGTCGAGGGACTGCTGCATCAGAATGTGGTACACATTCTCAAGACTTGAGTATGAATATTAATGTTCAGTGTTAATTTGGAAGCCATGAAGTAGTGGGTAGACTGCCTATCCTTCAAAACATCACCCGTAAATAGTATGTCTGGCAATTGGGCTTTTGACAAGGGTTAAATAGCTCATAACTCAGGGTTATATTTTCTGGCAAGAACCTGGGAGCCAGATAGGTATTATATAGATAGAGATATTATAACAGATAATATCTATGCATGTGAGCCAAGTCACTATAGCAGTGTCCATGTCATTGCAACCCCATGGACTATCTTCCACCAGGCTCCTCTGTCCATGGAATTTTACAGGCAAGAATACTGGAGTGGGTTCCATTTTCTCCTCCAGGGGATCTTCCCGATGCAGGGATCGAACTTGGGTCCCCTACGTCTCCTGCATTGGCAGGCGGATTCTTTACCACCAGCACCACCTGGGCAGCCCTATATAATATCTATAGTCACTATAAAGATTACATTGATATTATATAATGTCTATCTAATTTTTAATGTTCTTATGTATTCAGTTGTGTCTGACTCTTTGTGATCCCATGGACTGTGGCCTGCCAGGCTCCTCTCTCCATGAGGATTCTCCAGGCAAGAATACTGGAGGGGTTTTCCATGCCCTCCTCCAGGGGATCTTTGGGACCCAGGGATTGAACCTGCCTCTACTGTGTCTCCTGCATGGCAGGTGGATTCTTTACCAGTGAGACACTTGGGAACCCAATCTTTAATGTTATGATATAAACATTAGAATATTATGTATATATTCACATATATACACACACACACACATGTGTGTGTGTGTGCGTGTAATGTTTAAATGAGCTGTGTGTGTACAGTCAGATGGCAGAAAGCAGGCTTAAAGTGTTCCTAAGAAATAAAGAAGAGTAAGGGAATCACCTGCCTGTATAAGGATATTTCACTTCCTCTTGGAAGAGATAGAAAATATATGTATAGGCAGAACCACCTATATACTATTTAGATATCAAAAGAACTTAAAATATTCTATTACAACATACTTTTGAACGGAAATTGAAATGGTAATCAGAAATCTTCCAGCAAACAAAAGCCCAGGTCCAGATGGCTTCACAGCTGAATTCTACCAAAAATTTAGAGAAGAGCTAACACCTATCCTACTCAAACTCTTCCAGAAAATTGCAGAGGAAGGTAAACTTCCAAACTCATTCTATGAGACCACCATCACCCTAATACCAAAACCTGACAAAGATGCCACAAGGAAAGAAAACCACAGGCTGATATCACTGATGAACATAGATGCAAAAATCCTTAACAAAATTCGAGCAATCAGAATCCAGCAACACATTAAAAAGATCATACACCATGACCAAGTGGGCTTTATCCCAGGGATGCAAGGATTCTTCAATATCTGCAAATCAATCAATGTAATTCACCACATTAACAAATTGAAAAATAAACACCATATGATTATCTCAATAGATGCAGAGAAGGCCTTTGACAAAATTCAACATCCATTTTTGATAAAAACTCTCCAGAAAGTAGGAATAGAAGGAACATACCCCAACACAATAAAAGCTATATATGACAAACCCACAGCAAACATTATCCTCAATAATGAAAAATTGAAAGCATTTCCCCTAAAATCAGGAACAGACAAGGGTGCCCACTTTCACTGCTACTGTTCAACATAGTTCTGGAAGTTTTGGCCATAGCAATCAGAGCAGAAAAAGAAATAAAAGGAATCCAAATTGGAAAAGAAGAAGTAAAACTCTCATTGTTTGCAGATGACATGATCCTCTACACAGAAAACCCTAAACACTCCACCAGAAAATTACTATAACTAATCAATGAATATAGTAAAGTTGCGGGATATAAAATCAACACACAGAAATCCGTTGCATTCCTATACACTAATAATGAGAAAGTAGAAAAAGAAATTAAGGAAACAATTTAATTCACCATTGCAACAAAAAGAATAAAATACTTGGGAACGTATCTACCTAAAGAAACTAAAGACCTATGTATAGAAAACTATAAAACACTAATGAAAGAAATCAAAGAGGACACTAATAGATGGAGAAATATACTATGTTCATGGATAGGAAGAATCAATATAGTGAAAATGAGTATACTACCTAAAGCAATCTACAGATTCAATGCAATCCTTATCAAGGTACCAGCAGTATTTTTCACAGAGCTAGAACAAACAATTTCACAATTTGTATGGAAATACAAAAAACCTCGAATAGCCAAAGCAATCTTGAGAAAGAAGAATGGAACTGGAGGAATCAACCTGCCTGACTTCAGGCTCTACTACAAAGCCACAGTCATCAAGACAGTATGGTACTGGCACAAAGACAGAAATATAGATCAATGGAACAAAATAGAAAGCCCAGAGATAAATCCACACACCTATGAACACCTTATCTTTGACAAAGGAGGCAAGAATATACAATGGAGTAAAGACAATCTCTTTAACAAGTAGTGCTGGGAAAACTGGTCAACCACTTGAAAAAGAATGAACCTAGAACACTTTCTAACACCATACACAAAAATAAACTCAAAATGGATTAAAGATCTAAATGAAAGGCCAGAAACTATAAAACTCCTAGAGGAGAACATAGGCAAAACACTCTCCGACATAAATCACAGCAGGATCCTTTATGATCCACCTCCCAGAATATTGGAAATAAAAGCAAAAATAAACAAATGGGATCTAATTAAAACTAAAAGCTTCTGCACAACAAAGGAAACTATAAGGAAGGTGAAAAGACTGCCTTCAGAATGGGAGAAAATAATAGCAAAGGAAGCAACTGACAAACAACTAATCTCAAAAATATAAAAGCAACTCCTGCAGCTCAATTCCAGAAAAATAAATGACCCAATCAAAAAATGGGTCAAAGAACTAAATAGACATTTCTCCAAAGAAGACATACAGATGGCTAACAAACACAAGAGAAGATGCTCAACATCATTCATTATCAGAGAAACGCAAATCAAGACCACAATGAGGTACCATTTCACACCAGTCAGAATGGCTGTGATCCAAAAGTCCACAAGCAATAAATGCTGGAGAGGGTGTGGAGAAAAGGGAACCCTCTCGCATTGTTGGTGGGAATGCAAACTAGTAAAGCCACTATGGAGAAAAGTGTGGAGATTCCTTAAGAAACTGGAAATAGAACTGCCTTATGACCCAGCAATCCACTGCTGGGCATACACACCAAGGAAACCAGAATTGAAAGAAACACGTGTACCCCAATGTTCATTGCAGCACTGTTTATAATAGCCAGGACATGGAAGCAACCTAGATGTCCATTAGCAGATGAATGGATAAGAAAGCTGTGGTACATATACACTATGGAGTATTACTTAGCCATTAAAAAGAACATATTTGAACCAGTTCTAATGAGGTGGATAAAACTGGAGCCGATTACACAGAGTGAAGTAAGCCAGAAAGAAAAACACCAATACAGTATACTAACATATATGGAATTTAGAAATATGGTAATGATAACCCTGTATGCAAGACAGCAAAAGAGACACAGATGTAAAGAACAGACTTTTGGACTCAGAGGGAGAGGGAGAGGGTGGGATGATTTGGGAGAATGGCATTGAAACATGTATACTATCATGTAAGAAATGAATCACCAGTCTAGGTTCAATACAGGATACAGGATGCTTGGGGCTGGTGCACTGGGATGACCCAGAGAGATGATATGGGGAGGGTGGTGGGAGGGGGGTTCAAGGTTGGGAACTCATGTACACCTGTGGTGGATTCATGTCAATGTATGGCAAAACCAATATAGTATTGTAAAGTAAAAAAATAAAATTTAAATTAAAAAAAGAAATATAATAGTAGATTTCCACTTAAGGGTTACAGTCTGCTTTTTGCTTTGTATCTGATTCATTTAGTGAAGGTATGAGCCTAAATAGTCCACTGTAGATGGTTAGAAGATACTGTTTCTCCACTTTGTATTGAATAGGAGTGAAGACTTTTGAGAAAAGATTTTTTTTTTTTTTCCATCAGCACAGAGGTCATTTTCTTGTTTTTCCTTTTGGGTATTTTTGCTTTGCTTTATGACTAGCACTTGAAACGTGATAGATTTATTTGTAAGGTATCCTCTTTCATCTGCAAAGAAAAATTTCTTACTGCCTCAGGAGCTCAGGTGCTTTTTTTTTTCTGCTTAAATCCTTTTTTTATTCTCTATCATCTCATCATACTTAAAGCCATGCATTGAACTTTCAGCTTGTTTTATTGCCGTTTGAATTAGAAACAGTCCTTAAGAGCCTATTGCTGCAAACTTTCTTGTGAGCTTAGACTTTACGTTGCTCTTGTGGTGGAGGAAAAGTTAAGAGTATCTTCCTCTTTCTCTTCCCAATTCTGTTTCAAGACTGGAGGCATATATTAATATTTGATTCTTTGCGATTTCTAGGGCTAAAAGATAACTTTGACTTCAAAGTCCAGCAAATTCTATTAATGTAAATTTTTTCATATTAATGATTGTATTACAAGGAACACATAATACATCATTAATATGAGAAAGCTTTAAAAATCTGAACAGTAAAAACAATTATAAGGAATGCAGGCATTTAATCAAAATCAATCAAGTAGGATAACTTTTAATAATTTCTAAACAAAAATAATATAGCTCATAATGAAACTTTGAAATCCTCCACTGCATTTTATTGTTGTTTAGTTGCTAAGTCATGTCTGACTCTTTGCAACCCCATGGACTGTAGCCTGCCAGGCTCCTCTGTCCATGGCAATAATACTGAAGTGGGTAGACATCTCATTGTCTAGGGGATCTTCCCCACCAGGGAGTGAATCTATGGCCCCTGCTGCACCCCTGCACTGCTTTCTTTACCCCTGCTAACAGATTCTTTACCCCTGCTAGCAGATTATTTACCACTGTTAGCAGATTCTTTGAGTTTCCTACTAACTTCAGCCACTTAACAGACAGAGATGGTAAAAGCTCAGGGGTAGAAGTCCTTCCCGTTCCATCTTTAAGAGTTATTTCTGGGCCTTCACTAGTGGTCCAGTGGTTAAGAATCTGCTGTTCAATACAGGTGGCACGGAATTGATCCCTGGTTGGGGAATGAAGATCCCACATGCTTCTAGGCAACTAAGCCCTTGGGCAGCAACTATTGAGCCTGCATTTGGGCGCCACAACTAGAGAGAAGCCCACTTCCCACAAGGAAGATCCTGTGTACCATCTGCTAAGACATGACACAGCCAAATAAACATGAAAAAATAGCCATTTCTTGCTCACTGCTGGCTTTGACATGAAGAAACTGAGGATCCTATTTGCCTTCCTTTTCTTTTCTTCATGACTCATAAAGAGGAGTATTGATTTTTTTAATTTGTAAATAAAGCTTTATTATTTTAAATTTTACTTTATTTTACTTTACAATACTGTATTGGCTTTGCCATACATCAACATGAATCTGCCATGGGTGTACACGTTGATCTCGTTACACCAAATTTTTTGAAAGATCTGAGTTAAACATAAGCTTTGAAATAATCATTCTCTTTCTTCCACTGATTTATGCTTGAATGTCCAGTTAGATTGGGGATTTAAAAGTTTAGACTTTGGAGGCCAAAATAGAGCAACTTTATGGAGCACTGAAGAACTGATGCTTTTTAACTGTGGTGTTGGAGAAGATTCTTGAGAGTCCCTTGGACTGCAAGGAGATCCAACCAGTCCATTCTGAAGAAGATCAGCTCTGGGATTTCTTCAGAAGGAATGATGCTAAAGCTGAAACTCCAGTACTTTGGCCACTTCATGCGAAGAGTTGACTCATTGGAAAATACTCTGATGCTGGGAGGGATTGGGGGCAGGAGGAGAAGGGGATGACAGAGAATGAGATGGCTGGATGGCATCACTGACTCGATGGATGTGAATCTGAGTGAACTCTGGGAGTTGGTGATGGACAGGGAGGCCTGGTGTGCTGCGGTTCATGGGGTCGCAAAGAGTCTGACACGACTGAACGACTGAACTGAACTGAACTGATGGTGTATTTTGACTTAATGCTATTTTCCTGAAGGAAAATGATTTTTCTAGATAGTCAAGGTACTGGAGTTTTACAATAATATATTGGCTATACATTCTGATAATGACATAGCTTTCTGCTTTGCTTGACTTGCGTGTATGCTCACTTGTGTCTGACTTTTTGTGACCCCATGGACTGTAGCCTACCATGTTCCTCTGATGAAGGAAATTTTCTAGGTGAAAATACTGGATCAGGTTGCTGTTTCCTACTCCAGGTTGTTACTTCTCCACTGGAGATTTTGGAGAAAGTGGAATGAGGTAGTCAAGGCAAAATTTCAATATTCCTGGGTCCTTTACATAGTACCATCTCAGCAGCACATCTTAGTAGTCTTATTATCATGGATTTCATGAGGTCATAATGTGAGTTTGCTCTTTCTCTGAATGAATGCCTTGTGTTTCTATACTTGGGTTGAGATGAGAAAGTGGTTATTCTTAGGCATAGTTGCTGACATTGACTATATTGATAAGATTTTCTAAATGATTACTATCAAAATAAAAATTGAACAAGTAAGAAAATTGATTTGTTCAGAGTACTTCAATAAGGGGGATACTCCAGATCCAAAGTTCAGAATGTCTCAACAAGTAGTATTGCCTTAAGTCTTAAGAGGAGAGATAAAAAAGTGGCAGAGGGGATGACTTATACCTGCAGTTGTTTTACAAGAAAAGGAAGACTTAGTTATCTGAAAAGGAAATATTTTTCTCTGTGTTATTTGGCTCTAATCTAGCTAATCATTTGTAAGATGAAATTTAGGTAGTTGGAATATCTGAGTCAGTTCTTGTCAACAGGTTCAAGCAAAAGAGGGCACAAACATTACTCCTTGTCAGTCCCAACTCCTGCTCAAGACAAACACTGTTTTAAAATAATCTTAGGGTTTTGGGTCAACAATAGGTGATATAGTCCATATAGTCAGCAATTTCTTACTGGATTGTTCTTGGAGAAGTAGCTGAAGCATCTCTTATGCTCTGACATCTGTCTGTAATTCAAAAAACATGCTGGAGGCAAAGTATTTAATTAGGACCTATTAAAAGAAGGGGCTTCCCAGGTGGTACTAGTGGTAAAGAACATGCCTGCCAATGCAGGAGACATAAGAGGCATGAGTTTGGTCCCTGGTCGGGAAGATCCCCCAGAGGAGGGCATGGCAACCCACTCCACTTCTTGCCTGAAGAATCCCATGGACAGAAGAGCCTGACAGGCTGTGGTCCATAGGGTGACAAAGAGTCAGACATGACTGAAAAGACTTAGCACACCCACACGCTATTAAGAGAAGCAGAAAAATGATCATTGGAGGTTATAGGGAGGAATAAAATCAAGACTTGCAGCAAGCTGGCAACGATTTTAGTGACTCCTGGGAAATTGATGTGGAAAGGGCCCTTGATAATATAATTACTATGGTGGCAATGCAATACATTTCTTGGTTACAATCTCAAATGTTCTTGTGTATGATGTGGATGTCAGAGAAGTTTTGGGAACAAATATGCAACAATTGCTTCTGACTACAGGGTATATCTTCCCTCTGGTGCCCAGAATCATTTGAAGTAATGGTTGGTTGTGGAGTTTGTACACTGAATCTCTTGAAGTTATTAAGGGAGGAGGCCAATGATTGTTTTTTTTGTGTGTGTGTGATGTTGTCCACTTTAATGATTATTTCCTCTAATGGGGCATGGAAGCCACTTCTGGAGTGGCTCAGACTATAGTACATTCTCCAGTTGCTCTGGGTACTGTGTCACCCCAAGTGTGGTTGCATGCAGCCATCAGGTTCTCCCAAGCAATGAACTTTCCTTTCAAGGGTGTCTTCAAATCCAGAGTAAAAGGAAGAGTATGGGGAGGGGGTGTGTGTGGCCAATAAGGTTGAGTGGGAAGACACTGAGGTCATCTCCTCCTTTGGGCACACCAAAAGTATACCTATTCACAGATCAAATATTGATGAGAAAGACTGATTTCTAGTAAGAAAGGTCATCTACAATTAAAGATGTAAAGAGAATCACAACAAGATGAATAGGAGGGGCAGAGAAGCAGTATAGTTAAGACTCACAGTGGGTGGATGACCCACAAATTGGGAGATAATTGCAGTTGCAGAGGTCCTCCCCAAGAAGCAAGGAGTCTGACGCCCTCATCAGGCTCTCCAGGCCAGGGATCCTACACTGGAGGATCCTACACTGAGTTCCTAGAACATTTTTCTTTGAAGGCCATTGGGATTGTATTCCCACTTGGCTAGTTGCCTGGCTTAGCCTGAGCTGATTACGCCAAAGCCTTTGACTGTGTGGATCACAACAAACTGTGGAAAATTCTTACCAGACCACATGATCTGCCTTCCAAGAAATCTGTATGCAGGTCAAGAAGCAACAGAACAGAACATGGAACAACAGATTGGTTCCAAATCAGGAAAGGAGTATAATGTTCAGAATATACAAATCCATAGAGACAGAAAGTAGATTGGGGGTTGCCAGAGGGTGGGAGAGGGAAAAATCAAAAGTACTGTTAATGAGAATAAAGTTTCTTTTTAAAGTGATGAAAATATTTTTGAATTAAATAGCTGTGATTGTTGTACAAACTTGTGGTTATACTAAAAGCCACTGGATTGGATATCACTTTAAAAGCATGCATTTTATGATGAACTATACCTCAATAATGTGATGAGAAGACAAAAGAGATTGATGGAGGATCTAATGAGAGAATCCTATAGGATCTTATTCTAGCACCTGCAAGTGGAAGCTGACCACTTGGTGATGGCATCTGTTTGGCCCCAGTTTCACAGAAAATAAGTGTACTTCATGTTGTCAACTTCCTTTAGAAGCTCTTGAAAGAGCCTTAGTTTAGGGTTGTTTATTTCTATGGGTTTCTGTTCATAATATAACCTGTATTTTTCAGTTATGCAACGTGAGCCCAAATTGCACTCTCTGTAGTTTCACTTTGCCATTGGTGCTCAGGAGAATAGCGTAATGCCTCTTCCACCTGGGTTCAAGATTGCCCTACTGGTATCTTCCAGAGTACTAGGTCTCTGACCTGAAGATGATGTCAAGGCTATGGTCATATGTTTGGGGAAGGGCGGACTTGACTGATGGTGATATATATGTATGCATTTAATGATACCTTAGAAGTAGTTAAGCCTATCATATTGGATTAATGTCTCCCCAAATCCATGAGGAATAAGGGATCCTAATTGGCTTGCTGGTAATTATTTCATTAGGGGATAGTTAAAACTGACTGGGCAGTGGGAGGATTAAAGGATCATTAGGGCTAAAGGTTGGGTCAAGACAGATTTAGTTCCTCAAAGAGTTTGAAACTGTGTTTTATTTATTTATTTGACTGTGCATACAGTTTGGAGGATATTAGTTCTCCAACCAGGGATTGAACCCAGGATCATGGCAGTAAAAGCACCAAATCCTAACCACTAGACCACCAGGGAAGTCCTGAAACTGGGTTTTAGAGTACCACTAGTTGGTATAGTCAGCCACTTGGTTGTGTCTGACTCCTTTGTGGCCCCACGGTCTGTAGCCTGTCAGGCTCCTCTGCCCATGGGATTCTCCAGGCAAGAAGACTGGAGTGGGGTGTCATTTCCTACTCCAGGGGATCTTCCCAAACCAAGTATTGGACCCACATCTCTTGCATCTCCGGCATTGGTGGTGGGATTCTCTACCACTAGTGCCAGCTGGGATGCCTGGAGAACCACTGGTCCATTATATTTTTCTAGAGATTTGAGGGTGGTAAAGATAGTTTGAGTTTCTGTGACAGTGGAAGTACTTTTTAAATATCCTTAATAACCTTTCCAGAGAATAAGCTTTCCTTTTGCTAGTGAAAAACAACAGTATTCCCCAGGTGGGGAAAATTCTCTTTTAGTAGCAACTTAGCCATATCAGTGGAGAGGGCAATGGCACCCAACTCCAGTACTCTTGCCTGGAAGGTCCCATGGACGGAGGAGCCTGGTGGGCTAAAGTCCATGGGGTCGTGAAGAGTCAGACACGACTGAGCGACTTCACTTTCCCTTTTCACTTTTCACTTTCATGCATTGGAGAAGGAAATGGCAACCCACTCCAGTGTTCTTGCCTGGAGAATCCCGGGGATGGGGGAGCCTGGTGGCTGCCATCTATGGGGTCGCACAGAGTCGGGAACGACTGAAGTGACAGCAGCAGCAGCAGCCATATCAGTGGTGGTGTTTAGTTGCTATATCATGTCGACTCTTGCGACCCCATGGGCTGTAGCCCACTAGACTCCTCTGTCCATGGGATTTTCCAGGAAAGAATTCTGGAGAGGTTTGCCATTTCCTTCTCCAGGGGATCTTCCCAACACAGGGATCGAACCCAGGTCTCCTGCACTGCAAGCAGATTCTTTACTTTACTAACAGGGCAGCCATATCAGTGGCAACAGCCTATTTATAGAGAAAACTTCCAACCAGCTGAAAACTTTCAGACAAAGTTAGAACATATTTGTACCTATGGGACTTTGGGAATTGAATAAAATCCATTGCCAAAGAAAAAGGGACAAGACAGGCAATTCTCCTTGTTTTATCTTTAGATTTTTACCAGGATTGTTTTCCTAGCAAATGGGGAATGTTGAAGTTACCTGTACAATATGAGGGCTGAAGAGTCCACACCAGTATATGTGTAGAAGATCTTTTAAGATTTTTCTTTGCTGTGGGATTTGCTGTGGCTATGAACTAAATTTCAGACATGTTCAAGGAGAGACAAGTAGCATTTTGGTGTCTTCAAAGCTCATCTGAGTAGATAAAACATTCAGCTTGTTTCCAATAGATTTTTAGCCTCAGATGTAAGTAGTGGCCAATAGGCTATTTGTCAATATAAGTTTATATCTCTAAAGAAGAGTGATCAAAAGGAAGTATTCAGATGATTGAGAAAGAATTTTCTTGTGAAGCATTTATCTTAGTGTATTTGTCATCCAAGAGGTTTCTTTAGCGTTGAGAGACTGGCTAATGTGAGCTTTAGTTCTGTTGTTCAGTTGCTAAGTCGTGTCCGACTCTTTGCGATCCCATGGACAGCAGCATGCCAGGCTTTCCCATCCTTCACCAGCTCCTAGAGCTTGCTTAAACTCATGTCCATTGAGTCAGTGATGCTGTCGAACCTCTCCTCTTCTGTCGCCTCCTTCTCCTCCTGTCCTTAATCTTTCCCAGCACCATGGTTTTTTCCAATGAGTCACTCTTTGCATTAGATGGCCAAAGTATTAGAGCTTCAGCTTCAGCATCAGTCCCTCCAAAGAATAATCAGGGTTGATTTCCTTTAGGATTGACTGGTTTGATCTCCTTGCAGTCCAAAGGATTCTCAAGTCTTCTCTAGCACCACAGTTTGAAAGCAATTCTTTGGTGTTCAGCCCTCTTTATAGTCCAACTCTCACATTCGTATGTGATTACTGGAAAAAACATAGCTTTGCCTATACTGACCTTTGTCTAGCTTTAGTTTTGATAGTGGGTAGTAGTGAGGTTTCTAATAGATTAGCTACTTGAGTTCTATTTTTGTTGAGTGTCTTTGTAGCTGTCATAAACAATTCTCATTTCTATACCATACAAAAATCATGTACAACATGGAAAGGATATCTGCTATTTGTGTAAATGTTAACTGTCTTATCTTGTGTTAGTATACAAGACTGGTGAGGGCTATGAATTCAGCAAATTGACTGAATTAACCTTAGACAGGTGTTGAACAGTGGTTTGTTGAAAATCTGTGATAGAATATCTTTATTCAGATTTTCCATTTGTGTGTCTGAGGTAGGTACCATATGCAAAGAAGGTGGCAATAGGGTCTTTGAGAGGAGTTTCAGTGAGGTTTGTATAAAAAGGAATTATAGATTGTTTGATGGTGGTGCAGCTATGAGCTTGCTCCTTAGATAGGAAGGAAAAAAGGCTAGTTGGATGGAGGTCTAGATAGTGCTGAATAGTCATGCAAGAGAGAGAAAGCAGCAGGATTTCATAAGATATGAGTTGGAGGCAGAAAATTTTGGGTGTTCTTGGTAAGTAGCGGGTCTGAATTGCATGGGGTACATAGAGATTGAGTGAATGACTCAAAATTAAGTCAGCAGTGGCTTCAATTAATTTTGCAGCAGCGGCAAATTTGTATAAGAAAGAGGAAATCCCCTCACCATAAACTCTAAAGTTTAGCTGAAGTATCCAATAGTCCTTTGGCTTCCATTGTATTTTTGGGTGAAAAGTTGTAAAGCAGGCCCATCCTTTGTACATAGAAAAGCAAAAGGGTAATGATGTCTTATTTAACTTATATGCAGAGTACATCATGAAAAACGCTGGAGTGGAAGAAGCACAAGCTGGAATCAAGATTGCCGGGAGAAATATCAATAACGTCAGATATGCAGATGACACCACCCTTATGGCAGAAAGTGAAGAGGAACTAAAAAGCCTCTTGATGAAAGTGAAAGAGGAGGGTGAGAAAGTTGGCTTAAAGCTCAACATTTAAAAAATGAAGATCATGGCAAAAATATACAAGCAACTTCTGCAGCTCAATTCCAGAAAAATAAACGACCCAATCAAAAAATGGGCCAAAGAACTAAATAGACATTTCTCCAAAGAAGACATACGGATGGCTAACAAACACATGAAAAGATGCTCAACATCACTCATTATTAGAGAAATGCAAATCAAAACCACAATGAGGTACCACTTCACACCAGTCAGAATGGCTGCGATCCAAAAATCTGCAAGCAATAAATGCTGGAGAGGGTGTGGAGAAAAGGGAACCCTCCTACACTGTTGGTGGGAATGCAAACTAGTACAGCCACTATGGAGAACAGTGATGGAGATTCCTTAAAAAATTGACAAATAGAACTACCTTATGACCCAGCAATCCCACTTCTGGGCATACACACCGAGGAAACCAGAATTGAAAGAGACACATGCACCCCAATGTTCATCGCAGCACTGTTTATAATAGCCAGGACATGGAAACAACCTCAGATGTCCATCAGCAGATGAATGGATAAGAAAGCTGTGGTACATATACACAATGGAGTATTACTCAGCCGTTAAAAAGAATTCATTTGAATCAGTTCTGATGAGATGGATGAAACTGGAGCCAATTATACAGAGTGAAGTAAGCCAGAAAGAAAAACACCAATACAGTATACTAACACATATATATGGAATTTAGGAAGATGGCAATGACGACCCTGTATGCAAGACAGGAAAAAAGACACAGATGTGTATAACGGACTTTTGGACTCAGAGGGAGAGGGAGAGGGTGGGATGATTTGGGAGAATGGGAATTCTAACATGTATACTGTCATGTAAGAATTGAATCGCCAGTCCATGTCTGACGTAGGGTGCAGCTTGCTTGGGGCAGGTGCATGGGGATGACCCAGAGAGATGTTGTGGGGAGGGAGGTGGGAGGGGGGTTCATGTTTGGGAACGCATGTAAGAATTAAAGATTTTAAAATTTAAAAAAAAATAAAAAAATTAAAAAAAAAAAAAAAAAGATCATGGCAATCTGGTCCCATCACTTCATGGGAAATAAATGGGGAAACAGTAGAAACAGTGTCAGACTTTGTTTTGTATTTGGGCTCCAAAATCACTGCAGATGGTGATTGCAGCCATGAAATTAAAAGACGCTTACTCCTTCGAAGGAATGTTAAGACCAACCTAGATAGCATATTAAAAGCAGAGATATTACTTTGCCCACAAAGGTCCATCTAGTCAAGGCTATGGTTTTTCCAGTGGTCATGTATGGATGTGAGAGTTGGACTGTGAAGAAAGCTGAGCACAGAAGAATTGATGCTTTTGAACTGTGGTGTTGGAGAAGACTCTTGAGAGTCCCTTGGACTGCAAGGAGATCTAACCAGTCCATTCTGAAGGAGATCAGTCCTGGGTGTTCATTGGAAGGACTGATGCTAAAGCTGAAACTCCAATACTTTGGCCACCTCATGTGAAGAGTTGACTCATTGGAAAAGGCTGTGATGCTGGGAGGGATTGGGGACAGGAGGAGAAGGGGACAACAGAGGATGAGATGGCTGGATGGTATCACTGACTCGATGGACATGAGTTTGAGTAAACTCCAGGAGTTAGTGATGGACAAGGAGGCCTGGAGAGCTGCGATTCATGGGGTCTCAAAGAGTCGGACACGACTGAGCAATTGAACTGATCTGAATGAATAATTGGGGAACCCAACAGTAGGAAGATAGAAAGTTATGGAGGTGAGGTTTTGAAATTCAGACTTGGTAGAAGAGACCTAATTAAGAGGTTTGGAGATGAATTTGTAATTGTGGTGTATAAATAAATGGGAAATGATAGCGGAAAAGTCAGGGATATAATTCTGATATTAGTGAGAGGATAAGAGACAGGACACAACTGAGCGACTGAACTGAACTGAGGAGACAGGAAGGCTAGCGGTCTCCAAGAGAGGAAATAGGCTGCAAGTGTCAGACACCTTTTCCTCTGTTTTAATGGGCAGGAGGAAACAAACCTCAAGTGTCAGACTTTTTTTTTTTCTCTTCTCTATACAAAATTAAAAGGAGGTTTCTTTTAAATTTCTGTGTTGCCATGACGACACCTGGTTCCTCCTGAACTTAACTTTTCTCAAACCTTGAGCTAACCAATGCATTTTTCTTACAGAAATGTTTCTCTTAGGCTATGTTAATGAAGCTATGTAATTGCTTGGAAATCTGCCTTTCTTCAAGATTCATGTCAGTTGTTTTATGGTCCAGGATGACTCACCTTGCGCCAATACTGCCCCAAAATGCATGTTGTCAATGAAGGGCCTGGTGCCACTCTCTCAGTTTTGAGACATTTCCTTTCTTTAATTAGCAGCTTGCTAATAGGTATATAACTTCTTGCTATAAAGTATCAGGGGGGCACTCTTTCTGCCCACTTCTGATGTCTATGTCAGAAGTTTTTATATCTCTTTTATACTTTAATAAAACTTTATTAAACAAAAACTCTGTGCAGTCAAGCCTCATCACTGGCCCCAGATTGAATTCCTCTCCTTCAGGGGCTAAGAATCCTGGCATCGTTCACAGCTCATAGCGGCAACCTTTTAAGTGACTAATCCTTTTAACACTTGGAGTTGTCTTTTGGTCTCAGGGATAGGGAACTTGATGATGGTGTTGTTTAGGGGATAAATATTCTCTTCAGGGGAGATATCAAGTCCTAGATAATGAGCTGGAAGGATGTATAATTGCTTTGTCTTTAGTGGCCTTATGGGCAGAGACTTGGAGTAGTTATTGAATGTGACAAGCAAGCTGTCAAAAATCACATGGGCAGAGAAGGTCATCTACATACTGGATAAGAGATTCAAGATAAGGTAAACTTTCTCAGGTTGGCATTAAGGGTCTAAAACAAATAAGTAGCAGCTTTAGTAAACTCCTGAGGTATAACACATACTGTTGATTTTTCCATAGAAACCAAAAAATATATTGTGAAAAAGTATATTGAAAAAAATCAGAGACTTCCCTTTTGGACAAGTGGTTAGGACTTGGTGCCTTCACTACCCGTGGCCCAGGTTCATGCACTGGTTGTGGAACTAAGATCCCACAAGCCATATGACCTGGCTATAAAACAAAGCAAACAAAAAAATAGAACATAGGGCAATGACTATAAATGAATAGTATTGGGCTGTATAGAAACTAGAACAGTGTTAGGGTTAGAAACTATGAATAGAAAACCATGAGGTGACTTAAATATATATGTAGTGCTTCCTAGGTGGCACTACTGGTAAAGAACCCAACTGAAAGTGTAGGAGATGTAATAGACTGTGGGTTTGATGCCTGGGTTGAGAAGATCCCCTGGAGGGAGGCATGGGAACCCATTCCAATATTCTTGCCTGGAGAATCCCCATGGCCAGAGGAGCCTGGTGGGCTATAGTCCATAAGGTTGCAAGGAGTTGGACATGACTGAAACGACTTAGCACGCATGCATATATATATATATATATATATATATATATAGCATATATATATATATTTATTTATTTATTGAAGTATAACTGATTTGCAATGTATTAGTTTTCAGGTGTACAGGAAATGATCCAAAAGTGTATATGTATATATACGCTTAAGTATATATACACATCAGTATATATGTATATATATATATAAAAGTATATAAGTATATATACACATAAGTATATATGTATATATATATATTCTTTTTCAGATTCTTTTCCCTTACAGGTTATTATAAAATATTGGGTATAGTTTGCTGTGTTATAGTAGTCTTTGTTTGTTATCTAATTTATGTATAGTAGTGTGTATTTGTTAATCCCATCTTCCTAATTTATTCCTCCACCATCCCTTTCACTTTTGGTAACTGTAAGTTTTTTCCTGTGTCTGTGGGTCTATTTCTGTTTTTTTTTTTTCTTTTTTCATTTATTTTTTTATTGAAGGATAATTGCTTCACAGAATTTTGTTTTCTGTGAAACCTCAACATGAATCAGCCATAGGTATACATATATCTCTTTCTTTTTGAACCTCCCTCCCGTCTCCCTCCTTATCCCACTCCTCTAGGTAGATACAGAGCTCCTGTTTGAGTTTCCTGAGCCATACAGCAAATTACTGTTGGCTATCTATTTTGCATATGGTAATGTAAGTTTCATGTGACTCTCCATATATCTCACCCTCTCTTCCCCTCTCCCCATTTCCATAAGTCTAAACAAGTTCCTTTGTATCTTTTCTTTTTAGATTCCACATATATGCAATATCATATGGTATTTGTCTTTCTATATTTCATTAAAAAAATAGGAATAGAACCTCCATGAAAGTGAAAGTTAAGTTGCTCAATCCTGTCCAACTCTTTGTGACCCCATGGACTGTAGACTGCCAGGTTCCTCTGTCCATGGGATTTTCCAGGAGAGAATATTGGAGTGGGTTGCCATTTCTTTCTCCAGGAGATCTTCCCAACCCAGGGATTGAACCCAGGTCTCCCACATTGCAGGCAGACTCTTTACCATCTGAGCCACCAGGGAATCTCTAAGAACCACCATATGACCCAGCAATTCCACTACTGGGCATATATCCTGAGAAAACAAAACCACAATTCAAAAAGACACTTGTACTCCAGTGTTCATAACAGCACTATTTATAATAGCCAGGACATGGAAGCAACCTAAATGCCCATCGACAGAGGAATGGGAGACTCTTTCAACTATTGCTTTCAAGTCTTGGACTAGTCGGCATCGTTTGCCAAAAGTTATTTACTTGGAAGATCAGGATACTAGATGAGGGGACTAAGAGGTCCTTGTCATGGAGAACTTGAATTGATGAATGAATTCTTTTCTATTCTTATGGGAATTCAGAAAGTTCTGAACAATAGCATGCAAATCTACGTGTAATCAAAGGTTAGAGTACTTGTTCAGGTGGGCGTACTGGTCATTGGCTTTTAGCAGGGAAGGAAGGGATGCATGCTAAGGTGGGGCAATACGGAGTGAGGTAGGTAAATTGATGCAGGTAGGGGAAAGGAAAAGGGAATTCTTGGCATAGGCAGAGTATTCGGTTGGGGACAGAGATGAGGTGGTGCATGTGGAAGGTTCTGGGAAAGGGGTTGTGAGGTTTTGATGGGGGTGAAAGAGGAGCAGGAGAAATGAACTGCCAGTGAGGTAATTCTTGAGGGATCACAGTTTGAGATATTTTAGCGACATATTCTCATTGTTTAATCTGTGTTTCAATTAAATGAAAAAAACTGATCATTGATAAGAAGAGATGTCAGAGCCCTTGGATTTAAAAGCACCTCATAGATGGACACATTTAGAGAGTTCCCAGGTGTCCCAAAGACACCACTGGAGTTCTACATTGTCCTTAGTGAAATTCAGCCATTTTTGGAAACAAAGAACTGAATTGTTACTGTAGTGGTGAGCATGTAATTAGCAGAAGTTTTTAAAAGGCATGAGAAGAGAGTTGAGAAATTCTCATAGAACCATGGTTTAACAAAAACTGGCAAGAAAACAAACCCAAAGAGTGTGTAAACAAAAAGTCAAAATTGAAACTTTACTGTGCTATCATGGACAAATATCTGAAGCTCAGGGATCAGGATCTGTCCTTAGTGGGGACTCCAGAATTGCCAGTTAGGGAAGGAACACAACAAGCTTAAGGGGTCTCAGTACTTGGGTGAGAAGACAGGGTCCAGGGGTGGGCTTCCAGTTCAATTCCAGTTATGTTATTGAGCTGTGGAAGACAAAAACTGGACAAAGAAGGAGACTGACTTTATTCAGGGTGTCATAATAAAGAAAATACCTGAGGTCAGAGCATAAGCAGAGTTTCAAACTTTTCTAGGGAGAGATAAATCATTTACAATTGAGATGATTTATGATTGGGGTTAATTTTGCAAGAATGGAAGTTTCATTTTGTTATTTGAACACGAAATGTTTTTCTATGGGGTTAGTTTCTGTAGGATAAACAGTTATAATCTTAACTAATGAGTCATAGACAAAGAACAGGAACCTGGAGGGTCTGTGTCTGAACTTATCAGCAGATTTCAGGCAAAAGGAGAAAAGTCCATGCTTTTCCTTGTGATAACTAAGGCCTTATTATAAGTCTGCTTTTTGAGAAGTTTATTCAACTATCTTGCAGAATAGCTATTCAAAGTTACTCATCATAATATATATTAGGAAGCATAGATCACAGTTACATCACCTTTATATGCACAGAAGATATCTTGAGGGATTCTTTTTCTCTTAAACATCTCACATGATTTGCCAACAAAACATCTTAGTTCTTCCATGAAAATATATCTACACCCTGATCGTTTCTCATACCTTACATGCTACACCTCTAGTCCAAGCTTCCATCATCTCTCACTTGGATTATGCCATCATTGGCTCCGACTTTCTGTTTCAACCTTTGATTCCAAATATTCTATTTTCAACTCTATTTCAGTCCTATTCAAATCCAGTGTATATTAAGACACTCCTCTGCTGAGAGGTTGCCTGCAACCCTCCAGTAATTCCCAGCTCTCTTGCCAATGTCCTTACCACAGACTCTATGATCTCGCTCCCTGTTTTTGCCCATATTGTTGTCTGTTCTTTTGTTCTTTCTGCTCCTGCTTGCTTCCTGGGTTTCCTTTGAAATTGTCAGGCATGATCTCACCTGTGGGCCTTTGCATTCACCTTCCTCTCTACATCTGGCATGAATATCTGGCATGTCAGAAGTCATTCTCGTTCTAGTCTTTGCTGAAACATTATTTTCTCAGAAAAGCCTTACCTGATTATTTAAAATTTCAGCTTGTCCCCTTGAACTACCTATCTCTCTGCTTTGCTTTATTTTTCTCCATAGCCATTACCAACTTCAAACATATGAAAGAGTTTATTTTACTCATTGTTTTTTCCCTTTGGAACAAGAATTTTATTAGGACAGAAACTTTTGTCTGTTTGGTTAGTGACAAAATCTCCAGCATTTAGTAAGTTTATTTCCACATGTAGATACTCAGTTAGTATTTGGTAAATGAATGAATGAGTGATTGGTTGATTTGGACAAAACTTAAATTTATTGTTAGAACCAAAAGATTTGGTTCACTTCCATTTTTGGGTTTCTCAACTTATTTGAAAACTACAGTCTACCACTATTGTCTCTTCCTTGACTTAGCTAGCAGAATAATTTATATAATATTATGAATATTGTTGTATATAATATTATATCAAATACAATAACATTTATCTAGGTGATTATGTTTGATCTGTCAAGGCTATGACTAAAATTAAACCTTGAATAGAGAGAAAAAACAATCACATATGAAGTGAAGTAAGGAAGCAAAAATATCTGTGAAAGCTTAGGTAAAATTCACCTGTCCCTACAAATTCCTTTATGGTACATCATTCTTTATATCTCCATTTCTGATTCTGTAGTTTTCATCATAGTGACTTACAGGATTTAGAGACATAGTCAATGCCATTTTTGCTCAAGTGGAAAATCTACTAATACTTAATCATGACATCACTCTTTATGCTTTGTCTTTTCCATAACACCAAATTAATATACTATTTAACAAGCATTTAATTGCTCAACTGGTAAAATCATTTTTAGGAAATGAGAAAGTTTATTATAATATTTGCAAGAGTTTGTCATATTTCAACTTATATTATCTGTCCACATCATAAAAGAAAAAGAGAGAAGCATAATGCTATAGAGGAAAGAGTAGTCATAGTGTGAGAAATGTTCGAACATGGTTCTGCTCTTTATTGTGCAACTTTGGTTCAGTTCACTTGCTCAGTCATGTCTGACTCTTTGCGACCCTATGGACTGCACCACACCAGGCTTCCCTGTCTGTCACCAACTCCTGGAGCTTGCTCAAACTCATGTCCATTGAGTCAGTGATGCCATCCACCCATTGCATCCTCGGTTGTGAATATTCAGGACTAATTTCCTTTTAGGATTGACTGATTTGATCTCTTAGCAGCAAGTGTCTGTTCTTTATTGTGACCATCTCTGCATGAAATGTTCCTTTGGTCTCTAATTTTCTTGAAAAGATCTCTAGTCTTTCCCATTCTGTTGTTTTCCTCTATGTCTTTGCATTGATCACTGAGGAAGGCTTTTTTAATCTCTCCTTGCTATTCATTGGAACTCTGTGTTCAGATGGGTAGATCTTTTCTTTTCTCCTTTGTCTTTTGCATCTCTTCTTTCCTCAGCTATTTTTAAGGTCTCCTCAGACAGCCATTTTGCACTTTTGCATTTCTTTTTCTTGGGGGTGGTTTTGATCCCTGCCTTGTCATGAACCTCTGTCCATGGTTCTTCAGGCACTCTATCAGATCTAATCCCTTGAATCTATTTGTTACTTCCACTGTATAATCATAATGGATTTGATTTAGGTCATGCCTGAATGTCTAGTGGTTTCCCCTACTTTCTTCAATTTAAGTCTGAATTTTGCAACAAGGAGTTCATGATATGAGCTTCAGTCATCTCCCGGTTTTGTTTTTGCTGACTGTATAGAACTTCTTCATCTTTGGCTGCAAAAAATATAATCAATCTGATTTCGGTGTTGACTATCTGGTGTCCATGTATAGTCTTCTCTTGTGTTGTTGGAAGGGGGCATTTACTATGACCAGTGCGTTCTTTTGGCAAAACTTTGTTAGCCTTTGCCTTGCTTCGTTTTGTTCTCTAAGGCCAAATTTTCCTGTTACTCCAGGTATCTCTTGACTTCCTACTTTTGCATTCCAGCCCCCTATAATGAAAAGGACATCTTTTTTGGGTGATAGTTCTGGAAGGTCTTGGAGGTATTCATAGAAATGTTCAACTTCACTTTCTTCAGTGTTACTGGTTGGGGCATAGACTTGGATTACTATGATACTGAATGGTTGGCCTTGGAAACAGATATCATTCTGTCATTTTTGAGATTGGATCCAAGTACTGTGTTTCAGACTCTTGTTTACTATGATGGCTACTCCATTTCTTCTAAGGTATTCTCACCCACAGTAGTAGATATAATGGTCATCTGAATTAAATTCACCCATTCTAGTCCATTTTAGTTCACTGATTCCTAAAATGCTGATGTTCACTCTTTTCATCTCTTGTTTGACCACTTCCAATTGCCTTGATTAATGAACCTAACACTCCAGGTTCCTATTCAGTGTTGCTCTTTACAGCATCAGACTTTACTTCCATCACCAGTCACATCCACAACTGGGTGCTGTTTTTGCTTTAGCTCCATTTCTTCATTTTTTCTGGAATTATTTCTCTACTGATCTCCAGTAACATATTAGGCACCTACCAACCTGGGGAGTTCATCTTTCAGTGTCCTATCTTTTTGCCTTTTCATAGTATTCATAGGGTTCTCAAGGCAAGAATGCTGAAGTGGTTTGTCATTCCCTTCTCCAGTGGACTCAGTTTTGTCAGAACTCTTCCATCATGACCCATCCATCTTGGATGGTCCTATCTGGCATGGCTCATAGTTTCATTGAGTTAGACAAGGCTGTGGTCCATGTTATCAGTTGGGTTATTTTTCTGTGATTGTGGTTTTCATTCTGAGTGCCCTTTAATGGATAAGGAGAAGAAGCTTATGGAAGCTTCCTGATGGCAGAGACTGACTAAGGGGAAAACTGGTTCTTGTTCTGATGGTTGGAACCATGCTCAGTATCTTTAATCCAATTTTCTGTTGAGTAGGGGTGTGTTCCCTCCGTGTTGTTTGACCTGAGGCCAAACTATGGTGGAGTTAATGAAAAAAATTTCAACCTCCTTCAAAAGGTCACATGCTGCATTCAGTGTTTCCGACCCTGTAGCAGGCCATTGCTGACCCACACCTCTGCCAGAGACTCCTGGACACTCATGGGCAAGTCTGGGTCAGTCTCTTATAGGGTCATTTCTCCTTTCTCCTGGGTCCTTGTGTGCACAAGGTTTTGTTTGTGCCCTCTAGGAGTCTATTTTCCCAGGCCTGTGTAAGTTCTGGCAGCTCTAAGGCAGCTTACTTTCTTCGTTCTTAAACAAATGAAATCTGTTTTTGAGTCCTCACTCAGGGAAGTGGGGAATTCCATCTCACTCATTTTAAGGATCTCCTTCCTCTTTTCTGATGCTGTGCTTGCCTGTGGCTGTCTTGAAAGTGGGGGCAAATCTCTGATCCTTAGTCTTCAATGGTCACATAGGTACCATAACTTTTTTATAATTGATTTACAGTATTATATTGGTTTCAGGTGTACAATATTGTGATTCAATATTTTTATAGATAATACTCTGCTTAAAGGTATTATAGTATATTGACTATATCCCTGTGTTGTATATTACATTCTTGTATCTTACTTATTCTTTATGTAATAATTTGTACCTCTAAATATATCTTACACAATACCACTGTCCAGTCTGGCTCCCCACTTTCCTCAGAGTGGACTTAAAATTTTCCTTCTCTAGGGTCTTCTCCAGTGATTATAAATTCTTATCAGAGAGCACCATAGATACTCTCCAGGCCTTGTCTTTAGGGGAAGCCCTCACCAGTAACCCACCTTGACCTCTCATCTCTGCAGATCAGGTATGGTTCATCATTATTCCCTGAAAGTCTGGTATCTTCTTCATTATTGAGATTGGAGAATCTCAATCTTTTCTTACAAATTTAATCCCTTTTCCCCACCATAATTTTGAAGTATTTTTTATACTAATACCTTCTGATGAACCATCAACTCTGAAAGAAGATCTGATGGAGAGAACTGGAAGATACTTTCCTTCATGTGCTTGGTCCTGTCATGTGATATTTTTCAAGGTCCTTGGGTTAGGGGAACTTCCCTGGTGGCTCATATGGCAAATAATTTACCTGCAGTGTGATCCAGGTTTGATCCTTAGGTTGGGAAAATTCCCTGGAGAAGGGAATGGCTACATACTTGACTATTCTTGCCTGGAGAATTCCATGGACAGAGGAGCCTGGTGGGATACATTCCATGGGGTCATGAAGAGTCAGACACTACAGAGTGACTAACACTTGGGTTAGGGAGCCTAGATTTTGGACTCATGGTCCCGTCATTGATTTAGAACAAGGAAGGTCTCACACCTCTTATTTCTGCCTCTTAACAGCTGGGAGAACAAGACACAACTTTTGTCTAAATAAACACTTCTCTGAATGTTCCCCAAGTAAATTTTGTGCTTTAAAAATAGTTTCCCCACTGAGTTGTCTCTTTATAAATGCATAAGATACTCTGCTTCTGCTTTCCCTAAGCAGTTATTCTTATCACTAAAGCAACGTTCAGATATGTTTTACATTCTCCCTGAATATTCTAAAACTTGAGTATGTATGATTACCTTCAAGAATGAAGTTAGATAAGCTGATTTCATTTGGAGAGATCTCCTTCATATTATTAAAATTAGTATCATAGAATAAAATCTCTCAGGAAACTAATTTAGATGTAGTTTACAGCTATGCCATCTATACTTCCCTTGTCCAAGCTCTCCAGCCCCTGTTTATATTTGGTGATACTATTCCTTATCCTCCTGGGATCTGACATGTGCTGTCCTGCCATGAATCCTTTCATGGTTCAATTCAGTCAGTTCAGTTCAGTTGCTCAGTCATGTCCGACTCTTTGTGACCCTATGAATCACAGCATACAAGGCCTCCCTGTCCATCAACAACTCCCAGAGTTCACTCAAACTCATGTCCATCGAGTTGGTGATGCCATCCAGCCATCTCATCCTCTGTCGTCCCCTTCTCCTCCTGCCCACAATCCCTCCCAGCATCAGGGTCTTTTCCAGTGAGTCAACTCTTCACATCAGGTAGCCAAACTATTGGAGTTTCAGCTTCAGCGTCAGTTCTTCCAATGAACACCCAGGACTGATCTCCTTTAGAATGGACTGGTTAGATCTCCTTGCAGTCCAAGGGACTCTCAAGAGTCTTCTCCAACACCACGGTTTAAAAGCATCAATTCTTTGGCGCTCAGCTGTCTTCACAGTCCAACTTTTACATCCACACATGACCACAGAAAAAACCGTAGCCTTGACTAGATGGACTTTGTTGGCAATGTAATGTCTCCGCTTTTGAATATGCTACCTAGGTTGGTCATAACTTTCCTTCCAAGGAGTAAGTGCCTCTTAATTTCATGGCTGCAGTCACCATCTGCAGTGATTTTGGAGCCCAAAAAATAAAGTCTGACACTGTTTCCACTGTTTCCCCATCTATTTCCCATGAAGTGATGGGACCAGATGCCATGATCTTCATTTTCTGAATGTTGAGCTTTAAGCCAACTTTTTCACTTTCTTTCACTTTCATCAAGAGACCTTTTAGTTCCTCTTCACTTTCTGCCATACGGGTTGGAGGGGCATAATTCTGCCATGACCAGTCTTTATCCCAAATTAGCATTTTTTAAATCTGGAGAGTCTTTTGGCCTCCTTCTTTTCTAGTTCCTGGGTCATATTTAGAAGAAAATATATGCCAGAAAATCTAATTTCTTTCAGGATTACTTTGGACTACTTTCAGGACTACTTTCCCTTCATCCCTCTCTGGTTTATCAGTATCCACCAAATGTATTTTAGCTTTACAGTTCTTATTTAGCATTCTGTTTATGAATACACAAAGCCAAAGAGGTACTTTAGCTTCTTAAACACATAGTGGTAGTGATTATCTCTGAAATGTTCTACCTTTGCACCTAAGCAGTGCTCTTTTTACCTTCACTTTGTGTTTAAATTTCCTTTTCTGATTCACAGGGCCATGTGCATATATGTGTGTGTGTGTGTACGTCTGTGGTTTCTCAGGCATAATGCTGATAGCAGATCTTACTTGTCAGGGTATGAGATTTGCCTTCCTTCTGCAGTGAGCTCTTAGGGGACCTACAGAATGACATTTGGAACAGCCATGGCTTTTTACTGCCTGTTTAGTTGCCAACTGCTGTAGCTGCCAAAGTCTGGGCCATTGCTCCTGAACATTCCTTTTTTTTTTTTTCCTCTGACTAAGTGATTCTGAGTGTTTTGTGGCCAGTGATCTCTGAATCAGTTTTTAAACATCACTTAAATGCACATTTTCATTTTCATTTGGATGGTTATTCAGGAAGCTGATCTGTACTGCTTTCTGGTTTTCAATATGGTCAAAGCTGGATCTAACGTACTCAGAGAATTCAGCCAGCCACACTGAGAGCTGTACTAAAACCCTTAGAAGTTGGGTCCATATAGCAATCTGTTTCTAAAGGTAGCAGGCCTGTGGCTTTCATTAAGAGTTACTACTAAGGACTCGTCTGGTGGTTCAATGGTTAAGACTCTGCCCTTCCAGAAAACCTAAATAGACATCCAAATAAGACATACAGATGGCCAATAAACACATGAAAAAATGCTCAACATCACTCATTATTATAGAAATGCAAATCAAAACTACAATGAAGTATCATTTCACACCAATCAGAATGGCCATCATCAAAAAAATCTACAAATGATAAATGTTGGGGAGAATATGGATAAAAGGGATCCCTCTTTCCCTGTTGGTGCAAAAGTAAGTTGATATAGCCACCATGGAGAACAGTATGGAGATTCCTTAAAAAACTAGGAATAAAACCACCATATGACCCAGCAATCCCACTACTGGGCATGTACCCTGAGAAAACCACAATTCTAAAAGACATGTGCACCTCAATGTTCATTACAGCACTATTTACAATAGCTAGGACATAGAAGCAACCTAGATATCCATGAAGAAGATGTGGTGCATATATACAATGGAGTATTACTCAGCCATAAAAGGAACAAATTTGGTCAGTTCCAGTGAGGTGGATGAACCTAGAGCCTGTTATATAGTGTGAAGTAAGTCAGAAAGAGAAAAACAAATATAGTGTATTAACACATACATGTGGAAATTAGAAAAATGGCAATGAAGAACTTATTTGCAAGGCAGGAATAGAGACACAGACATAGAGGACAGACTTGTGGACACGGGGGGGGGTGGGGGAGTAGAGGAGAGGGTGGGATGAATTGAGAATAGCATTGAAACATATACATTACCATATGTGAAATAGACAGCTAGTGAGAATTTGCTGTATAGCACAGGGGGCTCAACCTGGTGCTCTGTGATGACCTACAGGGGTGGGATGGAGGTTCAAAATGGAGAGGACATATGTATACTTATGGCTGATTCATGCTGTTGTACGGCAGAAACCAACACAACATTGTGAAACAATTGTCTTCCTTTAAAACAAAAAGAAAGAAAGAAGACTCTGCCCTTCCCGTGCAGGGGTCATAGGTTTGTCCCCTGGTCAGCAAACTAAGATCTTGCATGCCACACTCTGCAGCCAAAAAACAAACAAACAAAAAAGAGCTGCTGTTAAAGCCCCTGCTAATAGACCCTCTCCAAGACTCAAATAACTCTTCTTTTGGAACTGGCTTTTCATCCCCAGAAGATACTATCCTTTCTATGAATTCATTTTTATATTGGAGGCTGAAGGTATTTTTGCAACACATTGTTTTAAAACATTATATTTTAACTGAGTTTACATTCATACTTGAGACAGTACATGGCATCTGTTACTTCCTTCTTCAGGAAAATGTTCCCTCTTAGAAATTCACAGCTTGAAAAAAAACAGTACAGACCTTAAAAATAATCTTCAGTGATATTTTTGTTTCCTTGACCTTTTGAATAGTCTGCCCTCAGTTTGTATCTATCTAAGCGCGGGAAACCCAAGTGGCACAATGGTAAAAAAAACTTATCTGCCAATGCAGGAGATGTATGAGAAACAGGTTCAATCACTGGAGAAGGAAATGGCAACCTACTCCAATATTCTTGCTTGGAAAATTCCAGGGACTGAGGAGTCTGGTGGGCTACAGGCCATGGGACCACAAAGAGTTGTACATGACTGAGCATGGAGGCATTTATTCATTCATAAAGGGTGTTGGTAAACATTCATAAATTTCTCTCTTTAAACTGAATCTCAGCATGGTCCACTTGTTATTTCTTATTATTATTGTTAGCTTTAAAGTTAAAAGTAATATATTCACTTCTTACCTGTCTGAATAATTTTTTTTTTTGACATGGTCTTTGCTCAGGTTTCAAAACCAATAAGCTCAAATTATACAGATTATAATTAGTTCATAGTGTGGCCATGACCTGTAGGAATATTTTTAGTAATGTTGAGTATGTCACAATAAGCAGCAAGTATAAAACTATCTGTAATCTTTGAGATGAACAGAAGGAAATATTAGTTTATTTATTCTAAATTAATTTAAATTTGGCCCTATGTGTGCTAAGTCACTTCAGTTGTGTTTGACACTTTACAACCCCATGGACCCATAGACCACCAGGCTTCTCTGTCCATGGCATTGTCCAGGCAAGAATATTGGAATGGGTTGCCATTTCCTACTCCAGAGGATCTTCCCCACCCAGGGATTGAACCTAAGTCTCTTATGTCTCCTGCATTGACAGATGGGTTCTTTATCACTAGCACCACTTGGGAAGTCCTGAGACCCCAATTTATAACATGGTGAAAAATTAGGTCTCAATTTTAGTTTTAGAAATGCTTTCACACTGCCCAGATTTTGTAATAATCTGGCATTGGAAAGCAGCTAGCAGAGTATTTATAAAGTGAATACTGTTTAGAAACTTCTTTTCATTCCTTGGTGTTGTTTGTTGTTACTTTGTTTCAGCGGTTGCTCAACACCACTGTCGGGCTTGTCCTTTGTCATTGCCTGGACACCACTGATAGCTTGAATGTGCTTAAAGATTTTAAAGGACTAAAGATTAATTTAGTCCTCTCCATTGTCTGAAAATTGGGCTCTGTACGACTTCATTTATTCTCAGGATTTGGGTGCTTAATTGCCAACCATGCCCTTCATCTGTTACTGAATGTTGGTAACCGAATGCAGGGAGGACATAAATCTACACTACTCATGGAAATGTGCACATGTCTGCAAATTACCGTTTTTCCTTCTAACTCTCAGAATCAGGTCTTTCTCCTTCCTCTGAATAGGACTCTAGTTCTCAAACAATAGAGAAGACTTTTTTCCTGGATTACTGGCAACTTCTGTTTCTAGCTGCACAATACAAAAGTCAATCACACTCAGTAAAGAAGAAAACCTTGACTTTTTAGGACACAGGAAGGGTAAAATATCTTCTACTCTTCTTATCTTTCTCAATAACCAGAAGCAAAAATTTATAATTCAATATATTTTCCTACTGCTGTATGAATCCATTGAATATGTATCCACAAAAGCAGCCAAGAGGACACTCTTCTTATCACTGTATCCCCAGATTGCTGAGTGTATTGTTGGCTTTAATAACTAGTTTCAGTGTAGAATTTTTATTTGAGTTGATTTTATCTTGTATGTAGAGAGATCCACAGTAAAGAAATGTAGGAGCTATAGCTATAGATTTCCTATTGCTGATTATATTCATTTACTATGGATACCTCGGTAAATAAAACGGATAAATTAAAAACAAATCTCTTCTTTGTGGAATCTACTTTCTAGTGGGGAAGTGGAGGAGATAGAGATAATAAACAAAATGACTAAGAAAAATGTATATTATGACTGAGGATTATAACTGCTATGGACAAAGCTAAGGCAGAGAAGAGAGAGAAAATGCAAAAAATAGAAGTTGAAATTTATAATGGAGAGCTCAGGAGTACTTTCACTATTTGAAAAATGAATCTCAGAGAAGACCTAGAAGAAAAAAGAGAATTAGCCATGTGTAAAACAGAGAAAAAGAAATGTTGAGCAATGCAGAAGCGTGCCTTCTTGTTGGAGAAACAGCAAAAAGCCCTGTTTGACTGGCTTGGATTGACTGAAGAGGAGGGTGCTAAGACACAGTAGAAGGGTAAGGAGATTTAGATTAGATTTAGATTGCAGACTATCATAAAGACTCTAGTTTTTATCCCAATGAAACAGTGAATCATCACATGGTTTTGGGCAAAAGAGAGACATGATTTGATTTGAGTTTTAATAGCATCACTCTTCCCAGGTTGAACTCGTGGTAGAGAATACTTAAAGCAAGAGGTGCAGGAGACGTGAGTTCAATTCCTGGATCAAGAAGATCCCCTGGAAGAGGAAATGGCAATGGACTCTAGTATTATTGACAGAAGAATCCCATGGACAGAGGAGCTTGGCAGGCTACAGTTCATGGGGTCACAAAGAGTTGGACACAGAAGAACCTCTAAGCACAGCACAGTACAGCATCATTCTGGTTACTCTATTGAGAACTGACTTTTTGAGGAGGGAAGCAGGATAGAAGCATGTGATCAATTATGAGGTTCTTAAAATAATCCTAGTAATTTATGATGGTGGGTTGCACTTGGGATCTCTTTGGACAGGTAGGGGAAAATGGCAAAATTCTGTGTCTATTTTGAAAGTAGAATCAACTAGAACTTAGCATTTTCCTGATCAAATTTTTTATAGGTTCATATTTTCTTTTCACAGTGTTTTGCATCTTTAATCAGTACTTCCATTGTATTTCTCAAAGAAAGTATGGGAAAGAAAATGACTGCCTGGGCTGGGCTTGTGATGAGCTATTAAGAATGTCTGTTTTAAAGAGTTATATGACACTCAGGGCAGTAATGGTTTTATTCAGGAAGAATGGAAAGTTAAGTCTCTCACTAAATTCTTGGTTTACTGTATCATTTAGATTTCACTGTGAGTTTTAAAACACCACAACACAAGTATTAGTGGTGGATGGATACTTGTGGAGTTGCAACACAGCATGAATTCTTCCTGACACCTATTGGGTTATATACTGTGATATCAATAAAAGAACTCCAACTAGTCCAATCATTACTCTTGAGAATGAGAAAAACACCTACTCCTCTTAAAATAATAATAAAGAACAGTGGGATACAAAACCCCATTAGGAAGATCACATGCAGGACTTTGCTTTACTAATTTGCAGAAGAGAAAACATGCTTCAGTGAAATTTGTCAGAGCAATGCCACATGGGGTTCTATCATGAGAAATTAATAGACAATCAAGCAAAACCAGAAGGCTCCCTTTTTTTTGTAAATTCAGAGCTAGGCACTCATTTATTTTTGTAGTTTTCTCTTAATAGTCCGGTAGTTTCTGCCGTGCAGCAATTTCATTAAAGCTTTGATCATACCAGCAACATAAACTCAAGCTTTCTGCAAAGGCTTCATTACCCTAAAGAGTTAGTAATTGGCCAAATGGCTTTTAGAGTTTTGCTTGGATTCATCACAGGACAAGTAAAAATTAATTACCCCCACAGTTCCTGCAATGTCATCATATGAAGGTGTCAAAACTTGTCTTTCTAAATGGTATTTCTTTGTATCACACTGGATGTGGGGTTGGCTGTAAATGTGATTTGTGGAACCATTATTAAAGTACTAGACCTAATTGACTTATATTAGGTTTATGACTACATAAAAAAAGTTCTGCACTAGTGATGATAATGCTTTTGAAGTTCTCTGGTTGGAAATCCACGACTGTATATTTTTCCAATGAGGCAAGATTTAACATTATTTAGAATTTGAAATGTGGCTGTATAGCTAAGGGACAATCTAGCAGACAAGACTCTTGATTTTTATCATTATTACCATCATTGTCTTTATCTGCTGCATATGCTGAGCTCTTGCCATACTGGTAGCACTGTATTAGGCCTTGTTGTGGAAACTGTACACCAGGGAGGAGGCCCAGCAAATGACTGGTTCACAAGGTATACGAGGGGATGTATTTTATTTGACCACAGCTATAGTGTATTTATGGGCTTCCCTTGTGGCTCAGCTGGTAAAGAATCCTTGTGCAATGTGGGAGACCTGAGTTCGATCCCTAGGTTGGAAACATCCCCTGGCAAAGGGAACAGCTACCCACTCCAGTATTCTGCCCTGGAGAATTCCACGGACTATAGAGTATAGTGCATAGGGTTGCAAAGAGTTGGACATGACTGAGTGACTTTCACATTCATAGTGGATTTTTAACAAGAGTTTTAGTATTACAAGACTATGACTTCCACATAAGTATAAGAGACCTAAGACTCTCAGACTGATTATTCTAAATTTGAGGATTTGCTTCGGTTGTTAATTCTATAACATCTGGAAAATAGATGAAATATATATATATATGTATAATGAAGATCGTTTTGAATATTAAGAAGGATCAAAACTGGAGAATGTGTAACAATGCTCTTTTTTGAATAATCATTCTATGCTCATGTTAAAAATACTGCTAATCAATGCAGATCAACTATTTGTTGGCAGAGATGAGGAAGAAAAAGCCACATTTCAGAAAACCACTGTGAAGATAGTAGCAACATATGGTAATAGATTAAATGACAGCATGGCATAATAAAGTGGGAGTGTATTTCTTTGCTTCATCTGGGCTTCATTTTTTCCCCACTTCTCCTATCCCTTGTACTTGGAATCAAGTTTTCAGTAATAACATTGTACATCTCTGGGGCTATAGGGATATGTAGATAGTCTTGACTTGACCTGTCTCTATGGCAAAGAGTAATTGTCCAAGGAGTTGGAGGCTCATGACTTAACCAGTTATATTCATCATCTACTGCTTGCCATAACAAATTATGCTAGTTTAAGACAATGTGAAATTATAATGATATTGTTTTATAGATTAGAAATTGCGGGCTTCCTGGGTGGCGCTCGTGGTAAAAAACTCATCTGCCAGTGCAGGATACCTAAGACACATGGGTACGATCACTGGGTCAGGAAGATTCTGTGGAGGAGAGCATGGCAACCCACTCTAGTATTCTTGCCTGGAGAATCCCCATGGACAGAAGAGCCTGGTGGGCTACAGTCCATAGGGTTATGAAGAATTGAACACAACTGAAGCAAGTTAGCACGCATGCATAGATCTCACTGAATTAAAATTAAGGTGTTCCCTATTATAGCCTTAGGAAAAATCCACATCCATGCTTATTCAGATGTTAGCAGAATTCAGTTCCCTTACTAGCAGTCAGCATAGGGCTTTCCTTAGCTCCAGAGACCTCTTGCCAGTCCCTGTACATAGATTCCTACATCTCAGAACCAGCCATAGGGCATCAAATCTTTCTCACATTTACCATCTCTCTGACCTACTTACCCACCTTCTTCCATTTTAAGACTTCATGTGATTTGTATTGGGCCCACTGGGATTAATTCAGGATATTCTCTTAACTTAATCATATCTTCAAAACTTTTTTCATCATGTAAGGAGCATATTTATAAATTCTAGGGATTAGGAATCTTTGGGTGTTTTTCTGCCTACCCCAGAGGTTAACAAATACCATTCCAGGAGCTGATATATGTTTGCTGGCCTTAAGAAGCTCCTCTTTCTGGGTTTGCAGAGATGGCTACTGTTAACTTGGGCTGGATCTTTTCTCAAGGTTCATGGAGGATAGAGAATGAAAACAATACCAAGAACAGTGACAAATGAGAGAGGGAGACAAACCAACTCTGACAATGTTTTAAAGCACCTGGACCCAGTTTTGCCTAAAACTAACCTTATCTTGGATTTGTAAGTATACCAAATAAGTAGAAAAAACCCTTCATTATTTAGCTTATTGTATTTATAGTTATTTCCTATAAATATAAATTGCTACCTAGAAGTGTTACAAGTATAAGAACCTGAAATATAGAACTGACTGAATTGAGCTAAGGTTGTGGACAGTGAGGATCATGCAGTTCCTGGTTGGAAGCTTCTTTTGTACTAACAAAGTGAGCAGTATTTTAATGTATCATTTCTCATAGTTTGGAAATTAGACTTAAAGAAGTGGGGTTCTCAAGTACTTATTAGAAAAACCTTAGAATGCTAGCATAAGGCAAAGTTTTCGGGGTTTTGATAAGTTCCAGTAAGAAATAGACAACCTTTGGTATAACTGAAAAATCTAAATGCAGAAAGAAGATGCATTTAACTTTGTAAAGAGTAATACTTTCTGCCTGTGGCTGCTGCCTCAGACAACTGAGGGTCAGGTAATCACAAACCTAACATGTGCAAAATTCAAATTCTCTTTCTCACTCTGAATCTTGTGCCATTAAATAAAGGAAGGTGTAAATCATAGTAGGAAATAACAGGACCTTAAAAGAGCCAGAGGAGGGGAAGAAATGATAGTTTGCTGCTAAGTCACTTTAGTCGTGTCCAACTCTGTGTGACCCCATAGACGGCAGCCCACCAGGCTCCCCCATCCCTGGGATTCTTCAGGCAAGAACACTGGAGTGGGTTGCCATTTCCTTCTCCAATGCATGAAAATGAAAAGTGAAAGTGAAGTCGTTCAGTAGTATCCGACTCTTAGCTACCCCATGGACTGCAGCCTACCAGCCTCCTCCATCCATAGGATTTTCCAGGCAAGAGTACTGGAGTGGGGTGCTGTTGCCTTCTCCGAAATGATAGTTAGGCTTTTGCTAATATCTTTCAATGTGTATTTTTTGTGACAAGAGTTTATAATTTCTCTCATGGTAAAGCACCTTACATTAGAATGCAATTTGGAATAAAGGTGCAAAATGCCTCAACACAGCAACTTTTTGTGGGAGGTCAAGATTGAAGTAGCTAGCCAGATGTCTATTATGTGGGGCTTCCCAGGTGGCCCTAGTGGTAAAGAACCCACCCGCCAATGCAGGGGATACAAGGGACATGGTTTTGATCCCTGGGTCAGGAAGATACTCTGCAGGAGGGCATGGCAACCCACTCCAGTATTCTTCCTGGAGAATGCCATGGACAGAGGAGCCCAGGCTGCAGCCATAGGGTCACAAGAAGTCAGACACGACTGAAGGGACTTAGCATGCTCACTAGGATTATGGTAAAGAGGCTCTTCTTGCTAATGTGAGGATCTTCTAAGTTTCATGGCTTTAGTTATTTGCTGTTGCCAAAAATTGAAAAGACTGATGGACTATCATACTTTTAGTGCAGTAGTTATATGGAGAAATCCTAAATCGAGGAAACAAACACCTATGGATATTCAACACCTAAGCTAATTCCTAGGACCCTCTAGCCATGGCAATGACAGGAATCAGAGCCAACCTACCAGCGGACCAATGATGGAAATGGAGAGGGATCAAGAAATAAAATGAAGACTGCTTTAACCTGTTGAGATTTTTTTCAGGTTATTTGTTCCCTAGAATAAATTACTCTACCTTTACTGATACATTCTTTTTTTGTAATTTCCCTTTATTATGGCATTCCAGCATTTAATCACAGGTTGATGTTCTTGGAGGAGCAATATTTTTCCTTCACTGTTGGGGTGAGGAATTATTTCCCAGTTCCATATACCCATGTGGAGAAATTATCATTTGAATAAAAACATTCCTGAATTCTTTTTCCCATAATCATTCCTCCTTCATAGGCAGAAGAACCAACTTATTAAAATGAGATTGGCTGAACACACTGGACATGGATGGCTCATCTTCTTTTCTTCTCTATATGGGATCTTCTTGATCTTGGAGAACATCTGTTTTGATTTATTCTTGGACATGTGATAAGCTGAGAAATATAAGTTCTATATTTGCCAGGAAGAGCCTACTGTTGCCTGGATCTCCCTAGGTCTCTGTGGGCAATTCTGATTAATTCATGGGAGAGTAATAGCAAGTTTTTTAACTCAGAGTTAAAACCACATTACATACAAAAAATAATGTTTATTTTTGATGTCTATTTGTCTTGACTCCTGTGTATATTTCTTTTTATTTTTTTAGTTTTTTATTTTTTTAATTTTAAAATCTTTAATTCTTACATGTGTTCCCAAACATGCACCCCTCTCCCACCTCCCTCCCCATAACATCTCTGTGGGTCATCCCCATGCACCAGCCCCAAGCATGCTGTATCCTGCATCAGACATAGACTGGCGATTCAATTCTTACATGATAGTATACATGTTAGAATGCCATTCTCCCAAATCATCCCACCCTCTCCCTCTCCCTCTGAGTCCAAAAGTCCGTTATACACAGCTGTGTCTTTTTTCCTGTCTTGCATACAGGGTTGTCATTGCCATCTTTCTTAACAGAGAAACTCAGGAGGAGAAAGTGTATGTATAAGCTTTTACAGAACTTATATTGGATACAGTTTTTGGTTGGAAGTTTGCATTATCATTCCTTAAATACTTTCCTTTCCTTCTTTTTTTAGCTTTTTGATGTATAATTGACAAATAAAATAGTAAGATATTTATTTATTTTTATTTTTTTTTGGTAAGATATTTAAAATGTACAATGTGATAACTTGATATACATATACATTGGGAAATGATTCTCCTACATTGAGTTAATTAACACATCCATCACCTCTGATGCTTATCTCTTCATGTGTAAGAATGTACATGTTCTATTCTCTTAGCAAATTTCAGTTATACAATACAGTGTTATCAACTGTAGTCAATATGTTTTACATTAGGTTCTCAGACCTTATTCATCTTGCAACTAAAAGTTTGTACCTTTTTACCAGTCTTTCCCTATTTCCCCCACTCCCAGCTATGTGGGTTTTTGTTTTTGTTTTTGGTTCCACATATAAGTGGTAGCACGTATGATGCAGTTTTTGTTTCTCTGTTTTGCTTATTTCGCTTTGCACAGTACCATCCAGTTTCACCCATGTTGTTGCGAATGACAGAATTCCCTTCTTTATAAAGGCTGACTAATATTCCAGTGTGTATATTTTCTGAATCAATTCTTCCGGTTGGGGCGCTTTGTTTTTCCCATGCCTTTTCTATTGTGAATAATAATGTAATGAGCATGGGAGTAGAGAACCTCTGCACGATAATTATCTTTGTTTCCTTAGACTGTACATCCAAAAGCAGGATGGCTGAATTATGAAGTACTTCTATGTTTAATATCTTGAAGAACCTCTATACTGTTTATCATAATGGCTATACCAATTTACATTCCTGTCAAGAGTGTACAAAAGTCTCCTTTTCCTTCAGATCTTTGCTAATACTTGTTATCTCTTCTCTTTTTGATTTGCAGTTTGCTGCTATTGGATGGAATGGTCTACATTCATCTGTTAAGTCTACTCTAATACGTCATTTAGGTCCAGTGTTTCCTTATTGATTCTCTGTCTGGATGATCCATCCATTGTTGAAAGTGGGGTATTGAAATCTCTCCCTTTATTATTGTACTGCTATCTGTTTCTCCCTCAGATCTATTAATATTTATTTTATATATTTAGGTGCTCCTATGTTGGATGCATAAATACTTACAATTGTTATATTTGTTTGATGAACTGAATTATTTGATGACCTTCTTTGTCTATTGTTATAAAATTTGACTTAGAGTCTATTTTGTATGATATGAATATAGCTAACCTTACTCTACTTTGGCTTTACTTTGGATGGATTATCTGTTTTTATCTCCTTACTTTAAATCTATGTGTGTCTTTAAAGCTGAAGTGAATCTCTTATAGCCAGCACATAATTTGGTCTTTATTTTTTGTCTGTCAACTACTCCATGTCTTTTAGCAGGAGAATCAGTCCAATTACATTTAAAGTAATTATGGGTACTTCTCTGGTTGACAACACTTTGTGTCTATTGTCACTTTGCATTATTGTTGGAAAACTACACATGTGACTCCACTGGAAGAAGACACTTGGAAATTTATGCTTGATTTCTTCTGAAATATGCCCTATAAGCCTTTCCTTTTCTTGCTTTTAATCTGTATCCTTTCAATCAATAAACCACAACAATGACTGTGATAGTTATAAACAAATAAAGTAACTATTGATAGGTATAGACTTTTGCCTTCATTTTTTTCTTCTTCTTGCTTTGTAATTCCCCTGTTGTTTCTTCTTCCCTTTTTCTTTGGGATTTGATGACTTCCTGTAGAAGTATGCTTTCTCCTTTTCTCTTTTGCTCTTATGTATCTACTCTATGTAAGCTTTTGCTTTGTGGTAACCACGAGTAATGTAAGCATTATTTTAAGCTGATAACAGACTAATTTTAAATGCATACAAAAGTTCTACATTTTTAAACAGGCTCTCTCGTAGTTTATGGTTTTGATGTCAGCATTTATTTCCTTTTACATTGAGTATCCAGTATTGTAGCTACTGTTATTTCTAATACTTTTTTCATTTAACCTTTATACTAGAGTTATAAGTGGCTTATCCACCACCAGCACAATCTTAGAGTAGTATGAATTTAACTCTATGTTTACCAGTGAGTTTTATCCTATCATATTTTCCTGTTATTAATTAGCATCCTTTGTTTCATATGAAGAACTCCCTTCAGCATTTCTTATAAGTTCAGTCTAGTAGTGAGGATCTCCTTCAGCTTTTGTTTGAGAAACTTTACCTCTCCTTCAATTTAGAAGAGCCATTTGGTTGTCAGTATTCTTTATTGGTAGCTTTTATTCTCTCATCACTTTGAGTATATTACACCAATCCCTTCTGGCCTGCAAAATTTCTCCTGAAAAAGGTGTTGATGGTCAATGAGGATTCCCTTTTATGTAAGAAGCTGTTTTTCTCTAGCTGCTTTTAAGATTTCTCTTCTTGTCTTTAACTCTTTACAATTTAATTGTAATTCTTCTTTAACTTTTGACAATTTAATTATAATGTTTCTCCTTGGTGTCCTCGTATTTGGGACATTTTGGACTGCTTGTATACTACTGTCTGTTTCATTGCTCAGGTTAGGAAAGTTTTCAGGCATTATTGCTCTGAAAAAGCTTTCTATTCCTTTCTCTTTCTCTCTTCTTCTTTTGAGTCTTTATTATTGTTATTATTTTTCTTTTTTTTTTTAAATTTTACTTTATTTTACTTTATGATACTGTATTGGTTTTGCTATACATCAATATGAATCCGCCACAGGTGTACACGTGTTCCCAATCCTGAACCCCCTCTCACCTCCCTCCCCATACCATTTCTCTGGGTCATCAAAGTGCACCAGCCTCAAGCATCCTGTATCCTGCATCAAACCTAGACTGGCAATTCATTTCTTATATGATAGTATACATGTTTCAATGCCATTCTCCCAAATCATCCCACCATTGCCCTCTCCCACAGAGTCCAAAAGACTGTTCTATACATCTGTGTCTCTTTTGCTATCTTGCATAGAGGTTATTGTTACCATCTTTCTAAATTCCATATATATGTGTTTTATAATGTATGTATAGAGCCACTTGACATTGTCCCATTGGTCCCTTAAGCTATTTTCACTCTTTTTCTTTTTTTTCTTTTGGCTCCTGTGATTGAATGGGTGTGACTACTCTATTTATAATAATACTATGACTTTGAGATCTCTGATTCCTTTTTTCACTTTATCTAGTCTGTAGTTGAAATCTCTATTAAATTTTCTGGTTCAGTTATTGTATTTTTAAGCTCTATGATTTCTGTATGGGACATTTTATATTTTCTCTTTGTTGAAGTTTTCATTTTGTTCATGCATTGCTCTCCTAACTCAGTGAGTATCTTTATGATGATTATTTTGAATTATCTATCAATTAAATCACTTATCTCTGTTTAATTGTGATCTATTTCTGGAGATTAATTTTGTTTTTCTGTTTGGAATCTATTTATCTGCTTCTTCATTTTCCTTGGCTCTTTTAATTGGTTTTGTGCATTAGATAAAACAGCCACCCCTTCCAGTCTTGACAAGAGTAGTTTCATGTAGGAGATGAACCTCATCAACCAGCCTGTGCTCTTTTTGTTGTGTCTCCAAACTTTGTGATACCCCAGATGACCTCCTTTGATTTTAATTACTCTCTGTAACTGAGGATATGCCAAGACCTATCATTGACCCAGATCATGAGCTCCTTATTGACAAATTCAGACTTAAATTGAAGAAAGTAGACCACTAGACCATTCAGGTATGATCTAAATCAAAACCCTTATGATTACAGAGTGGAAGTGAGAAATAGATTTAAGGGATCAGATCTGATAGATAGAGTGCCTGACGAACTATGGACTGAGGTTTGTGACATTGTACAGAAGACAGGGATCAAGACCGTCCCCATGGAAAAGAAATGCAAAAAAGCAAAATGGCTGTGTGGGGAGGCCTTACAAATAGCCGTGAAAAGAAGAGAAGTGAAAAGCCAAGGAGAAAAGAAAAGATATAAGCATCTGAATGCAGAGTTCTAAAGAATAGCAAGGAGAGATAAGAAAGCCTTCGTCAGTGATCAGTGCAAAGAAATAGAGAAAAACAGTAGAATGGGAAAGACTAGAGATCTCTTCAAGAAAATTAGAGATACAAAGGGAACATTTCATACAAAGATGAGCACAATAAAGAACAGGAAAGGTAGGGACCTAAGAGAAGCGGGAGATATTAAGAAGAGATGGCAAGAATACACAGAAGAACTACACAAAAAAGATCTTCATGACCCAGATAACAACGATGGTGTGATCATTCACTTGAAGCCAGACATCCTGGAATGTGAAGTCAAGTGGGTCTTAGGAAGCATCACTGCAAACAAGATAGTGGATGTGATGGAATTCCAGATGAGCTATTTTCAATACTAAAAGTCCTGCACTCAGTATGCCAGCAAATTTGGAAAACTCAGCAGTGGTCACAGGACTGGAAAAAGGTTAGTTTTCATTCCAATCCCATAGAAAGGCAGTGTCAAAGAATGTTCAAACTGCTGTACAATTGTTCTCATCTCACATGCTAGCAAAGTAATGCTTAAAATTCTCCAAGTGAGGCTTTAGCAGTATGTGGACCATGAACTTCCAAATGTTCAAGCTGGATTTAGAAAAGGCAGAGGAACCAGAGATCAAACTGCCAACATCTTTTGGATCATGGAAAAAGCAAGAGAGTCCCAGAAAACATCTAGTTTTGCTTTTTTGGCTACACCAAACCTTTGATTGTGTTTATCACAACAAACTGTGGAAAATTCTAATCTGATCTGCCCCCTGAGAAATCTGTATGCAGGTCAAGAAGCAACAGTTAGAACCAGACGTGGAACAACAGACTGGTTCCAAATCAGGAAAGGAGTATGTCAAGTCTGTATATTGTCACCCTTCTTATTTAACTTATGTGAAGTGTACATCATGAGAAATGCTGGGTTGGATGAAGCACAAGCTGGAATCAAGATTGCTTGGAGAAATATCAATGACCTCAGATACGCAGATGACACCACCCTTATGGCAGAAAGTGAAGAAGAACTAAAAAGTCTCTTGATGAAATTGAAAGAGAAGTGTGTGCTAATATCATGGTATCCAGTCCCATCACTTCATGGCAAATAGATGGGGAAACAATGGAAACAGTGATAGACTTTATTTTTGGGGGATCTAAAATCACTGCAGATGGTGATGCAGCCATGAAATTAAAAGACAGTTGATCCTTGGCAGAAAAGCTATGACCAACCTAGGCAGCATATTAAACATCAGAGACATTACTTTACCAACAATGGTCCATCTAGGCCAACTATGACATTTTCTGTGGTCATGAATGGATGTGAGAGTTGGGCTATAAATAATTCTGAACGCTGAAGAATTGATGCTTGAACTTTGGTGTTGGAGAATCCTCTTGATAGTCCCTTGGGCAGCAAGGAGATCCAACCTGTCAATCTTAAAGGAAATCAGTCTTGAATATTCATTGGAAAGAATGATGCTGAAGCTGATACTCCAATATTTTGGCCACCTGATGCAAAGGACCGACTTACTGGAAAAGACCTTGATGTTGGGAAAGATTGAAGGCGGGAGGAGAAGGGACGGCAGAGGATGAGATGGTTGGATGGCATCACTGATTCAGAGGATATGAGTCTGAGTAGGCTCTGGGAGTTGGTGATGGACAGCAAAGCCTGGCATGATGCAGCCCATGCAGTTGCAAAGAGTCAGACACGACTGAATGAATGAACTGAATGATGATGAGGATAACCATGACAAAGCTATATTCTCATAGCAGTCAGGAAAAGAACCCTTGGGTTAATTTGATATAAGCTTAAGCTATCCAGGAAAATAATTTAATTTTAATTCTTCGCCTTGTCCATTTATCTATGGATAAAATAAAATTATAAACTTCTAGTTTTATCCTAAAAAAATTGCCATGAAATCTGCCCCAGTATTTTCCCCTCAAGTCAGTGATTTGAAATAATGTATTTTCTGGATATAAATTGAAATAAGCATGATATTTGCAAGCTGGAATTGAAATGGGGTCTCACACAATGACAATTTCTTGGAACTTCAACTTCTCACATACCTCTATATGGAAGTCCTTGTGCTAACAAATGTCATCTTCCATATCCCTCCAGAGATTTGCACCTATTATATTGCAAAATCATGCATGCTTGACTATTGATCCTGCCTTGAGAACCCATATAGAACTGATGTTGATGCTTCCACTTGCTCTCACCCATCTTTCAGGACATACTGTTTGCCATTTCAGGTCCAGATCTGAGGTCATAATTTACTGCTTCCCTGTACCCTCAACTTATAGAGAAGTTCCGGTGCTTTTCATCTTTATTCCCTCAGTGTGACAAGTCCTAGTTGTTCATGGCATATGTACCACATTAATGTAACTTCTACTTAATTTGCTGTTTACTATAACCTTTACTTTAAATGTTCTTGAAATTTTCTAGAGATACATATGCCCATTTTGAGGAATGTTGCTCTCTGACACTTTCAGAGATTGTTTACCTGCAGTTCCAACTATCCTCACTTACTGAGCTTGCAACACAGATATTTACACTGGTAAATTCTTTCCTTACTGTGGTATATTTAATTATTGATCAATAAATATTTACATCATAATATTTTAGCAGGACTTTGTCATGTGACTTTCTTTGTTTAAAGTATGTTAGAGATGCAACTTGCATGGAGGCCTGAAAGGATTTACATGGTTGGGCTTGGTGTCTTGAACTCCTGACCTTCACCTGAGATTATGATCTAGGTAACCACTGGGCAAAAGAAGACCCCAGACACATAGAGCAGATCTGAATCCAACCCACAGCCTGGAGCCAAGTCTTCAAAGCCCAATTTCCTATAGCGAATATCAGCTGACCTGCAGACTCATGAGTGAAAAATAAATAGTTGTTTTATGTCATTATGTTTTAAGATAACTCATTATGCAAGTATTAGTGTTGCAGTAACTGTTCTATCCAATCTAAAAATTTGGAAGGGATATTTGGAGTTTGGACTAATTTGGAGAATGGTTGAGAGAATAAAAAGCTTTAGTAAATTTTTTTATTATTGAAATTCTTAGATTCATATGCAAATAAATACATGGACTTACTATGTCACTCCTTGACATATTATGTAGCAGTGTATGAATATTTAAGGAACTTATTTTAAGTTCACGCTTTAAAATTTCTGTTATACTAATGAATTACATTTACCACTTTAGCTCTAAAGATTCAGCAATTAAGAGTAAAATTTTCTTTATTTAATAGTTCATGTGAACTTAACTATGAGCCACTCCTTGCTTATTTTCTTTTGCTTATTAAACCACCTTAAATTACATTAAGATGAATTTGCTATTACTGTTATCATTGTGATATAATCTTCCATTTTGCTAACATTCAGGATGGACACTCAGCTACAGGTGAATTCTCCTTGCTTGTCTGTCTTCAGCCCTAGACTTTTCTTTTTTTCATGTGCTGCCATTTTCATAGGTCTTCTAACACAATGTGCACTTCCCAGGTGGTGCAGTGGTAAAGAATCCACCTGCCAATGCAGGAGAGGTGGGTTGGGTCCTTGTGTTGGGAAGATCCCCTGGAGAAGAAAATGGCAACCAGTATTTTTGCCCAGAAAATTCCATAGATAGAGGAGCCTGGCAGGCTACAGTATACGGGGTAAAGTCTGATGCAACTGTGCACACACGACCAAATGATCAAAGGAGCATAATACTTTTTAAAAGGGAAAACTAGTACTTTCTGGCTTATTTATTTATTTAGTTTTGAGTTGTACACACTAGAGATATTCTTCCAGTTCTATTGAGAACTGCCATTCCTGGTACATTAGTTAGCGTTTGTTTCTTAAACCAACTTTGAGATTTTTTTTTTTTATCCACTGAGATCAGTGTGAAGATGGGGAAGGGAAAATTCTCCCTTTCCTATTTACAGCCTTATCTCTTTGAGTATATTGGAACTATTGTAATAAGTTCTTTAAAAGTATTTGAAATTCTTTACTGAAGACCTGTGGTAATGTCAAGGGAATTAGAACATTAAAAGTTACAGATATAGAAAACATGATCTAAGGAGTTAGTCTCTTCACAAAATATATTCTCCTAAGTAGTCCCAATTCTTTCTTTTTTCTCTTTTTGTTTTTTTATGTGACTTTAAATCTCCACTCACTTCCTAAGGAAACAGTACTCACCCACAGGGAGGAGTTTTGTTCCTCCAAATACTTACCCTTTCCCTACATTTTTCTGTTAGCATCTAAATCAATCAATTTACAATGGCAATTTTAAATTTACACACAGTATCTCAGATGCCAATTAATATAAGACTTGAGAAATTTATGAAGTGAAAAATCTTCTAATAGAGATGAGGAAAGGTACTTGGGAGACAGTCTGCTATTCTTCAGCCTTGCAGGATAGAGAAGGGGAGGTTGGAGAGGATGCAAATTAGGCTGGAGTAAGGAGTGATTTAATATGTAAAATATAGAAATGAAGTGGGAAGAATGTTCAGACACCACACTTTGAGGAAAGTGTGAGAAACTCTGGCTACTTAAAGTCAGCAGTGTTGTTTGTCCCAATATTCATTGAACCAACATTTATGGAAAACTAGCTATAGTTAGGCACTGTACTATATACTTAGATCATAGAAATAAGCACAACAGACATAGTCTCTGTACTACGGAGTGTGTAGAGGATAGTTACTGAAACACACCTTCAATGGATGGTTATAATTTTGTATTTAGAGGACCAGCTTGAAGCCAAAATATACACTTTCTTCTATATTTGCATCTATCTTTTAGAGGTCAGGCATTATGAATTACAGACATTTGGAACTTTTAAAACATTTTCTTTATTACAATTAAAGAGCATCATTTCCAGATGATGGTGGTGCCATGAAGTAGTCTAAGAAAAAGAATAGAAGATTGCATCTCAGATTAGTAATTTGCATTGAAATTACGAGTAAATTCTTCTCTGGATCTACGTTGTCATCTCAAAAATGCTGCGGGTAATGTTGAACCAATATGCTACTGGAGAACAGTGGAGAAATAACTCCAGAAAGAATGAAGAGCCAAAGCCATAGCAAAAGCAACATCCAGTTGTGGATATTGTGACTGGTGGTGGAAGTCAAGTCCGGTGCTGTAAAGAACAATATTGCATAGGAACCTGGAATGTTAGGTCCATGAATCAGGTAAATTCAGTTCAGTCCAGTCCCTCAGTCGTGTCCAACTCTTTGCGAGCCCATGAATCACAGCCCGCCAGGCCTCCCTATCCATCACCAACTCCTGGAGTTCACCCAAACTCATGTCCACGGAGTAGGTGATGTCATCCAGCCATCTCATCCTCTGTCGTCCCCTTCTCCTCCTGCCCCCAATTCCTCCCAGCATCAGGGTCTTTTCCAATGAGTCAACTTTTTGCATGAGGTGGTCAAAGTATTGGAGTTTTAGCTTTAGCATCAGTTCTTCCAAAGAACATCCAGGACTGATCTCCTTCAGAATGGACTGGTTGGATCTCCTTGCAGCCCAAGGGACTCTCAAGAGTCTTCTCCAACACCACAGTTCCAAAGCATCAATTCTTTGGTGCTCAGCTTTCTTCAAAATCCAACTCTCACATCCATACATGACCACTGGAAAAACCAAGGTAAATTGAAAGTGATCAAATAGGAGATGGTAAGGGTGAATATCTACATTTTTGGAATCAGTGAACTGGAATGGAATGGGTGAACTTAACTCAGATGACCATTGTATCTACTACTGTGGGCAAGAATCGCTTAGAAGAAATGGAGTAGCCATCATAGTCAACAAAAGAATCTGAAATGCAGTACTTGGGTGCAACCTCAAAAACGATAGAATGATCTCTGTTCATTTCCAAAGCAAGCCATTCAATATCGCAGCAATCCATGTCTATGCCCCAAGCAGTAATGCTGAAGAAGCTGAAGTTAAATGGTTTTATGAATATCTACAAGACCTTCTAGAACTATCACCCAAAAAAGATGTCCTTTGCATTATAGAGGACTGGAATGAAAAGCAGGAAGTCAAGAGATAACCTGGACTAACAGGCAAATTTGGCCTGGGAGTACAAAAAGAAGCAGGGCAAAGTCTAACAGAGATTAGCCAAGAAAACGCACTGGTCATAGCAAACGCCCTCTTAGGACAACAGAAAAGAAAACTGTACACATGATCATCACCAGGTGGTCAGTGCCAAAATCAGATGGATTATATTCATTGCAGCCAAAGATGGAGAAGCTCTATACAGTCAGCAAAAACAAGACCAGGAGCTGACTGTGGCTTAGATCATGAATATCTTATTGTCAAATTCAGACTTAAATTGAAGAAAGTAGAGAAAACCACTAGATCATTCAGGTATGACCTAAAACACATCCCTTACAATTATACAGTGGAAGTGAGAAATAGATTCAAGGGATTAGGATCCCTGATAGAATGCCTGTAGAACTATGGACAAAGGTTCACGACATTGTACAGGATGCAGTAGTCAAGACGATCCCCAAGGAAAAGAAAGGCAAAAAGACAAAACAGTTGTCTGAGGATGCCTTACAAATAGCTGAGAAAAGAAGAGAAGAGAAAGGCAAAGGAGTAAAGGAAAGATATATACATTTGAATGCAGAGTTCCAAACAATAGCAAGGAGCAAGGACAGATAAGAAAGCCTTCCTGAGTGATCAATGCCAAGAAATAGAGGAAAACAATAGAATGGGAAAGACTAGAGATCTCTTCAAGAAAAGTAGAGATACCAAGGGAACATTTCATTCAAAGATGGCCACACTAAAGGATAGAAACGGTATAGACCTAATTGTAGCAGAAAATATTAAGAAGAGGAGGCTAGAATACACAGAAGAACTATTAAAAAAAAAGATCTTCACGACCCAGATAATCACGATGGTGTGATCATTTACCTAGAGCCAGACATTTTGGAATGAGAAGCCAATGGGCCTTAGGAAGCATCACCAAGAGCAAGACTAATGGAGGTGATGGAATTCCAGTGAGCTATTTCCTAAAAGATGATGCTTTGAAAGTGCTGCACTCAATATGCCAGCAAATCTGGAAAACTCAGAAGTGGTCACAGGACTGGAAAAGGTCAGTTTTCATTCCAGTCCCAAAGAAAGGCAGTGCCAAGAAATGTTCAAACTACCACACAATCGCAGTCATCTCACATGCTAGCAAAGTAATGCTCAAAATTGTCCAAGCCAGTTTTCAACAGTACTTGAACTGTGAACTTCCAGATGTTCAAGTTGGATTTAGAAAAAGCAGAGGAACCAGATATCAAACTGTTAGCATCTGTTGGATTATCAAACAAGCAAGAGAGCTCAAAACAAAAACAAAAACAAAAACAACAAAACAACAAAAAAAAACAAAACAAAAACCAAACACGTACTTCTGCTTTATTGACTATTACAAAACCTTTGACTGTGTAGATCACAACAAACTGTGGAAAGTTCTTAAAGAGATAGGAATAACAGACCACCATATTAAAAAGCAGAGACATTACTTTGTTGACAAAGGCCCATATCTAGTCAAAGCTATGGTTTTTCTAGTAGTCTTGTATGGATGTGAGAGTTGAACTATAAAGAAACCTGAGTGCTGAAGAATTGATGCTTTTTGAATTGTGGTGTTGTATAAGACTCTTGAGAGTATCTTGGACTGCAAGGAGATCAAAGTAGTCAATCCTAAAGCAAATTAGTCCTGAATCCTCATTGGGAAGATTGATGCTGAAGCTGAAACTCCAATACTTTGGCCAACTTATGCTAAGAACTGACTTATTAGAAAAGATCCTGATGCCGGAAAAGATTGAAGGTAGGAGGAGAAGGGAATGGACAAAGGATGAGATGGTTGGATGGCATCACTGACTTGATGAACATGAGTTTGAGTAAGCTCAGGGAGTTGGTGATGGACAGGGAAACCTGGTGTGCTGTTCTCCATGGGGTCACTAAGAGTCCAATAAGACTGACCTGAACTGAATGTTGAGCCACATTGCACTGGAAGTGGGAGAAAAATTCCTAAAATTCCTAAATGATTTTAAGTTTTTTTACAGATACACAGTCATATGTGAACCAGAGGTGATAATATCGAGCCATTGACCCTTTCAGTGATAGAGAAAATGGTGTACTTTGGAAGCTGATGTATGAGGAAAAAAAGAGAAGAGAATAATGAATGGAAACAAGAGAAAATAAAAGGCTTAGAAAAGTGAACTAAACTCTTTGCTTGAGGAAGACAGATTTTCCAAAGGCCAACTGTATTGCTTCCACTTCAGTTTAAGTAAGTTGTGAAGTAAAATGCTGTAGTGGATACACTTATGCCAATTTTACCTGTGTTTTTCAATGTGCATACTTATGTTTTATTTAAGCAACACAAAAGTATTTAAGTACAGTGACTCTTTGATGCTAATCATATGCATTGATATTAGAATTTTTAAGGTAAACACGGTTCTCTTATATTTCATTATTTGGAAAGGAAATTTCTGTCTAATGCCTCATATAAGATTCAGTGGAATCTTTTGTGCTTCAGTAATTTTCCTATTAAATTACAACTGTTAGTGCTAGTTCTTCACCCTAAAGGAAACCAATAAAATCACCCAAACTAATGAAGTTGCTTCTAACAGCAAGCTCCTTGTTATGGGGGTACTTTTAATTACTGTTAAAATGAACTGGAACAGAATGTCTCCATGATGGGATGTCCCAGAGCTATAAACCAAAACCATAAACAGCTGTGCAGCTCCTAATTTTTTCATTTCACCCTTGCAACCACAGCACGTCAAGAGATTTTAAAATATTGATAGATAAGAATGAGAATGAATTTGAAAGTAAACCAGAAAAATTTACAAGAATATTCTTCTGTTATTATAATAAGAGTATGTTGGTTATATTTTGCATTGCAGGTAGGATTTATTTCCTCTCCTGAAGATGATCTTATTTGCTCAGACATTAATGTCTCTCTGCACTAATTACCATGTTTAGGTACTACTTCAGTCATTACTGCATTGAACAAGGATGGTAGTGCAGCTTATGCAGCGAAAACACCATCAGTGCTAAAATAGTTTGTACAGGGGAATGGTTTTAGATCAGATTTAATTAAGGTGTGCTTCCCTTTCCAATGTAATTTTATGCCTAAGTAATACAAAGCATAATTTCTATCCAAATCAAAAGGTAGATGCACCATAAACAAACAAGAAACCATGATGCTTTTATTGACACTAATTCATTCTTAACATGGATTTCAAAACAGAAACAGGGGTCAATTTAATTGATAAATTCAAATGCTGAAGGAGTTAAACACAGAGAAAGCAAAAAGTTACAAAACCTGAGGAAGAAATTACTATAGAGGGAATTAAAAAAAAATATTCAATTTGGAAAGATTATGTAGAGGCAATCTTAAAATTAAACTCTGCTTTTCCCCAAGTGAAGGGAAATGAAAACTGGCAGTGTAAGTAATAATAATAATAATAATAATAATAATAATATATGATTTATAAATTACAAAACATATGAAACATATTTGAAAAAGCTGGACTATTACAAAGGACACAACTTCTTTTTCTGACTCTTGACTGAGAAAGGCTGCGCATCTCTGTTCAACTCACCTAACCTGGCTAGGTCTGTTTCCTTAACTATAAAGCAGAGATAGTAAAATTGATTATGTATTCCACATGGCCTCCTTGATATCTATCACTCCCTCCTGCTGTTCTATGACTTGGGGGTTCTCATACTTCACACAGGGATCATTTTTGGAATATAGAGCATTCAACATCCATGAAATAATTTTTATTCCTTTTTTAGAAAATTGGCAAGGATATATATTTTTTATAAAGACTATATATCTTTTTAAATAATGAAAATGAGTAAATGATGTGGCAGATTTATATTTTATCATCCTAGTTCAGCTGGAACTATGTTTCCTATCATTCCCATCCCTGCATAGTTGCTAGTTAGCATGGGTCACTGGAGACATTTTGAAAGAGGTTTGACAGGTGGATGGGAAGCACTAGCTATAAGTCACACTGAAATTTATCTGATGGCTCATCTTGGCCTGAGCAGCAGCCAGACGATAGCTCCTCTGACTCCTAGGAGGGACATGTGGTGAGTAACAAGATGCAGAGTGGCAGCTTCTCCTGAAGATCAACTCAACTTCATATTGGAGCTTTGAGGATATGAGACATTGATGGTCATTCCAGTCCATCTTTATGCATTCTAGGATATCCTCCCACATTGCTTTTGTTCTTGCTTATCTTGTTGCTATTTTTCAGGCCCTAAGCCATGTCCCACTGTTTGCAACCCCATCGACTGCAGCACGCCAGACTTTCCTATTCTTCACCATATCCCTGAGTTTGTTCAAACTCATGTACATTGAGTCAGGGATGCTATCCAACCAGCTCATACTCTGCTTCCCCCTTTCCTGCTGCCTTCACTCTTTCTCAACACTGGGGTCTTTTCCAATGAGTTGGCTCTTCCCATCAAGTGACCAAAGTATTTGAGCTTCAGCTTCAGCATTAGTCCTTCCAATGAATATTCAGGGTTGATTTCCTTTAGGATTGACAGGATTGATCTCCTTGCAGTCCAAGGGTCTCTCAAGCATTTTCTCCAACACTACAATTCAAAAGCATCAATTTTTGATGCTCAGCTTTTTTTGCAGTCCAACTGTACTACACATAACTATTGGAAAAGCCATAGCTTTGACTATGCACACCTTTGTCAGCCAAATGAAGTTTGTGATTTTTAATATGCTAAGTTTGTCATAGCTTTTCTTCCAAGGAGCGTCTTTTAACTTCATGGCTGCAGTCATCATCTGCAGTGATTTTGGAGCCCGATAAAATGAAATCTGCCACTGTTTCCATTGTCTCCCCATCTATTTACCATGAAGTGATGGGACTGGATGCCATGATCTTAGTTTTTTGAATGTTGAGTTTTAAGCCAGCTTTCTCACTCTCTACTTTCAGCTTCATCAACAGGCTCTTTAGTGGCTCTTCACTATCTGCCATAAGGGTGGTGTCATCTGCATATCTGAGGTTATTGATATTTCTCCCAGCAATCTTGATTCCAGCTTGTGCT